>NC_135497.1:288417041-289110716 GCF_052857255.1 Amblyomma americanum | reverse complement strand
TTCATTTCTGAAAGCCAGAAATAAAAGGGGGCCCAAGACACTTTCCTGTGGAACACCTGAATCCACCGGGGAAGAAGACGATTGATAACCTTTGAGGTGTTCAAACTGTTCGTATGAAACCAGAAATAAAAGGGGGCCCAAGGCATTTTCCTGTGGAACACCTGAAACCACTGGGGAAGACGACGATTGATAACCTCCAGGTCTTCAAACTGTTCATTTATGAAACCAGAAATAAAAGGAGGCCCAAGACCCTTCCCTGTGAAACACCTGAAACCACCGGGGGAAGAAGACGATTGATAACCTTCGAGGTGTTCAAACTGGTTCATTTATGAAAATCAGAAATAAAAGGGGGCTCAAGACACTTCCTTGTGGAACACCTGAAACCACCGGGAAGAAGACAATTGATAACCTTCGAGGTGTTAAAAACTGTTCATTTATGAAAACCAGAAATAAAACGGGGCCCAAGACACTCTCTCTGGAACACCTGAAACAACCGCGGAAAAAGACGATTGATAACCTTCGAGGTGTTCAAACTGTTCATTTATGAAAACCAGAAATAAAAGGGAGCCCAATACACTTCCCTGTGGAACACCTGAAACCACCGGTGGAAGAAGACGATTGATAACCTTCGAGGTGTTCAAACTGTTCATTTATGAAAACCAGGAATAAAGGGGCCCCAAGACACTTCCCTGTGGAACACCTGAAACCACCAGGAAGAAGGACGATTGATAACCTTCGAGGTGTTCAAACTGTTCATTTATGAAACCAGAAATAAAAGGGGGCCCAAGACACTTCTCTGTGGAACTCTTGAAACTACCGGGGAAGACGACGATTGATAACGTTCGAGGTGTCAAACTGTTCATTTCTGAAAACCAGAAATAAAAGGGGGCCCAAGACACTTCCTGTGGAACACCTGAAGCCACCGGGAAGAAGACGAATTATAACCTTCCAGGTGTTCGAACTGTTCATTTATGGAAATCAGAATAAAAGGGGGCCCAAGACACTTTCCTGTGGAACACCTGAAACAACCGCGTGGAAGAAGACGATTGATAACCTTCGAGGTGTTCAAACTGTTCATTTATGAAAACCAGCAATAAAAAAGGGCCCAAGAAACTTCCCTGTGGAACACCTGAAACCACCGGGGAAGAACACGATTGATAATCTTCGAGGTGTTCAAACTGTTCATTTATGAAAACCAGAAATAAAAGGGGGCCCAAGACACTTCCCTGTGGAACACCTGAAACCACCGGGGAAGACGATTGATAACCTTCGAGCTGTTCAAACTGTTCATTTATGAAAACCAGAAATAAAAGGGGGCCCAAGACACTTCCCTGTGGAACACCTGAAACCACCGGGGAAGAAGACGATTTATAACCTTCGAGGTGTTCAAACTGTTCAGGAAGGAAAGGTAGGAAGTAAACCAGTTTGTTATTTTGGAGTTCCTGGATATAGCATAGCATAGCATACACTATGAATAGCCATATCCAAACTTGCTGGGTTATTTTTGATTGGTATAGATTTAATAAAATGTTCATTAAAATGTTCCGCGAGTGCCATTCCTGTCAATTCGGAGTTGTTAAAAGTAATTCTGTTTGGCTGTTTTTTTTTCCTGCGACCAAAGACATTATTCACTACTTTCCAAACAATAATTTGGGCTCTTTCGCGCGATATCAGTGAATAATTCGTTGGAAGTACACTTTCTTGGCCCGCCTCAATTCAGCATTCAACCTGTTTCTGGCTGCTCCTAAAACCATCTACATCGACAGGTGGAGCGCGTGCGCAGAAAGACATGATAAAGAGTAGTAGTGCTTATGTATAGAATGCAATCCTCGAATCGAAGAACAGGAAGACTGTTTATTCGAGCGTTGTACTTCCTCTGGGTAATGATGCCGGTGAGCAGCATGATTCCAGGTCCGAACATCCTGCTGCTACTGCTCTGTACAACGAGGTGGACAGTAAGAGTAAAATCATTGGAAAGGTTCGCTGAAAACTACGAAAGGGTGCGGCCGACTTTGCAGAACTGGTAGGAGCTCAAGGCTCTCTTAGTGGCACCAACAAGACAGCCATAAAAGGATATCAGAAAGTATAATAAGATCGAAACTTTTATTTGGCATCAACCTTTCTATAGCCCTGTTTGGCCTATGAGAAGAATTTGCAAAGATGCTTCAACGCCCAGTTTACCGCGCTGCAGGAGCAAAGAAAGCAGCAGAGGATCTTTGTGACCGCTTGTCAAGACTATGGTCTGACGCCTCATTCGACGTCCTATAGCTGCGGACGAACTCAAGAGCAACATAGTTAGGCCTAAAGCAATCTCGTGTGCCCAGAGTTTCGCAGCTGCCCAGAAGGCTTCAATTCACCGACGAGCCTGAGGAGCCTGCAGCGTTTGACGGCAAGCCATCGCAGAGAAAGAGTTTTTTTGCCGCTATAGATCGTATTACCAACGTCATCCGACGGATATTTGAACAGCCTGGCATGGAGCAGCTGATTAGCCTAGAGCGCATTCTGACTGACGCTGCTGAAGGTGGAAACTTCGCGGCAAATGACCTAAATTAGCTTTTAGGCGGACACCCTGCAGATTTTGACACCAGCAGGCTTTCAGCCTAACTCGTGCTTCTCCCAACATGGGTTAGATGGACCAGGTTGTCGGGTACCTGCCACTCGTGTTCTCTGTGCTTGCGTCAGCTGCTTCAGGAGAGCGATCTTTCAGTGCTCTAAGACGAGCAAAACCATTTCTGCGGAATCGAATGACGCCTGACTCCCCTTCTCCTCCTCCTCCTCCACGTGCACAAGAAAAGAGCCGCGGACCTCAACTTGGATGCTGTTATGAAAGAGTTCGTGTCTAGAACGGCAGAACGAACAGCAACCTTCGGCCTCCTTTGCAAACTTCTCCTGCCTAACGCCCTCTTGTCATGCCAGCCATGAAGCTTGTCAATCTGCAATAATAGCGTTCTACCAGGTGCTTACCTGTACTTTCGTACTTTCTTCTCTGCTTGTATAAATATATCACATCACATTTGCTCCACTGCGGGAGTGAAATCAGAAATATTAAAAATGATTTTTAATAGCTTTCGAACCCGTTTTGTTATTTGCGTGGTCTGCGCAGGTTCTGAGTAGTTCTAAAATTTTCAACCATTTTTAAAGTGTGCACCAGTGCAGAATAAGTGAATTTGCAAATCAGCAAGAATTAATACGTCTAAAATGAGTAAAAACATTCCAATTTCTTTCATTCCTATGACACTAATTAAAATAACAAATAGTAACGTAGATAAACAAGAATGGACAAATATTAAAAAATAAATAATTAACAGCGTACGAAGACAACAATACTTGCCCTCCCGCACCACTCTCAAAAATATTCCGGTGTCCCTGTATACGAGGATGTGCACTCCCCTCTGCAGGGGTGGCCAACAAGTTGGTGCGCACACAGTGACTTTTTCCCGTGTCTCGCATCTTCCACCTGCTTTCACAAAGAATTTGCAGTCCTCCTGCCACTCACTGAGATCGTAGCGGCCGCCATCTTTGGCTGAAGAAAAGGCGGTGAAAGCCTACGCATAGTAGTAGTAGTAGTGGTGGCTTATTTAAAAAGAAAAAAATTAAAGAAAAAGAATGTTGTGTGGCCGCGGCAATTCCTATCGAATACCTGAAGCACCCCAGCTTCAGCCGGAAGGGGTGAAAGGGAAAGGGAGAGGGCCGCGTACAGTGCGGAAGCTAGCCTGTGCGACTGAACATGGCGCCCGTGGCGCCATGTCTTTATAGAAAAAAGGAAAACTAAGTGACGGTCTTTGCGCCCATGTAATTAACTGCATTCCGTTTCCTTAACACCTGCATTCCTGAAATGATTATTTATTCCCCTATTGAACCATATTTCCTTGCCTCTCATTATCTCGCCCCAGCTGTCGTCAGAAAGACCACTTTACAGGAAACTGAATCACGAAAACATCACTAACATATTGAGACGCTGCTCAAGCGTATAAAAAACTTTCAGACGTAGTTCAACAGTGGTGGCCCTCTGCTTTTATGTGCTATCGGGACGCAGAAGTCGCTTTATCCTTATAAAAGTGGTGAATACGAATATTAAATGTAGAGTGACGCGACACTAATTTTTATTTGCTGTTCATCGTGTTTTCGAGATGCGTAAGTATGGTTAGATTATGATGAGAGCAGGGGATAATGTTCAATCGTCAGTGCTTGAGTAACCTCTGATTTTCAGGGGGCATGTCTACAAACACTCAAAATGGAAGGTTGGGAGTAAAATTTATTGAGAAGAAAGCTAATTTCCAACGGCCTGGGAAGGGTACCACAGTTTGCGATCGGTAACAAGGTGCTAGAAATTATAAGGAAAAACATGACAGCAGGCATGCGGACAACAGGAGTGAAATCGGAGAATGTGAATGTGGGAGCTAAAGTGCATTTTATAAGCACTCTAAGGTTATGACCAGCATCTTAACGATATTCCTGAGTGAAATATGCAATAAAAAAGCTATACCTTGGCACACATCGACTATAAACTTGGACTTTAACGAAAAGGCTTCAAATAAAATTGTGGAAAGCAAATATGCGCATTTGAGTACTTTGATTTACGCAGACATCTCGACACCTCTGCGAGAGGTACAGCATACTCCATGAATACTTTCAGGTTCTGTACTATGGCATACCGCTAGCTGAAGCAGCCATTCATATTTTTGTTTCTTGGCACAGCTGCATCAGACCTTCCCCCGGAGAATTCCTTGTGGCTCATCCCGTGTAATGTCGGTGCACTCTTCTGAAGTATTTCCACCGACATTCAAACGAGATCAGTAGGTCCCATTATACCATGGTTAAACACGTTGTGACGGTTTCCAATGATATTAAAGGGCAGACATGTCATCAAGTTGTCGCACAAAACGCACATGCAGACCCGCGAGTACTTTTGTAACTGCGCAGAATTTCAGGCCGTTGCGTTTGTATTTTATACATTTCTTTAAACTCTAGGTTGGGAACCCTCACATGCATTCTTCCAGCTGAGGCAGAAGTCATCAAATAGTACTTCCAAAGTACTTGCAAAGAAGTCATCAAATTTGATGGCACCAGTTTAAAAGCAAAAAGTTTAGTTTACTTTAGTTTAACTTCCCAAAGAGACTCAGGCTATGAGAGACGCCGTAGTGAAGGCCTCCGGAAATTTAGATACCTGGGGGTCATTAACGTGCACTGACATCGCACAGTACACGGGCCTCTAGAATTTCGCCTCCACTGAAATTCGACCGCCGCGGTCGGGATCGAACCCGCGTCTTACGGGTCAGCAGCCGAGTGCCAAATCACTGAGCCACCGGGGCGGCATTTTAACGCAAAAGTATCTCTCTGAGCTTCGGCAGACGTATCCAGCTACCAAGGGCCACCTTTATTATGCTGGGCGATAAAAAGTTGGATATTAAAAAGAAATCGGAAACCTTTTAGAGCGAAGATGCGCCATATCGTAGTATCATTATGAACCGATGGTCCTTAAGGGTAACGGAGTGGATTCCAAGAGAAAGCAAGCGCAGCAGGAGACGGCAGAAAGTTATAGGTGGGCGGATGAGATTTATGCCCCTGCTACACGGGCATTTCAAATGCCTTCGAACCGAATGTCATTCGGCTCGACTGCCAAACTTCCGCTGCTACACAAAGTTTTTCAACGGTATTCGGTTCAGATGACATTCGAGTCGACGGAGCTCCGCGGAGACATTCCAGAATTTGGAATGCGTTCGATACGCGAACTCAGCCCGAGCCGACCAATAGGCGTCGCCGCCATCATCGCTTCGCCCCGCCCACAGCCGCGCGACTGCTTTAGGCTCTGTGGCTGCTCATCTCGATACTGTTGCTAATGGGTTGCAAGCCCCAAGGGTTGCGTTGGCCTGGCGGCCTGGGGCACAGCTGGAAACATCCGAAGGTCCCGGCAAAGGATGAGTCGACTGGCAACAGAAGAACTTGTTTATTCTGGCATCGCAAAAGAGTAGCCGGTCAGGGCGACCACGTTACTCGAAGGAAGAAATCGAAGTCCCCTCGGCGTCCGGCGCAGCTGCCTTTTATACCCTCGGAGTCGAGGGCAAGAAGGAACGGCTTGGGATGAGTCGCACGAGACGGCGACGCACGGACATGTACAGACGTGACGGGCGCGTCCGCCGGGCCGGCGCCGGTCAGACCTCCTCGCCTCCCAGTTGGGGAGCTCCTCTCCCCGGCTGCCGCGCTTTGACAAGCGTGGGCACCAACATGCACACACACACACACGCACACACGACGACACGTGCCATTGAAACCTGCCTGGACGCGCTTGGCGGGAGGCGTTACGGCAGCACTGAACGGGCCCAAAATGACCGCCACTTTGAACGAAGCCCCGGCGTCCGTTGCATCCGCGCCGGCTATACCGCGCGTCGTAGGCGAAACGTAACCATTCCCGATGCTCGCTTTTTCTTGCTGTTTGTTTAACAAATTGCCCCGTAACAGACCGTAACGTAACAGACCGCCCCGCCGGGAGAAGGAGATCCCGATGGTCAGGGGACTGCATCCGCTGTCCGGAGGGATGTCGCTCGATGACGCTCGTAATCAAAACCGGTCGTCCCTCGACGTTGCTTGAGCGCAGCGCACAGAGAAGGCCTCGTTCTCAGGTTCAGAATCACACAGGACACTGCAAAGTGACTTCGGGAGAGTTGCCATTTTTGTGCTCGTTCCCAGCAAGCGTTAGAACTACGCTACGCCGAAACGCAACCGCTCTGTCAGCAAGCACGAGACAACCCTCACTAAGCTCTGCCAGGCTCTTTCCCCTTTTATACTACTGCCTAGTTCCTTACAATAGTCAAGCAGCACTCAGAACGCGTCCACAAATTGGAAAATTGCACTAGAAAGCACATAATCACTTTGAAACACTAAACAAAAGCAATATGTTAAAAATCCTGCCTCGGGAAGAAAACATCAGTAACAAACAACTTTGAGGCGGATTCCCACGTTAGGGGCTTCGACTTAAGCCATCGGCGTTACCGTTGAGACTCCCCTTTTTGTAACGCACATCAAAGGAATATTGTTGCAAAGCGAGGCTCCAGCGCAGGAGGCGGCCATTTTTGGGAGAGATGGTCTGCAGCCATTGGAGAGGGCAGTGATCCGTCTCAATGACAAACCTCGAGCCGGCTAGGTAGCATGACAATTTCTGAACGGCCCACACGAGACACGCACACTCTTTCTCGGTGGCGCTGTACGCCTGCTCACGACAGGTCAGCTTACGACTAGCATACAGGACGGGGTGTTCCACTTCTTCATTGTCCCTTTGGCACAGTACAACGCCCATGCCTCGCTCACATGCATCGCACTGAACAACGAACCCTTTTGTGTAGTCTGGCGATCGTAGCACAGGCTGGCTTGTTAGGGCGCTCTTTTGGGCGCTAAAAGCTCTTTCCTTTGTCTCGCCCCAGACGACTGTTTGGGGCTCTGTTTTTCTTAGAGCATCCGTCAGGGGATCCGCGATATCGGAGTACCTGGGGATGTACCTCTGATAGTAGCCGGCGACACCTAAGAACGACCGAATATCGGTCTTCGTGCGCGGTTGCGGGAAGTCTCGCACAGCGGCCACCTTTATTTCAGAGGGGCGGCGACGACCCTGTCCAATCACGTGACCGAGGTAGACAACCTCGGCCTGTGCTAATTGGCACTTGGGAGCCTTGACTGTCAAGCCCGCTTCGCGCAGGCGGGTTAGCACTGCCCGCAAGTGTGCCATATGCTCAGACCAGGATGCGGAGAATATCGCTACGTCGTCTAAATACGGTAAAGCGAATTCTTCCTGTCCCCGCAACACTTTGTCCATGAGGCTTGAAAAGCAGTATGGCGCGTTCTTCAAACCAAAACTCAAAACTTTAGGACGGAATGTTCCCATTGGTGAAATGAACGCCGCATACCTACTAGCCTCTTCTGTAAGTGGAACCTGCCAATAACCCCTGACAAGATCTAGGGTGGAAATAAACTGAGCGCTACTAACTTTCTCAAGGCGCTCCTCGATGTTAGGGATCGGATAAATTTGATCCTTAGTGATGGAATTAAGCCTGCGGTAGTCGACGCAAGGACGAGGTTCCTTGCCCGGTACCTCAACTAAAATCAAAGGGGAGGTATAATCACTCTCACCCGCCTCAATAACACCGAGCTGTAGCATTTTCTTTACCTCAGCCTCCATAATATCGCGCTGGCGGGGTGACACCCGGTACGCCTTGGAGCGTACTGGCTCTGGGGAGGTAAGTTCTATATCATGAGTAAGGACAGAAGTCCTACCAGGCCTCTCAGAGAACTGACCTTGAAACTCTTGTAAGAGTTGGTGTAGTTCGGTTTTCTGCTCAGCCGACAGCGGTGCTTTAATGATTAAGTCACTAATGACCTGATCAGTGTCTTCCCTGTTCGTCACTGAGCCTAGTCCTGGAAGCTCGATCGGAAGCTCTTCGGGAACGTTTACCATCATACACACCACTGCTTCCCGTTGTCTATAGGGTTTGAGCAGATTACAGTGGTAAACTTGCTGTGCTTTCCGTTTTCCTGGCAGACTCACCACGTAGTTAACATCCGACAGTTTTTGAACAATCCGTGCTGGGCCCTCCCACTGCACGTCGAGTTTGTTTTTTAGCGATGTGCGCAATATCATTACCTCATCGCCCACCTCAAAACGACGGGCCCTGGCTGTCCGATCATAATAAACCTTGGCCCTCTGCTGGGCCTTTACCATTGCTTCACCTGACAACTCCTGTGGCCTTCTTAAGCGTTCGAGGAGACTAAGAACGTACTCGACCACGACTGGGTCGTCGCCCTTGCCTTCCCACGAGTCTCGAAGCATGCGAAGCGGAGACCGCAGCGAGCGACCGTACACCAGCTCAGCTGGCGAAAACCCCGTAGCCGCATGCGGCGCGGTCCTTAATGCAAACATCACCCCAGGCAGACACAGCTCCCAATCACTTTGTTGCTCAAAACACAATGCTCTCAACACGCGCTTCATGACGGAGTGGAGCTTCTCCACGGAATTCGACTGTGGGTGGTACACTGAGCTGTGTAACAGCTTTACCCCACACCTTTCGAAAAAGGCTGTCGTCAAAGCGCTAGTAAACACTGTGCCCTGATCTGACTGGATTTCCGCAGGAAAACCAACTCGCGCAAATATGGACAGTAGTGCATTGACTATCTCAACTGAGCTGAGTTCTTTAAGCGGCACTGCTTCAGGGAACTTTGTCGCTGGGCAGATCACAGTCAAAATGTGTCTGTACCCCGTGGCTGTTACCGGCAGAGGTCCCACTGTATCAATAACGAGCCGTCTAAAAGGCTCCGTAATGATAGGTACCAACTTCAACGGCGCCCTAGATTTGTCCCCTGGTTTGCCAACCCGCTGACAGGTGTCACATGTCCTCACAAAGTGTTCTGCGTCACGAAAACACCCTGGCCAATAGTACTCTTGCAAGAGACGGTCCTTAGTCTTCTTAACTCCTAGGTGTCCGGACCACGAACCGCCATGCGACAAGCGCAACAGATCCTGACGGTAACACTGAGGCACGATCAGCTGATCGAACTCCACTCCTCTGCGGTCTAGATACTTCCGGTACAGGACCCCACCTCTTTCCACAAAACGAGCATTTTTCTTGGCGATACCTTCCTTGACATTGCAGCGCATGTTTTCTAGGCTGCCATCCTTTTTTTGCTCGGCTATTAAAGCCGACCGGCTGACTTTTAGCAACCTATTAAGTCCATCGGACGTAGGCACGATGAGCAAATCTGCAGATAGCTCTTCTAACTTTCCCGTGTCGGGAATTTCCTCTCCAGTACCTGGTGCCTTCAACGCTACAGGCTCAATTTTATTCAGTTCGGACGTGCTCTGAGTATCAGCTTGCTGCGCCTCCGACCCTTTCTCATTGTTCGACAACGTCGGCCCCGCAACTACCGCCTTTGCAGCGAGCTCTCGAACTCTCGATCTGGTTAAGGCCTGAACGCTAGCCTCACCAAACAAAAGCCCCTTCTCGCGCAGGAGGTGATCGGACCTGTTCGAAAATAGGTACGGGTACTGGGGGGGCAGCATAGATGACACTACGGCCTCCGTCTCAAGTGCTCCGAAAGGTCCTCCAATAAGCACTTTTGCTACGGGCAGACACACGCTATGAGCTTCCAAGGCTTGCTTGATCCATGCGCACTCGCCCGTGAACATATCGGGTTCTACGTAAGAGGGGTGAATTACATCCATTGTAGCTGCGGAATCACGAAGCACTCAGCACTTTCCCGTTCACGAGGAAGTCTCGCATGTAAGGCTCGAGAAGCTTCATGTTCTCGTAAGTGCTACATAATGACAAACACACGACTTCTCTTTTTGTTTCTGGACACTGCGCCGAAAAGTGACCCGGCTTCTGGCACGTATAACACACGCGCGCTTGCCTCGTCTCGAACCGCTTTCTGCGTTCGGCTTCGGCTGCCGCCGTCTCCTTACGTTCGGTCGGACTGCTTTCACTCGCATCCGCACTACGTGTGTCCCCCCTTGCTCTCATGGGTGTGAACTTCGGCCTCTCAGACTTGGAGCCAAATTCACCCTTTTGACCGTCCTTAGCTCCGCGAGCCCGACGCGTCACAAACTCCTCGGCTAGCTCGGCGGCTTTAGCCACTGTACTAACGTCTGGCCTATCCAAGACCCAGTACCGCACGTTCTCAGGTAACCGACTATAAAACTGTTCCAGCCCGAAACACTGCAGAATTTTCTCGTTGTCACCAAACGCTTTCTCTTCTTTGAGCCACTCCTGCATGTTTGACATAAGCCTGTAGGCAAACTCTGTATATGACTCAGTTCTGCCTTTTTCATTTTCCCGAAACTTCCGACGGAACGCCTCCGCTGACAGCCTGTACTTTTTTAGCAGACTCGATTTCACTTGGTCGAAATCCTCTGCCTCCTCTCTCTTCAAGCAAGCGACTACGTCGGCCGCCTCGCCGGGTAACAAAGTGAGCAAGCGCTGTGGCCACGTTTCCCGAGAGAACCCCTGCTTCTCGCACGTTCGCTCAAAGTTAACCAGGAACAAACCAATGTCCTCTCCAAGCTTAAACGGCCGCATCAGGTCAGTCATTTTGAACGATACCCGTTCTCCTGCACCGTGTGCCTGACTTCCATTACGAGCGCGTTCCATCTCTACCTCGAGACGCTTCATTTCCAAAGCGTGTTGACGGTCGCGCTCTTCTTTCTCTTTTTGCTCTTTACGTTCGCGCTCGTCTTTCTCTTTTTGCTCCCTCTCCTCAATGGTCTCAAGGCATTCCGACAGCTCGTCATCCTCAGCCTCCAACTCAAGAATAGCCCTTAGCAGTTCTGGTTTTCTGAGTTTGTCTGAGACATCCAGACCCAACACTCTTGCAAGCTCCAGCAATTTCGGTTTGCGCAACGACTTCAAATCCATGGCTGCTCCGAATGCTGCTTTCTCTACTGCCTACTATTATCTTGCCGCAAACTAACCCGGCCGCAACGACAACCACAATTACCAGCTCTCTTTCTGACACTAACAAAAGCCTGGCAAAACTCAGAAGAAGAAAGTCCCGCACTCACCAAACCTCGCAGCCAAGAATTCAGCGCAGTCGTTCCGCTGCAGACAACCAGTCATCACACAGGGCTCGTTGCACTGCTCCCGGATGGTCGTTGTGCTGCTCAGCATACAGATGACCGCATATCTTCGCTGCTGGCCTCCGTTGTCGCGATCTCACCGCTGGCAACCAGTTGTTGCAAATGGGTTGCAAGCCCCAAGGGTAGCGTTGGCCTGGCGGCCTGGGGCACAGCTGGAAACATCCGAAGGTTCCGGCAAAGGATGAGTCGACTGGCAACAGAACAACTTGTTTATTCTGGCATCGCAAAAGAGCAGCCGGTCAGGGCGACCACGTTACTCGAAGGAAGAAATCGAAGTCCCCTTGGCGTCCGGCGCAGCTGCCTTTTATACCCTCGGAGTCGAGGGCAAGAAGGAACGGCTTGGGATGAGTCGCACGAGACGGCGACGCACGGACATGTACAGACGTGATGGGCGCGTCCGCCGGGCCGGCGCCGGTCAGACCTCCTCGCCTCCCAGTTGGGGAGCTCCTCTCCCCGGCTGCCGCGCTTTGACAAGCGTGGGCACCAACATGCACACACACACACACGCACACACGACGACACGTGCCATTGAAACCTGCCTGGACGCGCTTGGCGGGAGGCGTTACGGCAGCACTGAACGGGCCCAAAATGACCGCCACTTTGAACGAAGCCCCGGCGTCCGTTGCATCCGCGCCGGCTATACCGCGCGTCGTAGGCGAAACGTAACCATTCCCGATGCTCGCTTTTTCTTGCTGTTTGTTTAACAAATTGCCCCTTTTCTGTCTAAGTGCTTGCAGATAATAGTACACCAATGAACATTTACCGCGTGAGCATGAAATTTCCCCAAGAGTGCGCCGACGAGGGCAGTTGGTTGCACTCATACTGTTGTTTGCATCGCTGCCTACGAACAGCTAGCGCTCGTTTGCATGACATAAAACGCATTCTGCGCTTTAGTTCTATTAAATAATCTCTTTTAATTTGTTGTGCCCGTGCTTGTTAACGCAGTGCGACAATCTGTGGGAAGCGTCGATACGATCGCTTGCCTGAGAAACTCTTGACAGCCGGGCTGCTGACATCGCGTACAACCGGCGCTTGTCGCTAATTGTCCCGACTTCTTCCGGCGTGACCAGTACTTTATTTTAACCTACTTTCTCCAGAAGTATTATTGGGGACCATTCGTGCTATTTGAAAGGCATAAATTGTTATCCACAAAATAGCAACGGCGACGAGAGCTGCTGGCCGTAAAACAGTGCTTGGCGGTCTGGGTAACACCGGCACTTCCCGTTCATCGTATGCGCGCCCTGCGATGTGAGCAATAGTTGATTTCAGGTCACTGTTGTCAAAACTACACTCGTTGATCATTTGCATTCGCTTAAACTTGTGAATTCGCGATTCACAACCGCCGAATTCACAGACGAACCCTGCGGACTCGCTAGGCCTAGTCGTCGCGGAAGGGAAGGGAGTCGTCGTCGATTAAAATTAATTTGGCAAGCGCTTATCGCTGGTGCGTGTTCAAGTGTGCACATGTGAAATATACCCACTCGTTTCGCTTATTTTCAATACGGATAAGGTAGAAGCGCGAATATACTCACACCGTGTGCTCATTAGCGTGTTTTCGCTCAGCTGCCGGCCTGCCGAGGACATGAAGGCTGACCGTTGGCGTATAAAACTTGTCCCACTACAATCATATGCTTCTGCTGACTCTCACAGTTTCGTTGTCGCACCAGTGTGACCGCAGTGACCACCGCCATCGTCATCGCCGTTGTACACTGAAAACGAGCTGAGCAAATTTCCAATGCGTTCGGAAAGTGTCGTGTAGCAACGCGGGAGTCCGAGGTGCCCGAGTGTCATTCCAAGTCTCGAATGCCATCCGACTCAGATGTCATTCGAACGTGCCCGCGTAGCACAGGTATAAGAAGTTTGCAGGGATACGGTGGCCACAGCTGGTACAGGACAGGTTTAATTGGAGAGACTTGGGATAGGCCTTTGTCCTGCAGTGGGCGCAGTCAGGCTGATGATGATCATTGTAAATCGCACGTATCAGTGTACGTAAAATTATGATTATTTATACACCTATTTTTATTTCACCGCTACAAAATAAATTATTTTCCGAAAAAGGCAACATTTACGTCATCTCTCTTACACAGCAATCTCTATTGATAAGAGCACTCTGTGAACGTCGTATGTTAATAGTGTAACGCTGAAGCTGCTAATAGCGCTGATTATCTTTGCCGTAGTGGAACGTTAAAAACCATTTCCGATAAAAGCTGTCAGTAAATTTCGGTAACCTTGGGCTTTATTTCATCAAATGGCGTGCAAGGCATAGAATTAGGATATTGAACCGAATTTCCTTTTGTTTAAATCGCCGCCACTGCACCAAATAAATCTGTTCCCTATTTTGGTCAGGAAAAAATAATGGTTGCGCATAGCCTAAGTTATGTTTGATTATTGATGCTTACGGCAGTCTAACAGGCGGAATAAAGAGAACACAGAAAAACAAACAAGTTCGACTCGAGCTAGTTAGAATGGCTTTAGAATCTAGCTAGCTTGCGCACTGTTTCACTCGCCCACGTTATTAGTGCATATGAGTGTTCCTTTATTTGATTTAGAAGCGCGGAACCCTATAGCAGTGCAGTTAAATTGCACTGATGAATGGAGTATCTATTTCAATCGACGTATGGGGTGCAGCTGCTGTTGCGGTGGGGTTTCAAGACGCTGATCGTATATTGACTAAGTAGGCTACTATAAGCGATGCACACGTGTTTGTGCTAGCCGTGAAATTTCTATTATAGATGTGAATTTTTAATGAAACAAAAATGAAGGCTAACATAATCCGTTCTTTAATAAAAGGGATTGAAGTGAACCGTTTTCGTAGCCTCGCTGTCTCATAACTCCACCTTCGATTTAATGTGATGACATTTTGAGGTTTTTTTATCCATGCGGCGGCCGCCGCGGTGGCTGAACGGTTACGACGCTCGGCTACCGGCCAGAAAGACGCGGGTTCGATCCCGGCCGTGGTGGTCGAATTTCGATGGAGGCGAAATTCTAGAGGCCCATGCACTGTGTGATGTCAGTGCACGTTAAAGAACCCCAGGTGGCCGAAATTTCCGGAGCCCTTCACTACGGCGTCTCTCATAGCCTGAGTCGCTTTGGGACGTTAAACCCTCATAAACCATAAACCTTATCCATGCGGCATTATATTTAGGCGTAAGCTGCAGTTGCTGCTAGTTGCTTTCCATTATAGTAGCGCGCCAGTCGCCTTGAAGTTTAATATGGGACTCGGGACTCCCACCTTTCCAGAAAGCTAGCAAACCGATTGAAATGGAGGCGCTACTAAGGATACAAAGCACAAAGGAACAGGGCTCACATTGTAAGTGCAAATTTGCAAAAGTTTATTACTCTTTGATGACACACTTTTATACAGATGGCCGGATGTCATGACCACAAGCAACGTTATCCATGCAATCCAGCAGTTTCACCTTGCCTATTTCTTCGCGGCTTTAGTGTGACCGTTTCAGTATCGCTTTTACTGAGTGCGATTGACGGATACCCAATCCACGTTCTTTCATCGGCAGTTGCAATCAAAAATGCGTAAACAATTTTTCTTCGAATTCTCTTTCATGACCTACTACCTCTGCTCTTTCAAACAGTGGTTCACATCTTCCTTTGCAGCGGTTACAATGCGACGCTAGATTTCCGGGATGGGTAATCTGTTCATTTGTGTTTTGTATCCCTAGTAGCGCGTACATTTCAATACGATGAATCAAATTGCCGGCGTGTTAGCCAGCTTGCAAGCAACCACTTTCACAGAGCAAAGCGCATGCAGACAGTTTTTTCAGGAGAGGTATACAGGAGCAGCAATGAGAGGAGAGGTGATGCATTTTTCCAACGCGTCCACACTATATAATATAATGGGCATGCGAGTGATATGCTAGCGTTACGAAAGAGCAGAATTCGCAATCTCATGAGGATTGTATGTAACACCGTTTTATGCGTACTGCATGCCCAAACACGCGCGCACTGGCTTTACGGCATGCGATTTTCAGCTCACGTTGTCAACACGCGATCAGCTTTTTGCTTGATATTTTTAATTAGTTTGTTTTTCACTTATATCTTGATCATTCATGGTATGAATTAAATTAACACTGAAATGAAATAAACAAAAAGTAAATAAATATAAAAGTACATATTGAAGTTCAGGAAAGTGTGTTATTCTGTGTCTATTATTGAGGAAGGGGGACGCATCTGTGGTTTTTGGTGCAAAACTATTCCTTGTAAAAGTGCTGTGAAGGGCCAAATTTTTACGTTTTTTCCGAATCGGGTGGACAAAAAAATGTCGCGCAAATGTTTTTAAAAAATGATAACATTGCTAATTTAACTATGCATATTTTTTATTGAGCGTTAATGACTCTCTGGCAGGAGTATGGTGACATGCAATAATTAACATGCAAAAACATCCAGGTATAGGGTTGCAATAATTTTTCTAGCGGGAGGAAATAACATCTACTTCTAAGGCATTGCAAACATATACATTAATGTTGGAAGGAAGAAACTGTACTTGAACAAGATAGTACGGGCATGAAAATAAATACGTTATTTTTCTTTGTAGATGAAGGCGTGGCGCGTGTGGACGTTACTGATATGCTCGCATATAGGTAGGAGCTTTTTTTTTCTTTCACTATCACGCTTTCCAAAATTGGGGGTCGACCGACGCGCATGTCACAGCCAAGGCGAGATGCAAACAAAGTTTTGAAGATCAGAAAAAAAAATCAAGCGTTCTGGCTACCTTCGCCTCTTATGTTTCGCCCTCGTCGTGTGGGAAATCTGGCACGACTGCAGCAGACAGCCGATGAGTCAGTAAAGGCGCCGACGCGGGGTCAACTACCGGCATTGACGCGCTGGCGACGGCGACATCCGACTGCATCCTTTCCCTTGTCTGCGGGAAGAAAAGAGGACCGGCTCCACGCCGTCGGCAGTCGAATTTCAGCGAATGGCTTAGAAGCGGACGGCGCCTTAGAGAACAAACGACCTCCCCTATCCTTTCTTCCTATCGCTCCCCTCTATACTTCTCCTCGCTATCCTCTCCCTTTCCCTTTCACATCCGCCGGCTGCCGCTCGGGCGCTTAATTTTTAGGTAGCAATTGCCGCGGCGGGCAACATTCTTTTCGTTCCGTTTTATTTTAAATAAACCACCGCTACTAATTTCCTTGACGGAGAACGCCGACGGCGGACGAGGCAAGCCATCTTTTCACACGCTACCTGCGGATGACAGAGGACGATCTCGGAGGTGTTGATCTTCCAAGAAGTGGAGTTCAATTGTCGCTTCTGCGGGCGCGTTCCAATACCTCTACGTAGACAGCTACTTCGACGTCTAACCGGACAGTCGCCATCTTTGGGCGCGTTCCGTTTCTCACGAAGCAGTCCAAGATGATTGCTCCGCCGAAGTCAACATTGATGCAGGCTAACTTCCTGTCTAAAGCTGGCGGAGCTGACGTACACGGAGCGAGTCGTACTCTTTGCGGGCGTCGTACTGTAGCCGGGTATGGATAGGCACCGTCCTTCAAGTGTGGGTCATTCCTTTAAGTTAATTGGCACGCAAACTAGTGGCTAATTAAGCAGTCTTCGTGGATGTGCGATTCCTAGCAGTGATTCACGCACGAGAGTATCGTGCGGTTGAGAGATTTGCTACAGGAGCGGACGCTGTAGGTCTGTTTACATGGTCTGTTTATAATTTGACGATGCCGGCTCTTAGCGCTTCATTTTATGAATAAAAACTCGTCGCTGTCGTTGGGTTCTTCGTCGGCGTTAAGACGGCTGACGTAATGGTTTACAAATGTGTATTTCTGTTGCTATATTAGCTGCATCAACTCTTTCGTGCGCATTCTTTGTTACCTCTATAGTCTGAAAACAAACACACCGGCATGTTGCGAATTGATTTTAGTCTGTGCAGGATTAAAGCTCGCTGCTGTATTTATGTTTTTAGCCGCCGCCGAGTACCACGTACGGCAGACAGCTTAATGGCACGCATGCGTTTTTCCGTTGCGTTATCACCTTTCGCGCATATTAATTTTGTGTTTACAGTCTTTCGTTTTCTTTTTTATGTTTACAGGGTCATCTGGACGAGGACGTTCGAGCAGCACTATCCTCTTGAGGACAACAACAACAATAGCGTCAATAATAAAAAAATATTGGCGTCGCCTTCGTAGAACGGTGTGACATTCCTTGTGTGTGCTACGAAATTCCGCGTTCGACGGCGCGGCGTAGACGGAGACCCAGATGACAGCGGCATCATCAATTACCCAGCCATGCTCTTTGAGTGACGACCAGAACGAAGGGGTTTAAGCCCAACCGGACCCAACCGGGCCCGCCGCCGCCGCCGCGGGGAAACGGGCTTATCCTCCCCAATTGGCGTGGCGGTTCCAGGGGCGGCCCTCCCGAGCACATTCCAGGACAAGGGAACTGTCAGCGGGCCAGAGCGCGCCTTACCTTGAGGAGCGAGTGTCAGTTGATGGATGGAGAATGGAGGCCGGTGACCCGCGGGAACTGTCAGCGGGCCAGAGCGCGCCTTACCACAGCCGACGCTATGCGCTACCTCGAAGACAACCTTCTTTCCCTCGGACTCAACACGTGAGGGGGGCGAGACCATAGTGCGGTGGTATGTTTGTGCGCCCAAGTGAAAGCCCTAGCCCCCCTCCTTCCCCTCCGGCGTGGGCGTCCTCACCCTAGGGAGTGTGGAGAAGAGGATATAAAAATCGACAAGCAGTACGGAAGAAGGACGCTCAGGACGACATCGTTCGCCAAGAGGGCCTTCAGCGCCGAAACCCGACGGCGTGCAGCTTCTGCCAGCAACCGCTCGAGCCCAACTCCGGAGCCACTCCATCGCCCCCCTGAAGTCGTCGGCACGTAAGCTCGGACGCCCCAGCCTCTGAATCTTAATCATGTATAATTATTGAATATATCTGTTTGTTTAAACTGAGCCATACGGTGTCTCTTTGCCTCTCCGTCCCGTGTGGACCTGCGCATTATGGGGGTCATCACACTGGTGTCAGAAGTGGGGTCTCAAAAGCAAATGTCCTCTGAATGCTGTGACATTCATGACTTCAAAATTGTAATCAAAAGGGAATCACGGGACTGATTGTGGGACTTTTACCCCCATTTGAGAGGCTTGAGGCACTGGAGGGCTTGAGAAAAAAAAAACGTCTGTATCTGAGGGAGCTCCCACTCCACAGCCGTCGCTAGGAGCAAGCATGCTGGCATTAGGAAGCGTCATTCCGACGTTTACGGGAGATAAGACAGGGGTTCCAATCTGCGATTTCTTTTCCATGCTAGAAGAGATTGGGAAAATGGGGGGATGGTCCGATGCTCAAATGCTGGGAATGGCGAGGTGTAAGATGGCAGGAGCTGCTCATGATTTTGCATGGCGAGACGAAAAAGTAAAATCCACAAAATCATTTGCGGAATTTAAGAAGCTTGCGTTTGAGCATTTCGACACTGAACCACGTCACGTGCGGGTACAGAGGTTCCGTGACGCCGGACAGATGGTAGGGGAGGACGTGCGAACATTTGCGTCGCGGCTTCAGCGCCTAGCACGCGATACGTTAAGCAGGGAGGAGGAAGGAGACCAGCTGAGGAAGAAATACGCGGAGGATATACTTAAAGAGGAAATGACCGCTTTGTTCGTGGCTGGTCTGCAAGACCCCGTGCGCCGGTTCGTGCTCTCGTGCAAGCCGAGCAATTTCGACCAAGCCGTGGAGGCCGCATTGGATGAGGAACAAAATGAGGCGTTAACGACAGCCGCAGCGAGAGTACGCGTCATAGAGAGAGCGGTGCTCAACCCTGAGGTTGCTCTCTTGACAGAGCGGTTAGATCGCTTAGAACAGCTGCTATCTCAGCAGGTAGAATGCCAGGTTGAAGCGCGCGCTCAACAGCGCCCATTCGCTGGAAACCGGAGACCGCCACAAAGCTACAGGCGCGGTATGCGAGATTTTGAAGAAATCGTATGCTTCGCTTGCCAGGGTCGCGGACACATCGCCAGGTTCTGCCAAAACGTGCGCCGTGGGGAGCCACAAAGAGAAGCAGGCGAGACACGCCCTAAGCAAGCCTACAGCGGGGCTCCAGATACCGAGACAAAAAACTAGTTAGTCCTCCCCAGCCTGAGGAGCGTGGGGAGGGCGCAGTAGATGATGAGGTGGTGGTAGTTTGTGTGGCCGACGAGGCATGCCCTGTTGTGCATTGCAAGTTAAATGGTTGTTGCATGGAATTGTTGATAGATACGGGGTCAAAGGTGACATTGCTTAAGGAGAGCAGTTTTAACACGCTTCGAAGGAAGGGGGACCGCGAGGTGTTGGAAGAGTCTGGTGGTATGGCAACCAAATTTGTAGGCATAACGGGGGATCCTCTTGGCATAAGTGGACTCTACCGGTTACACTTCTCTCTCGGCGGAATTGCATTGGAGCACCCCTGCTACGTATGCCCGGACACGGTGTCTCTGCCAAACGGAGTGTCAGGTATATTAGGGCAGGAGTTTTTGAGAAAAGGGAAGGTAGTAGTCTCATTCTCTGAGGAAGAGGTTAATGCGGGCGGCTCAAAAGTTCCGTTTTTGAACAGGAGAGGGGCTGAGATTCGCATTACCGATATTGACACCCGTCAAACAGTGGGATCATTGGAGACGGTATATTCGCGGGTTGCCGTCCGGCTGGTCGAGGAGGCGGTCGTCCTTCCTTGGTCGGAGCACATTTTGTACGCGTTTGTGCCTTCAGATGTAGAGAGCGGCGCCGTGGGAGTGCTTGAGCCGGTCGACTCTCTCAGCAATGGCCTGAAGGCAGCCGCGTGCCTCGTGACAGTTAATGACGCCCACAGAGTGCCCCTACGGGTGGTTAACTGTAGCCAGCAGCCACTGAGCCTTCCCAAGAACAAAACATTGGCTTTCTTCACCTCTGCGATAGAGCAACGTGAGCCCACCGATACGGTACTCGCAACTGTAGAGCATGCTAGTCCTTCGGCTGCTCCAAAGGTGTCGTTCGATCTTTCTCACGTAAAATCCAGGGAGAGGGAGGCTCTGGCTGGTTTGCTGAACGACTACTCGGAGGTATTCGCCGCGTCCAACCTGGATTTGGGCTGCTGTGGCGTTATAAATCACAGGATAGAAACCGGCACTTCATCGCCCGTTTACCAGCGTGCGTACAGGATTCCTTACTCCCAACGTGAGGAGATGGAGCGGCAGGTGCAGGACCTGATTGATCGCGGCATTGTCGAAACTCAAAGTCACCCTAGGGAGCACCAGCACTATTGGTGGAAAAGCCAGATGGCTCGTATCGATTGGTAGTGGACTACCGCAAACTAAATGCCGTAACTCGCATCGATCCATACCCCATCCCCAATATACAGGAGACGCTTTCTCAGCTGGGCTCTGCCAGGTACTTCACGGTAGTGGACATGGCGGCGGGATTCTGGCAGATAGCAATGGATCCGGCAGATGCCGAGAAAACGGCATTCAACACGCCCTCAGGGCACTATGAATGGAAAAGAATGCCAATGGGTCTGGCCAACAGCCCTGCTGTCTGGCAGAGAACCGCTGATGTTATCCTGGCAGGTCTTCTGGGGAGGCTGTGCTTCGTGTATATGGATGACATTATCATATACAGTGACAGTTTTGAGAACCATTTGCGCAATATTGAGCAGGTTTTGGTGCGACTAAGAGGAACGGGTCTCAAGCTGAAGCCCTCTAAGTGCCAATTCCTCAAAAACGAGGTGAAATACCTCGGGCACGTTGTTTCAGCTGACGGCGTGCGACCGGACCCTGAGAAACTAAGGTGTGTCTCGGATTTTCCATCCCCGACTAGCGTCCGCCAGGTCCGGCAGTTTCTCGGCCTGATCGGTTACTACCGAAGGCACATAGAGGAGTTCGCCAAGCTCGCTAAGCCGCTCACCGCCTTAACAGCCAAAAATGTCGCCTTTCGCTGGGACGAAAACGCGGAGGATGCTTTTGGGGCCCTGAAAAGGAAGCTAATGAGTGCACCGCTGTTGCGCCACCCGGATTTTAATTTGCCCTTCGTTATGGCCACAGATGCGTCAAAGTTCGCAGTTGGCGCCGTGCTATCTCAGGTTATCGAGGGCAAAGAACATCCCATTGCTTTTGCTAGCCGACAGCTGAGCCCCACAGAGCAAAAGTACGGAGCTACGGAAAGGGAGTGCCTCGCCGTTGTCTGGGCAGTAAAGCACTTCAGATGCTACCTTTACGGCCGCAAATTCAAGCTAGTCACAGACTGCCATCCTCTGAAATGGGTGATGAGTGTCAGGGACCCTAGCTCGCGACTCGCTAGATGGAATCTACACCTGCAGGAATACTGCTTTGAAGTTGAGCACAAGTCAGGAAAGACACATCTGAATGCTGATGCACTCAGCCGCACAGCGGCCGTGGCAGCTATAGATGAGTTTGTCCCCGTAGTCGACCCCGCCGAATTACGCACAGAGCAGTGCAAAGATTCTGACCTGAAGCGAATAATCGAAAGCCTAGAGGGCGCACCGTCTCACCCCGAACAGCTAGGTTATTTCATTGGCAAAGACGGCACCCTGTGTCGGCGCACGAGGCCAACCAGGAAAGGGAGACCAGAGAAAACCGCTTGGGAGAGAGTCGTCATACCTCGGTCGTGGACAGAAAGGGTTCTTCGCGCGTTTCACGATGCGCCATGCGCCGGTCATTTTGGCGTAGCGAAGACACGCAGGCGTGTGGAGCGTTTGTACTTTTGGAGTGGCATGCGACAGGATGTTAGAGACTACTGTGCGAAGTGTCATTCCTGTCTCGAAAGAAAAACACCCAAGGGACGAAGACCAGCTCCAATTCAGCCGTTCCCTGAGGTTTCGGCTCCCTTCGAGCGGACAGGTATGGACATAATGGGCCCATTGCCCACGACCACTTCCGGAAACAAGTACATTTTAGTATTTGTCGACCACCTTTCAAAATACGCGGAAGCGGTAGCACTCCCAGATCAGAAGGCAGACACGGTTGCAAGAGCATTTGTCGAACAGATCGTGCTCCGACATGGACCCCCGAGGCAACTCTTGACAGATCGGGGAACGAACTTTGTGTCGCAGCTAATGAGGAGAGTTTGCGAGCTGCTTAAGATCGCTAAGAAGCAGACAACACCGTACCATCCGGCTTGCAACGGCGCGGTGGAGCGACTGAACCAAACCGTGGCCGGGTTCCTGTCGCATTTTGTTTCGCGCGACCAGCGGGACTGGGACTTGTGGCTCCCGTATGCAATGTTTGCCTACAATTCCGCAGCACACGAGAGCACGGGCGAATCGCCATTCTTTCTTCTCTACGGCCGAGACCCGGACCAGCCTAGTGAAGTGCCAGAGGGCCCCCGTCGTGTCCCATACGCTTCACTGGACGACTATAAGGTTGAGCTAGAATCGCGCTTGCAAGTGGCGAGGGACATCGCAAAGGAGGCCTTAAAGAAAGCGGCGAAGCGCAGGAAGGAGGTGCACGATCGCAGTGCTAGAGACGCGCCGTTTAATGTGGGGGACAGCGTGTACATTGAAAACTGCCAAAGGCAGATTGGGCTAGCTCGTAAGTTCCAGACGAAGTGGAGAGGACCGTGCGAGGTTGTCGAGAAGCTTTCTCCGGTAAACTTCAGAGTCCGAGACGTGAACCGGCGCTTGATAAGGATACACGCAAATCGCCTCAAGTCGGCACCGGTTCAGTATTCACGAAATGAGGAAAGGGAAAGCGCGGATTTTGATGGGGACAGAAGTGAAGTGGAGCGCGCAGATAGTTCGCAAGAAACGCCCTCTCCTGCATTTGTTCGGCAGGCGCCAGAGGTGACGGCCGGAATGCCACCGGATTTACTTCATGCATTGCTAGAAGAAGAAGCGCGCGAGGTTGCCGCGCAGATAACGCCAGGGGAGGCTCCTGCCACGAGCTCTCGCGAGTCCCAAAGCAGACAAAGGGTCACAGACTTACTTAGTATGACTCATGAAGGCCGATATCCGCTGCGTAATCGGAAAGCTAAGTCGAACTAATGGCGTAAACAGAGCGGAGTTGTGAACTGGTTAGAATTGTGTAATGCTACAGCTCATAACATTGCTATGTGCTTATGTGTTAAGTTATCGGAGTTGGTAGTTAAACCTTTCTGTCATTAAGTAACACCTTCACAGGAGAGCATGCGGAGCGCATGCAGAACCTGCCCTACTTCCTTTCGTTATCTATATTTTTGTCTGTGCCGTGATCGTGCTAGAAGTGGGAGCTCCTTTGTAACTGTGGTAAATTTATTTCGTCCAGTTTGGACTAGAAAGGAGAGGCTTGGGTGCTGAGTTTCATGTTTATCTGTAAAAGAAGATCAGTGCTGCCCCTGGAGACGCCAGTTATGACAGCGGAGGCGTATGGCGTTGTGCAGTGGTGTTGAGTGCAGCGAAAAGTGTTTTGTCGGACGCACTGTGCGAGGCGATTCAGAAAGACAAGGGGAGCTGCGTGGACTCAAATGTTCGGAGAACATTCTTCTGGAGGGTGAGCGAGTGTGACATTCCTTGTGTGCTACGAGGTACATTCCTTGTGTGTGCTACGAGGTACATTCCTTGTGTGTGCTACGAGGTACATTCCTTGTGTGTGCTACGAGGTACATTCCTTGTGTGTGCTACGAGGTTCCACGTTCGACGGCGCGGCGTAGACGGAGACCCAGATGACAGGCATCATCAATTACCCAGCCATGCTCTTTGAGTGACGACCAGAACGAAGGGGTTTAAGCCCAACCGGACCCAACCGGGCCCGCCGCCGCCGCCGCGGGGAAACGGGCTTATCCTCTCCAATTGGCGTGGCGGTTCCAGGGGCGGCCCTCCCGAGCACATTCCAGGACAAGGGAACTGTCAGCGGGCCAGAGCGCGCCTTACCTTGAGGAGCGAGTGTCAGTTGATGGATGGAGAATGGAGGCCGGTGACCCGCGGGAACTGTCAGCGGGCCAGAGCGCGCCCTACCACAGCCGACGCTATGCGCTACCTCGAAGACAACCTTCTTTCCCTCGGACTCAACACGTGAGGGGGGCGAGACCATAGTGCGGTGGTATGTTTGTGCGCCCAAGTGAAAGCCCTAGCCCCCCTCCTTCCCCTCCGGCGTGGGCGTCCTCACCCTAGGGAGTGTGGAGAAGAGGATATAAAAATCGACAAGCAGTACGGAAGAAGGACGCTCAGGACGACATCGTTCGCCAAGAGGGCCTTCAGCGCCGAAACCCGACGGCGTGCAGCTTCTGCCAGCAACCGCTCGAGCCCAACTCCGGAGCCACTCCATCGCCCCCATGAAGTCATCGGCACGTAAGCTCGGACGCCCCAGCCTCTAAATCTTAATCATGTATAATTATTGAATATATCTGTTTGTTTAAACTGAGCCATACGGTGTCTCTTTGCCTCTCCGTCCCGTGTGGACCTGCGCATTATGGGGGTCATCACAACGGACACTTTCCGTCCCTGCTACAACTAGACTGACCGAGAGGCGCCGCCACAAGTCTGATTTACGCGTAAAACTATTGTAGCAAAATATGTGCGAACTGTTGAAAACGCGTTTTTAATGATCGTCATTGCGTAGTTTTTTGATTTCAGAAAGCGCGAGGCTATTCTCAGCAGCTTTTGAACGATCCGTCAACTAATTGCATACAGAAAACTAAGCAACAGCAAGCTGGTTTCGATGTCGCTGAAAGCGTGCCGTATACATTAGGAAAACAGCGAGAGCTCGTCGCTGTCGTCGTCGAGAGCTCCTCGCCGACATATTTTTTTTTGCGCTAATAGCAGTTACGGGGTCAGCCTAAAGGACGTATTGAACAGCGTACTAGTACTAATTTAGAAAAAAATGTAAAAAAATCAGCACGCCGTTTTTAATTTAAAACTATAGAAAACGGAAGTACGACTGACTTCTCCCACGTGGATAGGAACACTTCTAGAAGGGAATACGCTATTTGCTGGTCCAAAGCGTAGCTCCAACAGTGCAGTACTGTAGTTTCATCAGTGCGAAAGAATGAATTTTGGGGGGGGGGGGGGTGTAAGGGTTCCTATATACGCGCTGACAATTTTCTAAAACTGCGTGATACCTTTAGACATGCCAGTGGCGTTTCGCAATGCCCCACAGAAAACAAAATGGCGACTGCTTTATGGCTTATGCCTACTCACTCCTTTTGCGTGCTAGAGGTGAGTTTACAAAAAAAAAACATGTTCATTATTCAAGATACTTTCAGAAATCTCCTCTTCTATAAGGAATAGCCAGCAATTCCGTCTATTTACCTTCAGTGTTACCTCGCACGAAAGTGGCTCTCCAGATTTAAGCTGTGCACAGCCTACGACGTTCGCTTCCGAGCCATGTGGGACTCTTTAGTAGCATTCCTGGAATCTTCGGAGGGGCAACGGCAACTCCTCTTGCCATTGCGCTCGTGCACGAATGTTGCTGTGTACACCCTGTTTTCGAGTTGGGAAATCGCATTTGATGTCTGGCGTTCGTCACTTTCATATCGTTTCTTGTCATATTTGAAGGTTAGAAAAAGTGTCCATAAAATGCGTTTGAAAAAAAGCCAGTACCTGACAGGCACAAAACGACTTTCATATACCTGTAAGTGCTTTGGCATGCATCATGAAAAGTGCTCAGACCGAACACATACGACAAAAAGCGAGCAACCACCCTACACGAGGGCCAGCTTTCAAGTAAACGTGTTTTGGACGCTTCAGCTCAAGCCTAGATATGGCCCCATGCCCACAATCCCGCGGCACTTGCATAAATTAAAACAAATAATACGGTTATCAGGAAAAACAAAGTGCGTGAGGGCCGCGCGTGGACAATTAGTACCATGAAAAGGCGCATGCTGCGGGAAATGTAAATTTGATGCTAACTGTAAATTGGAGAACAAACAGGAAAAAAATATGTTTGTGTTTGTCGATGGCTACTTTCGAGTGGGCGGTTAATTTTTTTTTTACCTTATGTGCATGCCGTACTTATGCTTAAACTAAGATATCTAACTTTTCGCGCAGCTTAACAGTGGCGGCAAACAAAAGTAGGGTATATTATTTATATTTATCATCTTCAGATATTAAGAAGCTCAAAGAAGCACATAAAGAAAACAAATGAGCTTAAGGAAAACGAAATGGTATGCGGTGATCTGCTGCTTTTTCCTTCTTGCTTTCTTTTGAATTTTTTTTTTTCATTTATCACATCACTTGCTGCCAATTTTCAGCAAAAGGTTCTTGTATGTGCTATTCTATCGTCTCGTGTCCCGTTCTTTTTGCGCTGTGAGCAAAAATGCTGACAATGTGCTTAAAGAAGTTCGCACACATTCGGTGAAAGAACATTCAACGTCGTAGCTGTCATTTAAACACACAACAGCATTGCAGCAAGGCGTCGATCGTTTATGGTTCATGGGGGCTTAACGTCCCAGAGCGATTAGAGCTATGAGGGACGCAGTAACGAAGGGCTCTAAAAATTTCGAACACCTGGGGTTCTTAACGTGCATTGACATCGCACAGCACGCGGGCCTCACCCGGCCGCGGAGGTCGAAATGCGATGGAGGCGAAATTCTAGACGCCAGTGTAATGTGCGATGTCAGTGCACGTTAAATAACCACAGGTGGTCGAGATTTCCGGAGACCTTCACTACAGCGTCCCTCATAGCCTTAGTAGCTTTGGGACGTTACACCCCACAAACCAAGCCTAAACCAAACCAGTACACGGGCCGCTAGAATTTCGCCACTATCAAAATTCGACCGCCACAGCCGGGATCGAACCCGTGTCTTCCGGGTCAGCTGCCGAGCGCCATAACCACTGAGCCACCGCGACGGTGCGCGTCGATCGTTGCGTTTCTAAGTTGTGTATACGCTGATGTCCGTAACGCCTCAGGTCAGTGTTTTTAGTTCTGGCGCCTCTTTTTTTTTGGCAGTTTTCAAACACCTTGAACAGAAACGGAAGCGCTGCTGTTCGCGGCCAATTTTACGACTACCTAAGCAGAATATGCACGGCCTAGTACAACTACCAAGTCTAGAGCCATCCCACCGGCATAATTTTGTCCAGCTTTTTTTGCTGTCTCTGCCGAAGCGAAACATAGTATATCATCAATTCGTTATTTGTGTTTTGTGTTTTTTACTGGATCTTCCCAGTCTTTAAGCCCGAATGGGCAAGCCTGTGCAACGAAATCCCTACACTCATTTCTGTATGCAACTCCATTGCAGTAGACTCCCGCTAGTGCATGTTAGATCAGATGTGTGTTTGTTAGGTAAACGTTTCTTGTGGTTTCTGAGCAAAATGGTCAAATTTCCTCAAATGGACGTCGTAATAGCATTGGCTTCCCAGCGACAAAAAAGTAGCTTTGTTGAATTGCTGCTAAATTGACGTTTCCAGATAATTCGCTTCGAAGTGAAAAAATAACTTCAGTGTAACATTACACACAACAAACGCAGGTCAGTGGGGTAGCCCATTTCGAAAAGTAAAGAAGCCACCGGCCAGCCATAGATAACCATTGTGCAGCGTCCTGGTAAACACCCAGCCGCCTGAAAATGTCGGCTCGGGCAATCCTGCAACCATTACAAGCATCGAATACTGCATATTTTTAGTGCATGAAGACCCTGCAGCTTTCTCCAAACAAATTTGCTGACGATTCAATTGCCGACAGCGAGAGTTTTAAAGAACAAGAACTCGTTGTACACCCAGAGCCCTACGTCAGCTGTATTTGCCAGAATTCAGCGCCATGATGGTGAACCCGCAGAATGGATGCTTCCAGCACAACTTCTTCAGCGTTGTCACCCACCAAATATTTCATATCGCAGGTATTACCCTACCCTGTTCCTAGTTGAGTCTGTCATACGAGCAATGAATAACTCGAAAGGTCATTGCCGTATGTGTTGTGATTTGCCGTTTGCGGGTATGGCTATGATAGTTCAGCCGCAGCTCTGCACCGTACGCAGCTGCGCTGTTCTGTCGTCGTGCTGTTTTTTCCCTGCGCTCTTCTGTCGTCGTGCTGTTTTGTCGCTGTGCCGTTTTGCCCGGCGTTCCGTTTTGCGTGTGCTGTTTTTCCCTGCGCTATTTGTCGCTGCGCTGTTTTTTGTGCGCTGTTTTGTCGCATGCTGTTCTGTCGTGTGCTGTTCTTTCGTGGCGCCCTTAACCACGCTGTAAGAGAAAGGATAAAGTAGGGAGTGAAAGAAAGGAAGTAAGAGGTGCAGTAGTAGAGGGCTTGGAATAATTACCACCAACTGGGGATCTTTAACGTACACTGACATCGCGCCCTAACCACTGAGCCAACGTGGCGTGTTCCCTGCCTGGGTTCAGAACCCACTTCGGGAGTTTATTTAGGAGTTAATTCTTTTTTCTGATTAGGCCACGTGGTTTTTCCAAACCTCTGGGGGTGGACAACAACGCCTAATTTTCCGCCTTATGAGCTGTTATCCTTTCGCATTAAAAGAAAATATGCCGCCTTCTACTTACGAGCGGCGCTTTAACGCTGATCCTGTTACCCAGACTGCTTGCACACAGCATGTGTTCCCTGCACTTATACAGAATTATGGTGATAGCTTGCTCAGCGTATAAATTATTGAATAATACCATTGAAACGTTTGTCCATATTCGGGATGCGCTTGTATAGGAATTGTACCTGCATTCATGTAACGTTCCGTCGCTCCAGTTAACTGCTTTTTCAGCGCGTGGGTGTGTGTGCGTGTAGGGGGGGGGGGGGGGGAGAATTCGATAATGTAACATGCAAACAGATCCCCCGGATTTTTTTTTACATCACATTACTCCGCATGAACATGCCCAGATATCCAGAATCGCAAGCTCGAGACAACACAGGACTAAAACTTTGATGCGCGCGTGGTTTTCTTCCGCCGGCCTTGAGGAAACGCGCGCGCCTATTTTTATCCGACAATAGTTCATTTCCCCATAAAAAAAAAGACATGCTATGCTTGATGAGTCGTGCATCTTCAAGACAGTCACGTTTCGATGCCCGCCCCCCCCAAGTCACCCCGTGCTCGTCGGCCATCGCGGCCTCGTCAACGGCTGCGTGCGCAAGCACTCAAATCGGAAAATATCGGGCTTTCCGCGCACCTATTGGCTCGCGTCAGCCGCCGCCTCATCCGTCGTCGGACGACGCCGTGCGTCAAATATCTGGTAGGTCTATATTGGTCGCGGCGCTCACCGTCGGGCGAAAATTGCCGGCCTCACGCCGTAAAAACGCTTCATGCATCCTGGCAATTAACGCTGTGGCTGACCGAGGTTAAATTTCTAGATTACGATACTAGGTGACATGGCCAAGCACTGCTCGCCTTCACATGTCCGAGTGGGGAGATACACCAGCTGGTGGCAGTTGGTTACACGGCCGATTGCTCATTTCTCGCCGGGGTGTGTTACGTCATGAGGCCATGCGAAATAGCCTGGGATTTCGAAAACAAAATATCAAGCATGTCCGAAAAATCAAGCATATCCAAAAAATCAAGCGCCGAATTTTCGGTCGGAGGCTGTATCTCATATGCCACTTCGCGCCAAGGCCAGCGCGCATATACACCCGGCTTTAACCGTACAAACGACGCTAGCCATCCCAACGGCCACGCAGCGCCATTGGTCAGGCGAAGAGACAAGTTTCCAGAAAGCTCGAGACACTTCTGTCCGATCCGCCACCGCACGCGAGCGACCGAAGTGGAGAGGACAGATGAGTGATGTGTCTAATTTTTAAATTTGCGCCCATTTTTGCGACATCCACGAGGTCGTCGCCATCGCCTAGTGACACCCTTAAGCGCAGCGCTGCGTACTAGCAGACACTGAGCATCAGCATATTCGATTCGCTGTTTAGAAATTTGTAATGTTCGCACTCCCTTACAAAATGTGCAGTTTGTGGGTTTCATTTCGTGAACTTTCTAGCAGTATGAAAACGGCCGCTGTCAAACAACGCACGCGGGCCACAAGTTCGCATAGCTATCGAAAATGACAAGAACAATGGCGTCCGTTCGCATTCTTTGCCGGCGTATTCTTAGCCAGCCGTGTGCATCGTGGCACGACTTAGTGACGCGCCGGGTGTTGCACCACGTCGTTTTCTGACCCACCATCGCGCAGCGCTGCCTCTCAGCGAAAGATATCTCGCACCAAGGCTTCGTACAAGGTGTGTAGCATTATCAAGCATACGTTTTTGCCACGTGCTGACAGTCGATATTGTAGGACAGAAGAAGGACAGAAAAATAAGTTGATGTGTCTCATGCGCGGTGCTGCAACTAGTGAGCGCTGCCTGCTAACTCCGCAGTGTCTGGCCGCGACTTCAGATGAACAAGACCTTTTGCAATTTCCAGACATTGCAAAGTTTCAAATAGTGAAAGAGTGGCGTGAATCGAATTCAACTGCAAGTACTACCAAAGAACTATTCCCAATTTTGTACATTGCAAAACCGTTAACCCAGGAGTGCTTCCATCACAGGTACTGGTATAAATTTTTTTCTTTCATGATTATCCTTCTTCCGAAAAATGATTCAAGACTATCTCGTGACCGCTAGATCACCATCTGATAAAATACTTTCAGTGTGGGCCAGGGCATGAGCTTCTGCAGGCTTTACTGCGGCATCAAGGCACTGTCCAAAAGCAAAAAGAAATTAAAAACACTGGTTCTAAAACAACTGCAATTCGAGCCCTACGCAGAGTCAGGTAAGATGCATGCACATATTAAAATAGGCATGAGTCCCTTTCTTAGTATCAATAAAGAGAAGGTCACTGACAAGAAAAGCTCTTCAACCATTGCTGATTTATTTCTCACACATCTCCTGGATAGCCTTGCACACGTTTTGCACTGATTCCCTGCTGCTTGCATCACAGGCCAGTGTCACCACCTGAACAGACACGGGTGCAGTACGTTACGAGTAGACTGGCAATCCAAACGATAACAATTTTCCAAAACAACCAGAAAGACAACAATGAAAAAGTTGAGTAACATCACATTAACAAGGAGATAAAACCATGGGAGGACAACCTTTCAAGGGACATTTACTACTCGTAACGCCAAGAGCTATGAGTGTTGCATGCATGCTACGGACAGAGAAGACTGGTGTAATGCATCTGGGTCTTTGTGCTCGCAACCTTTCACCTCTGTTGCCAATGCACACACTGCTAACGTTGGTGGTCTTGCGCTTCCGGTCACAACTCCGTTCCCGCCGCAGAAAACTGTCTAAAGGGCCAAGTATCTTCATGAAATCGTAGCAGCTGCACTGAAGGGTGTTACTGCTAAAGTTGTTCAGCTCATGACGCAACTTGGCATGCACCTCATCTGCTTGCTTCTCTCGCCACCCATCATAATCTTTTCAGCCCTTCCCACTTTCTTCCCCTCCTCTGCATTGTCTAAATCGTATTCCTTCACTGGCGACGCCACGATCTCGTGTAATAGAGACACTGGCAGCTCTCACTGCAAAATGAACGGCTATGCTTGTCTTCTCCTTTAAGAACCAAATGCAGTTTAGGTCGTCAGCCTCTATGTTTGGGGCCGCGAAGCTATGCAAAAGCAGAGCACCTTAAACAGCAGTGCGAAGCACGACACGCACTCTATTCATTCCTCCTATTTAGATATGGATGTCCTTCAACAGTGAAAAAAGAAAGCAAAAAAGAAAACACAAGCACCAAGTGAATGTTTAATTCGTTGGTATTGAGGTCTTTAAAGAAATAACTAAGCACAAGCAAACTATGAAATCTGCAAGCACTTGGAAGAATATCTACATGCAGTAGTGTTCAATGTGTGTCAAGTTGTCGATGCTATTTTTACAACGTCAGAACCATGGTAATCAATTTAACACGCGTAGAAGGTGTAAAATGCACGCGCATCATTGTTGCATTCCAGTAAATGGAGAGAATGGCAAACCAGCATCATTGAGTGCATGTAAACATCAGCATATACGTGGCAATCTACCAGGTTCAAAATTTGAAAGACAAAGGGGCAAAATGAAGTGCATAGTGCATGTTGCGAGGAGTTGTTTGCCTGCTGCTTACTTGAAGAGTGACATCACATTCATCTTATTTAGTACAAATGACAAGGCAACAGAGAAAGAAGACGAACACAAAGCACCGTTCTGTTCTCCTGTGTCTTCCGCTCTCTTGTTGCTTATGCTAAATGAGATGGATGATGTCTTGGGCTATTTGATATTTTCACATCACTCTTTTAAGATCGACTTTGCCGTTAAAGACATCTCGCCTCAAAAACCTGCAGCAAAAAAAATTTTTTAATACACTGACAAAAGAAGCCAATTTGCGGCCCAGTGGCCTAGAGCCAGTTGCTTTCTTTTATTTTTATCTTCCCTGAGCCTCTTGTCATTCCAAGTAAGCACAGCAGCAATCATCTAAAGATAATTATTTACAAGGTCCGCAGGTCGCCGCGATGATTCGCAGCAGACCTTCTGAAAGACTGACTGTTTTCTAGGGTCCCTCTGTACTTTAATGAACAATGCAGGCTGCTTTCAGGTGGCAGCAGAATCAGTACAATACTTTGAATGCCACATTAACCAATCTGTTACCTATATACATATATACATATGTAGAAGGATGCGTACATCCTCCCAATTTTTTACCTATATACATATGTAGAATGAAGCGTACATCCACACACAGCCTTCCATGCTTGAGCAACAGCCTAACGCAACAGCTACCCACCTCTGCATTGTCGATGTGCACGTGGACGGTAGTTTCCACTGGCTCGCTTTTCACAGGGCTGCCAGCCAGCGAAACAAGAGTTTCCCCCGGCCGTGCATTACGTACGGCTTGCCGTTTCATCCTGGACTCGTGCAAAGAGAAAACGGCCCCAGTCACAAACAAAGTGGAAAAAAATGTTTTGGACTGTACCATATCGCACAAGATGTTGCATTTTTAAATCAACAGTGCAGTAAACAATTTCTGAACGCAGTGGTGCTATTACAAAACCATGATTTTGAGCCAATTTCGAAGCATCCAAAAAACGCACTTGGAGCACTTTCGAGTGGCTAAGCCCAGTTTGTAGACATTGTTTGCCCATCAAGCAACCAATTTTGAAATCCAGCTATGCTGTGAAAAAAAACGAATCCTGGTAAAGATCTAAATTTCCCAAGAAAATTTGTCTGCGGTAGCCTGGACAGACCATTTTCAAAGTGCTTGACTGGATGCGGATCTCCTCTCGTTCACTCACTCCATAGCAGGGGCTTAGGATCTGCCATATCTAATATCACCGACCGAAAATAGGGGTGGTCAAACTATGATAATTTCAGCCGGCAGGGTACCTGCAAATACAGTTATCTTTGTCGTCCTACATCAATGTCAACAGCTCATTAATTGTCCATGGACGCATAAAAGTAAATTCTTCAGGGCAAAGCATGCAATTCCCCCAACAGTGCATAGATGACAATGGCTGCAACAGTGTGCAGGGAGCCACACCACATTTGCTTGGGAGAAAATACAACCGACACTCTACTTAAGTTAAGCAATGTCTTTGCATTTATACCAGCTGCACATTCCCTTATATATCCCGCGCGATATTTCTGAAACAAGCGCAGACAAATGCGACCGCCCGCTTGGGAAACACTGCACAGCAGGGATTGCCAAGGTGCTTCTGGCTGAGAGTATTCCTCCAAAGCAAACAATAGTTATTTTGATGTGTTCAAATGCTTTGTACTAGTAGCGTTTAAATCCCTCATTAAGTCTGGCATCGTGTTGTCCCAAAGCATTCAGAGGCTTTGAGCCTTCCCGGCAGCAAAAAAGTATGGCGATAGTTGCATTGCCCACAATACAGTTACTAGTTTTTTTCTTGACAAAGCAACTACCTTGCCTGCATTACGCAGCAATACAAGAATTCATAAAGGGAGGGTGTAAATGGACAAAATCTGATAAAAGAAAGTCCTCTTGTCTTCCAACTTTTTGGCCTACCAAACTTTTTGTACTTCAATGGTGTTTGTGCAATAACCAGTAGCCTACTAGCAAGCTAATAGTGAACTGGCAGGAGGGTGCTTGCTTTTTTTTTAATGCAGCCTACACGGCCATCGTCCTAATAATGACTTAGCAAGTAAGAATGACTGAAGAAGAAAACCAAATCAGAAAAGGCTTATGACCACAAGAAATGGAGCACTAATTCACTCAAGGTAAATTTGTTTTGAGGGAATGAAAGGTGCAGTAACTGTCACTTCTAGGTGTACACTTCAACCGAGTCGGAAAGGATGGAGGAGGGAGTGAAAGAAAGAAGAGAGAAAGACAGGAGAGAGGAAGAGGTGTGGTAATAGAGGGCTCCGGATCAGCTTCGAACCTCCTAGAAACTAATTCATTTAGGCGCTTTTGGGAGTGTACTACACCTAGCAGCGAGCTCACGGTTTGCACCGACTTTTGCATCCTTTATGTCGCAAATAAGACTACATTTTATGCTGTCTAGCGAACTGAATAAATAAAAATTCATGGGGACATTTTGTTGACCTAGCCCGCCGCGGTGGCTCAGTGGTTATGGTGCTCGGCTGCTGACCCGAAAGACGGCGGTTCCATCCCAGCCGCGCCGCTCGAATTTCGGTAGAGGCAAAACTCTAGAGGCCCGTGTACATGTGCGATGTCAGTGCACGTTAAAGATCCCCAGGCGGTCGAAATTTCCGGAGCCCTTCTCTACGGCGTCCTTCATAACCTGAGTCGCTTTGGGACGTTAAACCCCCATAAACCATAAACCGAACCAAACTTTGTTGACCTAAAGGGCGGTGAGGCGAAAGCCTTTAGCGCGGCGTTGCTGCTTGTGTCGCTAATCTGTGAGGATGTTGATTAAAGATTGCAAAGAGTGTTTAGGCGGCATCCTTCCATATCAGCGTTCAGGAGATGTCTGGCAGGATTTCCTGGGAGCGCTCCTCTCAAACGATAGTGGCGCCACTCAGTGACGTCACACGCTCATAAGCCACACGGCTTTATCATTTCCCTTGCGATGCCACCAGACTTATCTCGATTGATCGCGACTGCGCGCAATTGCTTCCATATTGGAGGACGCTTAAGCTCGTCTTTAAGATTGGGAAACGACAGCGCGTTGCAGCGTTGCCGGCGAGTCCACAGAACGCGATTGCCCGTTCGGCGCGATGTCTTGCCCTTTCGACAATTTAAAAAAATAAAATGACGCCTGTCTCACATATCTCGGTGTACACGCGAACCGCGCCGTACGGGAAGGAAAATGAAATGAAAATTGGTTTTAAGAAGAGGAAATGATGCCTGTACCACATATCTCAGTGAACACCCGAACCGCTTTTGATTGACAGCTATAGTGTGACACCCTTCTGCGAACACCTCTACTGGCAAGTGATGAGCCTATAAAGGCTTTCGCCTTAATATTTCACAAAATGGTGAAGTGGGGAAGCTGATGATAATGAATACAGGCCTTTAAGGCCAAAGGGCATCTGTGGCCAAAGAGCGCCATGGCACAAGGTGATTTCGACTATTCAAGGTGGAATTAAAGACCCATTTTCCAAGCATTTGACCCCAGATAAGCCGAGCACAAGGCCAAGGGAGAGCTTGTACTGTATGTATCACCGGTTGGCGCCCCGCGGCACTGCGGATTGAACCCCACACCTCCCGCATGCAAGGCGGATGCTCAACCACTCGGCCACCACTGCGGTCCCGAAGTGGGGAAGCACATTATCCATCATTTTCACGCAGACAGATTTTGCCGCCCGTAATAACACCATTCCCTTCCAAAATTTCACGCATAATGTGAATCTTCGGAACAGTAAATGACTGTATAATCCTTTAGCTGTATACCTGACATGTGCTGAAATTTCTGTGTTACTATTAATTATGGCACATTGTAGGAAATTTTGCACATTCCTTCATAAAATTACCCGCACGTATTTTGTACTAGAAAGCTTACAAAACTACCTTTCTTGAGTCCTGAATATAACTTTTAGATGGCAAAATATTTGATTTTGACGGAAAACAAAAATCATGCCTGAAAGGGGTAATGTGCACCGACATCGCACAGTACACGGCTGACTTTTGAGTTCCGTCTCCAGGCATCTTAATCCTGCGTTCAGGGAGAGGAAAAAGGGAAGTGACAGCTTAGTTTTGGCAAAATAAGCAGAGCATTATACTCACCTGATTCCGGTCTTCGGCACACGGGCAAGCTTGTCATTGCAGCCTGCCAAGGCTACAGCCTTGCCACGGCTGGCCACGGCTTTAACCGTGCTGGCCACGGCTACAGCCGCCTTCTCCAAAGCCCGCTCGTTCTCGCCTCCTGCTGTTGAGCCATGCTCGCTCATTTCCTGCAGAGCACATCAAGACGGTCAAATGGTGAAGCGCATGCCAGCTGAGCCGGATAACTCATCCTGATAAACAGCGCATGAACAATGAGGGCACACAGCACCAAGTGCAGGACAAGCACTGTACTCTCAATTATAGTGTGAATGGAAAATAAATAGTTACGTAAATTTGGTCACGCATGTCACGCGTAAAATTGAAAGCAAAACTGGAGACGCAAGGTCGAATATGTGAAGCTTTCAAGAAAAGGGCATTCCACGTGGAGTGGCAAAGATGGCTAACACACACATTTGAATTTCTCAACAAGTTACACTTCATGGCGCTCACGGGCGTCCACTGATACTGACAATGAAACCGGACGATAGTGCAACAAATATGGATGCCAACTTTTATTATCCGAGCCCTCATAGGAAGAATGCAGCGGCAAAAGGCAGTATCATGCTATCCAGTCACTATCCGTAATTACAGTAACGCACACTTTGACGCAATTAACAACGAAATATGTTCCTTCCTCAACTTTTTTTAGGACTTCGACGCCCGTACACGTAGAGTTGAAACGAATTGCGCAATGTTCATAGAAAAAGTTCTTGCCCAACGAACAAGTACCTTTCTATTCGCTCTGTACCAAACAAACCACACGACCCTTGGTATAATGCTCTCTTAAGGCGCCTATGAAACAAAAAGAGGCGTTTCTACAGCCCAGCCAAGATGTTTTCAAATGAGGCCCGTTGGGACGCTTAAAAATCGGTGCGCAGCGAGCATGTGTCGGAGCTAAAGAACGTGAGGGAGAACTTTTTACGCCATACGCTTCCATCAATGTTAACAAATGACACAAAGAAATTCTGGCGCGCGATTATCCAAAAAGATGATGCTACCATAGCCCCTGTGAACAACTCAGGAAATCATATGCCGTGTGATCAGATCGCGTCCGTTCTTAACGAAGTGTTTACCCGAAACTTTTCAGCAGCCTTCAATGTTTCGCTCCCCACGGCACCCTGTTACGACTACAATGAAATATTCCCCATTAGAATTGAGCCCAGTGGTGTTGAAGCTCTAATCAAATTACTCCGACTCATCTCAGCTCATGATTGTGACCAAATTACGGTGAAGTTTTTGCGAGGCACCCTTGTATATTCACTGGAAAGTCGGAAAGGTGATTCCACTCTTTAAACCTGACAACAAGCATTATCCCTTTAATTACCGACCTATTTCACTAACCAACTTCCCGTGCAAAATACTAGAACATATCCTTCACTCATGTCTCGCTAACTTCCTCGAGTGAAATTTTTTTCTTTCACAAGCTCGCAGCATGGTTTTCTGAACACGTATTCTTGCGAGACTCAACTTGATTTGTTCACCCATAAGCTAAACATCATTTTTTAGCCGCTCAACGGCAGATTGTAATTTTCTTCACTATTCCAAAGCTTGCGATAAAATGCGTCATAAATTGTTAATTTATTAACTACGTCTCATGAACATGGACCCCAAACTTCGAAGTTGGATTGAATGCTTTCTGAGTGACGGTTCACAATACGTGTCAACTAGTAATCTAGGCTCTCATTCAAGCCCTATATATTCCGGCGTTCCGGAAGGCACAGTCCTTTGTCCTCTACTTTTTCAAACTTATATTTACGATTTGCCTTCTTCTGTTTGCTTTCATATGCATTTATTTGCCGATGATTGTGTTGTTTTCCGGTAAATTAAAAGCAGCGATGAAGTGGCTGTCCTCCAAACTGATCTGAATGCTGCATCTCTTCGTGGTGTCAAACATGGCTAATGGATCTAAACATCAAAAAAGGTATATCCCTTCGCGTGTCTAGAACTTGCAATAATGCCTTTGCTTCCTCCTTAAATAATGTCATCTTAAAGTCGGTGCTTTCGTACAAGTACCTTGGTGTACACATTACTTGGTCTCTACGTATTACATACATAACTAATAATGCTAATGGCATGCTGGGTTACATCCGTCGTAATTTCTCTAAAGCGCCTTCATCCCTAAAACTGCTATAGTACAAAACGCTAATACGTCGGAAACTATAATACGCTGCACCTATCTGGGACCCCCATCAAGAAAACCTAATATATTCATTAAAAATGGCTCAAAATATTTCCGCCTGGTTTATTTTTTCTAACTATAACAGGACCAACAGCATATATTCAATGAAATCATGCCTTAATCTACTATCCTTAGCCTCACGTCAGAAAATGTTTTGTATCTGTCTTTTCCAAAAACTTTTTCATGATCCATACTTGCGCAGTGAATTTATATCTCCTCCACAACATCTATCATCGCGATTAGATAATCCCTTCAAAGTCGATGTCCCTTTTTGCGGAACTAAGGCTTTCGTTCAGTTGTTTTTACCTCGCACAGCAGAAGAGTCGAATCACCTTCCCGCAACGACAGCAACAAAGATTACCAGCTTTTCAAGAACGCCATAGCTAGGACTGTATAAGCAGGCGCGTCTGTAACCGTTTGTTAACACCAGCCCCGTCCTTTTTTTTCTTGTTGTTCTTCTTTGTACGCCTGTACCCGTTCCCGTCTCTCATGTTCATGAGCCTGAGGGTGCACGAATAAGTAAAGAAGCAAAGCAGTAAACTATTGCTCAGGTCACTGGGCTATGCCTAGTGCCACGTGGTAAAGTATCAGCCTGATAGCCCTGAACTCTACACGGATCGAAAGCTGTGCACTCTAAACAACGGGGTTCATGTGGCACATGGAGCTCTACCACAGCTTTATGACAAGTGTCTTGAGCAGCAATGTGCGGGGCTTCAAATGTCCTTCACCTAATTAAATTGACCTATGACGTGGGAACTTGCAGGCTTAAGAAAAAGTTTGAAAATAAACAGAAGACCGCCCAGTGCCCTAAGGAAAGAAAAATGGCAGGGATATCCCTGAGAGACCGAAAGAAATGTCAAGTAGAGAATAAATTCAAGGAAGTGACATCCTAGGAGAATTTCGGTGGAAGAAATGATTTCGGCAAGCATGCGATGCAGATCACCAATGGCCTGTTTGGTAAATCAAGGGGATTGCAGGGAAAGCAAAACGTGGCCACAGCCAGTAGAAAGACAGGCAGAGATATGGAGGTTTGCTGGGACAAGGTGGTAACAGCTGAGAAAACGAGACCAACACATGGAGGGCACTGGTGAAGTCCTTCGCTCCACAGCGGACAAGTACGACTCCTTTCTTTCACAGTGCCCAATTATATAAAGATGGACACACGGTAGGACCTCTTTGAAATAGGATGATGGAAGGTACCCCCCCACCCTGAATTTTCTTTACATTTTTCTAAGAGGTCTCAAATATACAAATATATTCAGAAATTCCAAGCAAATTCTATCGACTTTTGCACTGTCCTAATTTTGAGATACTGACCTTGAAAGATTCGTATCTTAAAGGCGAGGAGTGATGTAACGGTATAACTGTTTTTTTCTACCAACGTCTGCAACAGGTTCATTTGCATTGCCTTCATTATCACTAAACCCTAGGGCCTCATTGAGAGTGACTGTGCCTACATCAACTAATGTTAAGCAGTTTTTGTTCTCTAGTTTATGGGAGTTTAACGTCCCAAAGCGACTCAGGCTATGAGAGACGCCGTAGTGAAGGGCTTCGGAAATTTCGACCACCTGAGATTCCATAACGTGTATCGTGCGGTTAAGAGGTGACACCTACGGTTGTTGTGTTGGGTTTTATGGAACATAAGCAACTCAGGCCATCATGCGCCAAACCCAAGGATAGGGAAATTGTTTTCTACAGAATTTTCAGAAATACGAATTATCGGTGGTGTAGAGGGCCTAAAACATTGTTTTGTATTACCTAGTGATGAAGAAAGAAGGGAACTATATGAATGGCTAATATTAAAAGGTTTAAAGAAGGTCGAGTAACCTCAGCAGGCATCCTTGGCTGGGCGAGGATGCTGAGCCTCCCAACAAGTCAACAGAACCTCAGCCTTCTTCCCAAGATTGATAAGGTGGCCGAAGTATCAAAAAATGAAGTGAAGCACTGGGTAAAAATTTAGTTTGTTGAGGAAACCTGTTTATCTTAAAAACCTAAACACACAGGATATGTCCACCATTGCTTTTTCTCCCAAGAGTAACGTTGGGTGTAAAGGAATGTGTTTATTATAAAACTCATTAAAATCATTTTTTCGTAATTGTTTTTTTAATTTCGTGCATGATAGGGGTCAATCACCTATTTCCCAAGCAAGCACTTCATCTGAAAGAAGCCGAGCACCAGGCAGGAGAAAGCTTGTACTAATTGTATCGCCAGTGGGTGCCCGGCGACACTTGGGATCGGACCCCATACCTCCCGCATGTGAGGCGGAAGCTCAAACCACTGCGGTACAGCCAGAGAAAAAAACGAGGAACCTAGAAATCAATAGGACACGGGAGAGTTCTGTGAAAGGAATTGGAAAGTGAGATAATTGGGAGGATTGTAAAAGGCGCGGCTAAGCTCAAGGCTAAGCGCGGGTGCTCGGTTCCGTGGTGACGCACTGCTCACCATCATCCCCTTGCGGGGATGTCCCTGCGGATGCTCAGGAACCGGTGGTGTCGTAACTCGCCAAAATTTTCATGTAGTATATTCGTCTGGGGGGATGCCATTTAGAGGCAAATATGAAACGTTTTATGAGAATCGATAAGACCTTAGTGAAATATTTCCATTCTCATCGGTTCTGCCGTGCAATTGAATACTAGCACTCCGCTTTTGATTGCCTGGCATAGCTGTTTGAATCCCCTTGCCGAGAATTATTTCTGCCATCTTTTTGTGATTACATCCGGGATTAGCAACGCATCAAAACTTCTGAGTGCGTTACATTTAGGCTAGATTTTGATATGCGTTTGAGCCAAAAACTCTATTTAAAATGCTACGACAGATTTTCAGGCAAGTTGAGGAGCAAGAGTGGAAGTTGAGGTCCTACACCCTTGACAGAATGTGACACACCTAAGCCGGCCGATAGCGACGATTCTCTCAATAAGTCTTAGCGGATCCACAAGAACCCAACCTTCTCCTGAGTAATTGGACAACGCGGTCGCACAGCGGCGCTAAATACACCAATTGGTCAGGCAGGTGGAAGGCTGACAGCTCCTCTGAAGATTGTATATGCGTCTGCACTACTGTGCATATGGAGGAAACCTGTTTACCACGTGCGGCCGTGCCTTTCATGCGCTCGTTTCAACACGATCATGTATGTCAGATCAGCGATAACAGCGATAACATCGTTGCTTGATGTCCAACGGCAGCGATGACGTCAGGAGCCAGGAAGGAGCCAGAGCCTACAAAACGAGGAACCAAACGATGCTGGCGTGCAGTCCGGTGGGGCACCGAGCAACGTGCTGACCTTGCTGCTTACTTCTAGGTGAGAGGCCTGTCGGCTGGGAACGGACGTTTTTCTTGGCTCCACTGGACTGCATTCATGTATCGAACCATGTCATCGCGAGATTGCACGAAATGTTCAAAGTTGCTTGATAAAGGTCAAGAGACTATAACATGTGCTAAACGTAAGAAAGTATACCACACAGATAAATGTGCGGGAATGACTAAAAAGGCCTTCAAAAACATGGCACTTCGCCAAATCCACCACTGGATGTTTGACAGCTGTAAAAAGCAGGAATCAGATGAAGAAACATCTGAAAACAGTGACACAGAAGTGAATGGGGATGGGAAGGGAGGAAAGAAGAGTCAGTTGAGAAGAAAGGAAGGAAGAGGTGCCGCAGTGGAGGGCTCCAGAACAGTTTCGACCAAAATGGCGATGGCGTGCTTCCATTGGGGCGAAAGGCGAAGGCACCCGTATCCTATACCATGTCAGTTCATGTTAACGATCCCCAGGTGATCGAAATTTTTCCACAGTCCTCCACTATGGCACCACTTCCTCTCCTTGTTCTTTCACTCCCACCTTCCTCCCTTCTCTTAAGGCGTTCGGGTGTGCAACGAGATGACAGGCAATTACTGCTTCATTTTCCTTTCCTCAAAAACCAGTGTTTAATTTTTTTTATGCTGAGAAAAATACAAAAGTTGCCGTTTGTAGCGCACTGTGCAGTCGTCAGCCTTTGCTCACATCCGCCGCGCCCATCAAAGGCGCTGCCCATTATTTTATTTTGGTACAAACATTTCCTTCCCTAAAATGTAGACCCAGGCTTCGAGAAAGAGGAATATGTGCTCTTCAACACAAAATACCAATGTGCAAATTACAGAGGCGAACAAAATTTCTCGGGTAAATGCTACAATGCAGTTTAAAATCATAGTGTCGCCATGTCAGGATAGCCTCCAAAATAACCAGAGTAATTAGGTACGAAATAACCAGACATGCCATTTCAAGTAGGCAGAAGTTTAAATTCTTTCATAACATTTTTCAATGAAAACTGCCGTTGACCATGACCAATACTCGTTCAGGCCCTATAATCAATCAGCGAAAAGAGACAGTCACATCAGGTAGACGAAATCAACTTGAGACTGATCTCTTTAAATTTCCTTTGTGTTATGAACCTACATCTGAAATCAATAGGCCCTCTCAGGAGGCTGCGTCTATAGTGTCAATGAAACTTGCTTCTTGGTAACAATAGCGCATTTGTGTGCTGACCTCCTTGTTCTGTTAACGTTTAAATACTGCTCACAGATGGTTACCTGCAATTGTGTGCATTGTTACTGTTGGTCTTGAGGAAATATATTCTGAACGAACCAAGGTCTGAACATATGCATAAAAGTATTATAAACTTCCCTAACCTTAGACCCTTTTGGTACTTCTAGTTCATTTTTTACTTTGAAAAGACATCACACTAGATCTTTACTTCGAAACATTTAGTTCCGCACAATATGGCTTTCGTAGAGGCCTATCCTCTGAACTGCCCTCCAGGCAGAGAAAGAATTTATTCTGAAAGGATTTGAAAACAAAAGATGGTTGCTGGTGTACACATTGACTACTTCAAAGCGTTCGACCGCTTAAATCATCAGGCTTTACTAAAAAAATTAGAAACGTATGGAATTCTAGGTATACCCCTGGACTTAATACGTTCGTACCTGGAGCATCGCACACAAAAAGTTGTAATACGCGAAAATCTTTCTTCTAAGCGTGTTAATACAGGCGTGCCTCAAGGAAGCATCCTAGGACCCCTATTTTTTAACTTTTACATACCTGTCTTTCCCTCCTCCTCTTTATCTATCTATCTATCTATCTATCTATCTATCTATCTATCTATCTATCTATCTATCTATCTATCTATCTATCTATCTATCTATCTATCTATCTATCTATCTATCTATGACAGTGACATTGTAAACATTAGTACAAAGCCAGAATATATAATATACGCTGATGACACAAAACCTTTATTTCGAAACAATGGTCACAGCCAACTTGTATATAACATTAATCACTCATTGGAAAATTTAAGCGCTTGGAGCAAACCTAATTCACTGGAGGTAAATATAACCAAAACAAAAGCCGTGCTTTTTTCCACAAGGCAGTCTCCGATGCCTATCATGCCCTCAAATAATAATCTAATTTTTGACCATGCTCCTATTGAAGTTGTTGATGAAATGAAAACAATTGGTTTTATTTCAACAAAAATATGTCCTGGGATAGGCACATAAATGAAATAATTTCATGCCTGTCAAAAACAGTAGGTATTTTAGCAAAACTCCATTTCTTCCTACCGCCGAAAATTAAGCTACATATCTATAATGCATTATTCTTGTCTCAACTAAACTATTGTTTCCTTGTATGGGGTACAACTACACAAACAAATTTAAATCGAATATATACACTACAAAAAAGGCTATATGCCATATAGCTGGAAAAAACTACTACACCCATACTGCGACACTTTTTCAGAATTTTAAGTAATGTCAGTGCACTATCTCTACTCATATCACTAAGCAGCTCGCTACAAACAGCACATAACTACCTCTGAGAGTACAATGCTTTCGATCGCCAATCTAACAACAATTACACGAACATAACATTCGCGTTCTGCTCATAACTGGGCGGTACGCTTCGCAAGAACGACGTTTGGCCAGCAAATGCTTGCATGTACTCTTCCCACTCTGTTAAACTATTTTCGCGAAAATAAAGTTAATATTGAAAATGTAAACAAGAAAAGAATACATTCATTCTTTCTCTCGCAAATGTAATTTTTTCTGCTTTTCGTGAGGTGTGTTTCTCCTGTGTCTTTTGGAATTTTTGCGGCTTTGTTGCTATGTATAATTGCTTTTATTCGCTGATTATGTTTGTCATTCATATTGTGCCTTTATCTTTAACAACAAAAAGACTAAACTATGCGTAGTAAGTGCTAAAATGTCGGCAAATGCACTGGGATGTACTGCCTAAATTGTAAGTGCACCAAATGTTACTTCCATCTTGCTGTTTTGCCATGTAATGGGGCCCGAGCGCCGTCAAGTGAAATAACCTTCCCTTTTTGCCACTGGTCCCTCATTTCTTTTTGAAATGAAAGTAAACTTCAAACTTCAAACCAGCAGGAGCTATTACATTTGAACGTTTGGAAAAAAATGCTCAATCAGTCAAAGAAACTGCTTTGACAGGAAACGAAGAAAATTTTAAGGACACAAACACTTTTGAGGGCACGATGGACTTCAGTTAAGGGCCAAACTAAGCCCGCATCCAGTCAGCCACTTATGTACCTCTCCGAGATAATTGCCAGATCTGTTCAGCACCGAACTACAAAAAGAAATATGCGCCTGTGTTAAAAAACGGCAAAAAATAAATGCATATGTCTCCTTAAACAGGCACTAATAATGCCGAGGGAGGGGTAGAATGAATATAGTGCATGGAAATCAATCTAAACACAAAATTTTCTAGCGCTGCTCTGGGCATACCGCCGAGTTCCGGGCCAAACAAGCTCTATAGTTAGATACAACTCAAAATTGAAGCAGTATGGACACCTCAAAAGGAAACTCCATCTGACGGCATGGACCTGTTGTCACACCATCGTGACCAACTGCCTCTCTCCTGCTTGCTTATAACTGGCAGTTACCATAGCAGGTGCAAGGCAACTGATCACAATGTTGTGACAATAGTTCCATGTCGTGGGCTGGACGTCTTCCTTTAAGAGACCTTTACAGCTTCATTCTCGTATTACATACGACTGTATATACCGTTACAAAGTTCACAAAGGTTTGTTGCTGCACAATTTTGTTTTCATTGTCATTACATTACGAACAGATGGGTCACGTTCACTGGTACCGAAAAGTGCCAGTTCCTCTTAGAACTGGACATAACTTTAATAATGGATAATTTTTTTCTGAGTGCGTAGTGTTCAACTCGAAACAATATCATAGCTCCTTGAGTAAATACCACCAAGAAGTGTATCATGATTTCTTGCTGAACAGTTTAGTTTTTACCTGATTTTGTCTGAAGCGGTAAGACCACTTTTCATTGAGGATAGTGCCTTTTTCCGGCAGTAAAGATGCATTTCGTACAAAGGAAATTGGATCGAAACCAGTCCCTCTTTTCTTGCCACTTGATTCAAACTCCGAACATCAAGACCAAAAATAACATGGCGATCACCATTAGGAACAGAATGGCTGTGCAGCCCAGCCAGAGGCATCAGGGCACAAATAACTTTCCTAGCTTTTTGAAACCTCCGCTTTTATTGAGTGTAGCCTTAGACAGCAGTAATTAAGCGACGGTAACTCTTCCATCTGGTCAGGACACTAGCATGACTCCCAGTGCTTGAGAAGGTATACATCATTTAAATGTGTTGCTTTCATTTTTAGAGAATAAAGCTAGAACTAGCTAAAATAAGCCACAACCACCAGTTGAAAGGGTGACAACGAATCATAGTAAGCAGTGGGTGCGCCAAAAATACTTGCGACCAAGATTATTTGCATTGTAGGAACAAAATAGGCTCAGTGCAGTGCAATCTCGAAGCACAAGTCAGTTATGACATTTGAAATTCATTCTGATAGTTGTGGGCCACACTCTTTCTTAATCATTACCATCCTCGACACCTTTGCTTCACGCAACAAGCTTCCATACTTATACGCTACACTCCAAACCGGTGTTTAAAACCCTAGTTGCGACGAAAATACCGCGGCCACTGGAAGGGCAGCGTAAATGAAGCACTATAAGGAAAGCTCGAAGCTACTAAAGCGACACTGCAGAGAGAAATGGAACAAAACGAAAAATTGGAACTTGAAAAATTGTTTTGAATAATGGAAATTGCACAGTAACTCTCTCACACTTCTCAGTGGACACCCGAACTGCGCCGTAAGGAAGGGATAAAGGAGGAAGTGAAAAAAGAAACTAAACGACTGACTGCATTTTCTGTGTCTTTGGCTACTTATCAAGGGCAGGGCGGGCACCCCGCTTTCTGTATTTCTAAGCGAGGAATCTGACATAGGAACACGATGTTTAACCCCATTTACTGGACGAAAAGTCCAAGAAATACACTTTTCAAGTGAGAGTATACCCCTCCAAACCGCCCCTCCAAGAGTGAGGCCCTGCCGTAGTACTTCCGGCCCCTGGGCGCACTGATATGCAGGAATTGCAAAAAAACCTTATCAACTCGTCCCTCAGTTCACCTCACTTTGCTTGGCTTAACTGTGTCACAAAAACTCGCGTTCCAAACTGCTACGGAATGCTACGTTGGGTTTAACTACCCAAAGCTGCAAATTTTGGAGTATGAGGAACGCCGAAGTGGAGGGCTCTGGATTCCGACCACACGGGTTTCTTCACCCGCTTAGGACACGGTTCGTAAACGGGTACAAGAGAATCGCTGAGTGCCAAAACCACTTCGGAAACAAGCACATGAACTAGTTCCTCGAAGCATCGCCGTTTCACCGGCCACTTCACAAACAGTTCCGAGGCTACCGACGCCGCGGAAAGTACTATTCAGTAGAACGGGCTCTTTTCTAATGCTCGCGTGAAAAAGCACGAGAATAAAGATGCACTTACCTTGATATGCTCGTACACAGAGGACGTCACAAAGCCGAGCTCAACACAAGATGTTGAGGATAAATCTAACGTATTCACTCGGTGGACACACCGAACAGTGGGCTCTGCACAATGCACAAAAATTCTTTCTGCAAGGAGTTGTGCAACGGCGCTTGCTGTGTGACAATTATGACAACAGTCGAAATTAGAACGTTACTCAGCGCTCATGTCAGACAAAATTCGTTAACACATTTGTTTGTTTAAAGTTGCGCTTATTGTTCTCAACTTTTCTTGTAATACTACTGGCGCTAGACCCCTTTACCACCTTGAAGCTACTTAACTTTCTCAATGTACGGGCATAGAGAATAGATTTTCTTTCTCTATGGTACGGGTACTCATACATCCAGGCATAACGTAATGTTTTTCATCTCTCTAGGCAGAGGCAAGTTCAGTAAAATTGAACTAGAATATTGGGAAGTGACCATGCTAGCCGCAGCTGACACCGCCAAGCCACACCACGCTTTTCGTCTCTATTTTTCCAGATGAAGTTATCAAAAGCAACGGGTTTGAGCTTTTCATTCCTCGACTCTTTCGTTTCAACGCTCTACCATGGAAAAGAAGAAAAAGAAAAACCACACGCGGTGCTCGTGCCAAAACGAAAGATCGGGTACCTTGGTTTTTGCGAAGTCGACGGACGAGGCACTTTTTGTATTAGCAGTATTAAAAAAGAACGTTTTTTTTTAAGAATTGTAAATCGCGCCGTATCTGCCTCAGCGGCGGACAGTTGCACCGCGCCGCAAGGGAAGGGATAGAGGAGCGATTGAGAGTTAAAAAAATGCTGGTAGTTTACCTCTGGTTAACCCTGGTTGAAACCAAAAAGCTGCATTTCCCTGTCTACGCTTGTGGTGGAGTGTCTGGCGGCAAAGGAAGGTTGCGCACCACACCGCTAGCCGTCAGATATCACCGCGTCTGCGTTTACGTCACGTTCACGTCACTCCGTTCTGTGACGTCATAAGAGTTGCCGTGACGTCATAAGAGTTCCCTGAGTTTGAATCTCCACCCTACAAGCCGAGATGAGGGAATTCATGATGCAGATAACGCAGGCAATAGGACAGCTGCAGTCTGAAGTCCAGGCTCAGAGAACAGAATTACAAAGCCAGAGAGCGGAGCTGATAGCCCACGCGGAGCAACATAAACGAACGGAGGAAGCAATAGCACGAATCCAACATGGATAGAAAGGCCAAAAACAAGACCCTCATTTGGCAGTGGAACTGCCGAGGCTTCCGAAGCAAGCGAGCGGTATTGCAACAATACATCGATACATTAGAGGAAAAGCCCCTGGCCATAGCCCTGCAAGAAACTGGTAAGCGGCTAAATCTACCAGGGTATCAAGCATTCCACAGTGATAGAGGGGAGAAATCTTACGTCACCACATACGTTAAAAGGAACATAGCAACAATTGAGCATGAGCTAAACACGGCAGAGGCAGAAGTCGTCCTAGTAGAGATGATAACGGGCAAAAAGAAGGAACCAAGCCTGTTCCTACTAAACGTGTACTCGAGACCGAAGCAGCAAAAAGTCAGGTTCAGGGCAATATTTCGGAAAGCAATGAAAGTGGCAAACATTAGCCCACTGATCATAGTAGGGGACTTCAACGCCCATCACGAGGAGTGGGGATACAGTACGAGGGACACGAAGGGACGACACCTATGGGAGGACATACAGGAGTTAGGCCTAACCCTGCAAACAGATCCGGGGTGCCCAACTAGGAGAGGGAATAGCGTCATGGCGGACACCACACCTGACCTCACGCTAACCAAAAACGTTAGGGCAGCCACTTGGATGAACACAGGAACGGACCTAGGAAGTGACCACCTCATTATCGCCACGACGGTACGCACGGGCATCAAAGATAAAGCGGGTAGACTGCCCAAAATCACGGAATGGGACAAATTCAGGGCCCAAAGGGACCAGCAAAATTGGGGAACCATCCAAAACATAGAGGAATGGACAGAAACCCTTAAGAAGCACGTGTCGGAAGCGACCGTAACTTTGAAGGGGCAATATGTTCTAGAACTAGCAGACAACAAACTGCTGCACATGTGGGAGGCCAAAAATGGACTCGAACGCAGATGGAAGAAGCAGAGATGGAATAGGAACCTCAGGAGAAGAATAGCAAGACTAAATCGGGACATAGAAAAATATGCACGACAGTTGTGTGAGCAAAACTGGTGCAGCAGGTGCGACGAGATGGAAAGGGGTATGAGCTTAACAAAGACCTGGAACCTATTAAGGCACCTACTCGACCCTACCAACTCTAAAACGCAGGCGAGCATTAGTCTAGCCAAGACAAAGCACATCTATGAGGGGACGGACGAGGAGTTCGTTAAAGAAATTATACAAACATATATAGGGGACACGAAGAGGGTAGAACTCCCAGAGTACCAGGGTCCCCCGATGGAGCTTTTAGATGGCCCAATAACAGAAGCGGAGGTAAGGGCGGAAATAATTAAGCTAAAGTCAAAATCGGCCCCGGGCCCAGACGGCATCACCAACAAAACCCTGAGGAACCTAGATGATGGCTCGATAACAGCAATCACTGCATATATGCAGAAGGTGTGGGAAACCGGAAAGCTTCCCGCGCAATGGAAAGAGGCGAACATCATACTCATTCCAAAGCCGGGAAAAGTGCCGAAGCTCGAAAACTTAAGACCCATATCCCTCACATCTTGCGTAGGGAAGCTAATGGAACACGTAATTCAGACAAGGCTAACCAGATACATGGAAGACAACGAGCTCTGGCCAAGCGAGATGATTGGCTTCCGCCCGGGGCTGAGTACGCAAGACGTGATGCTGAGGCTGCAGCACGACATAATCGAATCCCAATCCAAAGATGCAAAAGTAATCCTAGGTCTCGACCTCAAAAAGGCGTTCGATAACGTCAAACACGAGGCTATACTAGAGGAACTACATAGTCTAGAGGTAGGTCCAAGAACATATAACTATGTCAAGGACTTCCTAACTGGGAGAACAGCGAGGATCAAATATCAGGACATAGAATCAGGGAACATAGAACTGGGCAGCAGGGGCACCCCCCAAGGGTCGGTACTATCCCCACTCCTCTTCAACATAGCAATGAGAGGGTTACCTAAATTACTTCAAGGAATAGAGGGTCTAAAGTTCAGTATGTATGCAGACGACATCAATGTCTGGATAAACAAAGGAGACGACGGGCAAATAGAAAGGAAACTCCAGAAGGCAGCAGACACTGTGGTAGAGTATGCAGCACAAAGAGGACTGGCATGTTCACCAGAGAAATCTGAGCTTCTGGTATACAACCCAAAAAGAAACAGGCTCAAGCAGGGTGAGGACTTTAAAATCACTGTGGAAGGAAAACTGGTGCCTAAGGTAGATATGATCAGGATTCTGGGCCTATTCATACAAAGTAACGGCTACAATGATGAAACCCTAAAAAGATTGGACAAGTTTGCGACGCAAGTCACGGGAATTTTCAGAAGGATATCGCTTAGAGGTAGAGGCCTCAAAGAGAAGAGCCTAAGGAAACTAGTACAGGCATATATACTAAGTAGGATCAGCTACGCGACCCCCTTCCTCAAGATAGGGGCAACAGAAAAAAGGCAGCTTGATGCCATAATCAAGAAAAGCTATAAGAAGGCGCTGGGCTAGCCAATAAGCACCTCAAACGAAAGGCTACTAAATATGGGGCTTCACAACAACTGGAGTGAGATAGCTGAAGCGGTAAGATCAGCGCAGCTAGATAGGCTCAGCAGGACGAGCACCGGCAGAGCTATACTAGAAGCGGTCGACAGGCAAACCGACAGGGGGATGCAAAAGAAACAAGACATTCCAAAATGTGCTAGGGAAAAGATCAGAGTAGACCCATTGCCCAAAAATATGCACCCAGAATTCAACAAGGAAAGAAGGGAAAAGAGGGCAGAAGCCATGGCCAGAGGACTGGACAGTCTAGATAAGAAAGCAGTGGCATACACAGATGCAGCAAGTTGGAAGCTAGGAGCAGCCGTGTTCTCAGTGGTCAACGGAAAGGGGGAACCTGAGATAGCAGCATCCATTCGAAGCCGCAACCCGGAAACGGCTGAAGAAGTCGCAATAGCGCTCGCATGCGTAGGAACGCAGGGCAAAATTATAGCTAGTGACAGCAAAACTGCAGTCTACAATTATGGCAGAGGGAGGATTGCCTTAGAAGCAGCACAAATTCTAAAAAAGAAGGAAATTGGGCGGGACGTACGCATCGTGTGGGTACCAGCTCACGCATCCATCCCTGGAAACGAGGCGGCAAACACCCTGGCTCGAGACCTCTACTTCCGAGCCAGGGGAGAGCCGCCCGACTGCAAGGACCTGGATGAGAGACTGATCAGCTATGCAGAAATAATAGAGAGCTATAGAAGTCAAAGGAGGATTTTCCCTCCGCCGGACAAAACACTAGGGAATAAAGAAGCTACAACATGGCGTAGACTACAAGCTGGGAACTTCATAAACCCGGTGTGGGCATCACACGTATTTAGGGAAAAGGAAATAGAGGAAAAATGCAAAAAATGTGAGAATAGCGGGACCCTAGATCACATCATTTGGGAATGTACACACTCCCCAGGGATTAAAGAAGGAATAAATAGCAAGGAAGCCTGGGAAACCCTTCTGCAAAGCGCGGACCCCGCCGTGCAGAAAAAAGTCATTCACCTGGCACTGGAGGCCGCAAGAGACCAAGAACTCTATGCCTGCCTTTAGATGCGAGGCTCCCGGCCCCCACCCCTAGGCCTGCGTGCCAGAGATGGGGAGTAGGGGAGCCTCTTCTCTGGTGGAAATAAAGGTTTTTGGAATGGAATGGAATGAGTTTGAATCAGCGCGGCGGGAAAAACTTTTTCAACTTCGAATCCAAATTTCTTTGAAATAAAGGCATCTTTCGCGCCCGGACAAGCGGCAGCAAAGTAATGAAATGCCGAACTATCAGATTTTGCTAACAAAAAAAATTGATAGAGTTCTCCTCTGTGTCCCTTTAAAGGCGCTCGCACAAGAGAGCACATATTTAATATAGCTTCGGTGATATTTACAACTGTAATATTACTCGTTGCATGCGGAGATATAGAACCGATTCCGGCTTCAAGCGACGAACAAACCCTGCAGGTAATTTCAGAAACCAAAATTGAAAAAGAAATTTGTTTTCTGGGGAAAGGAAATGGCGCAATGTGACACAGGCCTCATTTGCTTTTCTTAAAACAAACTCTCATTTTCCTTCCCTTAGGGCGCGATTCGGGTGTCCACCGATATATGCGAGACAGGCGTAATATCTTTTCTTTCAAACCAATTTTCACTTCATATTCCTTCACGCCCTCCGTGGTCGCTGAGTGTTTAGGCCTCTCGGGTAGTGATCCGGAGTACTCCAGTTAGAACCCGGCCGCTGCCGCCGCGTTTCGATGAAGGCGAAACACTAAGGCGCCCGCGTGCTTTCCTGTGTCAGTACACGTTAAAGATCCCCAAGTGGTGAAATTTATTCCGCAGCCCTCCACTATGCCACCTCTTTATTCCTTTCTTATCTTAATGCCTCCTTTATTCCTTCTCTTACGGCGCGGCTCACGTGCCCGCGGATACGTGCGACAGATACTGCGCAATTTCCTTCCCCAAAAAACGTTTTTCTTTTATTACGGAGCCCTCCACTACGGCACCTCCTTCTTCCTCTCTTCTCTTAATTTCTCCTTCATCCCTTCCCTTACGGCGCGGTTTTTGTGTCCGCCGATATGTTAGAGAGATACTACGCTGTTTCCTTTTCCCAAAAACGAATTTTATTATTACTTTCCCCTATTCTCTCTTCCTGTCCCCTCATATCTTTCATATCATTTCGCCTTTCCGGCTGCTATCCTTTATTTCCGATGCCCCAGCTCAGGTGCTTCGGTATCGATGGCAGATGCCGGGGTTAGCTAAAATATTTTCCTTCCTTCGTATTAGTTTAATAAAACCACTTACTATTACTATTTACGGGCGCGTATCTCCCCCTATCCTCTCCTCCTGTCCCCTCACCTCTTTCATTTCATTTCTCCATTCTGCCAGCTATCCTTTATTTCCGCTGCCCCAGCTCAGGTGCTTCAGTGTTGGTTACAGATGCTGGGGCTAGCAAAAATTTTTTCCTTTCTTTTCTATTATTCTTTTGTAGCGAGAGCTACATTAAGCTACCAGTTCAGCATTTCGCGGTATATGGAAGAGGAAAGTTGTGCGCATGCGCCTGTACCGCGGCAACCGAAGAAGCCCAAATTGCGGCGTGCGCTACAATCAGAACAAGAGCTACATATAGAACAACAATTGCGAACAAATCCCACTTTAGGAGGCAAAAAGTATAAAACAAACAACACTGAAAGGTCGTAAATGCTAGCAAAAAACAAGAAAAATAAATGAAATGAATTCAATGATTTCTCGCAATATTACGTTCTTAAGGAGCTTTTTGGGAATAAGTTTTCTGAAATCAAGTAGTTTTTCAGTGCGATTTAGTAGAGACGGTATTTGGAACTGTGCGTGTAAAAAACATTCATTTCAAGAATGTCTTGGCCGCGGTTACCAGTGGTGTTGGCTTAACACCACTGGCCACACCAAGAAGTGACGACGAAACATTGAACGTCTGCTGGATTTTTCCCGCGAACATTATATCGAAAGCCCAGTAAAGGCACAGCAGAGCGCTGAGGGCATCTGCGAGAGTGTTTTCAGTAATGCTTACTTCTTCTAAGCATACAAAGAATTTCGTAGCTTCCAGGACGTGTTCTCCCTCATACATTACTGCCGGGTAGGAAGCTGTGGCAGCCGTGTCCTGCTGTAGAAAAATTTTTCCCATTATTTGGTACACCTTTAAAACAATCATTTTATCAAAAAAAAAGAATACTTTGCAGCCTGCTATTAAAGCCATGTTAAAACATTATGCACTGATGCTAGTTTATGCCAAGTGTTTTGCTAGCCTTTCTGCAGGCGAATGCAGAATCTGCATTTCACTTTGACAAAACATGTCACGCAACACTAATGCACTGAATCTGCGCATTCTTGGAGAGCTTGCCTAACTTCAAACGCATAGAGCTGTTTCATTCGCACTGTTGCATATCATACCTGACTAAAATGTGGCCACTGTGCCTTGGTCTTAAATTTGTAGCCCCAAAACTATTTCTGCAGCTTAGCCGCTTGGACCTGTATGTATGAGGCAGAACACATCTGTTTTGTGTTGTTTCTGCCTGCCTGTGCTCTTTTAGTTCTTATGATGTTGAAACTATAGTTTGATACAACTAAGAATGCGGCAGTGACTGCCCCTCAGAAAAGGCCCCCCAGCAATGGCTTTGACTGGCTCTCATTACATCATTGTTAATCCCCTAGTGCTAAATCGCAGGTAAATGGCAGGTGCATCTGTGAAACGGAATCAACCACAACATCATAACAATCGGTTGACGTCTTTGGAACTTCTTTTGAGGGGATTTACCGCTGCATTTTTTAGTTGTATCTGATTAAAGCCGAATTCTTTGAATCAAGTTATTGTGGTACATCACGTGTCCCAGCTAACTTGAGCCAAGGGTTAAAAAATCAATTATTTGAGACAGGCGAGTGAAACCAGTTGCATATTGGTGACAGCCATCTTGCCCGCCACAGGCAATTTATTGTTCTGCAATTCATTATTAGTTTAAATATATAAATTAATAAATATTGACTTTAGACAACAAATTGCATTTGAAGAGTTCTCGAGCACTTTCAGAAACCCCCATTCAATCATTTACGATAAGGAAACCCTCACGGGTGTCTTTTTTTCCCAGCTCCAAAGAAAGCCTGCGAAATAAAAAAATAAACCACGTGACTAGCGCATTCGCACAACACGATCGTGCTGCCCTCAAGCATGGTTTGAACAAACAAAATCACCTGCAGTCTTGACTCTACGGCCGCGCATCAGCGGCAGGCCGATGTTGGCGGTAGTTTCTCGTCTGCGTCAGCCAATTTGCACACATTACTGTGCGAGTTGGCCCCGCCAACATATCGGCCTTCCGCTGGGGCCGGGCCGTCGAGTCAAGGCTGCAGGTGATTCGTTTGTTCAAACCACGCTTGAGAGCAGCACGATCGTGGCGCGCGAATGCGCTAGTGACGCGGTTTATTTTTGTATTTCGCGGGCTTTCTTTGCAGCCAGGAAAAAAAGATGCAAGTGAGGATTTCTTTATAGTAAATGATGGAATAGGGGTTTTTAAAGGCGCTCGTCCACTCTTCATTTGCAATTTGTTGTCTACAATTAATATTTATTAATTTAGATAATTAAACAAATAATCAATTGCGAAAAAACTGCCTGTGGTGCACAAGATGTCTGTCACTAATAATCAACTGGTTTTACTCGCCTGTCTCTAGAAATTTTTTTAACGCTTGGCTCAAGTTAGCAGGGACACCGGGTATATCACTGCATATGGTGGAATTTGACTCTGAGTGCAAGAAGTGTTTGTGTCGACACAGGTTTTGATTCAAGTTTCGATTTCTCAGGGTCAATTCAAACAGGATTTGCTTGAGAAAAGGGCGCAGTGGAGTTTCAACCGCCTCATCCTAGCGCACACCCCTGTCAGACAATAGGCCCAATAAAGACTTGACTATTACTGCATAAATTTTTCTTGATCAATGAAACGATGTAAGAAAGCACAAATGAAGTTGCACAGCAAAATACAACTTCTGACTTTGAGCCGTCCTGTAGTAATTCTCTCTAATTTGAGCTTCACTAGCCACCACTGTGCACAAATCACGTTTTTTTTCTGAATATTTATCTTACGATTCATTATTACGGACCAGTCGCTTTATGAAAAGTTCTGCTTGGGGACAAAAGTGTCCGTATCAAGAGGCACGACTGCACCAGCTGCATTTATTTTCTGAACGCCATGCAGATGGCACAGTACCATCGAGAGGAGAGATATGCAGCTTTGGCTCCAGAAAGACAGCATGCTAGACTTATGATGGTACCTCAGCAAAAGCGCTGTTTGGTCTGCCACTAGTTATCACTATGGCTCAATGAGCAAAATTGTTTTTGCCAAGCCTGTCTGAGGCAGTGCAGCCCTTAATTGAAAAACGCTGAGGTGATGCTGATCAGGTAACTGAAAAAAATTATCCATGTAAGCACCACACAGGATCCCTAAACGTTTTTCACTTCATAGAAATTTCTTTGGGACCTATCTATTCAAAAAGAACACTCAATATTCAAATACACATATCCAGCCAGTGCAGCTACTCCCTCAACTTGACTGTTTTATTGGTCCGCAGAAATAACCCCAAAGTGGGACACAAATTCTGCCAATCAACAATTTTCGAACAAATCTTGCGTATTTCAGAAAAAAAAGAGAGGTTCTGGTATCAGGTCGGCACTTATTGGCCGACATGATACCACTGAATCCTTGCCAACACATAAAATATCTTGGAGTCCCGTAATCTGAGAGTTGTCTCAGAACTGCGGAATAGTTTTTCGACAATGCGTCCCCACTAGCCTTAGCCCAGCTTGCTGTACTATTGCAGCAAAATATGCTCCAATTTACTGCAGTAGTGCACCTTCTGCTAATAGATCACCTCAGCAAAGCAAAGGCTAGCTTGGCCCCTCATGTGCAAAGAAAACCACTCTGCAGCATCTTGCTACTGTGACATTAGCCTTCTTACTCCTTTTTTATGAGGGCGGTCGTGGGGCCATCCCCGAGAATGTAAGAGCTATAGCTCTTACATTCTCGGGGATGGCCGCACGACCGGCACACAAAAGTATTGTGTCATGAATAGCTGCAGTGCTTCTGTGTTAGCATCCATTGGACAAGTCTGCGTGCACTTTCATGAATAATAAGCAAGAAAAAGACATGCGGTCTTAGTCGCTTCACAACCTGTGACAATTTGTCGGACCATTTTTTCAATAAACAGAGGTGATTGCCGATTGCAGAAAGCAATTCGCTGGGTGCAGATTACTCCCTTCAAGACGCTGCTCATTATTTAAATTTTAAAAAAATATTTATGCACTTAAGTAACGTATCCTAACTTCAAGAAAGCAATTATCAAATATAAAACATCAACGCATAACTGTTTGAATGCACGCACAAAATTCCCACAAAATTTCTTTACCGTTGTAAATTGTAACATAAAAGTACCTGGATTACGAAATAACTGCACAACGGATAGTGGAATCAGTTTTTGTTTCGAAAACCAACATGTTAACAGAAGAAAAATATTTGTGGCAAAATGCAATGAATGAAAATCTTGGAGGTCGTGGTGCCAAGCCCACTGTTTTGAAATGCTATTAAAACTGTGTTCATTAGTCGTAAAAAGAAAGCATCGCATTTGCAACACGAAGAGTGGCCAATTCACAAAAACAAAGGAATTACTGCAAGGCATAGCGCATTCTCAGAAAACCTTCTTTGATGCTGCATATGCAGTTGAGTTCATAGCTCTTTAAGGGGTTAATATCAGGTAAAATACCTCACAGATAATTAATTTTAGTCAGCTGTTTTTGCCTATTTTTCTAATAATTTCTGCATGCCATGCAGCCTGATCATGTTATGCCAGGTGACCATAAATAGAATCGCGTTTCTTGCAGAACTATCTGTTAAGTCTAAAAATATGAATTGGCAATCAATAGATGATCAAGCAGCCTTTTTTGATAACTCTGTGCATCATGTACAAAGAAAACTGTTCCTGAAGCTATCCCACACCACACTGCTTTCAAAACAACCGTGATAGGCTGCCTGCCATTGAGAAGTGTAGACAGCATTCACATCATTGCTAAGACCACATTACGAAAGTGAACCAGAGGGAAATTGTATATACATACTTTCATAGCAAGATATGTTTCAGTTATGTGAAATCAGAACCAAAATCAAGCAGGATATCCAAGTTTTGTGATTCACCTGCAAAGCAGGCAGGAGGAAACAATTTGGCACGTCTCTGAAGAAAGGTGCGCACTTGTAACAGCAGCAGTTTGGCATCAGCTGTAAGGCCCATTGCCACCATGCATTTGACCACCTGCCTAATCACTAAGTACTTGCCTGTGTCCTCGATGTGTATTGTGAAAGCACACAAGAGCTCTCTATGCTGGCTCATCACTTAACAGTTATAAATGACAGACACAAGTAGGAAGAGAAATGACTGCGCCCTCTCCTTCACAAGGCAGGGCAGGAAAAACACTGATGACATGATCATGATTTCTGAAATGAGAAAAACCCCGACTTGCATTTTCAGAACAGTGCCATAATGAGCAATGACAATATATTATTGAAAACTTCAATTCTATATTTATTTCAAATTGCGATGCAACAAACACAAAAATGGTTAATTGACTAAGACGCATGTAGCTAAGTCCTAAAGTGCTTGAAGAGCTTGCATTGATCTGTTACCAAATAAGTTGCTAATAAATGCAAATACATCATTTTGGCCCTATTTGGCACTATGTACTGTGCTTTGGCCTTTCAGTTTATTTTTGTTACCTTTTTGTTCAAGCTATGAAGAGGATCCGAGTGTCTCTTCAACAGTGCGAATCATTTCTTCGAAGTGCCGTTTTTTCCTAGCAACTTCCAGCGTTTTTTTTTTTTTCTGAAATGCTTGAGAGCTCGCTTTTAAGCTTCTCACCTAGTTAGATGTTCGTTATCAGACAGAATTCCATGTGAACATGAAAAAACGGAACCGAGGGAAACATCATGCGTGTATGTTTTTTTTTTAACGCTGATGTAGCACACAAAGCAAATCAACAAGGTTTGAAGGCAAGCCTCAGCGTGCTAGCCATTAATAAGAGTAGAAAGGAAGCTCCAGGGTGCAAACTAATGCTTTCACAAAAAGACTTCTCTTCGCAGTTAGTTCAAAATGCCAGGCTAATGCCACAAGTCAGCATATTCGCAAGTAATTAAAAACACATGCAAAGCAGCTTGAACGCCCACTAAGCAGGCAGTGCTGAGAAGGTAGCGAGCTCTTTTGTTCAGCTGCAGGCCTTTTTAAGATGAAGCAGCTTGCGCATTAGCATGAACCCCATAATAGTACTCAGGCTTTACTCTATTAAATCATTGCCTTTCGCTTTCAGTACAACAAAGCGTTGCTTTTCACCGTAAACCATGTCATTATATTGCTAACTTGACAGATAGGTGGCACTATTCCCCTTCCCAAAAAGATGCTCTGCCACTACTTTGATGCTTACAAAGTACAGTGATGCGTAAGGGATGTTAACTGTGAATCTTTCGAGACTCGCGCAACTCCGACACTGAGAGTTTAGCTGATATTGTGCATTTTATACACATTAAGCCATACTATACGTGGTTGAGTCGTCATGTACTTCTGTTGTGACTCTTTGCTCCTTTTTCTACCTCTCTTTCCTTTCTCTTTGACCCTTAACTTGATTGTGAAGTCGTTGGCATTACAGCAATGCTTTTCATTTTTCGATGGGGGAATAACCCCACCTAGCATTGCCACGTGGTGCATAGGTAAATTGGAAGATGATGTTGTGCTTGCTCTATTACGTATCCTCTTGCTTGGCTGCTTGTAATCAAACTACCTAACAAATACGTGAAAATGTCGTTCACGAAGGCAGCCTAGTTTCAATAGTATCGCGTCAACTTTTGTCTTTGATCTCTAAGCACCTTCAGGTGCCATAGCAAGCTTTGATGTTGCGCATTACTTGGGACTACCGCGCAGTAGCAACATGGGAGAGACGAGAAAAATTAGCTGAGTTTTAACTATTGCTGAACCTGGTTATAGAGCGAAAGCTGTGGTGTATCGAGCAAGTAGATGTGGCTTGGCGTCTGTAACACTGAGTGCGTTCGCGCACTGGATGGGCAGCACGCCCACCCTGCCAGCTGAGCAGGTGGCGGTTAAGTTAGTGGTTGATCGTGAAAGGTTGGTCACCTAATGAATTCTGTGGCCTATTCTACCGCCCTCTATTGGCCAATTGAATACTTAAGTGGTGCGACACCATGGTGGACCACATATGGTAAGGCCTCGAGCCACATTTGCCCTCTGGCTCACTAGAAGATTAACCGGCAGCCACATGGCGAAATCGGCTTTATCTAGCGTAGAGAAGCTTTCACTTCAAAAGGGTGTAAACACTTCACCGCCTGTGTTTGCGTCCTTTTCACGTCTCGTCCATGCTACTACCGCGTTCTAGTCCGAAGTGTACAGAACCAACTAGCCAGCCACTATGCTTTATCCACAATGCAGTTCTGCAACACCATTATTTTTTTGTATAGGAGAGCCAAGTTATTTCCAGCTAATCCACCTGGTTTAATATAATTTTCACATTACATTCCATATACTGCAAAATACATCATTGACTTATGACAGCAACTGCGACACACCAAGCATAATAGACAAGAATTGCAGTAAATGAAACAAAATACATATCTTTATTTCTTGTTTTAAAGAATTATGGCAATGCGAACAAAGAATAGTTCAGCATGTCTCATCACATTCTCTTTAAAAACCTATCAAAAGCAAGATGTGCAATGCAAGACACAAAGCAGCTTTTCACTATTAAATGGATCAGCCACAAAACAATCTCAGGCACCCAGTGGCTATATATGGCCCTAATAGCTGGCATATCTCATCACCTATGTTCAAATTTGGAGCACAGCAGCCATTTCACACTTGACTTGAGGATGCTAATATTCCTTAACCAGGAACAGATGTTGATGGTAAGCAATGTTATGTCTTTATTTGAAACATCCCTGGATGCTCCTGTTCCATTCAGCTTTTATTCAAATGTTTGGGGGGGGGGGCAAGTAGCTTTGTAATAAGGGAGCAATTACTCATTAGCATCTACCCAAATGTAGTCATATGGCTACAAAGGAAAGCTATATAGCTTTCTCAGACACTTCCCAGTTGAAGAAAAATTCGTCCCGGTCTGGGGTTCGAACCTAGGACTACTGCGTATCAGGGGCAGTCGCTCTACCAACTGAGCTAACCAGGACGGCCAGCAGATCAGCAGGCAGGGAGATGGCTGATTGATCAACAACTCCACTCCTTCTTTGAGCTGTTGATCAATTCGCTGTCGTACTACCATCTGACCTGCGGGCCACTGTGGTTAGCTCAGTTTTTACAGAAACTGCGCAGGATAGGTGGTGCCCCGAGGCTTGAACCTTGGACCAGGACGAATTTTTCTTCAACAACAAAGTGCCTGAGAAAGTTTTCCTTTGTAGAAATATGGCTGCTTTTGGGTGGATGTTATTGATAATTACTCGTTATTACAATCTGTTTTTAGCTCTGGCCGGTGTCAGAAAGAAAATATTTCTTGCACGCTTATTTGTTAACTGCCTTTTTTTACATATTAAATGCGCCAGTTTTTTCCATTGTTCTGCTCCCTTTCACAGCCGCATGTTGTCTCTTTGTCCATTTTCATATTTAATCAACATGCCTAGCAAGACAGCACCCTTTATTCCTGCCTATAGTTCAGGTTAGCCATTTTGGTCACAGGAACCCAAGACACATAAGCACCATCTGACGACCAGTAACTGCTGAAATAAAATTGGCAGCCCATGGGCATCATCTATGGGAAATGCTATCAAAGTAACTTGTAAACTTAACTTTTCTGCTGTATCTTTGAGACAACATGCTAGGTTGGCAGGGGAACAAATAAGCCTTTAAGTGCTAAATGGTAGCAATTGATCAGTATTTACCATCTCGCTCACGGCAAGGCCCGGGTATTTACCGACTATCGCTATGATGGGTGGATCGCTATTAGCAATTCGCTTTCGGCAGCCTTGAAATGTCCTCGCCATGCAGTCGGAAATTAGAGTAAAATCTTGCTTTGATCTGGCGAGCTCTTTCATCATGGCCTCAATGTGGCTGTAAATAAAATCTTCGTCTTTGCCATCATCAAGATTAAAAATATAAACAAATTGAGACCTAAAATACATCACAAGAGGTAAAATTCACATCCATTACTTAAACTGAATTGCCAATACATGCAGCATAAGGCCGTGAAGCTATGTGAAAGGTAGGAAGAGTGTCGGGTGCCGTTCTCCGCCTCTTTGGAGCATTACTTTCTCCAGATGCCAGCCTGAGTTTTCTCCTCTCAAACTTCGCTTTGAAACGACGACCTTCACGCCGTGAGTCCGGAAAATTGCCTCATTGTCATATTGTCCAAGCATCATATCTTAGGTTTTATAGAAGAAGGCATGTGTGGGCAAACAGTATAGTTTTAGCACAAGTGTAAGTACATATTGTCACGGCTTGCTTGACGTAGAGGCCGGCGGCCAGCACGGGTAGTGATAGCATGAGCACAAGAACAGAGGAACCGGCAGGTCCGCCACCAGCAGCAGCGTCGTCGTCGGCACGCGGCAATCGCGCTTCTACTTTCTCTTCGCTAGACTACCTCCTCCTATAGGGAAGCATCGTCCCGATGCTAACCCGAAAGCAAAAGAACACTCGGCGGAAAACCACACAGGGGCCCAGAAATCTTGCTGGCCGATGTAGAAGGCAGTGGGAAATGCAGGCGATTATCGCGCGTAATACGGCTTAAGCCGGACAACGTGCACAATTTCAGGGCGGGGGGGACGAGGTGACGGTCGCATTCCTTCGGGCAGCAACTCGTAGTTCAGGTCACCGATGCAGCGAAGAACCGTATACGGGCATAAGTAGCGCTTAATGAGTTTTTCGGAGACACCTCCACGGCGTACCAGCGTCCACACTCACACCTTGTCCCCAGGGTAAAAATGGACGTCACGTCGACGCAAATTGTACCGACGAGCATCTGTATGCTGTTGGTGCTGAAGGCGGAGTCGAGCGAATTGCCGAGCTTCCTCCACGCGCTCGCAGACTAGACGGGCATCAGCGACTACGCCTACAGACAGCTCGTGTGACAACATAGCATCAAGCATCGTGGTGACCCGTCTGCCAAGCACCAGTTGGAAAGGGGACGTACCTGTCGTCTCCTGGACAGCGGTATTATACGCGAATGTAACGTAGGGCAGTACCTCGTCCCAACTGCGATGGGCGAAGTCCACATACATGGCGATCATGTCAGCCATCGTCTTGTTCAGCCTCGCCATCAGACCATTGGTTTGCGGCTGGTACGCCGTAGTTCGGCAGTGGCTGGTGCAGCTGAGACGGAGGATCTCCTGTGTGAGTTGTGCCAGAAACGTGGCACCCCTGTCAATGATCAAAACGGCAGAGGCACCGTGACGAAGCACAATACACTCAATAAAAAGCTGAGCTGCCTCAGTAGCCGTCCCTGACGGAAGTGCTCGGGACTCGGCGTATCTGGTTAGGTAGTCGGTGGCTATGATAATGTACCTGTTACCCGACTTCGACATTGGAAATGGGCCGAGAAATTCCATGCCGATTGTGTGGAACGGAGCATGCGGTGGCTCGAGCTGCTGGAGAAGTCCAGCTGGTCGTGTAGAAGGTCTTTTCCGCCTTTGGCACTCATGACGTTTTTACGTTGTAACGGACGTACTTAGGAAGTTGCGGCCAATAATACTTTTCTCGAGTATGTGCAAGTGTTCGGCTGTAGCCAGGGTAAACAGCTGTACGATCATCGTGAAGAGCTTCGGCCACCTCGGCGCGCAAGTCTTCTGGCACAACAAGGAGCCATGACTTCGGGCTGCTGTCGAAGTTCTGCTTGTACAATACGCCGTGCAGAATCCGGAACGTCGGCAGAATACGCAGGAAAACGCGGGGCACCACGTATTCGAGGCCTTCTAGGTGTGCCATCAGCTGACGAATCTGAGGATCATTGCGTTGCCGAGTAGCGATATCGGCCGTGCCCAGTGCGCCCAATGAAGCCGTCCTCGTCGTCATTATCGCCCCCTGGCGCCGGATTCACGGGGGCTAGAGACAAGCAGTAACCATCATTATGTTTCCGGCCTGATTTGTAGATTATGATGACGTCGTACTCCTGCAGCCGCAGGATCCACCGAGCAAGGCGGTCTGCAGGATCCTTGAGATTGGCGAGCCAGCACAGCGATTGGTGGTCAGTAACGACGCCAAAAGGGCGACCGTACAGACAGGGCCGGAATTTGGTGATCGCCCAGATGACAGCGAGACACTTTTTATCAGTTGTCGAGTAATTGCCCTCCGACTTCGAAAAAGCTCGGCTGGCCTAGGCAATAACACGCTCGGCGCCGTCCTGGAATTGCACAAGCACTGCCCCTAGTCCTTGGTTGCTGGCGTCCGTGTGGAGTTCAGTGTCGGCGTCTTGATCGAAATGGCCTAGTACGGTAAGCGCTGCAAAGGCGTGCTTTAATTGGCGGAATGCTGATTGCTGCTCCTCGGTCCACTCAAAGGCGACGCTATCCTTCTTAAGGCTATAAAGTGGCGCTGCGATATAGGCGAAGCGGCGAACGAAACGTCTGAAGTACGCGCAGAGGCCGAGAAAGCTGCGGACTGTCTTCTTGTCGGATGGTGAAGGGAAGGACTCTACGGCAGCCGTTTTCTCTGGATCTGGCATCACACCCATTTGGCTGACGACATGGCCTAGAAACTTCAACTCACTGTGTGCGAAGCGGCCCTTCGAAGCCTTGAGCGTGAGTCAGGCGGTCGGAGAAGCGTGAAGGACCGATTCAAGGCGCACAAGATGGTAAGCTAAAGTGCTTGAGAAGATGACAACGTCATCCAGATACACGAGACACGTCTGCCACTTCAGTCCGGCGAGCACAGTATCCATGACTCATTGAAATGTCGCGTGCACTGTACACAGGCGAAATGGCATGACCTTAAACTCGTAGAGTCCATTGGGTGTTATAAATGCGGTCTTCTCGCGGTCGCGCTCATCCACTTCAATCTGCCAGTATCCACTCTTCAAGTCGATGGACGAAAAATAGCGGGCATGGCGGAGACGGTCGAGAGTGTCGTCGATGCGAGGTAGTGGATACACGTCCTTGGTCACCTTATTGAGTCGCCAGTAGTCGCCGCAAAATTGAAGGGTCCCATCTTTTTTTCTTGACCAGTACTACAGGGGCTGCCCATAGAGTGTTGGATGGCTAGATGACGTCGTCGTTAATCATTTCGAGCACTTGCTCTTGTATGGTTTCCCTCTCCTTCAAGGAAACGCGGTACGGCGGTTGGAGAATCGGGGGTGTCACGGTATCGACAATAATTCTATGCTTGGCGACGGGCGTCTGGCGAACTCGGGATGTCGTCGCGAAACAGTTGTGGTACTGATGCAAAAGAGAGAGCAGTTCGCATGTGTGGGAAGGCTCAAGCTTGGGATCGATGTCCAGGGGCAACGTTGTAGGGTCATATGACCCGGGCGGGGCTTCCTTATCAGGCAGCGCAACAGCTTCGCGAACGTCGCTAAGTTCATCCAGTTGGGCTATAACTACCCCTTTCGTCAGGTCCCGCGGCTCGTTCCTGAAGTTGGTCAAAAATATGTTGGCGCGCCCACTTTGAACTTGGCGATCCTCCGCCCTACACCGATGCCCGCGTAAGTAGCATTTGGACACTTCATTCGAGAAGGCCTTCTCCACATGCGGTTGTATCGGCTTGGACCGGAAGAAAAACTATCGACAACGGTGGCAAGTGAACATGGTCGGCATCAACTTTCTTCGCAGGGCGAGGGGCCCGAGGAGGTATTGGCGATGAACAATGTGCGCGGAGGGTCAACTTGTTCCCCCCTACGTCGATTACAGCGCCATACTCACGGAGAAGTACATGCCAAGAATAACATCTTTGAAGCAATTCTCCAAGATCACGAATGTGACTGAATCTCAACGCAGGCAGTGCACTTGCCAACAGAGTTTACGAGGTGACCTCCCGTGGTGCAACTGGGGCCGTCCCACTGCATGGTAACCTTGCGAAGACGCCGAGAGAAGTTCCCGCTGAAGATTGAGTAATCGGCACCGGTGTCGACAAGCGCAGTTACGTCATGACCGTCGATTAAAACGTGTGCATTGCTAGAGGCCCCCGAAGAGTCTTCGCTTCCAAGGGTGCCATCAGTCGAACGGGGACATTCCAACGTAGGCAGAGGTTCTTTACTGCGTGCAACCCCGGCAACGCCAATCCAGGCGCCGCCGTACTTAGTTTTCCCGAAGTGGCGAAAGGCTCTCACGGCGAGATTCGCGAGAAGGGGATGATGATCGGCGAGGGGGCGGCGACCGGGAGGTGCGAGATGGAGCTGAAACCTGCGATGGAGAGCGTCGAAGGTAGCCCTGTATCTCGCGGGGCTGTTCCCCGTGGCGGGGGCGTGGATCAGCTCGGTTGAAACCTCGAAGGCCGACTTCGCGGTACGGACAGTAGCGGTACATGTGGTCAGGCTCACTGCAGTGGAAACACAGCGTCCTCCGGTCTGAAATCCTCCAGATGTCGATTTTCCTGCGGCCCAGCGGTTCAAGGCGTGCATCAGACGGGGGCACGAATTCGTGGAGTCGAGAGCAGGAATCGGCAGCGGTCTGGTACTGGCGATCTACGAGAGGTGGACGACGAATGGCGGCGGCGTAGCTCAGAGATGATTGGTCGGCTGCAGCTACAATCGGTACGTCTTCGGACGCCAGCGCGTGTGGCAGTTCGTCCCGAACAGCCGCCGCGATGGAGACAGATGCAGGCTGTTCAGGAGCTGGGAACAGCCTTTTCAGCTCCTCTCGGACGATGTCGCGGATAATTTCGCGAACATCGGCGAGGCCAACCCCGCTCAGGCCAGACGAAGCAAGACTTGAGACGACAGGAAGGGCGCTCAGTCGCTGAAAGTGACTGGTTCTTGTCGCCAATGCGTGCTCGATGTTGGTAGCTTCAGCGACGAATTCGGCCACTGCGGTAGGAGGATTGCGGATAAGGCCTCCAAAGGTGTCATTCCGGACACCCCTCATCAAGACCCGCACCTTCTTCTCTTCAGTAGCCCGATGGTCAGCGCGGCCACTCAGACGCAGTGCGTCTTCGACGAAACTTCTCACGCTCTTGGTGGGAGCCTGGATACGAGCGTGGAGCAGGTCTTCAGCAAGCTGTCGCCGGTGCTGGTTTGCGAATGTGCGTACCAGTTCTCTCTTGCACGCCTCCCATGATGTTAGCCAAGCCTCGTGGTTCTCGAACCAGTATTTCGCTGTGGCATCTAAGGATAAGTACACTTTCTGCAGACATTGGTCGGGTGTCCACCCATCATGTCGAAATACCCGATCATAGTGCTGTACCCGGTCTTCAACATCATCAAGTACATTGCCACGGAACGGGGCGACAGATCTTGGGGTGACAGGCACGTAGACGATCCTCGGCGCAATCGCGGGGTTGGTTTGTTTTAACTGGGACGGAATGGTGGCGTTGGTCCTAAATGTCCTCGATCTCTGGAGCAAGAGTTGGAATTCCGGCGCTTGGCCTTGCTAACATCAGATAGTGCGAGTCTCTGTTTCTCCCGACGGCCAGGACTTTGTACCGGGCTCGAATTGCGAGGAGGGGTGCGTTGCATGGGATGCGTTACCCAGCACCTGCACCAAATGTCACGGCCATCCGAGTTAAAGATTGCCCCGATCGCAGCATTTCCGCAACCACGGACGAAAACGGACATTCGCTCCTTTTTGGGATTAGTTGGGTACTACCAGCGATATATTCCTAGCTACTAACAGCGGGCTAGTCCCTTAACTGACGCCTTGCGAAAGGCAGCACCTACCAACGTAAATTGGGATAACCAAAAAGAAAACGCCTTCAAAAGCCTGAAGGGAGCGCTCGTGTCCCGACCCTTGTTCAGGACCCCTGACTATGAGAAAGAGTTTATAGTCCAGTGTGATGCCAGTGATAGAGGACTGTGTGCTGTCTTAAGCCAAGTTGGCTACGACCATGAAGAGCACCCAATTCTTTACATCAGCCGCAAACTGACTAGTATAGAGGAAGCGTACAGCGCTTCCGAAAAAGAGTGCGCGTGTTTAGTTTCGGCAGCGCAGAAGTTGTGTTACCTGTACTGAGCAAAGTTTGTATTTGAGACTGACCATTGCCTTTTAACGTGGCTGCGACAGATGTCCTCAAAAAATGGTCGCCTGCTCAGATGGAGTCTGGCTCTCCAACAGTACAATTTTTCGGTGCGTTATAAGAAGGGGAAACTGCACGGAAATGCTGATGGCTTGAGCAGACTGATGTAAGCAGGAGAACTTAGAGGAATCTCCTCCTGTGTGAGTGTTTTTTTAACTTTGTTCTGAGCAATCGGGCTGTGGCAATTTCAAAAGTGGACGTTTCGCGCTCTGTCGGCACGAAAATAACCCAAATTTAAACACATTTTTTTTTAAGTGTCTTGTCAATGGAAGAAGCCTGGTAGTTCTTTGGCGAATTCCGAGCGCTTGCGGGTGGGGCAGTGCTTTGCTGTTTGGAACGTCCCACCTGCGCTTTCCTTTGTTGGTGATGCTTTGGGTTCTGCCTTGGGGGCGCTGATATTGCAATCCAGGGGACCAACACGGACGCCATCTCATCTCTTCCTGCCCAGCGATCGTCAACGCTGGACATTCGAGATTTTTCGGGCCGCGGAGGAGCTGTAACGATTCTGGCGACAGCCCGTCTCGTTCACCTGAAATTTGCTCGTGTTGACGAGGACATATATACGGCCTGTGACGTCAGGATGGCAGCCGGCGATCAACGTCAGTCACCGATCCCTTTGTCAAAGGCAAGGATGATCAAAAATAATCAACTTAAAAGTTAATCGTAGAAAATGTGCACCCCGTCTACCGTTTTGTAGTGACCTGCTAACGCGCTGTGTTGATAAGTACGTGCGACCGGGGAGAAAAGTCTCCCAAGACACGTCAGCCGGAACTGAAGCCCTATAGCTCGGTTATTAGCCGGTGGCCTCGCGGGCTCCACTAGCGCAGGCTCGCGTGCTGTTAAGTGGGCTGGTCAAATGAGCCAAGCGCGGAAATATTCGGAAAAACTTGGACGCGTGTCCAGGAGACTTTGTCCCGTGAGCACATGCTGTTAGCTAGAAATAGCCTACTTTCACCGCTTTCCACAAATTGCCACAAACTTCCCTTCGGCAGAGGGGTCTCTGCAGTGATGCAAATCGCCGGGAAAGTGTGCACCGAATCGCCAAGCGCTGGGACAGTCATCATGCGCAGCATCTGCCGCTCGCCTCGTCGGCAAGCGAGGAGTGTAAAGCGACTGAGCCATATTTGTGCAGTGCGTCTTGCTTCCGCCAAAGCGCTATCTGTTGTATCGAGTGAATTATAATGTTTCTCGTATTGTCTCCGGAATGTCTGAGGGTAATAGCCCATGCTGACGGCCGTCTATGCGCCGGTTCCTTGGTGCACCAGTGCGTAAAAGGTCTGCGAACGTCTGCAAAGACCGCCTGCATATCGTTCGGAAACGATCGCCCTTCGCTCGGCGTATGCCGTTCGACCGGTTCCTTGGTGCACCAGTGCGTAAAAGGTCTGCGAACGTCTGCAAAGACCGCCTGCATATCGTTCGGAAACGATCGCACTTCGCTCGGCGTATGCCGTTCGAAACGTTTAGGCGGTTAAAAGCCGACGCGAAGGCGCCGCCCGCGGAGCTGCAGCGTTCCGCTATTAGCGCCGCTCGATGCGAAGGCCGTTTCACTAAATCTTCCGCTCACTTCTGTCTTTTTTTTTCATTATTCTCACCACCTTCAGGGGATAAAAAACCGCAGATGTGCGCTTATTCCCTGCTCTGCCCTCAACAAAGGACGCCATCCGCGACCTCGGATGCAACTCGCTCTTTCAAAGAATAGGAGGCCATATGCCGGCTCAGTCGACGAGGCGATTCATCTCGCCTTGTTCTGGTGCGGCTTATAAAGCGCCCTGCTGCCACAAAACGCGAGTGCATTCCTGAAAACATCGCCAGCGCTCCAGAAAGCGCGGTGACCTTCACGCTCCTTTCTTTTTTCGTTTCCTCCACCGAGCCGCACTGCGCAGCCCTCGCGGGAAGTCGCTGAAGCGGCGTGCGTTGCGCTGCTCCAACTCTGTGCGTGTTTGCTGCTTTTCAGGGGAGTCGGCGGCATCAATTAACCTTGATCACAGTCTTTCCACCGCGGCTGGAGGCGCCACATATGGTCGTCGACACTCAGAGACGCCGCAGCTAAACGCCGCGACGAAAGCGTGCAACTGCGTGGTCACGTGCATGCGTAATTGTCACGCCTGCGTGAGCAGCGAGCAGCCGCCACTATCAACACACACACGCGCGCGCACGCACACAGGATAGCGGCCGCGCGTTGTTAACGTGATGACTCTTTAACAGTAACTATCAAGACACAGCAGTGGCAGAACTTCTCAGTTCTCCCAGACGTGACACGGATTCTTCAAGTTGATCGTGCAAGAACAACTATCCACGATCAGCAACGGGCTGAAGCCTGATACATAGAGCCAGTCCGTTGCCCGTGATCCTCAGGCGACTACAGAGCAAGAGGCGTTAGCCGCGCAAGCGGCCGTTGAGAGGCGACGGCTTCCATAGGCTTCCGCGGCGATGCCCTCCGCAGCGGGCACTCTCCAGGCGAGTGCTCGCCAGTGCGGCTCGCTACCCTGCCCTGCTTCCCTTGACCGCGGCGATTGCTCTTTCTGTCTTGTAATATTATTCGCCGCTTCTTTCTTTGTACCGGCTGCCGGTCGCTCTTCTTAATGCGGCGCGCTTTGTCTTTGGCCGTTTCTTTTTTGATCACAGGCTCCTTGTGCCCACCTCGCTTCTAGCTCAACTTATTCATGAAAGGCGCTGAACTGCAGCGGCAGCACGTCACGTGACAGTCTCCGGTAGCCGCAAGCGCTCGGCGGGCCTCGGGAACGGGTCTGGCGGTTCCGTCGCTGCCGAACTGCGCGTCCCCTCCCTCTCCTTTTGGGCTGCCTCGGGGAAGCCCGTCACATACTACGGCTGCCGCCGCCACCTCTTTTTGTTTCTCGCTTACCGAAGACGAAACAAAAACGGCTGCGAGTGGCGCAGAAGCAAAGAAGGAAGGCCGGGCGGAAGTTTGGTCAGCAGGTAGCCAGGAGATATAGCGTGCGCTCACGCAGCCGGTGCATCCCGCTGCTCCTGTGGAGCATCGTTTGCCGGATCTCTGTCTTTTTGCTTATTGCCGAGTACGATACAAATCCTTCCCCGCCTGCGTGGCCTCCTTTCCTGCCTCTCGTTTCTTGGGCAACGTCGCCGTGGTGCTGTCGCGTCGCACCGCGCGTGTGTGTGTGTGTGTGCTCGAGCGTGCGTGCGTGACGTCTCCAGGGCAAACAGCGACTCGTCCCCCTCTCCCTCCAGAGGCTCCGTAGCAGTCGCGGTGCTCATCGTTCCGCTCTGTCGCCGCATTTGCCATATCATCGTTGGCGGTCGCGCCACCCTTGGCTGAGCCGCCCCAGAAGTGCGCGCCCACCAGTGCGCTCCGATTTCGAGAGAGGCGCGCGCGCGCCCAGCTGCATCCTCCCTGCTCCTGCAAAGGAGAACGGCGCGGGACCTTGCCCAGCTCCGACGCCCAGCTGCCGACGGCGCTTCCGACCCCCGGCCGCCGCCCCGTGCCCTTGTTCCCGGCGATCGGCCGCGCCTCTCGTTTCCTGACGCCGGCTAGTCGTCGTCGCGGACGCCGCCTCCTTCTACGACGGACTGGGTGCACATAAATGGGATGCCTTTCTGGAACTACATCGTGAGTATTGCTCGCTTCTTCTGCGTTTTGTAGTCCAGCTTGAAGTGTGCGATATGCTGAGCGAGTTCGTTCGCTGTCGAATGCGTGACGAAGGTGATCACCGGCATCTGAAAGGTCGGTCGAAGTCCCCACCTTCTGGTCGGCTTGCCTTCTGCACTGTTTAGCCAGAAGGCAGACCGAAGGCCCACCTTCCAGAGATCGAGCATCGGAAGTACCAGGAAAAGCCGGGTGTCACGAGCTCGCGTACCTTCTCCTTCGAAAATAGACTCAACTGACCTGAAATACGACTCAGTCGGAAATGCGCGTGATTAACTGGAGTACATCGCGCCGGAGGATGAAGTCGTAGCATGTCCACAAGGCCCCGGGCATGCAGCGGCTTTTCCAGAGTGCATAGGCTGCCGACGAATAGCTTTGATAGATTCTTTTCGTAGGTAATGGCGCAGTACTGATCTCGGTGGACCGGGAACGCGATTGGCTTTGTACCTCCTCGTGGATGTGAGAGCCAATATTCGTGCTAACGCAACGATGCATGCTGTCGTTGCAAACTAGTGCGCTAAAAACGCTTTTGGTTGGAAAAATCATCACTTCTGTAGCTCAACTACTGTTAATTGGTCGAAACATGTGCTTACTGAGAAAAGAAGGCTTTCGAAACGAACAATGCTTGGCAAGATGGTAGAAATATCCGGCTATTTAAATATAATTCCCGCTCTGAACTATAGTTATCCTAATGCTACGGGAGAGACAGGTGTATATCTTTCCCGTATCTGCAATCTACAACATTGTCAGCGTCACGTTCATTTGCCATACACAGGGCAACCAAATTAAGCTTTACAAATTAAAGAAAAAAAATGCCTCCGAGAGGTACGTCAAATCCACTTCTGCACTTGAGTTATGCTGCCGGGGGTTCACAAAGAGGGTTAATAATTGTTACCGTCAGGCACATAGTTAACTAAAATTTATTTATTGACTTTTTAATGACCGCAGTAAGGTGGCATGCCTTCTTGAGGCGGACGTACTCCTGCACATTTCCTTTCGGTACAATTCTCCTATAGCACGCGTGTGTTCCGAGATATTGGTGTCCGAATTTTCAGCTCGATCCGCATAATTACCTGTGAAAGGCGGTGGCGATCGTCGCAAAACTCCTCCCGACGTGACGCGGTGTTGAGCCAACGGCGTAGAGCGACCGTTGAAGCTGATAACTTTCTCGTTCACTCACGGCTATGGAATTTGTAGCAATGCCCATGCGGCAGCTGCGTCACACTAGGGAGGTGTTTTGCGTCCACTGACACTGCCTTGCATGCGTGATTACTCGAAATCAGTGAAAACTTTTGAGGGAATGGCTGGGAACACGGGTGCTCTAGAAGAATGCTTCCAAATGTACTAGTCTATAAATGCGACCGCCTCTGTGTTTCCACTACGAGCATTCGCGTTCGCCGCAGTGGCTACAACATTGATTAATATATTTTAGTTATTTAATATATTTTAGTTATTCAGATGCCTGACGGAGAAAAAATATCATCTTACTATGTGTCCCCCTGCATGGCCGCATAACTTACGTGAAGAGGTGGAATTCACGCACCGCTCGGTGCCTAATGTTAAGAAATATGTAAAGCTTAATTTTGATACAAGAAATATCTGGAAAAGCCGGCGCCAGGGCTTGTTAGAGGTTCGGGCTGCAGACCTAAATGTTTACTGCGTCGTTGATTGTACGCGTTTACCAGCTTCCAAATAGATTCCAAGCGTGGAAGAACGTTGGCATAAATAGTTCCAATCTTCGAGCTGTTCACTACAGCTGCGTCGCTCAGGTCATACAACTGGTACGAATGGCGAGCTGCTTGTAGAAAGCAGCGCGCATGAAATTTATGCGCGAAAACGCGCTACAGCGCCGCAAGTTGACCGCTTCCGTCTGGCGGCAGGTCTTTGAGCGACTCCGACGATGGATGCACCTCCTATTTGTGAGGTTTTGGTTAGTCGCCGTGCTTGGTTGGTCATAAGAGCAACGAACATTCGCAGCTGTTTCTTCACTGTTACTGCTCAATGAAAAGATGACGTCATGTTTACTGTGCGAAATAAGACCTTCGCATAGGCTTCTGAGGCAAAAGGCAGTGCAAGTACCTTTAATGGGTGCATGTATGGCGCCTTGCAGCGTAGGGCAAGGGAAGCATAACTATTCCGACGTGACTTCGACGCTTACTGAACGCAACTTGTCTGACGTGTTGAAAGGTTATGGGCGAGGTTGCGCGTTTGTGCGTGTTTTCTCTTGCCTCATTTCGTGCCCTTACGATCCGCATCTGCCACGGCAAATTGGTTAATGCTGGCGCCAAGTACTTCCATGCAGCTCACAACCTGGCGAAAGAATCAGCGATGGTGTTTTGGGGGAATATAAGCTGCATTTCAAACCCCTATGGGGTGCCCAAAATCACCCAGTATGGGTTGGCTTAAAGTAAGCGCAATTGTGTCTGACGCCTCCCTGGTGAATCGATTCCTTAGTCGGTGTCGCTGTAAGCAAAATCCCTCGCCTGTAAAAAGCGCGACAAGAAGCTTTGTCTTTCCGCATGTCGCGCGAACCAAACGCAAAGTGGTTGGTGTCGAATCAATCTGCTTTTTTCCCTTAAATGGGAACTTTTTTTGCCGCCAAAGTGATTTCGAATGTAACCATTTTTTTTTGTTCCCTTGGGTGCCTTTCATCGCAGGGAAAGCACACTTACCGTATGATGTGCTCGGTAACGGAATCCGTTCAAAGCGATCGCTACTCAGAGAAAAAAAATCGCTTGAAAACCGACAGTCCATTTTTTTTCCCATTTTTCCAGATATTGAACAGGCTTCTATGTAAAAATATCGTGACAATTTAAGGCAGCTTTGTTGGTCAAGTAAAAGCGCTTTACTATACTGACACGATTGCTGCATTTTAGGTTTCCTGTCGACAAAGTCTCAGTGCTGAGAGATGTCTAATCAGCTGTCGATCGTATCCGAAAGGCTCACTCATGGAAGCCATGCGAAGGACGGGAGATGGTCACATGGCAGAGGTACAGGCTGCATATGAACCTTTCCGATGAGCGTTGTCTGGCGTCGCCATATTGCTCTCTGGGCTGTTGTGCGCACCTGCGCTAGTGACGGTGGAAGCGGAACTAGTTTCCAACAGTCCAGAGAGGGGTATTTCGACATCTCCGTGTACACGATGGAAAGGTCTGCAGAATGTCAAAGCGAGTTGATTGTTTCTGCGTTTAAACGCCTTCCTCGGTGCATTAACGGCATACCGGGACTTCCCCTCGAAAGATAAAAGAATCGGCGTGCTCACTATTCTGGGCGCCTTCGAGCATAATATTGGGGCCACTCGTGCGTTCATGCGAATCACCTCTCCAGCGTACAGGCATTCAGGTGCATTATCCCAGGCATGGACGGTGCAAAACCAAGAGCTGCATACCTCCCTCCTCACAGCGCCGCTAACGAGGCCTGCTAAAAGGGAGCCGGCGTAGCTTGAAAGAAACGTGCCGGAAGTAACACTCCTACACTGACAAAGCAACGCGGCTCCTGGTCCGTCCAGTCCCCGTGGTAAGCAAAGGCCTCAACGGCGAGTGGCGAACTGCCGCGCGAAATGCGCAGGGATTGCCTGCGTCGTCAGCGCTACTCCCTTCGCTACAATGAAATCTTCAGGTTCGCTGCAAGCAATTCCATCATTAGATGTGAACCAGTTGGTAGCGATCATCGTCATGAATTCGCTTATTCAACATCTAGAGGGTGTTGGGTGCGCCGACAAAAAACCAGAAGAAAGGCTTGACAGAGGTAGACGCACCCTACAATGACTTGACAGCGGTAACAGAGTATCATAGAACATGTAGCATTCATTAATAACAGTATCATTCACATACATGAATTTTCATATTGATAAAACGGCATGAGAGCACACAGGCAAAAAAAAAGCAGGTAATGGCGCGGTTCAGGTGTCACCGTGAGTGAGAGAGCGCGACAGTGAGATGCCCCACCAGCAATTAAATATTAATTTGAACCGGTGAATCGGTGGAACCTTAACACTAGAGAGGCACGCACACATTCCAATGTTGTGGTAGCCTAGAGCGAAGTACAACGTTTTACACTGGCAAGTGCTGGATGCGTATATTGCACACACAAAGAAATAATTTGCTAGTCACGAGTGAGAGAGATGTAGAAGAAGCACTTTTCCTCGGCTTCTGAGGTTCTTCCTTTGTGCTTGTTCCCACGTTTCCATTGCCTCTCTCTCTCAAACATGCCCGCTCTCAATTCACGCAAGCGCCTGCACGTTCACCCTCTTTCATTTGGTGCTGCGAATAAAGATTTTAAACGTATTGAGCGCTCTCGCCTGAGCCCCGTCCCCAATACCGCTTTTCGCATCGACGGTTGCCGGACCGAGAACCACCAGGAGTGGCCGTCCCTTCATTCCGAGCTTCGCGCCATATCAAGGCGGAAAACTGCGAGTGCGTCGAAGAATGCCGCTTGCGCCAGCGGCCCGCCTGCGGCCGTTCGACGTCTCTTGCCGCCCGGGCCTCCTCACCCGATTACGACACGCCTCGTCCACGGCAAGGGGATAACTCGCAGTGCACCACTCGAGCTGCGCGCGCGGCCTTCCGCGTCTAAAGCAGGGGGTGACCTGTCACTCGGGCTTTTTTTTCCCCCCCGCGCGGCACCTAAGAGAAGCCACTTCGTGTTCTGCTTTCTTTCTAGCTTGCTCTGCTCTCGTGGTACTTCGTAGCGGTATTATTTTTTTCTTCTTCGGTGCAAAGGGGAGCTGCTGCCGCGCTTCTTGATCCGGCTGATGCGGCGGTTGCGGGGCGGGGCACCCGCGGAACGCGTCGCATTCGATTCGGACGGGAGGGCTCGTTGCGCCGAGCGCGCATCGTTTCGGGCGCGTTGCAAGAAACGGTGTCAGCTACACGGCCCCGTTAGTCCGCGCTTAAACCACGGGCTTTTATTAGCGCTGTCGGGTGCATAGAAATCGCGGTTACTTCGTGCCACTTGTCGTTTCTGTCTCGTCGTGAGCACAGACCGTTGGTCGGCCGCATTCCGGCACTCCAAGGCCAGCTACCTCACTAGCTTTGTTCGCCCGTCCGCCCCCGCCGTCTCCGCGTTTTTCTTTTTTCCGCGTAGCTATCTTTCGCGCTGTTATTTTCATGTGTAAAAGAAAAACACAAACGAGAACGCGAGCAAGAAGTGTCTTCTACCTGCGCGTGTAACGGGTCCCTGGCGCAAAGTGGCGCCATCGCATGTTCCGGGCTCAACGAAAGTTAATTGCCACCGAGAGCCGTGACACATCTACGTAACTGACTGACGTTTTGGAATTCACCTGCGGTGTTTGCGATAGTAACGCTGTCGCAAAATAACTTTACTTAAAAAATACAGCGTACAGCTTGCTAGTTGCCTTGTGTAGAGTGTCTTTAAAACTCCTAAACTGCACGGCGCCTCAGCGACTCTGGGGTTTCGTAGCTTGCCACGATATCGCATGCAGGATAGACACCTCTCCGCGGTGATCGCGTCTTGAGGGCGAATGCATCGATGCAGTGTTACGGGGCCACGTCAAAGATCTCCAGGCGGCCGCGGTCGCGCTCCATGACGACATCCCTCCCTATGCACAGAGTAGCTTTAGGGCACAACAATTCATTCATTCATTCATTCATTCATTCATTCATTCATTCATTCATTCAATCATTCATTCTTCACCTTCAGTGTCACATCTACCTCTGCTCATAACTAGGACAGTATGGCTGGTTTCTGTACTCACGGAAGAAGTCTGCAACTTATGTACCCGACGCGATGGCTCTGTGGCCAAGGCGTTCAACTGCCGATGTCGCGGGATGCAAAATTTTCATGTGGTGTGCGACGTCAGTGCGCGCTAACGAACCACAGATGGTGGAAAAAAAATTTTAAATTTCCTTTAAGGCGTCCGGCTTGTATGGCCCGCGCGAAGCTTCAGGGTGTTAAATCACTTAGTTCGACGCGTCACGACACGCCACGACACGACGTAATATATGACATGCCACGACACGACACAACAAACCGCACACTATCGTACCGCACCACACCATACCATATACCATACAATACCATAAGACCGATTGAAGCCTCAAGGCAAACGCTGGCTTAAATTTTTCTCTACCTTCGCATGTGTCCGTCGAGATCTTGTTGTCAATGTCACAAATAATAATAATAATAATAATAATAATAATAATAATAATAATAATAATAATAATAATAATAATAATAATAATAATAATAATATTATACTAGATATATTATTATTATTATTATTATTATTATTATTATTATTATTATTATTAGTATTATTATTATTATTATTATTATTATTATTAATATTATTATTATTATTATTAGTATTATTATTATTATTATTATTATTATTATTATTATTATTATTATTATTATTATTATTATTATTATTATTATTATTCTCTTCTTTGTGCAACCTCTAAGCTTTTTGAATTAGCTTTGCACAAAGTACTTTCCTTCCACCCCAAACATGTAATCATACATAATCAGCATGGTTTCATAAAAGGTCGTTCTACCACAACTAACCTTGTGACTTTTATGACGTATACATCAGCTGAAGTCCTTCAGAGGAGTCAGGTAGACGCTGTGTACTGTGATTTGAGCAAAGCTTTCGACGTTGTTACTCACTCATTACTTCTTCAAAAGCTTCTGCTGCTTGAGATCGACGTTTCTATTGTAGCCCTCTTACGCAACTATCTTCTTGATCGGTCCTGCTTTGTCAGTGTAAATGGACAGACCTCATTTGTTTACACTCCAACCAGCGGAGTTCCTCAGGGCTCGGTATTAGGCCCGCTTCTGTTCTCTGTTTTTATCAATGACGTTTCCTCCGTGGTCAAAAACTCCTGGTTTCTCCTTTATGCGGACGATATAAAAATGTTCAAGGCAATACATACTCTTCATGATTGCTTGTCATTGCAATCGGACATATCCGCCTTCTCTGATTGGTGCTTGAAGAATGGGCTCACTCTCAATTCATCTAAAACCAAGGTTGTCTCATTTACGCGTAAAACGCACAGTCTTCTCTACTCTTACTCTGTGAATGGTAGGCCGCTGCCCAGGGTTGATGAAATTAATGACCTCGGCGTACTTTTCGACCGTAGCCTCAGCTTCTCCTCTCATACAAAACGCATTGCTCTACGGGCTATGCGTACACTCGGCTTCATCTGCAGGCTTTCGAGAGAGTTTCGATCCCAACTCCCTTTCTTAAAGCTCTACCTCTCCATATGCTTGCCGCTTTTGGAATATGCGTCTGTTATTTGGAGCGGCACTTGCCAGTCGAACTGTGAAAAAATTGACAGAGTTCAGCTAAAGTTTTTACGCATATTTCAACATCGGTTTTCTTGCAAAACTTCCAGCTCGCGTCCCAGACGGAGTAACTCACTGCAACTTCCTTCTCTTAGCTGCCGTCGCGTGAGGGCAGATATAATTTTCTTGTATAAACTTCTTCATGGTCACATTCTATGCCCTCAGCTCCTAGCGCGTATCCTTTTGCGTGTACCGCGAAAGAGCATAAGGGAATTCAGACCATTCCAAGTTTCTGCGCTCCTGCACTCCCTCTCCCCTCTGGACAGAATGCAAAAGTTTAATTGTCTTTGTCCTCACCTTGATATATTCGAAAATTCTCTCCCTTCCTTTATATTGAATGTCCGTGACGTTCCACTTTGAGCACTCTTTTTCTCATACATAACTTCCCCTTTCCTGCAATTTGTCTTTACTACACTTGTGCGTTTGCACCGGTATTATATTGCTTTTTCTCTCCTTAATTGTACATCACGTATACTTGTTTTCATTAATATTATTTCTTTAATACTGTGTACTCACGCCTGATTGTCTGTAACGCGTTCACTAATTACATTTCTTATTGTGTATGATTGTATTTCTAGCTTGTATTTCAGAGATCTCTTATTCGTTCATATTAGTATTGGCTTTACTCTTGTTTGTATTTTGATATATGCTGTACTTAGCTGTTATCGGTCGTTCTTGTGTTCATTCTCTTTGTTTATTGTTTCATTAGTTATTTATATGTCTGTTGCCTGTTCTAGCTGTTTTCATTTACCGCTGTTCTCGCTGTTTTCTTGTTTTCGCTTTTTTGCTTCATGCTTGCTGTCACGCCTAGTTTATATGTCTTTTTTTTTCTATCGCCTTGACTGCTGCATTACCTCCCCTGAGTGTCTTCCTTTGTAGTGAAATAAATTTACATTTTGTGCGTGTGAATGGTGTACCAGCACCAAGACCTTTGGGTTGTTCCTGGGCACCAAAAAATAAAGATTGATTGATTATTATTATTATTATTATTATTATTATTATTATTATTATTATTATTATTATTGGTTTTTGGGGAAAGGAAATGGCGCAGTATCTGTCTCACATATCGGCAGACACCTGAACCGTGCCGTAATAAAAGGGATAATAATAATATATCTAGTATATTATTATTATTATTATTATTATTATTATTATTATTATTATTATTATTATTATTATTATTATTATTATTATTATTATTGGTTTTTGGGGAAAGGAAATGGCGCAGTATCGGTCTCACATATCGGCAGACACCTGAACCGTGCCGTAATAAAAGGGATAAAGGAGGAAGTGAAAGAAGAAAGGAAGAAAGGGGTGCCGTAGTGGAGGGCTCCGGAATAATTTCGACCACCTGGTGATCTTCAACGGGCACTGACGTCGCACAGCACCAGGGCGACTTAGCGTTTCGCCGCCATCAATGTCATAAGCAACTTTCATTTTCTTGAGCTTACGGCTAGTGCATTGTTCTCCAATACTGCCGGCTTCTTTCCGTATTTCGACCGGCCGCGGCGCCTCAGGGGTTAGGGCGCTCGTCTACAGAGCCGGGGTTCCCGGGTTCGGACCCGACAGATGCTGTGCCATTTGCTTTCCCCAAAAACCAATTTTCTGTTCGTATTTCAACAGAGCTGTCGTCACCCGAGGCAGGGATAGGTGTTCCCTTTAGACAAACCGGTGTAGAAAAACGGGTGACCTGTTAGACAAGTTTCTAGAACATCCCATTTTACTAATTCCCCGAAATATTCCAACGAACATAAAGTGACTAAGAAAGGAAATTAGAGTGGATTACGAGTCTATTTATACGGGGGAAGCTAACGGACGCCCACTGAATAAGGGAAAAAAATTGGGACACTTAAGCTCTGCCGTAAGGGTATGACGCGGCAGAATATTCGGTTAATTCGCATATATTCTGTACTTTACATCTATAGATCCCTGGGACTCCTCATACCACTCCTGTTGCAGTGGTGCAGCGGTTAAGCGATGTGCCACTGCCCTATGCGATGGCAGGCGCTCCCAGCGGTGGGCCTTGTGCGGCCCAGGCTGCTCTTCCCCGGCGACCAATTAATTTAACTGCCGCCTGCCACGGTGGACATTTTGCTCACTATCCAGTGGGCAGGCTGTCATGGCGCTGGACGGTCACGTGACCTAGGTGGCTCACCTTCCTCCGAGGTTGCTCTCTGGGCATCGGCTGTCAGAGTCAGGCTCGTTATTTTTCGCTCACAACGACGAGAACACCGATACCGAATTTTCTGGACAACGGGGCCCTTAACCCTAGCGTGTTAAACTATTTATAAATGTTTACGTGGCGAAGCAATTATGGTGATGAGACACGCCGTTTTCACGTTTTCATGATGTTTTCACCGATACACGAGGGCTAACGTATTGTGCGATGAAACGGTGTCTGCAAAAAGTTCTTACGGCGCGATTCGTAACGGAAGCAAAAATAAATTTGATTTTGGGGAAAGTAAATGACACCTGTTTCACAGGTAGTTGAGTTTCCCCTTCCGGTGGCGATGAGAGGAAACTACTTGATGATGAAATCGGGGTTTCTTGATGACCCGGTGGTTCTACTCGCAAACATTCACATTACTCAAGGAAAGGAGAAGGTTAACTATTTATTTACAACATAGGTAAAAAAATGAGAAGAAACAAAGCAAGCAGAAACTATTTACATGACTAAATCGTGGATCAGACGAATTCAGCCCCCGCTCAACCCAGAGCGCTTGGTTTTAAACCCTCTGTCTCCGCCCTTAGCGGGACAGCAACCAATAAGATAACAAACTAGCCATCTCGCCAATCAGTGGTCAGGGAAAGGAAAATAAGGATTTCCGCCAACTAATCACAGATTGCGGAAAGAGTGCTGATTAAACATTTGGGAAAGGAGAGGTTGCAATCAAATAGACAAACAGCACAAACGCGACCACCCTCTCCCACGGCCCAGCCGTTACCACTTTCCTATCTCTTTCGCACACGCGACAAAACGATCCCTAAGGTGTTTACCGAATACACCGCATGAGACGAACACAGTCGTTACGGGAATAGTGGGTTTCCGGTCACTAGTCGAATACTCAGCCGTATCTCGTGCGCCCCCGAAACCTCGTCAACCCCTTAACAACCACATGTCGACAGCTGTACATGGTTAGCGTTTTTCCCGGCGGGTCATCCCCGTGACGGCGCGGCGTAAACGAGGACGTCCGCGGCACGAAGGGGAGGCAGGGACGGGACAGGCCCCTTTGTTGGGACCTCCGACCCCACTGGAGCGGCCTTCCTTGCGAACACAAGACCAACGAGTTCGCGGAACGGTCAGCGACCTACACACAGGTGGTCGAAATTATTCCGGAGCCCTCCACTACGGTGCCTCTTTCTTCCTTTCTTCTTTCTCTCTCCTTTATCCCTTCCCTTAAGGCGCGGTTCAGGTGTCCGCCGAGATGCGAGACACATACTGCGCCACTTTCTTTTCCTAAAAACCAATTTTCATTTTCATATGTGAGACAGCCTTAATTTCCTCTCCTTAAAACCACTTTTCATTTCTTTTGCTTCCCTTACGGGCGCGGTTCGAGTGTCCACCGAGATATGTGAGACAGGCGTCATTTCTCATGGTTTGACCTCTACCTACATTCAAGGGGAAACTTGCAGCCACACTGACCTGTAGCTGCATTCAAGGTCAAACTTGCGGCCCCGCTGACTGCTCGAAAAGCTGGCGTAGTGAAGCTTTTCGCTTCAAAATTTCTTGCTTGACAATATTCGTGAAGCGGCGAGCTTTAACATCCCAGGCATACCGCAACTTTTTATAGGCCATTTAGATCCCCTTTAATTGGAGTTGCTTTATCTGGATTTGTCTGGCTGTCCTGCACACCTCACCGAACGTGGGAATTGCTATAACGGAGGTCACTGGAAAACCAGGGTTACCGTTAAACATTTCGAACAAAATGTACAGCGATCCGAAGGATAAGGCATCGAATTCGTAACTGCTATGAGCTGCACACCTGAGAGAGCTAATCACTACCTTGGATGTAGCGGCTATGCACAGTACCCGCAATGCAGCATGGATCGCCCACGGGTGCTACACACAGCGCGACTAAGAACGGGCCTCTAAAATACAGGTCAATCGTGACTCCCATATTATCGCCTCGTTACCTTCAAAGTCCACACCGAGGTAGGAAGGTTCGCTTTGTATACGACTCTCCTTATCACAGCTGGCCTCAACATAATCACGATCATGGCGTACAAGGGTTTAGAGCGCACACGCGCAGCATGTTCAGTAGATAACGTCACTGGCGCGGGTCTCCCTCCGCACTCCGAGAGGAGGGATTGACGCGTCGCAGACCCTTCCTCTTCGAACGCGCGGAATTCCAGGATCGCCCCTTGGAATGTCGCCCAAACGTGAACGGCAGTCGCAACGACTTTTCCGGCTGATAGCGCTTCGCGCGACGTCGCCGCTGTTCGTTTCCCTGGAGGGCGATCGCTTCAAACACACATACACGTAGACACACACACACACACCTGTACACTTCCTAAAATCCTCCGCTGTCTGTCGCTGGCCCTGACTGACCGCTCGCGGGCTTGCTACCCTAGACTCCTTTTTTTCTTTTTCCCCGCTTCTTAGCGCACGTCGGTGCGCCCTTTCGCAATATCTTAAATGGCATTGAACTTGGTCGTCTCTGTCCTCTCAGTCACTTCCGTCTCTGCGGATCTTCGCAATTTACGCAGCAAAAAAGAAAAGCGCGATCCCTGCAGCTGTGAGCTACAGTGTGCGCACGCGAAGAGCGTTCCGGTTTTTTTCGCGTTTGTCGCTGTGTGTCTCGCAGACTGCCGCGCTTCCGGGTTCCAAAGGCGGCTCACGTCCGATGCTTTCGGGCTTCTTGGCCGTCCTCTGTAGACGTGCGTGTCTGAGAGTCGCTCACTGCGCGCCTTCTTTGTAGGTTTCGTCTCGCGAAAACTATAGCGGCGCAGCGAATTGAGGTCGTTCGGGCTGGAGGTCACCGTGGCTGTCACATAAGAACGCAAGGGAGTCGAGAAAAGGTGACGAAACTTGGTTTTGCGCCGCGCGAATCACCAAAGCTCGAGACCTCCCCCCCCCCCCCCCCCCCCCACCCCCTCATTTCACCTGACAAATCATAAAGAAAAAGGAAGCAAGAAGTAATGCCGTACTACGTTTTCAATATGAGACGGAAATATGATAAGAGCGGTTCGTGATAGAAATGTTCAAAATTTACGTCGGTTATCGGACTAGGCTACTATTCCTCTGGCTCTCATCGTTAACTATAGGCTTTCTCAAGCCGGCGCATACCTCAGCGTTTGCCTAATGATGACACTCAAAGGAAGAGGAGATGGAGAAGTTCGCATATCGGCCCTGCTTGTTTCGCTATTGCTGTATTTATCACCTCCTCCTGGTTTGGGCTCAGAGACACTCTGTGATAGCGCCACCTGAATCTTTCGGACGTGAGAGGAGGCATTCTCTTCCCGCAGTGTATTGTATTATATTATATGGTGCTGTATTTATTTCAATTAGGAAAAATGGGAAAATAATTGAGTAAGCTAATGAATCTTGTAGTAAAAGAAGTACATTCATCTAATGAAAATTGTATTAAAAAAAAGTGCATTCAAAACATTGCTTCGAGTTCACAGATGTGAACGCCCACTTTCCTGATGCTGCTACAGCCCGTTCAAGCACTTCCGGTGTGCTCTGAAATTCTGGGAATGTATATAGACGAAAGCACAAATTTGGCAGACAATGCCAAAGACACCATACAACAAAGAATATAATTGAAGGAAAGTCTGACACTTTAACGCAACATTTTAGGAGTTATTTGAAGTCAGCAAGTGTAAGGCTAGTAACATTTAGGCCTTGCGCGAGATACGGGTTCAATAATCTAGGAAGGGTATTAGCCAGCGTATGAAACGTATAATTTGTTCCCGAATGTGGAACACTAGATTTCGGGAGAACGAGCGACATACGATGGAACATTTCCATCTAGATTTCCCATCTCTAATTGAGTCGTGTTGTTGTACATGGAGTTCAAATAAAATTTTCGCAACAGCGCGCATTTGTATAAGAGGTGTGCCTTTGTTACGTCATATTATTTAAACAAGTGGTTTGAGTGCTGCTTATTCCATTTCCTCAGTTGCCTATTCGAACCGCGCACCGGAACAGTTAATACACCGCGCGAAGCAAACGGTGAAGCAACAAAGGGGTCGAAGGAGAGTCGTGTTGACACTGGTCTTCGCGGCGATCGGGTCCTCCCGAACCGACCGGCGCTTATTAGAGCGAGTCCACCGGCAGACAACGCGCTCACGCGCGGAACGAGAACTCAATATGCAAAAAGGTTTCGTCCGCTTCAGTTGTCGGGTCGAGAACGCTCACTTTCCTGATGCTGCTACAGCCCGTCCAGCTGCAAGACTGGCACGGGCGCGCGGCGAAGAATCAGGGGCACAACCACAACAATGCGCTCGGGCGCTTTCATAAGCGGGGAAAAGGCAAACAGCCGAAAGGAATCTGTTATAGGTTAGTTTAATTTTGTTTGTTTTTTCGCTGTGGGTGCCTCGCAGTGGTTCAATCAACGTGTCTGCCGCTGTCGCTAACCTGGTCGTCCGTTCAATCGAATCCTCGCGTTCGTTTCGAATACGACCGTCGCGGCTGCGACGACACTGCTCGCCGCGCTTCGAGAAGTTCACGCGTGCGTGGAGGGAGTACGCGCGGTCGTTATCCACGCTTCGCGAATGCCCCTTCTTCCATCGCGCGCGCCACTCCGCGGCAGCGGCGGGCCCCCGCACTTGTTAGTTGGCGGCGCGCGCAGCTCTCGCTGTCGGCGCGTTCCGTCTTTGGCGACTCGGGGCCCGGTGTCATGAGCCTCCCGCCGCGCTCTGATTTGCGCACCGCCCGTGCGAGTCGGCCGCGGTCGCCGACTATGACGGGGGACGTCTCGTACGTACAAGCGGGCAGGCGGTTACAGCAGCAATTCCCGGCCACGCCTCTTGGGCCTGCGCCCCTGGGCTGCTTGGTTGCCCTGTCGGGCATGGCGACGCGGTGAGCCGCACTGCGGCTGTCATGTGTGCTTCTCCCGCGTTTCGCGGCCAACTCGCAGAGCAGGAGAGTTGTGGCTTTGCGCTGTGGACGAGTGAGAATATCCCCTGGTTGTCGCCCGGTGCTGACTGCGATGGGCGGCGGCCTCTTGCACCACAGATGCGTTACTGTGCACACATTGTTGGAAACACACGTCTGTATACGATGCACATATTCTGTGGACGACTGTGCGCGTTTGCGCAGTGCAAGCGTATACCCGTACTGGCAGTAGAGATGGCAGCGTCCGCTCTTGACCTTGCCTCATGAAGGATCATGATAGTGCGCGGCTGCAACAAGCTGCGGCCGCAGGCTTTGCTGTAGCCGAGACGTGTAGAACTATTATATGCTGTCAGGAGCATTCCGACCTGTTCTCGGATGACAACATTCGCCAACTGTACAGCCTGTGACCGATGTTTCCGGCTTAGCTCTACATTAAGTTATAATCCTATGAATCTGCATGCTCGCTGTAAGTACGTCGCGCATGCCAAAATAGGCCCTTTGTCGCATTCTGGCGCGATCAGGCAGCCGTCGCGGACATTCCGAACACTTGCTCTACCAATGGCCTGCTTCGGCTTACAATGGCTTCCTTTCCTGAACACGCTGTTTGAGTTGGGTACTAGATTGTTTACGGCTACTTTGATCCTGGGACCATGCGCACCCTTTCATGAATTCCCGATATTCTCATTTCTTCCGTTTCTTTCATGTGGGCACCGCGGCGGAAGATGTGTGCAAAATACCGGGCGTAGCACGGGCAGTCCATGCACTCAACCATCGTCCAGTCTTGCGTCCACGTGCTACCTGATTTATACAATTCTTTATGAATGTAGGCTACCAAATGTCCCCTTCGCCCTTCTGCAGTGAGGCGTAAAAGCAGACCCACGGGGTATATTAAAAGTAAGGAGCCGAAGGGCTTGGCTTCTAAGCCGTGTAATAGGGCTTTTGTAGCATGCGCGCAAGTCCTCACATTCCGAGTGGTGAGGAATAGGGTCCCTCCCACCCGGTAGTGCCCAACAAGCCGAAAAAGCAGCTCGAGCTCCGAACTGTCGACAGAGGCTCTACCTTCTAAGGGGCTCCTCTCTCTTCGTTGACGTCGCTGGTTGGTCAACTGATGCTGTTTTGGGAAAGCTTTGTTTCCACCCCAGATATCGTCATGCTTGCGCGACAAACCATGACTTTGCAGCATTCACGTCTTTTCCTTGCGCCCTTGGTTCTTACTCCATCCCTCTCTTTCCTCTTTCTTTTTTTACGCCCCCTCTTTCCTTTCTCCAGTTGCAGGGTGGCCATCTGGAGCGGCCTTGTGTTTAACCGTCCTGCCTTTCCACTGCCTCTGTCTCTCTCTCATACCAGTTGGACAGGTGTACTTGACGCGAACACGATAGGAATGGAGGGGGAGAGGATGCTGTTGCGCAGAAAGAATATAGATCCCCGTTTTTGTTTACCGCCAGTGTTCGACACCATTCTGTCGTCCCATAGAAAAATTACAATAAGTCTCAGGCGCTTGTTGAACGGTTTTCAATCAAAGAAACACGGCTGCAAATACAAGGCAACCAAAAGCTACTTGCAGAAGTGAAACAGGCATCGAAATTACGGCTTAATATTTCGATGAAATGGTAAAAGCAGAAGCAGAAACGTCGACTGTGACAAATACATGCGCATTGCACGCTCGCAGCAATCATAGTTTCAGCAGTGGCGAAAAGAAATGAAGGTGTCGAAACAGATCATTCGGGGTTGTCTGCTCCGAGTTTACGGGTGTGCTTTCCAGCAAGCGGCGGGTCATGCCAGGCATTTGAGAAAAAATTCAAAGGGGCACTTTGTTCACCTAAAGTTCGGTGAGGCGAAAGCCTTTAGCGCGGTGTTGCTGTTTCGCGGTAATACACTCGCGGTAATACAGGACGGGCTACGTCCATCGCTATGGACGAGGGTGGCGCTGGTGAACACTCTCATGGTTCGCTTACACCCAATAAACATAAATACCCACGAGAGCATCAGATTGGACAGTCGTCGCCGTAGCTCAGTTGGTAGATCACCGGACGCAATATTCGGAGGTCGTGGGTTCGGATCCCACCGGCGGCATGGTTGTTTTTTCTGCTTCTTTATAAGCAATTTTCTTTAAGCTATATATTAATGTAAGTATTATTATCCCACTAATCAGTACTAGACATAAAAAAAATTACAAATTCCCCTACGCAACCTCGTTTCAGTGACTGTTGGCTCCCTTCATTAGTTTGTCAAAAGAGCCCCACATTTCCTTTACCTTGCCTGCTAATATATATATATATATATATATATATATATATATATATATATATATAGAGAGAGAGAGAGAGAGAGAGAGGAGGTAAAGTAAATGAGGGGCCCGTTTGACAAACTTATGAAGGGAGCCAACAGTCACCGAAGCAAAGGTGCATAGGGGAACGTTATTATTATTATTTTTTAATGCTTTGTGCTTATCAGTGGGATAATATTACTTCGTTAAATAATTAATAATCGAAGTAATATTATACCACTGATAAGCACAAGACATTAAAAAAAATAATAATAATCGCATTCCCCTAGGCACCTTGGTTTCGGTGACTGTTGGCTCCCTTCATATATGTGTGTATATATATATATATATATATATATATATATATATATATATATATATATATATATATATATATATATATATATATATATATATATATATATATATATATATATATATATATATATATATTAGTTACGACGCTTCTCGAGTCGTGCGGCGCGTTCTACTGGCGTCTCTTGAGCCCGTTCTCTTCCTCGCTTCGTTCTGTCGTTGTTGCCTCTCTTTCGCGCTCTTCATAACGACTACAATACACTGACTGACTGACTGATGTTTCTGAGAGGAAGAAGGAAAAGGAAAGAGCATGGGCCTGCCTACTTGCTCAAGCCGAGTCACGCACGCTGCCGCGTGTTGAAGGTAGGAGCGGTTAAGGATAGGAGAGCAAAGAGTGAAAGAAAAGACGCGACGCGCTAATAGACCCCGGGCCGATCCCGGAGGCAGTGCAATACCGGGCCGACCCGTGCCAGAGTGCTTTAAGGCAAGCATTCCGCCATATTCCATATACACTGAGGCGAAGCGCATGCAGATATATATATATATATATATATATATATATATATATATATGTGTGTGTGTAGTTAAGCTCACGGCGCCGCTGATTCTACCTTGACTCGGGCTGCGGAAATGGTTCCAGATGACGGAAGTCTCCTGTCCTGTCTGCATTTTATTTTGTTTATTTGTTTACTTTTTCTGGCCAGGTCACGCGAGTGCAAGCATCTCCAATTTATATATGTTGGACAATTCCGCCACCGTCTGTTTCTGTACACCTTACTCGCTTAAATGCTCCCGCCATTGTCATTTAGCCGCCACACGACACTGGCATGAGCTCGGATGTTTTACTGCTGTGTGTCTGGCTGTTTTCATGCACAGTGCACGTGTGTTTAGTTAAGCTCACGGCGCCGCTGATTCGGCCTTGGCTCTGGCTGCCGAAGTGGTTCAAGATGACGGAAGCTCCGACCCTGTCTGCATTTTATTCTGTTTATTTGTTTACTCTTTGTGTACGGGGCACGCGAGTGCACGCGTCTTTAACTTTTGTGTGTAGTGCGATCCCGCCACCGTCTGCTCCTGTCCACCTTACACGCCGCCGCTCTGTTGCCTTGATGGGTAGCCATTATCCTCTCCCGCTCCGTGTTTTCCTTTTTTTTGTTTCCCTCGTCCGGGGTCGGCTCCCCGCGGCTTCGGGGTGGGCGGCGGGGTACAACACGTTTTTCTTTTTTATTTGTTCCCCCTTTTTTTCCCTTTCTATCTGTATCTTTTCTAGTATTCTTTGCCACCGTTTGTTTCTTTTGTTCATGTGTCGTACATGTGTGCCAGTGCCAACTCCTTAAGAAGAGGAAGAAGACCCCTGTAACTTCAGTCTTGAGAAAGGACAGGCTCTGTCCGAAACGTCGACTCAAAATAAATCTATGGCTAAATGAAGCGTTTTCAACTTTGAATATATATATATATATATATATATATATATATATATATATATATATATATATATATATATATATATATATATATATATATATATATATATATATATATATATATATATAGGCGACACCTCCTCTCCCTCTACCCCAGCGGAGCACATCTGGTGGAGCGAGCGGCTACGGCAGCAGCGTCGACGGCGCCGCCATCTTTTGGAGCGTGGCTGCGGTGTTGCTAGGCAACGGCGGCTCAATGTCGGCCACGGCATACGGCATACTACATACACCATACGGCATACGGCGCGACGAGCCGAAATGGCTCGATGGCCGGCGTAGTAAACCTTTCGCTTTAAAACCCTTCCCTTACGGCGCGGTTAAGCTCTCCACCGAGATGTGACATACACTGCGCCATTTTTGGCTCCAGACCAACATCGCCGAAGCCGACCACACCGGCTTTTCTGCAGGACACGGGGCCCTTAACGCTGTCGCGTTAAAAAACGCGTCAAAACCTTCGAGCAGTGAATATACAATCCCTCAGCATCCACTGCGCATTGCTCCGTGCTGCAATCAATACTCAAGCCGCTGCTTCGTCACCTCAACCGCTGCGACTGCGACAATCTGCGTCCTAAATCTGAGCGTGGTTGGCAGCGATGATATGCAGGCCAAAACTCCCCAACACTATTTTTGTACTGCTCGTACTACTCGTACCATGTAGGTGGCCAGACTTCGCAGCGCCCGCTGACATTGAGTTTGCTTGAGAATAAGGGAGGGTAACCCCGCCTTTCGGTTATTTCCGAAATTCTCCTGCTATGACTGGCAGGCTGGCAGCATGCTGTTTTCTGCTCAGTCGGTTCTTCTATCCAGACTTGTCGGTATTGAATGCCTTTTTTGAATATGAGTCTTATGTGGGATGGCGAAAAATAGCTGACGGCTTGGGAAGAAAGGTTGGGGAACAAAATCCAGACGGTAATCTGAACTCCTTAGCCGAAATGCTCTGAGCATCTTTGGAGGCTCAGCGCAATGACCCCTGCAGCTAGAAAATCGCGCGGTCGGTTTCGTCTGCGGTTTGTGTTTCAGCACCTTTCGTTGCTTGCGGTTTGCGATGTCAATAAGAAGAAATGTTTATGAAATCAAACATTGCTGCGTTGTTTGACGACGTGGCACGTTTTGCTTCGTCTCTACACATTCGGCGGTGATCAAGTAACAGTTTTGAAAAAAAAGGTTGATGGTTTAGCTCTGGTTAACCCTGGTCGACAGCAAAAAACTGCCTTTCCATGGCTACGTTTGCACGCACAGTAGTAGGAGTTTTTTTGGTTTGTTAAACATCTTGCTTTCTTCGAAACGACATTAAAGGCGCTCACACAAGACAGTAAATAATTGGTTTCGGGGAAACGAAATGGCGCAGCATTTGTCTCATATCTCGGCTGACACCTGAACCGCGCCGTAAGGGAAGGGATCAAGGAAAGATTGAAAGAAGGAAAGGAAGAAGGAGGCGCCGTAGTGGAAGGCTCCGGAATAATTTCAACCACCTGTGAGACAGGCGTCATTTCCCTTCCTAAAACTAAGCCTATTTCACTTACCTTCCCTTACGGCGCGATTCGGTCCACCGAGATATGAGAGAAAGGCTTAATTTCCTTTCCTTAAAACCACTTTTCATTTCATTTTGTCCCCGCCGCTGTCTCTCAGGGGTAGGGCGGTCGGCTACTGATCCGGAGTTCCCGGATTCTAACCCGACCGCGGCGGCTACGTTTGGATGGAAGCCAAACGCTAAGGCGCCTGTGTGCTGTGCGATGTCAGTGCGCGTTAAGATCCCCAGGTGGTCGAAATTATTCCGGAGCCCTCCACTACGGCACCTCTTTCTTCCTTTCCTCTTTCATTTCCTGGTTTATCCCTTCCTTTACGGTGCATTTCAGATGTCTGCCGATATTTGAGACAGATACTGCGCCATTTCCTTTCCCCAAAAACCAATTTTCATTTTCATTTTTTCCTTCCCTTACGGGCGTGGTTCGGGTGCCCACCGAGATATATGACACAGGCGTCATTTCTCATGGTTTGACCTCTACCTACATTCAAGGTGAAACCTACGGCCCAGCTGACGGCTCGAAAAGTAAGCGTACTGAAGCTTTTCGCTTCAAAATTCGAGATCACTGCGGTAACCCACATTGGAGTAATGCGATTGCATTGACGCCTCCTCGGCACTCGTCGCCTCTATTTGCTCCTTTGTGCCTCCGTTGCCCCTATTTGCCTGAGAATTTGTGCAATTCGTGTGATTCCCACTACGCATCGTTCTAAACTTTCAAATTTGGTGCCACGCGTTGGTTTCGCCCACACTTCCGGCGACGTGGTACTATACTTCCGGCGTTTCAAATTTGGCGCCCCCTTTGCCCTGGCCACAGCTACTTTTTTCACATTATTGGCTCTAATTAATTAACTATTTGTCTGATCGTCACGAAATTTTTTGCGCTGCATCCTGACATCGTCCGCCTTCGATTATAATCACTTCTTAGACGTCATATATTTCTAGTTCCCCACAATGGCTGCGGACACGTTTTTATTACACGAAAGCGCCGACATAGCCTAGTAACGCTTTCGCATTAATAATGCTATTATTGAATGCACTGCCAGGCATTCTTTCAAAAAGTCGAACTTGGAAGATCGCCTCTCAGTTATGCACCCCGCAGTAGCCGGAGTTATACGATGAGGTCCCGGAGGCAGCCAAAGAGGAAAGCAGCTACCAAACGAATGGTAAGCTTGTCGTAAGGAGGAAGTGGAGGAGGGAAGACAGGGAGGTTAACCGGAAGAATAAGCTGTTTGCTACCCTGCACGGGGGGAAATGGGTGAGGGAAGAAAAAGGTGAAGGAGTAAAGAGAGCAGCAGGAAACTGAAGTCACTGTGTGATGTCATATCGTTCGGTAAAGTCACAGCCTATCATGCAGGCCAGAAAACCTCAAGAATAGGATCAGTGCCTTGGAGGCCTTCACCGCCGACGATCGCCGCGACCAGCGGCCGAAAATCTTCGTTTCCGTCAGTGGGCGCTGACCTAGACGCTCCAGTGCGCGGCAGAGAGACTGCCTTTCGGCGCTGTAGGTAGGGCATTCACAAAGAATGTGGGCTATATTCTCCGCTCCAAGTATTTCGGCGCTCGGCAGCCACTTACCTCATCTACCACTTACACCGTCCACACCAACCCGGAACTCGACGCGCCAATCACTTATGAAGAGATCTTCGCAGCTGCATGCGCTTGTAGCCGCTCTAGTGTCCCAGGTGCCGAAAAAATCACTAACGCAATGCTACGCAACCTCTCCAATTATTTCCTTCAAGCACTTACCCAGTACATCAATGATGAACTGTGGACCCAAGGCAAAATATTCCCTCAATGGAAACACGCAGAAGTGATACTCATCTCTAAGCCCAAGAAGCCACCCTCCCTCTCTGCTCTCAGGCCCATATCGCTCACCTCCTGCTTGGGCAAGCTATACGAGCGAGTCAGCCAGACACGCCTGCAAAACTCTATTGAAGATCATTATCTCTTTCCTCCTTTTATGCTCGGCTTTCGACCAGGTCTTTGAACGCAAGACGCCTTTCTTCTTATCAAACACGAAGACCTCACGGGGATACCTCCTGGCGGACAGCACCTTCTAACAGTTGACATTATGGGCGCATTCGACCACATTTCCCATTCTGCAATCCTAAAAGGTCTAAATCAGATACGTTGTGGATCTCGCATCTTCCAATATATCTCCACCTTCCTCACTGCCCGCACAGCCACCATAAATATCGGATCTACTAGATCGTCTCCCTTCCAAACGCCTGACAAGGTCACTCCACAAGGTGCTGTCCTATCGCCACTACTATTCAATATAGCCATGGCCCCTCTCGCCCACAAACTCTCTACACTCTCTGACATCGGACATACCATCTATGCGGATGGCATCACCATCTGGTCAACCCGAGGATCCCTCGCCGCCAAAGAGCTAGCCTTACAAACAGCCATCGGTGTGGTCGAGCATTTTGTTCAGACCAGCACTATGCGGTGTGCACCGGACAAATCAGAATTTATCTGTTTTCATGGTCCCCGCTATGGTTCATCCGACCCAATCATGCTCAAAATTCACAATCACCCTATAGAAGAAAAATCACTCATCCGATAGCTTGGCCTCTGGGTCGAGCATGAAGGCAAGCTAACCCACACCACTGACACTCTACGCACGTCTGTGCTCAATATCACACGTATGGTACGACGCATCGCTGGACACCGCAAGGGCATGCGCGAGGATGACACCGTCCGCCTCGTCATGGCCGTGGCCATGAGTCGAATCCAGTATGGTCTCCCATACCACAATATTGATCGCACCACCGAGAGTAGGATCGATATCCTTATCCGTACCCTCTTTAAAGCAGCTCTGGGCCTTCCCATTTGTACATCCACCACTATACTGTTTGCACTTGGGATTCAGAACACGTTTGCGGAAATACAGGACGCTCTTCTGAACTCCCAACAGACTCGTCTCCTCACCATCTCGGCAGGTAGGGCCATCCTTTCAAGGATAGGTGACCTGCAAGCCACCAGGACCATGGCCCTGGCCGGAGTTCTTCCAAATGCTGTCCGCTCACGCCTTTACATGGGCCCATCCCTCGCCATATGAACCACGAGTCACAGGCCCCGCGCCGTCAGCCCCGTCTTCGCAGCCTCCGCAGGCATTACGGCCAAGACACCTCGGCTATGTTTGGGGATGTGGCTTCCTATGGACAGCCCCACAGATATGCTTGCGCTGCTGTCAATCACAACAACACCCCTTTTCTTGGAGCGTCCTTCACGGCACAGTACCCGAGGCCGCAGAAGCCAGTGCAATAGCCATCACCATCAAAATGATAGACACGCAACACCGCGGCACTCACATTTTTACAGACTCCCCAGCCGCCTGCAGAGCCTATACGAGTGGACGTGTCCCCCGCACGGCTCTCCGCGTACTGGGCGGCCATCTCCAGTATGATCACGCCATCACTGGGGTCCCAGGACACGCAGGTCTCGATGGCAATATTAGGGCAGATGCCCAGGCTCGATATTACACCAACCAAGCGGGGCACACTGACTTTACTCTCTACCCCCTCTCAACCCATTTTTAAACCCGCCTAGAGACCCTCCACCTAAATAGGCGTCTCTACTCCCCGCCACATAAGAAACTTTCCCCGGAGGATTCCTACAACCTTAGACGCATCCAAACACTTACTTTCCCCAATCTTCACCACCTATACCGCATTCACCCAACATTATACGCAGATACGTGTCCTTGGTGTGGCGAAGTTCCCACATTCACGCAAGTTACATGGACATGCTCAGATAAACCGAACCACTTAAATCCGCACAGCGTGGCGCTGGAGCAGCGGGACGTAACGCTGACCAGCCGCACCGTGGAATACCAGTGAGCGCTAATCGCCATCGCCAAAGCGTCGGCGGAAGCCACTGGAGTCTTGGACTGAGGACCCCAGCCACAATGCGCTCCGGTCTTCTTTTTTGGAATTAAATGTTTATTCTCTCGATCTCATCACACGCGCTGATAGCACATGCATCAGCCATACCGATTAAGAAAGAGTAGTGCTAGGTTAATGTTATATCAAGCCACAGGCGACACAGCAAAGTAGCTTCACGTCGTTGTAGGCCGGATGGAAGCCGGAGCTTCAGATCTGGGTCCAAGGTTTTTAAGCTAAAAGCTTCAGTAAGGTAGTTAACGCAGTCGTCGCGTATGCCGGAGAAGGACCTTGAAAGACCTTCAGCCCAACCAAGTTTATCCCTTCCTTACGGAGCGGTTCGGGTGTCCACTTATATATGTGAGACAGTTATTGCGCCATTTCCATTCCTCAAAACCAATTTTCGAAACCAATCTTCAATTTTCTTCGAAAGCAAAGGAAAGACGCATAACTGGCTCCCTGGGACAGTCGTCACCTCAGTCGCACTTTAAGCTACGCGGCGGTAATGACAGATGTGCGTTGCATGCGTTGGCATTCACAACGATGTAGCAGAAACGCGGCACTGAAGCTATAGGCCGTTGCCGTTCATTGTTTTCATGGCCGTTGGCGTTGACAACGTTTCAGACTCCAATAATTTTGAGGAAAGGAAGGCGCATAACTGCCTGCCTGGGACAGTGGACTCCTCAATCGCGCTTTGCGGTCCGTGGCGGTGGTGAGAGAGAGAATGTGAGCTGCATACATTAGCGCTGACAACGTCGTGGCAGACACACAGAACCGCACAAGTAAGCCGCAGCGTTCATGGGTAGGTGGATAGAAACAGTTTTATTACACTAAAAAAATCTTCCAGGGTGGTGCCCTCCTTGTCCAGAATTCCATGGGCTTGAGCTTGACATAAAGTTTGATCCACCAGGTATTTCTGGCCGGTAGGCCGAGCGGTCCGTAAAGCAACGTCCCAGGAAGAATGAGTTCGATTGGGGATGTGGGATACCGCCTGTGGGGAAGGACATTCCCACAAGAAGTGGGAATGTCGATTTGGGCACGCCACAGGTGTTACAATTAGGAGGGAAGCTGGGGTGAAAGCATGAGAGACGGTAAGTTGAAATAAAGCAGCCTGCCTATAATTGTCGCTATGTGACGCTGACCCTTGGGCCAGCGCTGGTCATTAGGTGACAAGCCTATCGTGAGCATCCATTAACTGCCACCTAGCTGCCAGGGTGGCAGGGCGGGGGCACTGCCTATCCAGTGTGCGGAACGCACTAAACTTTACAGGCACGAAGCCGCGTCTAGTTGCCCGATACACCACAGCTTTCGCTCTCTAACCAGGTTTAGCAGTAGTTAAACCGCACCTATTTCTTTTTTAATGCGAATTCCAGAATTGGCCTGAATTCCTCGCGGCAAGCGTGATGTCCCGTGCCAGTGATATGAGCCTATACCCGCTGCGTCGGCTCTCGAGATGGGGATACACACACAATCGCCCCCATGACGAGCAGTTCGTGCGGCACCTCGTCCGCACCTCGTCCACGCGGTGGTTGAATGCGATGCCGCTGTGTCCTGGCAGCCATTGGTAAACGATATCGTGCCCTTTATTGATAGCGGTGTGGGGGAGCTCTTCGATTCCCACGACCAGTTGTTCATGGGACCCATGACGAAGAGCAGATTGTAAGGCTTGGAGGGCTGCCTTTGAATCAGTGAAAACAGACAATTGCTGGGGTGTTTCATCACTGATATGCTCAATGGCGACACGAAGTTATTCACCACTCGATGAAGTCAGGTGTGATGTTTTCACTTTCTTAACTATGGTCCTTAAGGCCGATTCACATGACGGTCCGTTCTCCCGCGGCCCGCGCATCACGTGTTCATGCGCCACTAAAAACTGGCCTGCGATCCCATGACGTGAACCGGATGCGACGGAGCAAAAGAGCAGACGACGCGGTGGGTGTACCTAGTCAAACTGGTTTTTCCTCCCGATCCATGCCTGCGATTGAATGATGCAGGTGCGGCCCTTTGTCCAATTCCTCAATGGCCTGGGCCGTCTTCTAGCCCAGTCGATCGCTTTGTCATGGCAGCGAACGCAGTGCAGATGGTCAAAACAGCGCGCCAGTTCAACGTCGCTACAGTGCACTAGAATATTCTAGTTCACTGTACAGTCGCTCAGCGAAATGCGGCAGCCGAAATATTCTCATGAGCGGTGGTTGCCAGAGCTAGCGCGCGCATCTTCGCGGGCCGCCGCTAATTCCCGCGAGGGGTGAGGCACTTGAACTTCCTTGGTTGTCCAATCCGCGGGCCGACAGCACGCCTCTCTATTTGGTAACGCACGAACACGTGATACGCGGGCCGCGGGCGAACGGTCCGTCTTGTGAATCGGCCTTTACGCGGATGACCACGGAGCCCGAGGGAACTGGAAGGGGTCACTGAGCCATCGGTGTATGCGTGCAGTCGGTGTCCGTGTTTCTCATGCGAATATTCTAGAGAGGTCTGTTTTAAAGCTGTCGACGATAAATCAGCCTTCTTTTTCATGCCCGGTATAGAAAGAAGCACCCGAGGTTGGTGCAGACTCCATAATGGAGAAAGCTTTCAGATTTCCGACAATACCATCAGAGTTCGCCTGCTGCGCCGCACCATGAGAAGGCGTTCGAGTAGCGCAAGTCCACATACTCTCGGATGCAGCAAACAATGACCAGTGACGACAGACTGTTTGTCAGAGCTCTCCCGGCACTGCAATGTAATAATTTTCGATAGAGTACTTACCAGTAACGAAAAGCGTGCCCTGTTTGAGATTCACAAGCGTGCCTGGCATTGGCTCAGCACGGGATCCCATGCCTCACACTGGGAGACTTCCTCTGCACTTACTCAATGGCTTCATTTATCTTCGCCGTTTCTACAACATTTATGAAGGTGCTACTAGTGTGTGTATTAGTCGTGGTTCGTGTTCCTACTTATAGCCCAAGTTTTCAGCGCACGAGGCAGTTTTTTACCTATTAGAAATAATTTTTTCTAACGTAACATCAAAAATGTCAAGAACTTTCTTGCTTACCTCAAAGCACTTCAGTTAGTAAACCTCAGCTTACCAGACCTTCACCGAGCCAGATCTCAAAAATCTTCTTAGAGCAAAATAATTTATATAGGTAGGCCCTTTCCTTCCCGATTTGTGTTCCGTCTGACGCGGTGCGTTTAACTGATAGAAGGAATTATAAAAAATGTGACGTGCTCGTTTTGATGTCTTCTGTGAAATACTGTTGTTTTGCTGTGCATGAAACGTAAGAAAATATGATAGAAATCCCATGCATGGCTTCCTAGTGTTTCTTCTTTGCTCAGTCCTAAAGGGAGGACCGTAAATGGCTGTTTCTTCAAACAACAGCTGTTCTGTGTGCTACATACTTTGTTAGTGGGGGCTTCGGGTCCCTTCCAATCTCAAATGTCCTTAGAAGCGCACTTTACCGTCCTGGCGCGCACGGCTGTTTGTGAACTTTGTCTCTATTAAACGTTGGACAGTTCGCCCCCTTGGATACGCAAACGCCATTATCGGGTCCGCTACATTCTAGCACGGCAGCACGGCGATTCACTAATTGCTTAACCAAGATAAGTTTTCTTTTGTAGCGATAGCTACACTACGCCACTTCTTCGTCCCTTCAGCGTGGCACCACTTGAGATCCGTGGCGGCGCCGTTGGTCATGTGGTTGGTCACGTGGGTTGGTCACGTGGTGAGGAGCAGCTGCTGCTGCCGGCGGCACGGCGCGCAACAGCTGGAACAGCTGTGCGCATGCGCCGGGTCAAGTGGGACGAAGATGAAGAAGGAACGCCCAGCGAAACGGAGCGGCGAAAGACAGACTTTGCAATTAGACTGAGCTATTTCCTCTCGGCCAGATGTAGTTATTGCGTAAATCCTGCTTTAACCAGAGCTAGACCGCAGCAATTTTTAAGTAATTATATTTCATTCTATTACTTTATGTTATCTACAGGATTCATGTGCACCTAAGGTATATAGAGCCAGTATTAAAAGAAAATATCACCCTTTCCTCCCCAAAAGGGGAGCACTTTAAACACGCGAGAAGGAAAACTTCCGCCCGACAGACGTCGCCAGGTTAGACTGGCACATCATCATCATCACAGAGCTAGAATTTTTCAGTGCCTCCCTACTCTTATCCAGCCCGCTTCCCCTAAGGACAAGGTTCAAATTAGTTGTGGTTATTGGTGCAAGTTTTGAGACTATCTTTGCCGAAGATAATGATGAATACAGGTCATGCAAGAGAACAAATCAGTTGCGGTTTTTAGTTTTTTCCAAGAGCACGCCCAGGCAGACATTGAGTGATGGCCTCGTACGCCTTCGATGGTGCCCCATTGACCTTGCTGTCGCGTGCAACGCGGCCGTTGGCATGGCTGTTTGAACACACTCCAAGACTGCCGTTCAGCGCGCTTGAGTTTGTCTCTCAAACCGGGGCTTGGGCGGCACTGGCATCATGCTTGCCGCCACGCGCACAAATCCTATAGACATAGCCTGTAGACAAATCATATAGGCTATTTCTTAGACAGTTCAAATCCTATAGACAGTTGATAGACAATCTATAGATATACAATTTTACCATACACTTTTATCATAGACTTTAGTAGACTATATGCAGTCTGTCGACTATGGATAGACAAAATGAAACTTCTATAGAAATGAATTAGAGTCTAAGAAGTCTATAGAACTCTATACACCATTTTTATAAGGGATCAGCGACACACACTGACGTTTTTAAACCCATTCCTGCATATACACCAAATAATGCCTTGCATCCGTCACCTGGAAAAATGTTCGTGGCAAAGTAAAGTCTAAAGTAAGAAAGCAAAGCAAAACATGGTGACACAACGTCCACTATATCTTTTGGAAGGCGCTAAGGATGTGCTGCGCTTAGATTAGAATAGAAATGCGGGATGAAAGTTTTCTGCCACGAAGCTTCAGTGTCCGTCGTTGTAACATACAACGACGAACACTAAAAATGCCGTAAAAAAGGCGCCGCTAGCGGCATATGCACCTATCAGTGGTAAGGGTGGCTTAATTCAAGCTACCAAATTGGCTTGTTCAGACCCGGTGCGGATAGACATGGACTAGCATGCGTGTCTCTACTGTGTCCTGTCTCTCCCGCGCTTGAAGGACTCGGAAATATGCCAAGCTGTCTCCCGGCTACGCTGCCGAACAATTAAGATTTGGGACGGAAAGGAGGATGTAGTGTATTATGCTGGGGCTTACCTGAGCATGGATCCACTGCCCTCTTCACCGCTGTTTTGTTTCCCGCTCAGGCCGTCGAGCGAATTGATTGAGATATCAGCCGCACATAAAAAAAAATGTAGCTACATTGATGAAAGCCTTTTGACACTTTACACAAGCACGCACGCATAAATACTCCGCCCGTCTCTCTTTGCCCTATCAACAACAGCAGAGCTGAAGTTCCTGCTCCCTTAAATCAGGAAACGGCCAAAGCAACGCGATGGTCTCTTCGATACCATCGCGTTTCAAGAATTCAGGCGACGGAGCTGCAGGCGTATTGATGCTATCGAGATTGGTTGCGGAAGCGATGAAACTGACAAAATACAAAAAAAAAGAGAAAACTTTGTACTTCTTAACCTCAGAATTGAAGCCAGCTGCCTTTTCAGCACTCTCTGAATTTGACCATCGCAGTCCCATCTTTCCTGGAAGCAAAAAAAAAAAATAACCGCAGAAGCACTACGCGTGTTTCGCAAGCGGTGGTTTCGACAGCGCGGAAGTAATGAGAACGGACACTGGCGACATGTCGCTCATGTGGCAAAACCTTGCGGCTTCTTGAGGTGCATCTAATGCTCTAGCTTCACCATTTTTGTGCGCACTACACGATAGCGATCAGAAAAGATGATGAAAAACACAGGGCTTTTTCTGATACATAACTTTAGACATGTCCGGCCACCGCGCCAGGGTGTTTGTTGACAAGGTGCCCACGAAAGAATGGCGTAGGAAGAAATTCTTCGCTGGAGGGCTTCCTTGGTGTCCAGTTTTCAGGTGAAGAGCGTGAATTGACAAGGAAGCTGCCGTTTGTGTGGTGCCTACAGCATTTCAGGGTGCAGGTTAAGTGGAGAAGGCATGGTGGCCAGAGGGGAGGTGGGAGATTAGGTGTGGAAGCCCTCGGTTCATGATATTGTTTTCTTTAGATAGGTCTCCGTTTTGTCAATAAATATTGAGGCTACAGCTACTGCTGCTCCTACTAAAACTAATACTGCTGCTGCTGCTGCTGCTCTACTACTGCTACTACTACTACTACTGCTACTGCTACTACTACTGATACTACTACTACTACTACTACTACTACTACTGCTACTACTACTACTACTGCTACTGCTACTACTACTGATACTACTACTACTACTACTACTACTACTACTACTACCACTACTACTACTACTACTACTACTACTACTACCACTACTACTGCTACTACTACTACTACTTCTACTACTACTATAACACCTAATACCGCAACTTTAGCTATAGCCCTAATCTAGCATCTTGCTAAAGAGATATATAAAAGCGTTCTGCGAGATTTAATATTTTAATGATGGCTTACCTATGATGGTATTATGGTGCTGAGTGATTTTGAGGGTCTGATTCTTGACCGCGGCGACCGTGTGTCGATGGAAAGCAAAAGCTTAAACGCCGGTGTTCTAAATTTCGGCGAGTATTAGACCTCAAACTTGTAAAATTCAGTTCAGGACTCTCCACTGCCAACAGCTTCTCTTAGTGTGGGGGCAGTTCCATGAGGCCGTGATTAATTACCATTCGGCGAAAAAATGCTCCGTCCTCAAGACAGTTTTCATGCGGTGACATGATACACCTTTTCGGTGCCCTTACCTGTCCATCAGTACTTCAGTTATGTAAGGACATTTTCGAAATTGATTGGCATTGTTTAGCTTTTTACAATTCACATTTTTTTTCTCGATAGAGACTAAAGCACTCGTGAAGATGGAACACGGGGAGGTTAGTTTGGTTGTTACTGACGAAAAAAAAAGTTTGTGAAGCGCAACCCCTGGCAGCACGAGCGCTTCAATACTTCAACACTGCGCTTTTTAACTGACGCTGTCGCTGTCAGCTCGAGCTCATTGGCATATAATCTTTTAATCGCATAGAATTTTGAGCGTTCCTTGCGTAACCTTAGAAGAAGAAAAAAGAGCGAGGAGAAAAAGGAGAAAAAGAACTGCCTCGAGTGTGGAGTTTTCAAGAAAACACCTGTCGTGGTAAGTGCTTTTCGCCCCTCTCTTACCTTTAGTTCCTTGATTAATGGTGATAGCACTTGTACCCTCTGGTGATCAGCTAAACGCTGCTTGTATGTTCTGCGAGAGCAAAAATTGGCCGTAATTCAGAAAAAAAAATGGCTGGAGTTCAACGTGGCTTGGACCTAGTTATACGAGCGAAAGCACTGCTAAGCATGTTCTCCACTGTTTAAAACTGTCAAGGCTCAAGGTCAAGGTCAGGCACCCATTGGTCATAGGGATATGATGAAGTGTTCATACTACTATAGCTCGGACCATACCACCACGCATTTAAGTTCGGTTCGACCTTGTGAGGCATTGAAGGTCATTGTCTCATCCACATCGAAATCGGCAGTTGTACCCCGACGAGAAGAGGTATCGCTCAAATAAATTTTCGTACTTATCTACAGTTTACGAGCTGCGCATGTAAGCATACATCTTAGGGCAGTGGGCGGGGCATATGGTGCAATGAGCGCTTGTAAGTGCTTAGTGTATTGCTGAGAAAAAAAAAGAAAGAAAACTGGCCAGCTAATTCCGTTCTACCGTATCGGCCTTCTGTATAACTACGCATTTGACGAGCGCTATCCTCTCCTACTAGAGATTCAACACGACATGACTTCAGGAGGACAGCACGCTACGATCTGTACACTCGCTGCCCTCGTGTTCATTGCCGGGATGTTCTCGGAGGTCAAGGCTGGCTGCGAGCTTTTTTTTGTAGCCAAAGGCAGCGGTCGTTCTGCGCTTGCGCTCTTCTTTTAGAGCTGCGGTAGCAAATTCAGCAACGGGGTTTTTCCTCCCGAGCTCGAAGGCGCCGCTTCGGCTGCAAAAAAAAAAAAAAACGTTTTGTGGGCGCCTTAGCTGCAGCAGCTTCGGCTAATATTTGGTATTTTTTGGGGGGGGGGAGGAAATGGCGCAGTATCTGTCTCATATATCGTTGGACACATGAACCGCGCCGTAAGGGAAGGGATAAAGGAGGGAGTGGAAGAAGAAAGGAAGAGAGAGGTGCCGTAGTGGAGGGCTCCGGAATAATTTCGACCACCTGGGGATCTTTAACGTGCGCTGACATCGCACAGCACACGTGCGCCTTAGCGCTTTTTTTTCCATAAAAACGCAGCTTCGGCTAAGGTTGGACGGAGGCCGCTGCTACCTTGCACCATTGTAAATGCACGCCGCCCCCATTTTTATGGTCCCCCTTCCACCCTCTTTGTCAAAGTAGTGCCGCCATAGGTGGGCGGGTGCAAGGGTGTCGAACCGGCATGCTTTAACTGAGCAGATGGATGCTGCGCTATGACATGACCGCTGCGGCTCGGTGACAAAGCCTGCCTTATTAAAGAACTGCACTGAAGTTTAGTCGAGTTCAGCTGACGTAATAAAGTGGGAAATTCGGTATAGCCGCGAATTCGATGTAACCGAAGAGCAAGAGTCAGTGACAACTATTCACATGTCAAGCGAGTGCTCTCTCACGAGCTTGGAAAGTCGTATTTTGTTTATATAGAACCGGATATGGCGCAGCGCAGGGATATCGCGTGTGTTGCTGAAGCGGTTCCTACCAAAGGCACCGTTTCGGCAATGGAAAACAAGCTGGCGTTTTTGGCCTACATTTTACGAGCCTGAGGAGGTGGCGGCTGGCGCACGTACTCTTTTACGCGGAAAGGCCCGCAGATCGAGGCCTGAAAGGCGCGAGGCATGCCTGGTGCTTAGCGAAACCGTCTTTCTTCTTGCGGACAGCGTCTTCGTTCCGCGCTGCTTGCCTTTGTAACGTCTTGGCTGGTTGTGCGGCGAAGTCGCATGACCGTTTCGGCTTGTCCAATAGATAGTGAATGAACATCTGTTTTGTCTCTAGAAAGGAGAAAAAGGGAAGAAGAGTTTAATGACGGTGTCTATTAACTTAGTCTCTAATCACCGCCGTTACAGGCCTGCCCATTAACCGTGACAGCACGCACGTACTGTTGCTGCAACCTCGACAGCATTAACCACTGCAACTCCATACCCGCTGGCTTCAGAGTTAAAGACGACTTTGCCAGATAATGCACTAAGCTCCGTCTAACATAAACTGTGAAAATTTCCGGGAAATTAGCTGCGCAAGCTCTGACAGGCGGCACCTGCAGACATCAGCAAAAGCAGCCTTTTATTTTCTTTTCACGTCGCCTGAACGTGGAAGCACCGCTGGCTTGTTACCGACTTTGTGCTGATGGATGGGTGTTTACGTGGTTCGGAAGCGGCGTTCGAAAGATGTTTTCGCGGAGATTGTGCAATAGGACGTCGGTATTGAGAATTGGAATTACCCTACGCCCACGAGGCGAATGTACTTTGTTCAGGTTGGCGGTCATTTGTCACACTGACCTGGAGGTAATTGGCGAAGACACGTCTGAAGGCCTCGAGCTACAGGTGACAGCGCTGACATGAATTTGAGCTATCTCATTTGCGCTCTCCCATCGTCTCTCCGTTCTGTGAAAGAAAACACGCACGGAGGGAGAGGGTAGCGCGACGGAGGAGGAAGAGGAGGAGGCACAACGGGGTCGGACATGCAGTATGACCGCGCAGTGTGGCAGCTGTGACGAAGGAACGCAATTTTCGCTCACTAATGGACAGAATGAGAAAGAAGGACGGAATGGAAGCAAGCCGGGAGGGAATCAAACAAAAAAGGCACTAAGTGCTGAACGCACGTGGCAGCGTCTGCACCGCCGCGTGAACAGCCAGCACGGCTCGCTGAAGCCGATGCCGTGTAATCAACCGAGAGCAGATTGAAGTGGCGCCGAAATAGATGCCCCTCATTAGTCGCTTGATACATTTTTTTTTTAGTTTTCGTCACTGCTTTTCTTTTCAACAGACTAGGAGGCCCGATTAATTCACCTGTTTTCCTCAGTAGGGTAAGTAATTATTCAAATTCGGAGAGTGAGTGAGTCTGTTTTTGAAGTGTCTAATGTTCATATAGCAGATGTAATCGACTCTCCTGGTTCGCGTCGCATGCAGAATCCTCTGAAGGTCGGTTGCAGAGAGCGACAGCCAGCCAGAACGGGTGAACTGGAACTAAGTTGGGGGAGTCGAACAGCTTCGTGTAGTGGAGCGGACAGAAAAGAATAGTGCTTAGAGAGAATGATCAAGAGTTGCTGGTTATCTATTTCTTGTGTGTGGTGATACGCGGAGCTGTGTGTCAGAATACTTATATGCAAAGGGAAGTCGCCCTCTCTTGCTCTCGCGCGTACAGATCGTGCCCATTTCTACTTTGTTCACCTGCCTTGAGTCATAGCGCACGAGGCCGAAACGCAAGGATTACTTTGGCGGTTGTGCAGCTAAGGCTAATATTTTACAGAACTGTTCATTCTTGGTAAATGCTTTGTCTTCTTTCCAAAGAGAAATCAACCCGCTGTGACGAACAACTGCCTGATAAGGAAAGGAGTGTGGCTATCTCTTTGGAGCGTGACTGATGTTCCCGAGGATGAGAGATGTTCCTTGATGGCATGATAATAAAAATAATAATAATAATAATAATAATTTGTTGTTTTGGGGAAAGGAAATGGCGCAGTATCTGTCTCATATATCGTTGGACACCTGAACCGCGCCGTAAGGGAAGAGATAAAGGAGGAAGTGAAACAAGAAAGTAAGAAACAGGTGCCGTAGTGGAGGTCTCCGGGATAATTTCGACCACCTGGGGATCTTTAACGTGCGCTGACATCGCACAGCACACGGGCGCCTCATAACGTGTTCTAGGAAACTTATAAGAGAAAAAGAAAGAAGAACTTCCTTATTCTTTCTTTTTTGTGTGTGTGGATACGAACGGACGACACTCAAACCTCGCTGTTTGTCTCTTTTCCATGTTGCCCTGCGCTATTGAATCACAACAAATATTTGCGTTATGAGCAACAACAGCAATAATGCAAATTATATGAAGCTGGAGTAACACGGAAAACACTTGCCCTTAGACTTAACAGGGTAAAAGTGTAGTAATTGAGAAGTGTCCGGAACCTTTTGAACCCTGTTAAAACTCTTTTTGCTAAGTTTACTGAATGCTTTTATCACGAAAGTAATTTTACCGCGTCCAATTCTCCAAGGAAGTTTGCATTACGTCGTTGGCACATTCTTTACTTGCTGTTCTTTCTTCTGCAGATGTCATGCTTATTCGAAGAACGCTACGGCAAAAAGTGCTTATGTCGCCCGAAACCGGTATCGGTGCATCCTCGGTCAAGTCGCTGCTTAACAAACCACGCATTCGCGAACCACGCAGATTCTGAAACATCCTGGTCCTTGCGTACATATGAGCGCTGCCATATATAGAAATGCCATTGAAGGGAACCCGGAATATGTAGGGAGTGAACAGGGAATCACGAAGACTAAGCAGCTGCTTGATAGGCAGTGCCAGTATACGTACAGCATATCCTAATTCAAACCGCGAACAATACTTCCGGGAAAAGCGCGGTAGCTAAGCGTACGCAACTACTATATTTAACATGGGTTATCACCTTATTTGTAAATGGCCCACCGGTAAGCTGTAGGTTTATAAATAACCCATGAAGTAAACTCTAGGGGCCCTAGGGGAGGGGTGACGGCAGGGCGAAGTTCATGGACGCCCTGGGATCCATCGTGCTCGACAGTGCTTCGTCCGCGCCAGATGGGCTTCCTTCAAACTCTGAACCAGGATGCTTCGCGAAACAATACGATTCTGCTCATGGAATGTTACACCTTCTCCTTTGCTCCGTCCTTCCTCCAGTCTTTTGACTTTCTGCAGGAAACTGGCAGACACTGAACCGTTTCTGCGAAGCAACCCGATGGACATGCGCGTCCCCGCTGCACTGTCGCTTCGTCCGAGGCTTCCCCACGGACTGTGCCTTTGCTATAGCGCCCCAGTATCAGGCGGTACTCGCAATGGGGGGACAGCAAAGAAAATACCGGAACAGTTACTCACTGGCATCTTTTCCCTTATGACTCCCTTATTGGCATTGCTCCGTTATAATAATTTTACTCCACCTTGGGGGATTCCCCAAAACAATGGACCAACACTGTCCCCACTTCGAGTTATATTGATCAATTCGCTCTCGTCCTGCCATATATGCTAGCCACCCCGGTTAGCTCAGTTGTATTGAGCGACTGCTTCGGTGAAGCGGTGATTCCAAGTTCGAACCGCGGACCCGATGTTTTCTTTAACAGCGAAGTTTCTGTGGAAGGTGTATAGCTTTACCTTGTGCACCCGTATATATGCGCTTGGGTGGATGCCAGCTAATAATTGTGCCCCTGTTACAACCAACAACAAAGAGAATAGGGTCGTTTTGCAGAGTGCCGTACAAAGACTTCCTGGAAAAACTAGCCTAAGCTTCGTTAACGAAACGCTGCAGGAATACACATGCCAAAAACGACGCGGCAGAATAGCGCCTTCTGTCATTTGTACAGTAATATATGTTGTGGGGCTAGTTGGTTCATACTCAGACTTCTTTTATGCGCACAGAAAGACGAAAACAGCATAAAAAACAGAACAAAAACCAGCAAAGGTAAAAAGCCGAGCCATTGCGTTATGCGAAAACCTTGGTCTACAGAAGTTAGCCAGTAGTATTCAGAACACCAAATGTAATAGCTTGCAGGTTTTTTTTCACTGCAAAAAACCACAAAGAAAGTGTTTCGTTTAGGTGCATTGTCAGCGAGAGGGGTGCCTGGCAGAACCTACTAAGCCGGTTCCTACTAAAGGAACTTAACAGACTTGTAATAGACGACCCGTTTGCCATTAAGAATAGTCTTGAGGTTGTTGAATTTTTGCATGAAACAAACTCTGCAGGACACATGTTTTCTGTAGATGTTGTTGACCTGTTTTATTCTATGCCACAGAGCGAAATGTTGGCTGCTGTCAGGTTGTGCATAGAAATGAACGGAGCGGTGTCTTTTCAAAACAGCGCTGGTATGTCGGTTGACAACTTCCTTGTACTCCTGCAGTTTTACCTCACTTCCACCACTGTTTATTTTAAAGGGTATAATTATGTACAAAGCAATGGGATCTGTATCGGATCGTGCGTGGCCCCGGTGCTTTGCAACATTTTTCTCGCAGGTGTGGACAGATCATTGGCCGAGGCGCTTGAAAACGGTAGCACGCTAAAGATTTTTAGATATGTAGACGACTTTTTGATTGTGTCGAAGAAACAATCACCTTTGACCTATCCATAAGTCGTGGATAACATTCTTACTAATTTTAGACGACTATCCAAACGATTGAATTTTTCTTCTGAACTCGCCAATGACACCTGTTTGCAAATTTCAGACTTGAAAATAACCCTTAAGGACGCAGGTTTTTGCTGGAAGTACCAACCGCGTGCACAGAAGAAATTGTTGCCTTTTGATTCCAAGCAATCGAAAACTGTTAAACGTGCTATCGCTTTGATGTGCCTTGAGTCATCTCTAAGAAAGTCCTGTTGTCACATGGCGCAGCAATGCTTTCACGATCAGGTCGCGAAGCGAAAACAGGCAGGCTTTCCCCAGATAGTAGTGAGTTCAGTTGCTGAAGCTCTTCTCAAGAAGATTAAACAAGAAAGGAGTAGGAACCAGACAATGGTTGCAGTTGCAAAAAAGAAAGTGAAACCTGTGGTCATCCCATATCAGCATAAAGTGGCTCATAACCTCAAGCGCGTGGCTAACAAGTTTAAGGTACCCGTGGTTTTCTCGGCCCCAAGGAAACTTTCTTCACTGTGCCGTCTAGTTTCGCAAGATGGTAGCCACAACTCAGATTGCAAAATCAAACATGTTAATAAGTTTGTGAAGTGTGAAAAAGCGGTAGTGTACAGAATTCCGCTGAAGTGTGGGAAGGTGTACATTGGGCAGTCGGGCCGATGTGTTAATGAGCGGCTAAGGGAACACAGTTTGTCTTTGAAGAACGGTACCGGTTCGCACCTGCCGGCGCACATCAGTGAGTGTGGAAAAGATAACGACATAAAACAGAAAGCAAAAAAACTGTGTGATGCAACGCTCCAAGGCACCAGCATCTTGTGCAGGAGTACTGACACGCTTGCGCGAGAATTGGCTGAAGCCTACCATATAAGAAAAAGCGGTAGTTCATGTGTCAGTGCACCATCTGTGACAATATATGATAAAGATTTTGTTTTTTTAGATAAATTACATATGAGGTGAGTCACCGGTGCCTTCTGTGTGCTTTTCCCGGGTTCTGGCCGGCACGTGGCTCTGATAACTATCCATTCTTTTTGGTATAAATGTCATGTACTTTTTCTGGAATAAAACAGTTGAAAGTTGCGCTCCGTCCTGTCTACCTTGTCTTTTTGTGTCGTCTTTCTGTGCGCATAAAAGAAGTCTGGGTTGTCATTTGTGGTATGTGGGTTCCAACCATCTTTAGAAATTCGTCGTATTTGAAGCGCAAAAGAATACGGACGGAGAACGCAGGACACACGAAGACAAGTATAGGATCAGCATGAGAACTAAATGATGTCTTTCACATTGCTAAGTCTGGCAGTTTCTCCATCAGTTGCCCATCTCTGTACCGCCTTACAGTCGTGAAATTGAACTGCCTTTTTTAATGACACGTGAGAAGATTACTCTGCGCTGTTTTACGCCTCTGTTGACATATAGTTTCTGCTCGGCATTTCTGCGTGTTTTGCAGTTGTGAGGACCTGTTTGTTTCCTTACCCAGTACATTTTGTTGCAGACGGCAGAGTGAAGGTTAGTTGTCAGTACAGGGCGTCATTTCTTCTTTTGTCCTCCGTCTGCTTTCTTGTGCACTGCAGATTGGAGGATACGTAGCATTTCGCCCAGCCTCTTCGCCTTAGGGCAAATTGTTCAGGAAATTAGTGCACTTATATAATTACAAACCGGCGTGAGTCAATCAGGTTTCTACGCCTAACTTCAGAAAACAATTCGCACCATTTCAAGTGAACGATCCACAGAAAGTTTTCAAACGTCTTCGAAATAATGCAGGGAATGATTTATGCGGCGCTGCATCATCTTGCAACTCACCTTCACAAGAGGACGAAAAAATTCTGTCCTAATTTTCTTAACAAGTCCACGGGAAGCTCACGACAAACATTATAAATAGAAGCAAGCTTAGCTGCGTCTCGCCGCAAGTTGATTTCCGCCCCGCGGAAGTGGATCGTGTTATAAGCTCTGTTCTTTCTCTCTCTCTCTTTCGCTCTGCTGAACATTTGTCATCGGTGGCCATGGCGAGCAATATCGCGCTCGTTATCGATAATGACGGTGGCAGTGACGACCGCTGCAAACGGCGCCCCGAGCTGTGCTCAACGCATGCGCAGGCGTCTAGTGGAAGTCTGTGCCAGGCCCTAATGGCACACGATATATGGCTCGGCAGCAGACGCGCAGCACGAGAGGAATTCGAGTCTCCGCGCCCGAACCGAGGCCGGGTTCGCTCGTCACGCACACATCGCGCTGAGGCGGTAATCGCTCGGACGCGGAGCAGAGCGCACGCAGCGGGACTGCAGGCGGTCTCGGCACCGCGCGCCTAATTGACGGCTGCTCATTCACTTTGGAGCCCGCTATAGCCTCGGGGGCAGTGGCATCGCCCGCTACGCTTTGGTGCGGGGAAGCCCGCTAGTCCCTCATTTTTCGTTCATCCGCCACTCTTCACTAGGTCACAGCAGCCCGGTGGTGCTGTCCCGCATCACTGGAGCAGGAGGGGGAGGGGGACGGGGGACGTCCTCTCTCCTCCGGCAGCTGCAGCGGGAGTAGCAGCGACTAATGTGCGGCAGGCTTTGCAAGAGCCGGCAGCACAAAGGAAGGAATCTCCCGTTCTACGGAGCGCCCTCGCTTAGCGCCGGTCAAGAGCGGAGAGGCAACAGGTGTTGCTCACCGCGCTTCTTTCCACGTCGCCATTGCCACACAAAAAGGTCACGTGGTCCCTACACGTTCGACGACTCGCGCGCTCGCCTGGACGCATGCCGCAAGCAGCATCCAGGCGGTCGCGAGGAAGAGGAGGAAAGGCCGCCGCTCTTCTGCGTCTTCTGTTTCTTCTTCGTCCGCCCTCTCTAGTGCGCGCGCGCCTTGGTGCGTTTCTATTTTTCCTCTTCTTCCCTCTCTCTCCTTCTCCCCCTCTCCGCAACATGGCTGGCGGCCGAGAGACCGACTTCCGTTAGCGGGCCGCCACCGCCGAAAACTAGGTCCCCCCGATTTGTGCCTCGATACGCGTGCCAACCGTCGCCGTTCTTGGCGCAATTGAGCAGATATCGGACCGCTCTCGAGCGTCGTGGCCGGCTGAGCTTTGTTCCACCGCTGCGGCCGGGCTGTCCATCGTGCACGCCGCGTACGCACCGCGAGCCGTCCACTATTTTGGCAGCGCCGCTGAACCGCGCTGTCCGGCCGTCCAGTCGCCGTGTCGACGCTCCATCGGCCGCACACGTGCCGCCGTCGTCCTCCAGCGACTGACTGCCTCCCGCGCGCGCACGCCTGGGAGTCCAGATAGCTCGCTCTCGTTGGCCGGGACATGTCTGCCTGACTGATCGGGTTTGAACACCAGGGCTCAGATCCTGGGAAACACGAGCCAGTGCCTTAGCTTCATCCGTCGCTGTACAACGCGTGCGGCACTGACCATGTGGCTGTAGCTAGTCCTCGTCGTTGTGGCAGTGTGTGTGCGACTGCTGGCTGACCGGGATTCGAGGACTGGTGCTTTGGCGGCGGCGTTGGACGACATCGAGCTATGATGTCTATGACCAGCTGCAGCGGGTTCGCCGACCTCAAGTCGGGCACCAACGTGATCTGCCACTATGCAATGGTGAGATGGCTTGCGATGCATGTTGCGCATCACGGAGAACTCAATGTTTCTTGTGAGGTGAAGAAAGTGATTGAGGATTATATGATAAAATGAAGTGCTAAAGTCTTCTTGCGGGTAGCAAATGCCTCGCACGTTGCAGCGTGCGATACAAGTGCTACAGCGAACCAATGTGTTCCTCCCTTTGCGCAGAAAATGAAAGCTCAAATGCCGTGTCAATCAGGTGTCACAAGGGGCACCACACTGAGTCGCGCAAATTCGAGGCGTATGTTTCTTGTGCAGTTACTGGTATCCGTGTAAGGAACTAGTTGGTTATTGTAACATTCAGCGAAGTGTCGTAACGAAACTACTAAGATTAGTGTTAATTCTTGTGGATGCCTTCTGTACTTCCGCACTAGGATCTTAAGTTCTTTGATGAATGAAGAACGAATGCGCTTCAGCAAGGCGATTTACTACCACTAAGCTCTTGAGGTTGAAGATCATTTTGCTGAGAATCACATTCGCGATTAATGACACGACGTCAATTCGTAACAGAAGCGCAGGCCCCAGTTTCCAGGGGCCTCTGTTCGTGCTCACGGATGAGAGGAAAATGAGCCCTTCTTGGTCACATTCCTGTGCTTTCACATAAATGCTTTGCAAACACGTGCATATATGCGTGGGTGCTAAACGAATCGGTCATACGACGTCGGTGACTGCCATGTATCTTGAACGACTGGCGCTAACGGTGCTGAAACATTTTTGGTTATAGTGTCGCCACAATAACAACGCTAATATAGTGTTGTCACTTTTAATCAGAAAATATTGTTTTATTTATGTATGATTTAGTGTCCATCTCCACTTGGTACGCGGATGGGCTTATAGTTCCAGTTGCGGGACTCGCACGAAGCCCATGTGACATTAGCACCCGTTATTTCTAGGCTGGAAATGTTTCCCTAGCCGCACTTCTTGATATCGAGTGTGAAATGTACGGCGCACAAGAGCCTTGTACAAGTTCAGTGTCCAGTCTAGGCTGTACAGGCCAAGCGAGGCGACATCTCTCTGGCACCATCCAATGTAATAAACCTCTTTCACCAAATTCTCATCCCAAGTTTAGGTCCTTTGATCAAAATGGAAACCGTAAGTGCATGTTAAGATGTACCGGTGTCCCCGTACCTTAAGTGCATTTTACTCCTCTGCATAACTCCTAGCAGTGAGATAATCCGCAGAAGTACAATTTGGCATTATCAGCGCAGTTACGCCCCGCATTGCACTCTTTTGCTCTGAAAACATACGATCGAAAGCAGGGCTGATGTACACGTAAGCCCATCGGACTTTCAAAGTTCATCAACGATGTGGTTGACCGTCCTTGCAGGTGACTCAACACGAACATGAAATTTGCGAATGTAACAATCTGATTGGTCGGTGTGCTTGTACCAATTCCCTTTCCCCAGCGCTTTTTTTATTCAAGTAATTAACTTCATCGAGCGTATCGAGCCTTTCGTAGTGACAAATAACATGAAAATACGTCATTACACGGGTAGTCACGTGAGCACTCGCATGCGTAGAGAAAACAAACTTCGCATCACGTTGAAGTCACTCTTACTCGCGTAAGTTGCCGATGCCGACAGGGCGTTCTTTCAGCATGTGAGCGACGCGTTTTTCCACAGAGTTAAGTACGAGCCGAGCTCGCAATTGGCGTCGAAAACACGGCAGCGGATGCGCAACTCGCGCACTGATGAGAGGGAGCACAGCCTCATGTGGCACTTCCAGCGAGCGGCTCAAAGTTCGCGTTGAATACCTGTTTCACGGCGTCGTCACTCGCCGATATTGAAATTGGCGACGACGACCTTCGTTCGTCTGTTTCCAGTCCTGTGCCAATACATTACACATAACTTTGTCGGCTTTGACGCAGAAAGGGTGAACATATACCACCTCCGGACGCCACTTATTATCACTTGGAAGGAAAATTTTCAAACCTTAGGATTTTGTGAGGAGCATTCCTAGCTTCCTTACAAAAAATTCTCATGCTTGGGGATCATTAATTACGCAATTTCAGTCGGATATTCAAATATGGCCTGACGGAAATTGCGTAATTAATCATCAGTCCACATCATGACACAACACTGCTTTCACGGTTCAAGTTTCACTTCATTTTTTATAATTCCAGCTCACTTTATTTCCAAGAGAGAGAGAGTGTGCGTGCGTGCGTGTGTGTGTGTGTGTGTGTGTGTGTGTGTGTGTGCGCGCGCGCGCGTGTGTGTGTGTGTGTGTGTGTGTGTGTGTGTGTCCGTGCGTGCGTGCGTGCGTGCGTGCGTGCGTGCGCGTGTGTGTGTGTGTGTGTGTGTGTGTGTGTGTGTGTGTGTGTGTGTGTGTGTGTGTGTGTGTGTGTGTGTGTGTGTGTGTGTGTGTGTGTGTGTGCGTGTGTGTGTGTGTGTGTGTGTGTGTGTGTGTGTGTGTGTGTGTGTGTGTGTTCAGGTATCGGTCACAGGCCAAAAGCTACAAAAAATAGCTTGAAATTATTGCGGCCTTTATAAAAGACACCAAAACAAAAGACATACTTGCAGCGGAGCCAGGTCGTACACGTGCACACTGGTGGACAAATTATGAAGAAGAAAAAGCAGAAAAAATTTTATACAGTGTACAGCAAACACGATAAATTATGAATAAAATATTTAGAAAACAGGTTAGGGTCATACAAAACACATTTTAAGTGTCGCATACTGGTTGGGCGATTATAGCGGAAACAGCACAAGAATATGTGCATACATACTGCATCAGGTAGAGGTTATAAAAATTTTTTTACAATGTACAATCTGAAGTCATATCTCGGGAGGTTGCACACGCTTAGTCGGCTAGATTTGTACCTTTTAAAAATATCAGATATAAATAAATTAAGTGTTTGCTTACAGTAACTTGTTCTAGTGCGTTGAAGTGACCAATTCTCAGTGACTCATTTCTTGTCACAAGGAGTTATGTCAGCATACATGCGCATCGTAGGCATTTCAGAGTGCTTATGCTTGCAAAACATTCAAACTAAAACACACACTCTCCGGAGTCATGCCAGAACTAACGTGAAGCACGGAGGCGTCCATCTTAAAAGCAATGTTCTGCTTTGATTTCGCGTGGCGGGGTTCAAATGGTCCGGTGCAAGGTTTTCAGATTTCGGCATAATATATTGTGTCCATAATCGTGGGCACTGCGGCCTCGTAAACTAGTATTTGACAGTGCTCAAATCACGTCCACAATGTGGACACAGCGCTTGACGCGGCTGTAGCTTAGATATGAAGTGCAGTGTGACATAGCAGTGGCGGCTGTAGTGGAGAGAATCGCGATTGCGTAATCTTGTGACTTTGCGGCCTAAACTAGCAGACTTTGAAGTCTAATACTGCAAGCACAGGCGAGGTACGGAGGCTAAGTTGTCAGGACACACTGCACCCGACGTGCTCGCCGCCCGCTGCCGTTTTATTTATTTTTTTTTCTCCTGGCCGGCAGGGTACACTGCGCGCATGTCACAATGAGTCATTTTTTTCTAAAGTGGCTTCCCTGGCACTGCTGGAGAGCCACTTCTGGGAAGCCGCTTCTGGGGAGCTATATGTTGAACAGGTAACCAAAAAACTCTCCCCTGCTGTATACGCGCCGTATTTAGGACTCGGCATCACTTTCGGGTCCTTATTACGCTAACAGTTTATCACGCTTTATTTCGTTCTCACCTTAACTACTGCGCAGTAGTGCGGGGGGACGACTACTAAGAAAACAAGTACACGCCTGCGTCTGGAAAAATAAAAGCCATTCATTGCGTAAAAAATTTATCGTAATTACTTTCTTTAAGAGAGCAATTTATTCAGCATGAAATGATCAATATCAAGTGTCTTGATAGTTACCGTCTTCTCTCCCACTTGCACTTTGCAAAGGAAAAATATCAGCAATTCGTATAGTAACATTATCAGGTGCAGCACTACGTTCCAATATTGCTAATACATGTGCCTCTCAAAACTGGATTACTCCATACCACCGAACAAGTTACCTTTTGCAGTCTATACAGTGACAATTTGAATAAACAAGACTAATCTTTTTCCATCTTACTCATGTTACAATAACACTTGAAGTCTTGCGCTTATTGTTTCTAGAGTTACCTGTGCTGCTGTTTTATAGTGCAATTGCGCCGCGCGTAACGAACCTGAAGATGTGAGTTTCGTTTCTAAAATTCTTGTGTCGTGTATTATTGCATGTATAAACACTGCGTTTTTTTGCATAATGCATTCATACATTTATCACCTTTGCCTCATCTCTAACTTTTGTAAACACGCGATAAAAAGGTCTACATTATCCGATCAGCAACAGATGCTTGTTAGAAATCTCAGTACTGGTGTTTGTTACTGTCACCTGTCGCCGGCTCCATGATATCCTCAAGCTGTTCTCGCAGCTTTTTGCCAGGGAGTGCGTCAACATTGTGAAATATTGACAATAAACGTGCACTGAACTGAACTGAACGTGGACCCAGCGACGACGCCGTTGGAAGTGCAGGGACCGGCCTTGACCCGCCATTCTTGCATGGCGTGGCAACCGCGAGAGATCGGAACGGCTTCCGTAAATGCAAGCTTGGGACACAGAGATGGAATGCAGACGGTAAGGAGACAAGGTGGCCTCTTCCTGCTGCACCACTACACGACAAGTGGGGTAGAAAAAGAAACAAAACTAATGAGTCCCAACCTGAGCTACATAGCTACCTCTACAGGGACATCCGTTAGGTTGGGATATGAAACAAATAAGAAAAATAGTGCCCACCCTGCACTACTACTGGGACAGGTTGTAGACTGAGGCGGGTTAAATGGATAAGAAAAATGGCATCTGTTGCGTCACTATTGTATCACGGGTGCAATCCCATTTGTAATTAGAGGAACAGACGAACGCTACGTGTCAACCCGGCTCGACACCACGACATCCATCTCCTACACGCTCTTGGCTTTATTTTCCGCCCCCGCGTATGAGCGTGCCTTTCTTTTAGCCGATCTTGTACTTGCGTGAAGCCCGTGAGGGCAGCACATTTCTGGCCTGAGCATAGACGCCTATAAGCGCCGTTCACTTTAGTAAAAGCGTCGGCTTAGTTTTACGGCAGCTTTTGCGTAATACTTCATAACCATCGCCACCACCATCAGTATAACAGCCACATTAAGGAACAAGGGCTCTCGTCAGGCTTACCGGTGGGCAAAGAACAGAGCGAAATGCACGTGCTTAGGTCGTTCTTCCATGAGAACAGCCTCCGGTCCAGCCCAAGCCAGCAGAGGTGGGATACTGAAGCGACAGCTACCTAAGCTTTCAGCGAATAGGAACTGTCTAGTGATCGATGTACACTCGTTGCGCCGAGCGCCCGACCTACACTTCATGTGGGTAAGCGGCCAGACTGTAGCAGTCGTGCAAGGCCTCATTTTTAGTTTCAGGGAGGAAATCGGCTCAACTGGTTTTTTCCCTGGGGGAACTAATACCACTCACTGTGAAACTGGGTCCGCTTTCTGCTCCCTACAACGCCAGTTCAAAAGCTGAGTCGGAAAGCAATAAAAAAAAAATGAAGGACAGATATCGCTGACAATGGGCCCGCCGAGCAGTATAAAGAAGATTTCTGTTTACTCGGTAACATTAAAGACCCCCTGCATGGGGTATTACGTAACACTTAGAATACAATAACGATGCACATTTACGCAGTGCATTCTTTTTTTCGTGCTAAATAATTTCCTAGTCCCTTTGAGAGGCCAGGAAGCATCAGGTTGCGTGAACTTTGTGGAGAAAGCCATTGAAGTTGGTTGCTGCTCGGAAGAAAATGACGCGATATAAGTAATAATGCAGCGATTTCGTCGATGGGCGCCTTGAAACGGATGAAAAGTTCGGTGTGATATGTGAGCGGCAAAGCCACTATGAAGAAGGGAGCTGGGAAAGAGAAATTAAAACTTAAAGATGAAATTCGGCAATTGATGAGTCCTCAGTCGAACTGCATTTCAGATATGCCGACGTCTTAAATTGTTACCGCTTGCTTTCGACACACAATTGAGCTCGCAGTTGACACATATCCGACCAGTACGGTGTTTTCATGAGTCTACGACTCTCATGACTTGTAGACGCAGGAAAATATCCCATACACGGGTGGAAGTACGCCTGCATTGAACTTCATTTTGAGCAGTCTGTTCGATAAATTCAGAGATGAGGAAAAAACAAATTCCTAAAAGCACACTGATGTCATCGAAACGATACATTGAATATCTGTGCCGTCATATCTATGTGAAGACTACAGTAACACAATGAACATCCTTTTATACTTTTCACAAACTTTCTGGCTCATGAACTTACGTGAAAACACGAAGGCATGCGCTGTCGGTAGACAAAGTTTGCGGGGTGCTTTGTTCCGGAGGAAAATGTTATTGAAGGAGATAGTGCATGCAGGTCGTGTCATGCATCATACGTACAGGAATTTTAGGTGATTGACTTGAGTTACTGCGTCGAAATAACTTTTTTTTTCTCCGCAAACTCGCATCCCGTAAACGTTTGCCGCCGCCTGCACATCATACCGTGCAGCCCAGACTAACACTCCAAAAATTCGTTTCCAAGTGACCTGCCAACCTTATAGAAAGGCGACTATCACGAGGACGAACATTGAGACATGATCCACGACGGAGATGACGTGAAATACAGCCTTTCACACTTTGAATCTGTGTGGTGCAGTGACGGCCGTGACTTGGTTTGAACGTCATACTCGTCTTTTTGTCTTCCGTACAAAATGAACGCAAAGCTTCAAAACTCTTCGCACTCGTTACACCCAGCGTCATCGCTAGCTTGAAGCCAACTGCGATACTAGCTATCAGAGGTTATGTTGAGTGCTGCGCCCGACAAGTCATGTGGTGTCGCTCCCACCAGCGTTCCCATCGTCTGCGCGCGCTTGGCGGGGCTCATCAGCCGCCCAGCTTTTAAAGGTTGCGCACACGAGGCGACCCGGCGAGACCGAGGGCGGGCGACCGTTCCAACGGCAGCAGTCGCTCAGCCGCCGCCGCCGCGTCGTAGTTGCCGTGACCTTTCTCCGCACCGCGGTTTCCTTCACCGTGACCTGGGCCGGGGCCGACCTCCCCCCCACAGACTTCCACACCGCCGCGGTGCACTTAACCTCCCTCCTTCCCCGGGGCCACCGCCCTCGCCCGCGGCGAGGCGACATCGCGCGAATCTTGGCCGTGAACGGGAATGCCCTGTGTTCTCATATCGCGCACGTATGGATACGGTGGCTGGCGCGGCTCGACGGCCGCGGTTGCATAAGTTATACCCATCCGCTCAACCCGACTGAAAGCGGAGAGATTAGCGGCCGACCTGTTGCGTGCAGTACGGCGGTGTCCCGCAGTCAGTAGCGGGCCAGAGAACAAAGGGGGCAACGCTTTGTTCGGCGCTTATTCGGATTAGTGTGCGCATAGGAAAGCTGAGTATACGGTGTTCATGACTCAAACTTCAAGGTGGCTGCGAGAAACGTGGCACTCAGCGACAGCGACACACTACATTCTTTATTCAAAACATCACAGCAGCTTTTCTCACACCGCGTGGCCAGCGCAGATGTAGGCTGGAGGTCACACCCGAAAGCATTTGGGGGCCCGCTTTGGCGATTCCGGTTCATTTTCCTTCTCAGCCGAGCGCTTCTTCTTGTTCCTGTCGAAAAGAAAAAAAAGAGGAAAAGACGAGGGTGAAATAAATGCTATGGAGCATCGTTCGTTCTCTCCAGATCACAGTACAACACACGCTAATCTGAGGATGCCCGAGCTGTTCAGTCCAGCGTAGCTGTGGAAAACGAAGCACTGCATGGATATGTTCCAGCCACCGCCGCGCTTCGGTGGCGAGGTAGGGCCTTGCTCAACCGCGCATCATAGACCCCTCCTCATACGAAGCTGTTTGTCTCGTCGCCGTTTGTGAGAACGGTACAAGAACTGAGTTCGTATGTCGCTCGGTCGATGGAGTAACAGTGTCGTTATGGGCACGAGCGGCGACATGCCTGTGGCCCGAGGAGGAGCAGGCATCCATTCGTGTGTACCGATCACAAACTCAGTACACTGTGTGGCAATCGACGCAGCGGAAACGCTGTTGGAGCAGAAAATTGGGACGAGAGAGCCGTATTTGCGCTTATATCGACAAAACCGATGGCATGATTAGTCCAGCCGGTCCCAAATTCGGGAGGAAGGCAATGGCGCATTCTTGTCAATGCTAGCAGTTAGTGTTACGTGGTGCGTTTGGCACATCGTGCTTCAACGAGTTCATGAGCAGGGCACCTCTGACTGCTTTTGGTTACTATGACAACCAGCGTAGTTTTATACGAATCCGTAGCACACTGTGTGCAGAGGTCGGCAAATATGGCCAACGTCGCATGTGCAGGTACTGGTCAGACTTTTTTTCCTATATTATGCCATAATAGATTTGGCAAGCTTCCAGGACAATGTAACGCTTATAACTGCTGTTTCCCTAGCCATCCACTTGTTTCCGGCATTCCTTCTTCTCTTCCTGTAGGGTTTTCTATTCGCCGATCACGTGTTCTCTGCCACCTGAAGTCAGCGTATAGATTCTGAAAACGTTGATGCATTGAACAAGACGACACCACCAAAAAATCCGAACGGAAGTCATAAGCCTACTTTGGACGACAGATTACTGCAGCTGCTCCATCCATCGCCTGGCAAAAAAAGGTTAAACCGCTAAGGAGCTTCACATGTGCTGCCAACGTGAGCTTGGATGGAGCAGCACCAGAAAAGCCCTGGACAGCGTAAAAGAGCCGCATCAAGACCACGTACTCTAGAATACTTCGATGCCAACAATGCGGCGTACATCACCAACACACGCCGGACCTGAGGGAACAGCAGCATTGTCGGTCCAGGAAACGACAGAAGAAAGGATATCCAACGTTCTAGCACAATACAGCAGAGCACTAATGCCAGCTAATAGAATATTCCTTCAGATTGACAAAGAGATGCTAGCCATTGTGTCAAAGACTGAGGACTTCCGCATGTACTCTCGGTGACAAAAGTCCCCACGACACGCGACCGGCAACCACCGTGTATAGCTTTGCTATCAGCTGTTGGTTTCAGACCACACTTGCAGTGGTGAAAGTTGCTCCCGGGCTCTATAACGTGTATAAGTGAAATAAGTGGAAGGGTGGCACACTTTGCACTTATGCGCAAAGATCGGAAGTTGCGCCTCCTGGAGACTTTTGTCCTCGATAATACGAAGCTGGAGACTTATTCACAGTAACTCGAGATTGCCAGCCACTAAATTTTCCTTAATCAAGAACGCAAGCGCAGAGTAGTCCGCACAACATGAACGTCTTAGCCCGAGGCAGCAGCACTACACTTTTCACATCGAGTACATACCACTGATATCCAGGCACCCACCACCAACAAAGGGGGAAGACACACCAAGAGAGCCTATCGCAACTGAAGAACTGCTCTTCGTCTTGGTGTCTTCTTCGCCAAAAGCACTGACGATGCACGCATTAGTGAAGGCGTAGGAAAAGGACACGGAAATGCAGCGGCTCATCACAGCCCCTAAAACAAGACATCAAACGTCGTCCAAGAGACTGTGAAATGATGACAAGCTAAAACAATGCGTTCAAATCAGAAATAATCTAACAGTTGCCAACTATGATGTTATTTTCAAGGGAACAAGGTCGGAAATATCAGGAAAAGCCCAATCACGAGCAAACCATCTGGCACGCGGAGGACGCCAAGGCATGGCAAAAACCAAGCAACTGATCAGGAGGAGGATTTGGTTCCCAGGAATCGACAAAAAAGTGGAGTTAGAAATCAAAACCCGTCAAAAGATCCCGAAAGCAGTCGTATAGAGAAAAATATTATCTGATTATTCGTTGTGCATGACGCCTCTTCCAGATGGACCATGGCAGTCACTAACGGGAGAGTTTGCTGCCCCTTTGTCTGACAGCAGGTGGGTGTCAGGTCTGTGGGTGTGTATGACTACTATCAGTTGTGTTTTACTGCAACGTTGTCTGCACTGAATGCAAAAAGTCTGACGTAAAACTTAAGGGACAAGTTCTCACTGCACGTAACGGCTTGCGTGTGGAAGACCGACAATAATGGTCCACCTATCTTCAGGAAGGAATTCGCTGCATTCCTATACCTCAGTGACGTTCGACATCACAGGACGACATCCCTGGGGCCGCAAGCAAATTACGGGGTAAATATGTTCATCAGAAACATAAAGGAAACGGCGAAGGCTGCAAGGAGCAACTTGAAAGGAGAGCTCAGTGAGTATACCTCCTGAACTATAGAGCGGCGCCACATTCCACAACCAGTTTGACGCCAGCTGAACACAAAGCTGCCTCACATTCCGGAGAGACACCGTTACGAAGAACTCGGAGCAGATGACAGAGAAAACAAGCAGAAGATGAGGAGCTGTGCCGATGAGAGACGTACAATGATGGTTCATGGCTTCAGAAAAGGGTATGCAGTGTGCTAAAGCACTCATTATAATGCTCTCATGAGCTTCCCTACGAACTGCTGCCACATGCAGTGAAGAAGGTTTAGGTACCAGTAAGGGAGGCAACAAGAGCGACACCAGAAATGCCTCGATTATCGAGCTAAGTCAACAGACTCGAAACAGTGAAGACTGAAACCCTGACGGCGATGTCCTGACCATCAAGCCCTCAGGAAGTTGCAGGAAAAACTGGCGAGCTTTGTTCTCTACTGACGCGTTCCGACTTGCGAAAAGTGGAGGGAGTGTAGTTTCTTTTTTTTAATATTCAAAGCTGGCGCCACCTAGGCGGACTGCCGGACTGAAAAGGCCTGAGCTGGGAAGAAGAGGCCGGAAGGAACCTGAAGGTACGCGAGTGTATCTTTGCGAAGAATTTTGTTAATCGTTTCCTTTCGGCCTATACGACTAAGTAGACACCACAATTCCTTAGCTCTTTCATTTTTTTTTTCAAATGTCCTGTGGTTTCTAGCGCAAAATTCGCGACCTGCCTGCAGTATGTGCCAGAAGCTCCAAGCAAGCTGGGGCACATCTGCTGGGCACTTGGGATCAAGCGCAGGCCCAGCTGACGGGTGGTACTTGCATACATACAACATTTGATCATGAATACACCGCGTGCCATGGCTGGTACGTTAAACTTCACGCAACACGCGCTTTGCAAAGTTCAGATGAAGTCTCGATATTATCAAGTTCTGATTATTTGCGAAAATGCAAATACAAATCTTCACGGAGAGGAGCGGCACAGTAATTACCGCACTCACAGTGGACTCCTGAACTGCGACTTGACGCAAGGGATGAAGGAGGCAGTGAAATGCGATAGTCACCATGGTGGAGGGCTACGCAAAAAAAATTTCGGCCACCAGGTCACCGATGCTAATCGGACGTTGACAGGCAACAGCTTGATTGCGGTCCTTAAGAGTGAGCGGTGGAGTTCGTGCGAGCGCGGCCGCGTAAGCCACCTGCGTGGTGTAGCTTATTACTGGTTTCTAAATGGGTTTTGCAGCAATTAAGTTACAGTAGAACTGCATATGCACGAGGTCGAGGCGTGGTTAAGAGCTGTTTACGTCCCGCAGCATCATCACGGCTACGGGATAGGCTTACCACAGACTGCGCCAAATTAATTTGGGCAAGCTGGGAATTCTTCACGGTCGGGTAACTTCGCGCAGCGCCCTTTGGTTTTTGCACTTCACCTTCATTGAAATGCTGCCGAGAAGCCGGGTTCGAAGCGCAACACTATGGCCACAGCGGTGGGTGGAGAGCTGGATGCATCGTAGCGGTTAACTACGTCTATAGACCAGATTCATTTACCCTCGCACGCAGGCTGCGAGTGCTCTCTTACTCTCGACACCAGTCGCCATCTATCGGCGCACGCGGCACGTTGGACTGCGGTCGGGTCGCGCCGGCGGCGCGTAGAATGCGTGTTTACGTGTTCTTCGATTCCGTCGCTGATGCGCTCTATCACCTAACGTATGTGGGTGTGTGCTGTGCATCACTAGTCACATTTTCCTGGCCGTTCTACGGTTATCTGACACACACTGTTACACACATATGCGAGGGTAGTCGACCAGGTACAGTGTGGATTTAAAACCGGTTCTTACAAGCACATGTCTGAGCTGGCGTGTCGTTTGTTGCCGTTTTTTTACGTACGCTTCAAGCTGTGATAATTTTATGCATCAGATTATATATTTATTGATTTGACTGAATGGTGCAGTGACGTGCAAGCGGTAACCGGATCGGCCAGCTGCAGATCGAAGGTTGTCCAGGCGAAGCGCGTGTTTTCAATAGCCAGTACGTCTTAGACATCCGTGCACTGATCTTGCTATTGCTCCCGTAAAGACATTTCGTGCATGGGGATGTAAGCACGACCGCCACCAATTTAAGTTTCTATTTCCGTATGTATCTCAGATGGGTCCGCGGGGTAAAGGGCTGACCGTATAGTATCTCTCTGCTGTTGGTACCTACCTGAATCACAGCAATATATACACGATTATATTACATTCTGTGACACGTGGCCAAACTGCTACGCAACGCTGTCACATGCTCCGAGAGCTTCCAAAGAAAATAAACGCGACTTCGGTCCGCAGAATTTGTGAAACCTGGCCTCTCTGCTGATATTGATTAAATCTTGAATAAATTAAGCGAGAATACGTTTTTGTGCGCCAGACAGCAGAAATCATGGCAAAATTTGTTTTCTGTTTGCCCTGTGACTCAGTTGTGCTCACAACAATAATTTGTTGTGACCGGCGCACCACGTAGCTAGCGACAAGAAAGCCCCATTTGAGGTGGGTGCTTTATGGCCGACAGGAAGGATTAAGAGCGCATTGGAATTGAAATTGCATGCTCGCTGGGCACATAATACTTGATACTGACCAAAAAGCTTTTCACTGTAATGGAACACCAAGACAGTAACGATATAAGCGCGAGCGCGTGCTAATCGCCGGCACAATTAACGTGAATGCCGAACTATATGTCATGAGTAACGCATCAGTTCTATCCCTTTGATAAAGCAAAGACCTCTTGCAACACAACCACGCTGTGGAAGTATGCTGGACAACGTTTTTTTAACGCCCGAAGGGAAGTAAATCGCGGCTATATGCAGGTGCGGCCGCGGAGCTGCCGGCGCCCCGCAGTCCCCAAAGAAACGCCCGCAACGCGGCGCGCCAGTCGGCGGAAAATGGCCGCGCCCGAGAGCGGCTCTTGATTCTGGTCTATAGATGCCCGTGGTAAACGCTTTGCCCTGAGCGCTTTTAGTCCATCTTGACTTGAAGTGCTGGCGGTTGCAAGGAAACTTTCTTTACCCTCCAGAGCTGGCGGCTGGCTCTTCAATGCGGTCCGAAGAAATCTCAGCTTGTCAGCTAAGTGACTATAATTTAGGAAGGACGAAGTGGGAGAGGGGGTGACAGGAAAGGAGGAGAAAATGAAGATAATCTCCGCGGAGCGGAGAGGAGGAGCGCGCGCTTCCGTTCACGGGTCTGGTGCGGGAGTCGTGCATGCACTGCACACGCGGACTACACAATACGTGAACGTGACTAATGACATTCCATTTCTACACCGCATGCCCGTCGAAAGTGGGCCACGTTGACTTCAGCTGGTCTTTACTCTGCGTGCAGGGCAATGGCTGTTCATTTACATATACAGTTTAATTCAGTCGCAGTGGTTTAGCTACCCAATGCAGAGTAGCCACTCGGACCCAGCTCCGATTAACCTCATTGCCTTAACTTCCTCCGCTTTAGCTCTCTGTTTATCGCGCTCTCGCACACACAAACACACACACACAAACACACACACGCGCGCACGCACACACACACACAAAGACACACACACACACACACACACACACACACACACACACACACACACACACACACACACACACACACACACACACACACACACACACACACACACACACACACACACACACACACACACACACACACACACACACACACACACACACACACACACACACACACACACACACACACACACACACACACACACACACACACACACACACACACACACACACACACACACACACACACACACACACACACACACACACACACACACACACACACACACACACACACACACACACACACACACACACACACACACACACACACACACACACACACACACACACACACACACACACACACACACACACACACACACACACACACACACACACACACACACACACACACACACACACACACACACACACACACACACACACACACACACACACACACACACACACACACACACACACACACACACACACACACACACACACACACACACACACACACACACACACACACACACACACACACACACACACACACACACACACACACACACACACACACACACACACACACACACACACACACACACACACACACACACACACACACACACACACACACACACACACACACACACACACACACACACACACACACACACACACACACACACACACACACACACACACACACACACACACACACACACACACACACACACACACACACACACACACACACACACACACACACACACACACACACACACACACACACACACACACACACACACACACACACACACACACACACACACACACACACACACACACACACACACACACACACACACACACACACACACACACACACACACACACACACACACACACACACACACACACACACACACACACACACACACACACACACACACACACACACACACACACACACACACACACACACACACACACACACACACACACACACACACACACACACACACACACACACACACACACACACAAGCACAAACACACACGCAAACACACGCGCACACACACAAACACGCACACGCCCACACACAAACACACACACACACACACGCAAACACACACGCACACACACACCAGCAGCAGCAGCAGCAGCAGTATGCCCTTTAAATGGTGCTACACAAAAGCAAAGCTGTCGATCTCAACAGATGCAGCGAACAGAATTCTGTCGATACCACGATTAATGCAACTGACGTCGATACGCAAGTCCGAACCTGACCTGGTGGTCGCCTGTGTGTCGATACTCAAGTCCGAACCTGACCCGGTGGTTGCTGGTGTGTCGATACGCAAGTCCGAACCTGACCCGGTGGTCGCCGCTGTCCCAGCGTTGGTCTTGCTACCCGACGGACGTTGCTGGGCGCATTTGCGTTGCTCGGCGGCGTAAGTCGACTGAAAGACACAGGAGACATCGTAAACAGAGTCAGCGTGACGGCAACACTTCATCTTTTTTGTATTGCAAAAAACGCATCCTCATTTTTCCAGGTCACCCTCATGCCTGCAAGGATGTGTCTGAGCAAACGATCATACCCGACCGACAGAACTTAATCTAGCTCTTCGCCGCAGACACGCATGACTGCGCCGCCAAACCTGCGCAGGCCTTCTGTGTTAACCGAGAGATGAATATTTGTTTCTCCTATTTGCACCGTGCCGCGACCGCCGACAATTCCGCCCCTACTTCATTCAAAGATGGAGGAGGGGCGGCTGCAGGACATTCGGGCTGCGCTCACTGTTCCCTCTCTCTCAGACATGTTATGTTCGCGTAAGAATTGCGTTGCTCGCTTGTTGCTTGTGCGAGGTCAGAGCAGTCGGCCACACTCTTTCAGAGGTCAGAGCAGTCGGCCACACGCGATTCCCGCCTTTGGCACCATCACGCACCGCGTAGCGGCCGAGCAGACACTTGTTTAGCATACCGGAGACGTACTAGTGTAGATGTATACCGCTTTACCGGACGCCGGCTACGCACGCGCAGTGGCTCCCTCTCACCCCCAACAATGCGACTGCGCATGCGCAGGAGAGGTCCGGTTAACCGGTATACTTCTCCGGTAGTTCGTAAACGGTATGGTAAAAACGTCTACCGACAGTTTAGGGGAGATGCGAGTGCATATAGCTTTTGCCGGAAAACTCCATTCTGAGCAAGGGGCAGAAAGGCGCGTGACGTTTCGTGCTTGTCAAGAATGTGGGCGACTGTACGTGGAACCGCCCGCTGCAGTTGTACGCACTCCTATTTTGAACGGTCTACGCGCTCATACATTGAGCCGTTTTTTACTACAAGGCTGCCGCATTGTTGGGGCTCGTTTACATTTAATACGACGCAGCCGAGGGACGCCGTAGTGAAGGGCTCCGGATATTTCGACCACCTTGGGTTGTTAACGTGCACTGACAACGCACAGTACACGGGCCTCTAGAATTTCGCCTCCATCGAAATTCGCCCGCCGCGGCCGGGGTCGAACTGGTGTCTTTCGGGTGAGCAGGCGAGCGCCATAACCTCTGAGCCACCGCGGAGGCGCATTTTCAGCATTTTGAAGCAAGAAAACGATCTATTCTTTACCTTCCATGATTGTGGAATTTTGCTTGGTACGAACTTACAGCTGGAAGATTGACTATGTGTTTTTTTTTCCTAGACAACCAAGAAGAAGTTTATGCCACTTACAGTACAGTACTCTTAACTGTCAGCAAGTCTTGTAAAATGAAAAAAGAGCTAAGCGCGGCGCTCTATGAACAGTTGCTAACACGTGCAGAGCGCTCACAGTAGCCACACGCGCACACAAACAGTACAGCGAGCGACATGGTGACAAGCAGAGCGTTTTTTGCAAAGGTCTGTGCACTCGCGCTTATATCTTGGAAGGACTGGCATGGCATAAACGAGGCGCGCGTAAAGGCGATGCGACGCGGGCATGTTGCGAGCATTCCGAGACGGGGCATTTCAGTCGGCGCCATCGAGGACGATAACATCGGTAATCGCGACTGAGACGAACCAGGGCGGCAACCTCCACATGTATGAGGCGAAGCAACCGTCCCCGAGAGGTGAGCGTCGAAGCAGCCAGGAACGAAATCGGCGTTCCTTGCCGCTATGTGTGTTTACGTGTACTTAAGAAGGATCTGCGCTCTTTCGCCTTCGTGCCTGCAAACAGGCTCGCCGCTTCGCGATATATTCCGCTCCGAACCAAGCTTGCTTCGCCCTTTTCCGCGTCTCCTAAGCTTCGATTCGGCTGCTCGGTCGCAGCGAGATGAGACTGGGCCGAAGTCAGTTCGGTGCCCTGCGCCTCTCGCGGGATTCGCCGCTTCGCTTATATTGAGAGCACAAGTTTGCCGCTGAGAAGAAAAGAAGAAAGCAGCGCAGAAGCTCGCACCGCTGCCACCGCTTTCCTCGTGCGCGCACACGTTGCCGTCGTCAGCTCCCTGCGGCGGTCCCTTGCGACGCTCGAAAAGGGGGGGGGGGGGACAAAAAGGAAAAAGAAAGCACCCAACTAAGCAAGAAAGGGGACAGTTGCTGCTCCTCGCGCAGTCGTGCGTGCGTGTGTTCGCGTCTCACCTCGACAGCGGCGGCCAGAGGCCGCTCAGGAAACGCGCCGATGCAAAAAAGGGCCTCGCGGCGTGACCAACGGGAAAAGTGGACGCTTGTTCCTCCACGGCTGGCGGGGAGGGGGAGCCGTTGCAACAAGCGCAGTGGCGTGACGCGGTCTGGGCTGCGCGGGACTGCGTCCAGGAAGAAAAAAAAGACCCAGCGACCTCTAGAGAGGAGAGGCCGAGGAATGGAGGAGGAGGCCACTCGGGTGCAGGCGGGGAGAAATAACAAAGATGACGTATGGTACATTCATTTATACGGTCTGCCTTGCTGTGCATCTATTGCGCGTACCCATCCGTGCAGTGAAGTTGAGATGACGGAGATTAAAGACGTAGCGGGAATGGACTTGGCCCGATTACTACCAATACTGGATGCGCATTCCACGTACACAGAATGCGGCCGGCCCCGTCAAAAAATTCTTAACGAAAACTCGTTGGGAGTGCTGTCAAGGAGGCATGGGCTGGTCCACGGGATCACTTATCTCTTGGCGCCGAGGTGCCAGGATTCACCCTATCTGTCAGCTTGATGAAGGTGATAAATTTTTATGGGGCAAGAGAAGCTTTGGCCAAAGTGTGCCATGGCACAAGGTAAATTTAATCGCACGAGGTGGTGTCAAAGACCTATTTCCCAAGCACTTCACCGTCCTTCCATTCACCGTCCAAGAATTCTCTCCCTCCTTTATCCCTCCCTTTACGGCACGGTTCTGGTGTCCACCGAGATATGTGAGACGGTTACGGTGCAGTTTCCTTTCCTCAAAAGCCAAAGAAAACAAGTGAGCCAACGGCGTTCATAGAGTTCATTGGCGTTGACAGCTTTGCAAAGACCGTTCATTTTGAGGAAAGGGAAGGCGCACAACCGGCTCCGTGGGCCACTGGAGACCTCAATCTCGCTTTCGCTTGGTATATCCTGGATTAGCTGGGCTAATCCACATTAATTTTTTTCTCGTTGGTCCAAGGCGGGGGTTTTAGCTCTTCGCATAGCCGGCGCACAAGTCTCTTCGACAGCCTGAAATGCCTTCGGAAGGCATCGTCACTCATGTCGAAAGTGTTGTCATGCACGCGCGTCCGCCGATGCCGCCGATAACATTCGCTGAGCACCGCTAAGAACAGCGGGGCGACGGGAGGAACCGTCATGTTTCTTCTCGCGCCGAAGCGAACTACACTTTCAGAGTTCCACACACACTGACCGAACGCGTTCGCTTTCGCTTGATTGACATGTCTCGTGATGTAAACAAAATCCGTGGTCCCATCTCCGTGATGTCGCCGCCAGCGGTGACGACACACGGCCAGTGGAGCGAGGTGGCGAGAGATAAAGCGAACGCGTTCCAAAGCGAACTGTTTCGTGGATTCGGCCCCAGGTTAAACGTCAAGCCAGGCACGTATCCAAAGAGGGGCCCAAGGGGGCCCGGTCCCCCCTCCCCCCGAAATCGCGCTAAACCCCCCTCCCCCCAGCAGTGTTATTGTTAGGCATGGGCCCTGCCCCACCGGCCTACGCCCTGTACAATTGCCTCGGGCCCTGCCGAGGCCCGGTTAGGCCTAGTGGGCTGGATGTGAGGAGGCTACAAAGAGACGACTCACTCCCACGATTGACGGACAACAGAACAGGCCTCTCCCGATAAAATTGTCTGGCTACGTGCCTGCGTCAAGCCACTGCCCAAAGGGTCTAAGCAAGAGAAAACAGCTCACCTGTGGCTCAGGGCTGGTCATTATCTCTTTCTTGATGAACTGCATTATGGGCATATCCTCCAGCCTCTGGTGATCGGGGCACCAATAAGCCAACCGATTCCACTCTCTCACTGGCCTCTTTTTCCCTGGCGCCATTCTTGCTGTTGAAGATGAGGCGCTTCGCTTTCTCTGTGGCCGACACCCGCGTCCCGCAGAACCAGGGAATTGCGTCCAGGCCGTTCCGAGCGCAACGCACGCGGGGCCACCGAGTGCGTGCGAACGCGAGAAAACGACGAGAACGCAGCTGTGATACCATCATCATCATTATTGTGATATTGTACTTATAATAATAATAATAATAATAATAATAATAATAATAATAATAATAATAATAATAATAATAATAATAATAATAATAATAATAATAATAATAATAATGTGTTTTTGTTTGGGAAAGGAAATGGCGCAGTATCTCTCTCATATAAACAGCCGCTTTCAAAAAAGGAATGCTGCGTATGATCTTACGGAGTGCATATTATTTTTACGGCATTCCTCCGTATTCCATACGTATCTTGCATTATTCGTACACCACCTCTTCGCATTAGTTTCTGCGGAGGATGAATCATTTTTCCGACACCCACGCTTTACAGACTACGGAAAACCTCCGGCAGCACAGCAATTTATCATGGAGCTTTAGCTGTAAACTGGGTCAATTATTATTTTTTTACGGTGATAGATTATGCAAATCGCTCCAGGGACTCTGTCCAAGGTTGATTTACGCGAGCGAAAACAAGGTGAGATGGTACAAGCGCCGGCTACGAAAAGTAAGAGGAAAGTTCATGCTCGTGACAACCATCTGACCGTGTGTTACGCAACGATGAGTCTGTTCGTTCGGCGCACACGCACATGACCCGAGACTGTGAGGGAACGTTGTCTGCGTGCCTGGGTTATGGACCACCACGTGCATGAACTAGCCGAGTTATAGACGCAAGGAAGACATTAAAATATGAAAAATCATCCTCTAAACGGAAAGCTTGTCCTGTGGTCTGCTTGTGTAGCGCTTAATAACGAGCCGAAACAGCGCGTGACGCGCGCCGGGAGGGGGGTGGGGGGGAGGCAAGTACGGGCAGCCGAGCATCGCCAAGTGCGCCAAGACCGCGGTCTTCCCGGACTGCAGGGGGCACCCTGCAGAACACTCGGTGAATCAGTCGGGCGCATCGGGCCGCCTGGTTTGAGACCACGCCTTTCAATGCTCGGTCGACCCCGATTGCAGCCAGCGAATGTAAAATGAGTTGCCAAAGGCGCGTCCACTGTTGCAGGTTCAGCGGGACGACTGCGTGTGCGGTGTGGGAGTGAAAAGATCGAACGGCTAGTTCGATCCATTTTTCTGGACGTATACCCGCTGCGGTGGGGCAGTGGTTAGGGCGCTCGGCTACTGATCCGGAGTTCCCGGGTTCCAACCCGACCGCGGCGGCTGCGCTTCGATGGAGGCGAAACGCTGAGGCCCCGTGTGCTGTGCGAGATCAGTGCACGTTAATGATCTGCAGGTGGTCGAAATTATTCCGGTGCCCTCCACTACGGCGCCTCTTTCTTCCTTTCTTCTTTCACTCCCTCTTTATCCTTTTCCTTCCGGCGCGGTTCGCGTGTCCAACGGTATATGAGACAGATACTGCGCCATTTCCTTTCCCTCAAAAAACAATTATTATTACCCGCCGCGGTGGCTCAGTGTGTACAGTCGTCAGCGCGCCTCTCTGGAGCGCTTGAGCTGTTTGTTGCGGAGGGAACAAAGTGAAATCTTGACTCAGCTGCTCTCTAACTGGTAGAGTGCAGTGTGCAGGGCAAGCTGTATACCTATGCTTCTTCATTCCAGCGCAAGCGCGCTCTTTAGAGCCGAATACCTGCTTAAAAATTTCACTTCCTTCGTGCGACAGGGAGGCGTTCAATCGCTCCAGAGAGCTGTGCTGACGACTGTGCGTAGCGTTCGACTGCTGGGCTCGAGGTCGCCGCCTCGATTCCCGGCCGCTGTGGCACATTTCGATGGAGCTGAAATGTGAAAATCCCTGTGCACGTAAAAAACCCCGGGTGGTCGAATTAAATACGCCGAGCTCTCCTGTACGCCATCTCTCGCAATTTCGGGACGTGTAAGAGAACAGAACGCTATATAGTACGTCTCTGCTGTGCTAAAAGACTCTAATAACACAATTTTATGGGTCTCATTGTCGGCCACAGCACCGTACATATAGGCCTTGCGCATTGTTAGAGGAGGAGGAGGAAAACATTTATTCAGAGCATAAAAACTGGGCGGGTCGCCCATTTGTCGCCATCGTAATCCGGCCCCTCTCAACCAGCGATTTCTGGTCGAGGGGGCTGTGGCTATGAAGGGTTGCCTCCCAGCGCTCATAGGTCGGATCGGGATTTCTGTCCAAGTCTGGGTTTTCTTGACATTCCCGAACCGCGTGAAAGAGTGTGCCAACTGCTCCACAGAAGGGACAGGACGAATCGTAGGTGTCTGGGTACCATTTACTCATTACGTAAGGATTGGGCAGAGTATTAGTTTGTAGTCGCCTGATTATGTGCTCTTCATATTTACTTAGGGTTTTGTGAGGAAGAGGATATTTCCTTCTTGTGATCTTATAGTACTCCGTAATTTCTGCGTAGCTTAGTAAGGGTGAGGGGTTGTCAACTGTGTCAGAGAGAGGCTGCGTGCCAGATGCTCGAAGGAGGTGAGCTCGAGCAGCTGTGTTGGCCGCATCATTGCCCGTCGTTGAGAGGTGTCCTGGCGTCCAGAAGATCTGGATGTTGGAAGGATTAGACCTTTCAAAAATTTCCCAACACGGAGCGCCAACGCGGCCTCTGAGGTAATTGCGTACCGCTGCTTGTGAGTCGGACATAACCGTTGCCTCGCTGTTCTTTTGATATCGCTAGTGCGATAGCTGCTTCTTCAGCCGATGTGGTATCCACCGCTTGGATAAGGCTGCTTGCAATGATATTCCCCCTGGGTGAAACTGCTGCAATTGCCGCGACTCCGTTAACGGGTCCAGCCGCATCAACGTAGATCGTGTCCTTGTTTTCATCCCAGCGCTTGGAGAGGTGTCTAGCTCTGGCTAGTCTCCGTCCTCTGTTGTATTCCTCGTCCATGCGTTTTGGTATGGGGTGAGTGGTGATGTGTGATCTCATCTGCATGGGCATGTCGATCTTGTCAGCGACTTCCCGGGGTGGGCCGATTCTCAGCTTCTGTAATATTTTCCTGCCAGGCTTAGATGTTGACAGCCTGACAACTTGATTTACACGGTGGGCCTCTATTAGTTCGTTGATGGTGTGATGGATCCCCAGCTGTAATAAGCGCTTAGTGGATGTGCATAAAGGGAGTCCCAGCACCGTCTTATCTGCCTTTCGAATAATAACATGTAGTTGGTCTTTCTCCTTTTTGCTAAGCCGTAAGTACCGGCTGGCGTATGTTAGTTTAGAGAGAATGAAAGCCTGAACTAATCTTAGGGCCTCCTTCTCTCTTAGTCCATTTCTTTTCTTGATTACCCGGCGTAACATTCTAGAGACTTGTTCGGAATAGGCTTGTAGCTGTCTGATTGTAGCGGTGTTAGTGTTGCCGCTGGGTATGATGGCTCCCAGGATCTTGATCTCTTTCTTGATCGGAATGCTCATACCCTGGACCGTAATGGCGACAGAGGGAGTGGACGGCAAAAGCCCCGTATTCAGCTTCTTGCCGCGGTCGATCAGGAGTAACTCTGATTTCTCGGGAGAGCACGTTAACCCATGCCTCGCCGCATGCTGGCACACGACATTCGCTGCTTCCTGAAGCCGGTCTTTAATTTCCCCTTCATTACCGCTGCAACACCAGATCGTATTGTCGTCGGCGTATATAGCGTGCTCAATGCCTTGGATGCGGTCTAGCTTCTTTGGTAGCCCACGCATGGCCAGGTTGAAGAGAAGTGGAGACAAGACCGCTCCCTGCGGGGTGCCCTTGGAACCTAGATTGAACGGAGAAGAGGTCCGATCACCAATACTTATTGACGCTTTTCTATTGGAGAGAACGTCCCTCACGTAATTATATGTGCGGTCACCACAGTTGATGCTGTTAAGCTCATCCAGTATCCCCTGGTGGTTGACATTGTCAAATGCCCCTTTTAAATCGAGCGCAAGGATGGCCTTGACCTGACATCTGCCGGGGTTGTCCAGAACATCCTCTCTGCTACGGAGGAGAATATCCTGTGTAGATAGCTTTTCTCTAAACCCGTACAGCGTGTCAGGGAGGATATCAGTCTTCATCAGGAGTCGTTTCAGTCGGGCGTTCACGACCCTCTCGAACAGTTTACCCAGACACGACGTCAGGGAGATGGGTCGTAAATGATCAATATCGCATGGCTTTTTGGGTTTGGGAATAAATCGCACTAAAGCCAATTTCCAGGAGCCGGGGATCTGGCCCTTGTTCCAGCACTGCGTGTTGAAGTATTTCACTAATTTTCTTAAGGAGATGTCATCCATATTAAAGAGCATCTTGGTGTTTATCTGGTCCGGTCCAGGAGCGGTGTTCTTACGCATGACGTCAAGCTCCGCCCTCAGTTCGTCAACCGTTACGTCTTGGTCCATCTCTTCATTGGGTGCACCGGTGTACGCAGGGAGAGGGTACGAGGATCCCACATCGAGGAATTTCCATGGAAGTTCTGCAATGAGGGCTTCGTTGTCCCCTTTATAGCTGTGCAAGGCGTTACAGAGCGTGTCTGTTTGCTCTTTCCGGTTTGAGTTCGGCTCGATAAGGGATCTGAGGAGACCCCATGCTTTAGCCGTGCCCATTCTACCGTTGAGCTCATCCCACAGCTTGAGCCAGTTTTGGTTAGCGAGGTTATGTGCGTAGTCATCCGCTTCTTTAGTGAGTTCTGCAATCCTGGTCTTCAGCTTGCGATTTAACTTTTGCCTTTTCCACCTCCTTGTCAGAGATCTCCTGGCTTCCCACAGATTTAACAGGTGCGGGTCAACTGCAGGAGTTTCCTACGTGGTGTTCGCTGTCGTAGAATGCCTGGCGACGGTTTTCATCTGCAGCGCTGTCCATGCCTCAATATCTGTGATATCTTCGTCCGGGAGACGTGCGATTTCCTCTCTCCACTTCTCTCAGTTCACAATCTTAGCCTTGTCAAATGGTTTCCGACATTTAACTCCCTGAACAGTGCAGGAGAGGACGAAGTGATCACTGCCCAGGGACTCTCCAGTGTTAGACCAGGTGGCCTGCAGGCAGTTTTTCACAAGCGTGAGATCTGGACAAATGCCTCTGCTGACGCTATTACCCGCTCTGGTGGGTTGCAGGGGATCCGTTAAGATTGTGAGCCCTTCTCTGTTCGCGATCTCAAGGATCCTCCTACCTTTCGGGCTGTTAAAGTGATATCCCCATGCTTGATGGGGCGCATTGAAATCACCAGCTATGACGAGGGGGTCCTTACCTGCCCTCTTGATAAAATTATTAAATAGCGTGGCTATCTGACGACATGAGTCCCTGGGGCGACTGTACACGTTCAGTATGTGCAAACTGCGTTTTCCCCTGTGTTTGGGAAGAATTTCAATGTAAACATGTTCGATATTTTCGGCTAGCAGTTCTTGCAGCGTTGCGGTAAACTCCTTGTGAACAATTATTCCTAGGCTATGCTCATCTTGGAAAGTTTTGTACCCCTTCATGCTGATGACCGTATTTGCTTCTTGAAGTACTATTAGCAGGTGGCGTCTCCGACGTGTAGATGAAAAATTGAAGGCTTGCTTTTTTCTTTTTAAATCCCCGACAATTCCATTGCCAAATTATTTTTTCCTGTCCCCTATGTGCCATGGTCCTTATTCGTCCTCTTCTGGAAGGGGGTGCCTGTCGGCATATTTGGATTTCCTATTTCGGAAGCTGCACTCGTTGAGTTTAGATTTGAATTCGTCTCGGACTGTGGCAATGGCGGAGTTTATGTACTTCCTAGTGTTGGCGGACTCGTTTGCGAGCTCGTTTTTGACCATCTGAATAACTTGTAGGAACTTGTTATCCTCCTTTCTGTCAGCCCTCAGCTCTGCAATGACGCGCTCATAAACTGACTGTGTGCTCTCCGGTTTGCGGAAACACAGTGCAAGAACGCGGTCGTGGGTAGCAGAAAAGCAAGCCATTCGCAGCCTGCGGAATAACAGTAGCATCGCCATCCTTCCTTCCGACAAAGGCAACACCACAGTCTTGCTTGACAGGAGCGACTACAACAAGAAATTGTTGGCCCTTCTCGGAGACCATCGGACTTACACTCCTCTAGCCCGTGACCCAACAAGCAGACTACAGACCAAGCTGCAACAACTGCTGGCCAGACTGTTCAGTTTGGTTCCTCCGCACCAGAAGAGCCTTTATTACCGGCTGCTGTGCACAAACGGTTCAGCTCCTGCAATTTACGGCCTGCCTAAAGTCCACAAGCCTGGGGTACCGCTTCGACCTATTGTCGACTTCACCAGATCGCCACTTTATAGACTGTCAGGCTATCTTCACCGGGTGTTGAGTCCTCTAGCCGGTAAGACATCAACGCATGTCGGAAATTCGTCCACGTTTGCATCTAAGTTACATGGCATCTCGCTGAGTGAAGACGACATTATGGTTTCGTTTGACGTGACATCGCTTTTTACTAGCGTACCAGTGGATTTAGCAGTAGCTACATGTGAAAAAGCCCTGGAAGCTGACACTGGTCTCCCTGGCCGCACACCCTTCGACGTTCCGGAACTTTGCGAGCTGCTGAGATTTTGCCTTGGCAACACTTATTTTTCCTACGGCGGCAGTTTCTATCAGCAGACACAAGGCACGGCAATGGGGCCGTCAATATCAGTTACAACGGCCAATTTAGTAATGGAAGCCCTGGAAGAAAAAGTGCTAGCCGCCTTCATTCATGCACCCAAAGTATTCTACCGCTACGTAGACGACTGCTTCTGCATTTTGAAGAAACAAGATGTCACACGCTTCCTGGACAGCCTAAATGCCCAGAATGCGCATATACAGTTCACCCTTGAACTTGAGAAAGACGGCTCTTTGCCATTCCTGGATGTACTGGTTCGCAGGGATGAGGGCGCCCTCACCTTCTCGGTCTATAGGAAGCCTACGCATACAGGTCGCTACCTCAATTTTATGTCGTGTCATCCGGCTGGCCACAAGACGTCGGTGGTATCGTCTTTAATAACACGTGCCGTACGCATATGCTCAGATGAAAATTCATTGCAAAACGAGCTGAGGACGATTCACCGAGAACTGGCTAATAACGGTTACCCTAGTCGCTTTGTCCACAATATTCAGAAGCGGATCTTACAGCCGGAAACACAAAGCAACAAGACATTCCCGGCGCGTGCTGCCATTCCTTACGTGCAGGGAATCAGCGAAGCACTATCCCGCGTGTTTTCAAAATATGACATGCGCATTGCCCACATCCCGACCAGCAAGCTCCGTAACCAGCTCGTGAACGTGAAAGATAAACTGCCGATTGAAGCATTTCCAGGTGTCATCTACCAGATCCCATGTGCTGATTGCCCCCAGGTTTACGTTGGCGAAACAGGAAAGTTCTCCAGAAGGCTTAACGACCACAAACGTGACGTCAGAAATAATAATCACACGACGAACGCCATTACCGAGCATGTGCAAGAGCATACTCATACGATTGACTGGGACCACGCCACTGTCATCGCGAAGGAAAGGAACGTGTCATCTCGGCGGCTGATGGAATCTCTAATCATACAATCGACACCAGCTACCATGAACCGGGTGCAAGGAACCATGCCACCCATCTACGCACGCTCCTTGCGCCACGTGTTACATATATAAGTCGCGACAATTTCTTGTACCGCTCAGTGATCAAGGAACCCGTACGAGGTTCCGAAACGTCTTTGAATTTCATGACATGATCAGTGAGCGCATTCCTTTGTCTTTAAACTGACTGTGAGTTTGGCCGGGCTTCGGGTGTTTTGTCGGGAGTTGTTTGTGACTGCAGCCTGACCAATTTAAGTTCAGCTCGCAACTCCTCGTTCTATTTTTTAGCTGAATAATTTCTGCTTTCAGGTCATTAAACTCCTTATTTATCGCGTTTCCGGGGAGGGATGGAGGCAACCCAGCATAGCCCACCTTTACGATGTGTCTTGAGTCTTCTTGCTTCTCAGAAGACGGTCCGCGTTCTCGGGTGCGTGGCGTCTCCTGTGCCGGTGGATCCGCCTTAGGTGCAAAGGAGACCGACCTGGTGGTCCCCTGCTCTTTATGATGTCTTGACTCTTACGTTCCGGATCGGCCTGACGAGTTGCGACGTTGACTAGACTTAGATCTTGACCGGGACCTGGACGTAGAATTGGAGGCCGCTCTTCTGGGTTCCTTCTTCTCGAACTGCTCGTTTCGGCTGGTGCGTACAGCTGCCGCGTAGCTCTTGCTGGTGCCACTGGTTGTCGGTTTCTCTTCCTGATCACCGAAATGTTGATGTTTCCTAGGCTTATTGATGGGATCCAGAAACTTTGCTTTGCATTCCCTTGAGTAGGTGTGGTGATTCCCCTGGCATGCCGCACAAGTTGGGGTGCAGTCGTGAGCTTCCCCGGGGTTCAGCTTGCCGCGCGAGTCACATTTCGATTCAGCTGGGCTGGGGCAGACGTCCGGTCTATGTCCTTCCCTGCCGCACAGTACGCAAAACGGTCTAGTTTTCCTATAAAGAAAACATTTGCGCTTGATCCACCCGTACGTCACAAAGAAAGGGACTTTGTATCCACTGAACAGTATCACCGCCGAGTTGGATCTGCCGAGCCTTCGGATGCCTAATATTTCGTGGGTTTCCGAGGAAAAGTCTTTCTGTAGGTCTCTGTCTGATGCGTTGGGGTCAATCCCGTGCACCACCCCTTTGCATGAGTGTTGCGGTGTTCTCACGTAGGCATTAAGGTGGTACTTTTTCCCGTCTAGGTTGATGTGATCGATCTTCGCAAGTACTGTGGCGTCTTCGACATGGGAAGTTGCCGCGATGATGATGTTTTGCTCTTCAATAACTCTCATTTAAGGTTTGGCGCGTAGCGTCTTGCCGCGTAACGCGTTTTCGAACGCGACGTTAAGTGGGTGTACACTCCCACCCCACATTTTTAGCTCTAAACGGTCTTTCGGCTTGATAATCACTTTAAATTCATACTTGTCGAGGTCAGGCAGTCTCGGGGGCCTTTGGCGGCTCGTGGGATCCGCTGCTGGTGACTTCGTGTCATCTTCGTATGCGTTCGGAGCCGAGTGCCCTTGTGCACGCTATCCTGCCCTGAGCTATATCGTCTTCCATCCAGGTTCTGGCTGTGAGTTATCAAAGTTCGCCTCGCCTTGTTTTTGTTTGCTGCTGCTCGGAACACTTCCGAATCCTCCAGACTCGGGGTCGTAGCCATGGGTGTGGTCCACATCCATCGTCGAAGCCGTAGCGGAGTAGCTGCTCGCTGGTCAGGCCGAACGCGGCAACGGACGCCGGGCCCGGTGCCAAAGTGCTTGCGAGGCTTAGCGATCCCACGTTTTGGCTTGGACTTTTAAAGTCCCGCATAATCCGCATTGTTATAGTTTGTTCTTCGTGCAGTAGCTCCTCGTAAATTACCATGCTGCTCCACTGATGTGTGAAAGGCGTGGCTATATTTTCTTGAACTAGTGCATTCAGTTCGTTGGAAGTTCCAAGAACTCGCAATTTCTCTTGCAATACTCGCCTGTTGGCTGGAGCCCGTTCCTTGCTCAGGCCAACGGTGCTGCTATACTGAAGTGCGGCTTACTTGGTGATGCCAGATGCAAAGTTTTACATGCCATCCCGACAGGGCCTTCCCTTCCTTATTACTGTCTCAAAAAACACCCGCTTCCCTGGTCCAGTCCTACCGCTATCTCGGCAACCGCATAGCCTGTACACTTAAGCGCATCTGGCTGTTTTCCATTCGTCATCTGTAAGTATCCCCAAAAACAGCTCTTGCTCGACAGTGGATATATCGACAGGTGGAACGCCATCCGGCGTCAGGAATTCAGTCACTGCCGGTTACCTTAGTCGTGCTTTTATGTAGTGCGCCGTTTTTCAAGCTGCTGCATTGTCATTACTTTCCCATAAATGCGTGCACGATATTTTCACATTATGTACACGAAAACCATGTTTTCATGTTTTTATTCAAAAGTAGGGTTGTAATACGCAAATATACAATGCAGGAGGTCCCAGAGCAAAATCATGAAGGGGGACCTCCTGTCGCGTGGTAGAGGAAATTCAGGACTTTCGTTTCAATGTCGCACCTTTCAATTACACGAATTATTTTAAATGTTATAGCCTATTTATTTATTTATTTACATACCTACAGCGCCCTTGCGTGCATTAGTGTTAGGGGGGGGGGAAGAAAAACAATATGAGTGCACAGATGGCATATAATACAAATTCAGCTGCAAATTAAAGGCATGAAACAAGCAGGGAAAAATGAAACGATACGTATACAGGTAGGTGTCTTGATATTTGCGTCGCTTAGTCACACTGTATCATGGTAAGTGGGAAAACAAGCATGAGAAGTTAAACGCCATGATAAAACCCATTAAAAAAGAATATTTTTCAGATCCTTGATAAAGGACGAAGGGGTCCCGGAAACAATTTCTCCATCAAACCATTGCACTCATGTATTGTCTTAGGGAAGAAGCTGTTCTAAATAAGTTTATCCGGCAAGCATATTCACGCACTTCTCTGGAATGGTCCGTTCGTGCAGATATATTGATATAGATATATAGATATATAGCCTAGGTATACCCTAGACGGGCTTTGAAGAGCCCGTTATTCAGGAATGACAGTCCCTCCCAGACTCCGGCAAACTGGGCCAGCACAGGAATATCAGGTAGGCCTTGTGATTTAAAAACAACCAAGGCGGAGTCATTTTTAAGAAAGCGGGACTACCTAGAATGATACACGAGGGTTGGTGCATGAGAACGGGTAAGTTGTGTAGCAAGAGCGAGAACGAAGTCGGTGCAATGGTTTCGACGAACATGCGCAATTTTTTTCTATACGCTTGCAATTGTTAGCTCACCGCCAAGTGGAAGTTGCTAATTATATGTCGTGTAGGACGACTGCGACAACTGGGCGGTGCCTCCGCTTTGGGGCGCGAAGGTTTCCCGAGTATTATTTACTGTGTCCTGGAAGGTTCTTAACTAAACATCGCTGCAGAGTAATTTCGGGATTGCAGGTTTCGTTTACTTTTGGTTAAACTCGTACGCACGTACGTCTATCTCAGCATGTATAGACCGCAGTTTGAGCGTGCCGTTTTATTTCAGCCGAGAGACGAACTCAGTTGGTCCTTCAGCTCAAATTTGCAGCACAAAAATTATGCTCACTCTTGTGTTTTTCCTTTTCCTGCCCTTGGGATTAACTAATTCACCAAAAATTGGTCGAGAATGCGTCGGCGGCGTTTTCCCTGTTGCTTTGTTTCTTGGAGGCACCGATCTCAGGTTTATGAGACCAAATGTGATGTTGCAAATTAAACAGAAGAGCGAGCCAGGCGAGACGCCTAGTAGGTGCCAATACAAATGTTGTGTGGTGCGAAGCTTTAAACTCTTTTACGGGTGCGGTATCGGGGACAGGACGCCAGAGTTTGTAAAGGCACCTGCAGTGGAATGAGGTGAGCGATGTTGTCACTAGTGTTGCATCTGTCTGATCCATTCAGCACGTTTTGTTTTCTTTTTACAAAAAAGAAGAGATTCCTGTACCGTCGAGCTAAATATTATAAATATGGCGTTTGTGGCATGGTTAGTACAGCGTGGACTGTTTTTTTTTAACAGTCTCTTAAATTTTTCTTAACGACATTACCCAACTCTCCGGATCAGTTGGTTGAGTGCTCGCTTCCTGGACATGTGAAGAGTTGCTAGAGCGCGACGTTCTCATCACTTTGTGCACCGGCTGAGATCGGCCGCTCGGAGCCCACCCGCTGTCGCTCAGAGGGTTTACGACGCCGCAGGGCACGAGGTCACAGTCACGATCTGTTATGCATCTCCGCGTTGCGATCGTGTAGGAGTAAAACTGATCTTGGAGTTGAGGGCGCGTGAGCGACTCAGGCCATCACGTCCCAATGCGCAAGTTAAATGCCTGCCTGACCTGCTGAATGCTTTAAAAAGGTTCTATTTGGGTTAAAAGCTCGCATCTATGATAAACTAAATACTAATGAAGAGTACAACTGCGTCCCCTTCAAAGATCCACCTAGAATGCTGTATTCATCAAACATATAGGGTTTTTTCAGCAAAACCACGGAAATCTCTTTCTTTTAGTTGTTGAAACTTTCTGCACGAAACTAAAGTAAGAAGTACTAATTAAACCTCTTCAGTTCCGAGTAAAAATGAGGAAGTGAAAAGATTTCACGTCTAGCGGTCCTGCAACGAACGTTAACTGGAGGCGAAGCAATTTGTGACAAACCATGCAGTTCCCTCGATTCAGCTGAAGTCGGGTTTCCCGGTGTAAAACCGCCCTAATTGCCCCTCGTCTCCTCGGCAGCAGCAAGGCGCCAGTGTCGGGCCTCCCTCTTTCCTTAGCGCCGTTCGTTCGTCTTACGGGCCCGTTAAACTTGACCTTGCCGCGTTAGAGAATTTAGGTCAGGCGATCAACGCGGACCACGTTGCGACGCCACTTCGTCGAATTAGCTGCGCATCCCCATTTGCGGCCTCAGCAGCACCGCTCGCATTTGTCATTCAGCGCACCGTGGTTATACACATGGGCGCATTCAGTGTTCCGTTTTTATTCCCCTCCGACATGTCAGCTCGTTTTTTCTTAAAAACAAATGAAAGGTGGTGGATATATGAAACTGGATGTTCAGACTTGACTCCTACGGCCATGTGTAGCTTATTTGCACGCCCCCCCCCCCCCCCCCCCCCACTACAATCGCTGCTTTTCCTCTTCACTCTTTTTCCAGCCTCATTGCTTTGGAAGATCGGGCACCTTTGGTGCGCCAGCCCCCTCCGTGTGTTTACATTCGTCCGTTTAGACCAAGGAACAGATGGGAGGAAACGAGAGGTCACATTTACCTGCTCCCACGACTGCCGGTGAGGCACTGTAAACACTGCCGCATTTCTGCGCCGTTGGTTGTCGCCTGTGACCGGGAACAGCTAAAAACAACAAAGCGGAGGTTTACCGACGAACGACCGTTACTTCCCTTACCCTCTTTAGAAGGCTGGCTGTCGCGGGAAGAAAATCACCGTAACACGACGTTCCGGTAGCCTGTTCTTCCTCCTCGCCCTTCGCCTTTGTTTTCTTCTTTTTTCTTTCTTTCTCTCAAATTTTTTCCTCGGTGCGGCAACGGCCCGACGGAACCGCTGCCGCTTCTGCTGTTGCTGCTTCTGCGGGGTGGCCGCGTTTGCTTCAGCCAGGCCGGCTGGCCTGCACCCCTCCCCCGTTTCTTCTCCGTTCAATGGTTCGTTCCGTGCGCATAGCTACGCGCACTGCGGAGAGCGGCGGAAGTGCCGCGCGTCCAAGGCTTGTCTCTCCAACCCCTCGAAGCCACTGTGCTCCGCCCGCTGCTGGCGGCTGCTGCTGCTGCTTGCTGAGGTCGAACAGCCGGGCAACCGGTCAGATGTCACGATCGGATTGCGAGCGTCCGTCCGTGCGTTGCGGTGGGGGGCCCCGGAGGAGGGTTCCGGCAATGCCCTCATTCCCGTCTCCGCTGTGATGCGTCGTCGGCCGGCTGGCCGGAATGACTCGCTTTCCGTAGACGGCGCCGCTGGCGTCGCAGTCTCTCCCCTGCGCTGACATCGGGCCTACGTCTTCTGCTCTGTGCGTCCGCCGCGTGCCTTCCTCAGGCGTGGGTTAGTCGTCGCGAGCTGATCGCAGCGACGCGGTTTGGAGCGACACCGTGTGTGGGCCCGGGGCTTTTGTCCCATCGCAGTGCTTAGTCGACGTGAACGGGACCCGCATCGTGGCGTGGCTGCTTTCGAGCTGCGTCGGTCGGCGAGTTCTCCATTGTGTCCTGTTAATCCTGCCGTGATTGACGCGAGCGACAAAGCACCGAAGGAGCATCGGTCGTGTTTCGCTCCTCGTTGTCTGCGCTCGGCTGAGGTCGCGCAGAAGAGTCAAAGCTTTTTCTTGTGATGGCAGCGGTGTCACCGTCGAATGTTCACTTGGCAAGAGTGTTTTGTGCTATGTTTTGTGCGGTGGCGACGTTAGTTAACTTGTGACAGCAAATGGTGCCGTCTAGGGCGCCCATCCTTTTCTTGTGGCCAGCAGTTCACGGACAGAGTACGTCAAAGCAATGAAATGCGATATCACCGAAATATAAGCACTGAGATTTGCGTACAGTGTAAGCGATTGTCCTTTTTACTATAATTGTATGCGTTCGACGAAAAGAAAAACAGATTGTCGGGAAGCGTCTTTCTGCGGTACAGACAGTGTTCTTATGCCCTAGATTGAATTTGGGTTGTCTAACTGTATAACTACCCCAGTTCACTTAGTTTTAAATCTGGGCTTCCGAGTCAGCTACGCCTCCTGCGGCTTTTCTGTTGTCTGCAGCGTTACGAGTACTTGGCAGTCTACTGTTGCATGTGTCTGTGTCCCAGACTGAACGGTTGAACGTTCCGAAATTCCCATATATCTGTGCGTCCGAACGTAATTAGGAGCATTTTCACGCTGTGAGCAGTATGATGAGTGCAGTGCCTCTAATTTTTTTCTCCACATTTGGTTGCTCATTCGGAACGCCCAGTTTAAACACCCAGCTCTGAGCCCGATTATTTATGGTTGCGCTTAAGTACTGGTGATTACCATTACCTATTTTGTCGCAAAAAAAGTTGCAGAAGGAGAAGTAAGAAGCGTCATTTAATCTACCGCCATTATTGGCATTTAAATCGTTAAAATGATCTCGCTAATCTTCTTAGTTTGGCTCATTCACCAAAGAGCTGCGTGATGGGGAATATGTATTTTAGTGTCTCGATATCGATTACTTCCACTGGTATTTTCAGTGGTTGGCGACAGTGCTTTCGGACTGGCTTGCTTTTTAAGCAGCAGACGTTGCAGGCGTAGAATTGGGGCTGCTTCATTTTTCGAGATCTACAGACGCGGCTGAGAAACTGTTGTGTGAGTTTTCACCTCGCTGTAGCGTTTTGCTTCGGCGTTTTTCGAGGCAAATTATAATCTCCAAGTCAGCTTTTTATCAGGAGTTCTCTGCAGCGGGTGGAAAAATAGCCAGCTACCATTCATCTTATACTTGGCGTCGCTTTCGGTCATTGCAAATACTATTCACCGACGTCGACATCCAGTGTGAATGTTTCTATTACTAAGATGCAATGTGGCAACCATAATCGGAGCTGATCGGACCAAGTGAGTTTATGCAGCTCAGCTCGCAAGTTTTGCTCGCAGAGATCCGTCCTAGGTGGCCTGCCCAAGCGTCAGTGGTTGTCACGGAGCACGATCTGTTATCGTACGAACTTCCTGCAGACTCAATTTCTCTTTTTGTTCTCGGACATATATACCCATCCATGTGACGATGACGACAGTGCGCATAGTTTCACGGCAACTATGATGCATCACGGCGGTGACGATGCTTTTCTGGACAATCCCGCTTTGCGTAAAGCACTACAGACATTGACCGCAGTGCATCCGTGTACGTCTGAATGCTCCAAATAGTTGCGAAGCGCAACGAAGATGTACTCCACAGATCAAGAAGGGCAGAAGCTGCCCTGCCTATACGTGCCACTGGTAAGGAAGGCTTGTCTGACTCTTCCCGGTTTGCTTAATGCGGTTGCTGGAAAGGGTGTGACGTGATGCGATGCAAAGCTTTTTTTTTTCTCTCGAAATGAACGCCTCATGGTAGCGACTGCTGTGGATATTCTCACTTTGTCTTTCTTTTCGTTGGCCAAAACTGTTACGTGTCCGCGTGCATGGGGTTTGTTTATGCGCTATATAAGGGGAAAAGATAACACGAGCCTATTATTTTTCACTAATTTTGACGACGGTATACCGTGAGGTTGTCGATTTTATTTGACTTATATACCGAGTGATGTGTCTCTCGTTCGAAGCAAACAGCATCTGCTTTGCGCATACTCGGAGCCTAAATTCGCAGCGAACTTTGCGCAGTCGGATCGGACAACATTGGATTGGGAGTGCCCTGTCGTGACTTATAGTTCAGCCTTCTGCATAAGACGTTCCTGATGATGACGATTATTATTGGTGTGCTTGGGGCCATACCGTGTGCATAAGGGTACCTCCATGCAGCGTTCCTTATCAACCTATTGTACATTGGCAACTCGTGGCACCAGTCGGTCGGCAGTCGCGAACACTGTGCAACTGAATGCGAATATTTTAATTTGTAATTGAATGAAAACTAAAGGGTGCAGTGAGATGGTGAGGGAATATATTGATACTGATGGCCCACACTTCCTACGTGCTACAAAGCCTGACTTAAATGCTTCCTGCTTTCGCACCTACGCGTTCTCACGGCCATGGGAAATCAGTAGGGTATACGAAAGATTCAAAATTCTCGGCGTAATTTTTTATGTTCAGCGCCGTGCAGCATGCGGTGGCAGCCGCGAGAACTAGAAGCGTTTGTACAGACTTTCTGTGCTTGGGATGTTCAACATGCAGAGCACGTGACGCCCTTCATGTGCGACTGACTCTTGGAGAGTTCAGCGCAAGACCGGGGCACGTTAGTACCTGTGAAAGCCAGTGGGCGACCGGTGGAAGCAGGCGCCGACCTCACGACCTTCCGGATTTGAGGCGAGCGGCCTGAGTGATGCCGATTCAGTCTGCACCTAACTACCGGTCTGACTACCAGATTGCCGTCACCACTACGTGACAATATGCGTAATGCCTCATTGATGCACTTGTGCAGCTAAAATGAAAGAGGCAGCCTTTAACGTAGGTGACGCTTGGAAGAAGGACTTCAGGGTGCGGTTTTGTTACATGCTCAGAAAAGGTAGGCTCCACCATCAAAATGTGACACAGCAGAAGGGCGATACTCTAGTTAGCACCATAGATCACTGCAGCGCCGAAAGGAAAATAGGTGCAGGGTTGGTGAAAAGCCCCCATTCCACAGGGTAGGTTTTTGAGCCAGGTAGTTGGGCATTTACGACAGTCCACAAGCCTAAGATCTCTGGAGGGTAAGCAAGAGCGTCATCGTCACTCATAAGGATCTTGCTGTTGTCGGATACAACGCAAGCACGAAGCGGCAGACGCCCCTCAAAGGCGGCCTTCGAGCCAATGGCGTCGACCAATTTTCTTCACGCCGTTTCTAATCCGATTAGGCCGCATGATGCCTAATCTGCCACCCTTGCGATGTCATGTTAGCAGTTCCAAGAGGATTAACCACTGCATTCTGAGAATCGGTCGACGCCATTGTCTGGAGGGCCTCCTTGGGCGTTCGCCGTGTAGTTCTTGAGTTATATTCTACTATAGCTACAAAGGCATCTAAGTGCTCGACTACACTACACAAAAGCGGAACCTGTGACCTAGGAAAACTTGACCAACCCGGTACATGTGGACGACCGAAGTAATAAACATCTTGTGCACGGGCACAACAGGTTTCGCACCAGAAGACTTGTCACTCCTCCTGATCTTTCTCAATGACGCAGCTTGATGTGTCTGTGACATTCACGCTTGTGCCGCATTAGTACGTACAGCATACGGGTCGCACGGCACGTTGCACGCGGCACTCGCTCTCTCACTCACTCTCTCACTCACTAACTCTCTCACTCTCTCACTCACTCACTCACTCTCTCAATCTGTTACTCACTGACTCATTCGCACTTGTCCTTGAGTGCTGTGAAACTACTTTTGTCTGGCCACACGAGGTGTTTCACGGTACTCGTCACACTGCATTCGAAACAAAGGCCATTAGATGTTATACCTTAACTTTGGAGATTTTAGCACCCCATGCTTTCTTTGCGTGAAAAGTGAGGTGACACACTCGTACACACACATGCACAGAACACATGCAAAGTCTAAAACGAAAAACAACAAATGGATGCGAGGTCATTTCTCAGGTTAGCACAGAAAAGCCTACGGTAATGCGGCGTAGCTAAATCAACTAATTCAGCTGACGGACAGTAGCACACTTCATTTGCACGGTCTTCGCATCCTAAGCTACTTAGCGCGCTTTCAAGCACTGCTCCGCAGTGATTTGTGGTTTCTCGATGTCGCCGAAAGCTACTTCCGCCAAGCCCCCTGAGCGAAGCTGATTATCGAACAGGTGGAATTTGCAGTCACGATTAATGCGGCAGATATGCGCCGCGCTCTGCGTACTCATATCACTGAATTCTTAACGCAAAGACTCGCCAAAGTGTGTAACTCGCCATGCCTTGCCTGACGCCCGGGTTGCTCAGAGAACAGCTCTGCTACATACGTTGCCTTATTCACCGCGAAATTTTCACTATGTTGACAAAAGGGGGCGTATTTTGTTAATCATGAGCAAGATCTTAATGCCTTTCTGCAGACTGATAATCTAACTTCAGTGGCGTTGTTTTTGGTTTTTTTTTGTGTGTTTTATGGTGTTTAACGTCTCAAAGTGACTCAGACAAGAGGTACATCGTAGTGAAGGGCTCCGGAAATTTCGACCACCTGGGGTTCTTTATACGTGCACTGACATCGCACAGTACTCGGGCATCCAGCATTTCGCATCCATCGAAATGCGACCGCTGCGGCCAGGATCGAACTCGCGTCTTTCGAGTCAGCAGCCGAGCACCATAAACACTGTTAACTTTAGTTGCGTCTTTGGAATAAGTAGTAATGTATACAAGGATGGTTTTAGGGCAGCCTGGAAAACCATGTTCAGGCTGGTAGCAGAAACAGTGTTTCTGTGGAATATGCGAGGCTATTTTGCGCTAAGAGGAGAGCAATACTGTAGACAGTGGACAGAGTTGGTGATTAGTTGGTGGTTGGTTCTACGAGTGGCTTGCCCACTCAGAGAATGCAGCAGGTTCTTGAATATTCAGCTCCCACAAGCATCTGGGCAAATTTTGAGCCGCTGTTCAACAACGAACTTGTCAATTTTCATCACCTCTAGAACTTTGATGAACGAAGCAGAGAATAGCCAGGGAATAAATTTGCAGCGCAGGTAACACGCTGCTATAGGAAGGCACGCGGTGAGCTCTAGTACCGTGAGCGCTTCCACGTGAATTCCCTTACAAAAAATTATTTACACAGTATATATACTTCTGTCTATAATGTCTACAGACTGTCTATAGAGAAATCCAAGAGAATAGTCTATTGGCAATACAAATCCTATTGTTTATAGACAATCTATAGATTTATGGCAATACACCTTTAGTAGAATTTTATCTATAGACAGCCTATAGACTATGAATAGGAAGGAAACAGTCCATAAGAACTCGATAGACTATCTATAGACCATTTTTATAAGGGCATGTGCCCATGCGCTGAATATTCCGTGCGAACAGTGCACTTACGATCGCAGCGTCAATTCCTGCTGTGGGACGCGGCGTCGCTAACACAAGTTTCATAGGATCGAGATTTCTGCCGGTGTACATAACACAAGAGATTGCGCGGCACACCGTAACGTCGGACACGTTGATTCGTTGCTACAGAATTAACACTTGTATCGTCGAATTTAAACAAAATGACTTGACAGATCCGCGTACTCATTCCCCACAGCACCTGTCAGACATTTAGAGTGTGTACGCGGGCTATAAGCATGTTTTTATGCATAATTAGATCTTTTGGCAGACGATATTAGTAAAATAAACGCGCGACCAATCACTTTCCCTGTCACGTTTACGCAGGCAACACCATTAAGTCGTAGAATTGAAAAAAAAAAAAACTCCGTCTCTTTATAGCAGGGGTGTACTAAATACTCAGTATAAGCAGGACCTCCGGCAGCAGCACCTGTCACGGATCTGTGCGGTGGGCACTAAGGTGCAAAACAAAGGTAGACGGGTCATATATACGTGTATTAGTTTTGAAGTACCCGCAGAAGACGACGTATTCTATCAGCACAGTTCCTTTCTACAGATGTAACCGATATCTTCGCCTCTTTGGAGAGCCAAGAGTGATGGGGCTCTTCTTGCTTTCGCATTCACTGTACCCGCCGGAAAACCTTTTCTTCAACAACTATCCCTGCTGCGATGTCGAGTAGACAAGGGTAAGGAAATGAGGGGTTCGTTATGACATCCATATGAAGGAAGGCAACCGTCACCGAAACCAAGGAAAGCGCAGGGAAAATTTTCTATCCTTTTTTTACGTTGTGCTGATAAATGGAAAAATAATAGCGTATGATCATTTTATCACTGAATGATAATCGATAGCGGAGCATAATAACTCCAAAAAAAAGAAGGGGAGTGTTTAAAAACAAACACGGATCCTATATTTCCGAAGATAAGAAGTGTTGCATTGCAGGTACCAGGATTAAATATCACATTTCACAATATCCGTCGAGGAAATGGCCGGGGAGAAAGAGGAGATACTGCTCTAACGAGCGACACTATAGAGCGAAGTTTTCCAACTGTTGCCAAAAGTTGGCACTCCCCAGATCTCAATGATTTTGCTTTCGCCTTGCCTTGGAAAACAGTGTTGTTGGACGCCGGAAATGACACTATTTTCTATTTATTTCCTCCAGCAGTGTTCTCTGTTCGTTTTATATAACATATGCGACAGTGAACTGCTTATGCAAGAACTGCATTCTCGAATAAGTAGTTGTTTCAAATCGAGTCATTCCGCGATTTGATGGACGTCGCTTTGCGCCCTCCCGCAAGCGCGGTTTTCGAATGGCGAGAGAAATGCCCCAATTAGATAAGCCACAGTAGCGAGCGTAAACGCGCAATTTTTAAAAGTAAGCTTTGTGAGTTAGCACAGCGCTCTTTTCCGCATAGCATTGTCAGCAGTGTACCACATCAAAATGCAGCTAAGACGTGCTAACTAGCAAGGGGATTAACTATTATTGAATCGTTAACTCTTTACCTATTGCTTTTGGACTCCTCAATTATTGAGAGGCGTGCAGCCCACCGCAAGCAATATACGTATCAGTTTTTAGAATTTCGACATAACGGTTACCTTCGGCGCTGCGGCCCAACAAATTTTGGCGGCATCTCACCAAAATGCATATGCTTTCGAGAAGCTTTCAGGCAAAGCAACCTATCTAGTGCACGTAACTCGTCGAAATAGCCAAAATTTGTTGGGCCACAGCGCCGAGGGTAACTGCGTATTCTAAATTCTAAAAACTGATGTGGATATTGTGACGAAGAAGACGAAGCCGGCAGGGGCGCGGGATGGACCGCTCGCGTTAGGCCAGCGGCCATTACATCATCTCTCTGCCATCGTTCATCGCGCTTCATTCTTCGGCTGCCCGCCACGTAAATATTACTTACGGTGGGATACACGCCTCTCAATTATTAAGGACACTAATAGTAATAGTTCAAAAAACAACTATTCAGTATTAGCTAACCAGCCTGCCAGCTGGCAAGTCTTAGCTGTATTCTGATGTACTACGCCGCTGACAATGCTATGGCAAAAAAAGTGCTCTTCTATCGCGAAGAGCCTACTTTTAAAAATTGTGGTAACTCTGAGGTGAAATGCCCTGTACACATGTGTGTGTGTGCGCGCGTCGGTGCAGTGCCCGCGGTGGTAGCACAGCGGCAGTATTTTCGCTATGCTTACCGCTTCACTGAGGAATATGCACGCTCTTTGTGCACAGGGGCTGTCCTTCCTGGCACTCATCCTGCTGTCAGGACGGCTGTATGAGGCGAGCAAGGAGATCGCCTTCCTGCGCGTGGTGCTGGTGGCATGGATCCCCTCCGAGGCCGACCTCATGCTCGGCGGCGCCGCCGACGACCACAAGAGCCTCGTGCTGGACCGAAGCCGCCAAACGCTGACGAACCTCAAGGGCGACCTGGAAGCCTTTCTGCGTGAGTGCCGCGAGCTGTTGTGCGATGGGGCCTGGTGGGCGTTGTTCAGCGACTACCGCGTTCTCTCCCACGAGCTTTTCCGAAAGGGAGAAATTGCGTCAGCTTTAGCTAACCTCTGCCAGCTGCCCAGTCAGAATGAGTAGCTTCACTGCAATAGAAACGACTGCCGGATGGTATCACAGACACTGCAGTCTACTATGAAACCTCGAAGGCACAAAAGAAAGAAAGAAGGAAAGAGGTTGCACGCTGGACATGTTTTGGCGCTAGTCTGGTGGTTACCATCAGTCAAATTTTTGCAGTTGATTGCACTGTGCCCCTCCCATTATGAGAAAGCATGGCTAGAGATAACGCAGGCGCCTTGTTATTGCTTCAGCTTTGGCCTAATCCGCCCACCTTACAGCTTAAGCTGACAGGAAAAATATTTTAACCACACAGATACACAAACACGAAAAAAAATGTTCCTGGGAAGTTCTAGTGCTGGTGCGCGACAGGTCTTTCTTGAAAACTTGGTTGCAATCCATGATTTATACTTAATGGTAGATTAAAATTTCAGCCAAATGTATGTTCGCGAAGCCGAATGCCTTGTGACGTTTGAGCTCCCCTGATGTTTGAAGCGCCTGCCAGCTAGCTGCGCGGTGACTGTGCTGTAGCATCGCCTTCGATCCAAAATAGGTTTCATGCGTTTCGTTGTTGGAAACGTGCCATAATCTGCCCCTCCCCTTTTCTTCCGGCTCCGCTACGTCCGAAAGGGTGCGGAACGTCAGTGAAAGCTTACACTGAGAGCACACAGGCAGGAGACTACTTACTGCATTTTTTACGCAATAGCGTGAAGGACCCTGTTATGCACAAAATCCGGCGTCGTCGTCGTCGTGAGCGACAAATTGACCCGGGTAATGTGGTTCACGTGGCCACCTTAGGCAACCAGCGAGGCCACCCTATCGCCAGTCAGGGGCGTAAGATTCTGCTCGGGAGGCGCCATAGTCGAAAAATGACTGGTCACTTGGCCTTGTCACGTAACCCAACACAACCTGCCCACCGGATTATGAGCAAACTGTCCACCATGTCAGGCGCCAGTTAAATTAATGATTGGTCGCGAGAGGTGGCTCGAGAAGAGAAACCTGAGTCGCACAAACTCCACCGTTGGCAGTAATGCCATCGCAGGGCAGTGCTGCATCACTTAACCCTTGCACCATTGCGTCAGCAGTGGTATGAGGGCTGCCAGCGATCTATGAATGTAAATTAGAGAACGGCCAATTTCGCATATGCGGGCATTAACCCGTTAACGCTATCGTGTCATACTGTTACGGCGGTGGTTAAGTGTCTCCTCCAATTTTTCTTCGTGGCACGTTCTAGGACTTTAACCACCCGTCTACGCACACCCAGCTATCTTTCACGGAAACTTTAGCACGTGCTATTTAAAAAGAGGAGAGCAACGCAAGGACGTTTTCTCTGTTGGCCCTGTAAGGGGTGGCTCAGGCAGTGATGTCTTCCCCATGAAGCAACCAGTTAGCTGGCGCCGAGGCCGCAGCCATGGCGCGGATTGCACGCAGATAGTGTTGCATTCTGCAGCCTATTACAAGAAACCAAAGCTTACCAACTCGTAGCCTCAAAGAACCTGTGGTCTGCAGCGCGATACATCTATTTTCCGTGCTATCTTATTCTATATGAGCGATTTTAGTCAGAGGCGGATTGGTATTAATATTCTGTGTGGTTAGTCTTACTATGCACGTGCTACTAAGTTAGCGTCTGGCGTCATTCTTATCTCACGCCAAGGCTGCTACTCCGCGGCGAAGTGTTCGCGCAGGCTGCCACAGCAGTCGTCCGTATCGATGCCGACGGAGCTCACCTTACGCTGAGCTTCGCTCGGGGCACAGTTCGCCTGGTCGCTTGTGTGTGCGGAGGATGTCAACTTCGTTAAAGCTCGAAGAAGGGACCTTGCATCCGGAGTGTATTTTGAACTCTATAAACGACCCACTATTTTTGTATTGGTTTCTGCGGCACTGGATGGCTCAAAATATAAACTCGCTGCTGCTCTTTTTTTTCTCGACATAATGTATTTACTTGCCGCATATATAGATATTGATAACTGGAAGCACCTCACACGCAGGTGCGTTGGCTGTAAAAACGGCTACATCTATTTGGATGGGCACTTCTGCATACGCGGATTGGAAGAAGCAGGAAACGAAGGGACATTATTAGGAAGGTGAAGAGAGGTGCGGGACATGAACGTGACGCCAGGAATGGAGACGAAGCCACACGCGCGCTTGCCTCGAGTCCTTCTTTCCTTCCCCGAGTGTGTCGTTGACGTCATGTCACTTGCTCTTGCTTTCTGAATATTCATTCCTCCCATTTCGGGTAGCCCAGCCTGACGATTTATAATGTTTTCGGAGATCCACGAGCAGTGCAGCCACGCATTAATCTTTATTACGATCTCACGGTTGGAAACTTACACTCATGCTGATTGTTACGAATGACTGCAGCGAAATGTCACAACAAAATAAGCAGAGCTAGTAAGATCTACAAGTTCGTTCCGAAACGTTGATCGCGATACCTACGTGTATGAGGAGCCCGCTGCTCGAAGCGCAACGGACAGATAACGCATTGCTACTTAACGTAGCGACATTTATCATGGCTTCGGCAAGGGTGAATTCCATGTTTTCGCTTGCAACCGCAGGTAGAGTGTGACTGCTGCTGTTTCTTGCTAATTGGACAGACTTGAGCCCGTGGAGTCAGCTCTTTTCGTTTGGTACAAGCTGTCGTATAATTAAGGAGAAAATTACTGAATTGCCCAAGACCTTATGCATGTTCTGTCCGCAGAGGAGGCAACTTTCACCTGAGGCGATGTTGCTGTTTTTAGCTTTTCATTCTTTCTCGTATAAATATCTGTGTATGTAACCTTGTGAAGAAGGAAACGTTGGCGCACGACTCTGTCTGCAGTCATTGTGCAGTAGCTTTTCCTCTACTTTCGCTCCGTGGGTGTGAGCCTTAAAGAAACACCGGGAACAACTTCAAGTTGGCCCGTATTCATATGTTGTGGAATATTCCGCCGACAAAGAGACCATTCTCACTTAAAGCCGAGCTTTTTTAAGCTACAAAAGGTCAAAGAAATGAAACACAGGTGTCGCCTTCATCTGCCCATTTCGCAACGTAAACTGCGTGCGTCGACGTCGAATTTTTCGCGCGGATCCCGTAGCCTATGGTACACCGCCATTCACTTCAAAACGGAGGCAACCAGTCATTTTCAGAGTAGACGTCACTGGTTTGTATTGAGGGGCGGGAAAATGTTGAAATCAATTGTGTCACACATAAATGCGCCTTTTGCTGCCGGACGAACGTGAGCATAGCCAGCAAGAGTGAGAGAATCTTTTACCGAGAACAATAACTCGGTGAAGTTGTCCTCAGTGTGCACCTAAGTCGCTCGCGGTTGCCTGCCGATGCAGCAGCCTCTTAAACTCTCGTCTGCATTTTGCGCAGGTATTTCACCGTTTCAGGGCCTCTCATTATACCCCTTTTGGCACGTGCACCTTTCCCGTGATGTCATTGTTCCGCATCTATACAGCTCCTACATTTCTTTGAAACATACCTTTTATGCACTGTAGCTAAAACTTTCTTGTTCCTATCATGCTCCTGATCTCGTACACTTATTCCTGTCTGTAGAAATACATGGTTCAAACGCAGCAAGGTGTTTAGTGTGCGCGTGTGGTTATCTGATCCACATGCGTTTCGCTGCCCCTTCGCAGTGGAACTGACGTCAGCTCGCACAACGCTTGCCCTGAGCGTGGTGTTCGTGATCGACATCCTCAGCGGGTGGTGGATGGCGTTCGCCCTCAAGCAGGCCAAGGATAACGTGAGTGTCGTTCACCCATGACTCAAGTTGATCATACGAGGCCGCAGTGCTGGCGCTATAGACACAGCCCGAGCAAGAAAGCAGGCTGGGCTTGGTTCCCTCACAGGAGACAGCTCGGCTAACGGAAGTGGCAGACACGATAGGATCGGCGTATACCTGCCGATGGGGCTGTCTTGAGCGCGATATGAAAGATTACGCAGAACCTGACGTTTTACAGAGATGGGAGCAGCAGTCCTGGGAACTTGAGATACATCACCTAATGGCAGTACTTTGTTTATCAATGTTGACACGTGAAGCGAAGGAGTCAGAGAGAGATAGAGGATTAAAGGAGGACAAGGAAAGGCATAGGGTTGATCAAAAGAGGTTCGAGTTGGATGCCTTGGTCAGTAGCCAGGGGGTAAACAAGAACAAAAGGAGCAACGATAAGGGAACAGAGAGCAATAACGTTGCAATAATGTCAACTTATCCGGCAATACAGCTGGCCACTCACTATAAGCGGGGAATATTCTTGAAGCCTTCAGCTCTGACGATGTTGGCAGCCATCTTTCAGTGATTTCTGAGGATTCCTCAAGGCATCAAAAGTGTCTGAAACGAGATGAAAATGCGCATTAAAAGCTCCGGAAATGAATCTGCAAAGAGGCATGTGGAACAGCCAAAATATGTTTTCTTTTCTTGACATTATTTTTGCTGCACTCGGAGTGCACGTGAGTTGAAAGCAATTTTTTTCAATGAAAATATCTAAAGAAAATTGAGAACAAAAAGAACAAAAAGAATCGCCGAATCGCTGTAAGAACTTTATGACAGCCGCATAAATATAGGACCCGGAGCCACCACTTCAGGTAAATGATTCCATAGCATACGGTTCAAGGTGGCATGCGAGACGTCAAGTGCACATGCATAATCGCGGAGTGAACGTGTGCTCTTAACGTTACAGGCATTTTCTGGAACCGGCCTAAAGGCCTGAGCGTGCTCCAACAAAGTGTGTTGCATATAATTGTTACCTAGCCCGTCGTTACACTGAGAACTTTAGTGTTGCCGCTCTGGGCACGCCCCTCATGGGCACTCATGAAGCCCCTCCAGCGCGCAATCGCGAGAGCCACCATTGCGTCAGATATGGAATCATTGCGTTGCATATTTCCGAAAGAGTTGGAAGGTATGGAAAATCTGCGCCATGATTTAGCCTGTTTGAAGTAACTACTCCGACCAAGCGAGTAGAAACCGATTGTCTGTAAAAAAAATAAAAATAAGCAGCTATTTTTATTTGATACACCTTTTTCAAAAACATTTCTCTGGATGGCTACGTGCGGCTGCCCACCGCAGAGGCGTAGTGCTTGGTTAGAGGAATAAAATTTCGACTGTGCTGGTCGCGTTCCTATGGAGATTAAGAGCAAAAAATTACAGACGTCACTAAAGACTTCTTATGTACTGTGAAGGCGAAAGCTTTGATCTATTTTTAATCCACCCAAAATACACTCTAATTCCCCACAATGCACACTAATCGAACTTAATCCAGCACAGTAAACCCTTAATCCACCATAATCACACCTTAATCCATCGCAATCCACCGTGATTCGACGTAATCCACTCTTAATTCACAGCAGTTCCCACAATCTACCCAAAATACACTATCCACGTAAATCCGCTTTGTACGACCTATTGTAATAAAGGATAATTACTCATTGGCATCCACACAAGTGCTCACATACAGCTACAAAGGTGTACCGAAGTTTTCCCTGCGGTTACTTGATTCAATCTAATCCACTCTTAATCTAACATAATCCTTCTTAATAAACTCTTAATCCCACCAGAATCCACCCGTAATCTACCACAACCCACTGCAATCCGAATTAAACCATCCTATTACGGTTCAATAATATAATCCACTTTTAATCCACCAGAAACCACCGTAATCTAACTTATTTCACCCTATTGAAACTTAACCCAATGTATTCCACTGCTACCACCGTGACCCAACATAATCCACCCTGGTACAACTTAAATTGATGTAATCTACTTTTAATCCACCACAATACATCCTAACCCAACTTAATCCAACGTTATCAACTCTTAATCCACCGCAATCTATCACGATCCATCGTAATACAGTTTAATCCTAAGTAATCCACTCGGACCGCCTAGCGTAGATAACACCCTCTATTTTTGTACCACTAAGCACAAATAGAGACGGCGCCGGCTTTTCTCGTAATGGGACTAGTCATGCTTTCGCTTTAAAAGACGCCTGAACTCTGCGCGACAGCGGTGCACGTCGGCGCGGCGCGCGTCTAAGGCACTTTCAATCCTTCTGTTTGCTGTTGCAGTTTAGGAAGCGTGCTGATTCCATCGCCGAAGAAGCAACGCACGATTGCCACCTCCCGTGCCTGTCTCGTCATCCTGCAGCGCATGCTCAAAGTGGGACGGAATTGACCCACACGGGGGCGTCGTCGAAGAGTGGAATCCGCCTTATAAAGAACGCCGCTGCAAACCCAGGCTTCAGTTCGGCGCGGCGCGCGTCTGAGGCACTTTAAAGCATTCTGTTTGCTGTTGCAGGTGAGACTTAGTTGCTTGTTCTGCAATCCAAAAACTGCCTATGCGCTGCTGCCAAACACAACGCTGAGTGTTGAACTGCTTGATCTGCTTTGTATTTGTATTGATAAGTGTTGTGAACTTGGCGGTAAGCTGTGTTTAGGACTGCTGTGTTAGTCATGAGCAAAGATGTTAAAGAAATCAGCAAGCGCTGCAAGGCGCTTGAAGATCTGAAACGCGAACTGAGAGCTGACCTTAGAACGCTAAAAGATAGCGTAAAAAACTGCAATGACACCTGTGATGGCGTAAATGAAATCAAGAATGAGAGAAGAGAGCTGAGAAAGGAAGTTAGGATGTCTAAAAAAACGACGAGCAGACGGTAGAAAACCGCCGGTTAAGCGAGAGGATAGAACTGGAGCAATACCAGAGAGCTAATAACCTTGAAATAAAAGGTGTTCCCGATGCAGGCGACCCATGCGACGCTGTGAAAAGAATTGGAGCTTCTTTAGATCAACCGATAACTGACTCGGACATTGATGTATGTCACCGCGTCTCGACATTCAACAAAAGAGAAAAAAACATAGTTTTTCGTTTTGTGCATCGCATTAAACGGGACAGGGTTCTGCAGAAATTCAGGAAGAAGCGGCTGACCACTAAGGACATTGCCTTCGGCGGGGAAAGCAACCCTGTGTCCGTTAATGAGCATTTAACGGGGTCAAACAAAAAGCTCCTGGGCCCTGCGGCTGCCCAAAAGAAAGCAATGTGATGGAAGTTCGTTTGGACCTCCCACGGAAAAATCTATGCATGCAGGGACGATACTGCAGATGTTATCAGAATAGCCAATGTGTGTGATGTGGAAAAAATAGCCAGATAATAGACACTAGCAGGAATGTTTCTAACGCTCATCGAACCCTTCCAACTGACATAGCTGGATGTTGCTATAATGACTATGCAACTTTGAATAAAACATATAAGTGCAGTGTACGACAGCTTACAACTATGCATTTAAAGATGCGCGGCATAAAAAACAATGTCGATGATCTAGTAATATTCCTTCAGTCCCTGACTATTAAATTTAAAGCCCTAGTTCTAACAGAAACCTGGTTAACAAAGGACGACATACCACCTTACCTGCCAGGTTATAGGTGTGAAAGCATATGCAGGGAAGCAAAAAAAGAGGCAGAATTGCAGTATATCTTGAGCAAAATATGTATTACGAAGTTATAATTTGACAAGGATTGACCAAAACGTAGAAAAATGTTTTATCAAATTATCTGGTACTTTGATTGGTGCAATATACAGGCCGCCATCTGGCTGTGTATCTGAATTTGGCGACTTCTTTGAATATGCACTGAGTTTTCTAGGATCTGCTACAAAATCGTTTATAATTCTTGGAGATGTCAAGATTGATACAATATCGGATAGCTCGAATGCAAATGAATTTCGTGACCTTATTTATCTCTATGCTTGTTCCAACAAGGGTGACCGCTGATACCGCAACGTGTCTTGACATCTGCGTTACAAATATGAATTGTGACGATATCGGCCGCTGGTGTTATAACATGTGACCTCAGTGATCACCTTCCCGTGTTCTGTTTGGGTTCCCCTGTTTCCAGCAGACACAGATATAATAAGGAAAAGACCTGGCATGGTAAAATAAACGATGAAACTCTGAAGCTTTCTTGCATCCTAATAGAGAACGAAATCCGGAATGACGTTTACATGGAACAGAATGCTACAACCACGTATAAAATATATTGGAAAAGACTTCTGTGGTGCTATGATGCAGCTTTACCTTTGTGTGAGCATAAAACAAAGAAAAAGGTATGCGTAAACCTGGGATGACCGTGGAGTTATTCAAGCGCATAAAAGAAAAAAATAAGAAGATTCATGCTTTTCTAAAATCTCGCGATCTGCATCTATTTGCCGAGTTTAAAACCTTCAGGAACAAATTGAACTCAGACCTGAAGAAAGCGACAATTGAGTAATTTCAGGCTGACATTCTTCATATGTATCAGCAGCGCGAACACAAAAAGGAAGAAGAAGGAGAAGATAGTACAGAGCGCTGAACTTCCAACTTTTATTTGAACGAAAACTGAACCGCACTTATATACACACACCAAGAAAAGCCGACCAGAGGGAGTGGTCAAGCGACGCGAACAAACTGGGACCCACACGATTTACAGGGCATCATAAGATAACAGGAATCACACTATACAAAGAGATCAAAGATATAGAGCATGAATGACACGTGTAAACAAAATGGAAAAACAGGGTTGAGTATGCGCGAGTGACAAAAACAGAGTTGAGGGCGCGATTTTGCTAAAAGAACAAACCAAAACATGAGACGGCGAGATTACGAAAAAAAATAGCAAACGAAGGATGAGCGCCAAAAATTAACACGGCTAGAACGAAAAAGCGACAAGTGAAGTGTGCCTCTAAAAACCGGGTAAAATCAAATAAAACCAGACAGGAAGGTGATTTCTTTTTGAGATAATGAAATAGAAGGGGTGCTAACGCAACCTTCCTTAAGCCCTGAGATGTGGGCTGCTTCAATGATTTCGCGCGTTATTTGGTTTTTATGTTTTTTCAAGACAGTTGCCTTCTTAAAGTTAGGAATGCATTTCTATTTGCTGTCACATACCCGGCAATGTGCGGGCAAGTTCCTCAATGGCGCCCCAGTTAAGTCGTTCTTGTGTTCTATCAACCTTTCATTTAAACGTCTTCCTGTTTGGCCTATGTAAGCCTTACCGCAAGCTAAAGGGATGGAATACATGGCGCCCACCACACAAGGCACAAAAGGGTCTCGGTGCCGGGTTGTACAGCTACTGTTCTTTTTCTTTTTGTTCACTTTGTTGCACAGGCTGGACAAGTGCAGTGGGGCTGAAAAGACAACGTCTACATCTGCTTTTTTACCAATTTTCTTAAGATTATGACAGATTTGGTGCAGATACGGCTAAACGGCAACCCTTTTGTTGCGCTGTCGCTTGTCATCCGGGGCTTCCCTACCATGCTTCATACCTATCAGGACTTTTTTTGCTATTGACGACAGGAGAGATTGCGGGTACCCTGATTGCGTCAGCCTCAACACCTGATTCGAAAAACTGTCATGCAACTTGTGTTCACAAGATTTTGTGAGTGCTTTTATAAAAGTTGACTTCACGATGTTCCTTTTTATAAGTTTTGAGTGGGCTGAGTCGTAAGGCAGGATGGGCTTATTGGCTCTTGGTTCAAATAGCCAGCAGACGTGGTTCTCTCCGAATAAAACCTTTAACTCTAGAAACCGCATTGCGTTTTGTTCTGGGAATTCATGGGTAATTTCAAGAGGTAATAAAGTATTAGAAAAAACGTGGAGGACTTGAGTTGCTTCTGTTTTAAATGCTTCAGAGTCGCAATCTAAGAGAACCAGGAAGTCCTCAACGTACCGGAAAATTTTGAGAACGCTTGAAGACTCGAGCTTGTCCTTCAAGGACCTGTCATGCATAGACAGGAAAAGGTCGCTCAAAATGGGGGCAATGCAAGAGCCGATACAAATGCCTTGCTTTTGTATGAATCTGGAGCCGTTCCACTCAGTTACTGTATATTTTAGGTAAGTGCATAGCAGCTCAATGAAGCCGTCCGCAGATACGCCACACTAATTTTGGAAGGCCACCACACCGTGTCTATCGATGGCGTCACGAACACATTCTATGAGGGCATCCTGATGGATGGAATAAAACAGATCCTTTACATCAATGGAGAAGCCATTGAACGGCACTGTTCTGTTCTCATGCAGGAATCTGACGACTTCTTAGGTATTTTTTGCGAGAAAGGGGTCATTGACTGGAAGTCGCTTGAGGTTACTTTGCAGAAACTTGGCGACTTCTTTTTGCCAGGTCATCTTTTCAGACACAATCACACGCAAAGGGCATCCAGTCTTGTGCGTCTTGGCGGTAAAAAACATTTCCAGGCAGCCAGTCTTCTTTCCTTGTATTGCAAGTGAAAGGTTTTCTAAATTCAATCGTTGGCATAGCTTCTTTGCATTACTTCTTAGTTTTGAATCGGATGTTTCGCATTTTTCAAAATTTGCTTGAACTGCTTCCGCTGCCTTTGACATAAATACTCGTTTTGGAAGGACGGCAATTCTTCGGGTTCGTAATGACAATAAAAGGCTATGGGAGATGGTTAATAATTTAATCAACAGAAAACGACCGAATCCCTGCGTAACAGCTATTACAGTGAATACTGAATGGGGATCGTCTCCCTGATGCGCAGCTAGCGGAAGAAATGAATCTTAGTTTTATTAGCTTTGGAAAGTATACTGGTCCACTTGCTACTACATACGAGCCGACACATACCAATGATCCAATGAGCTCCATCGCGCTTTCTCCTAGCAGTCCATCATAAATTTACAGAATAATCAAGAGTTTGAAAAACGATGTAGCATCTGGAGATGACGGGATAAATGCTTTGCCAATTAAACATATCGCTCCCACATAAGTCACGTGTGGTCATATATGGTTAATCTGATGCTTCTTACTGGAGATTTTCCTGCAGATCTAAAGATAGCAAAAATAGTTCCCGTGTATAAAGGCGGCAGTGCAGCAAATATTATTAACTATAGGCCAATTTCGGTCTTGACTATTTTCTCTAAAATATTTGAGCGCGTTGTCAATGACAGACTCAGTTTTTTTCAGAAAAATGGAATAATAGCTGACGCCCAGTAGGGCTTTCAAGCAAGAAATCTACAGAACAGGCTCTTCTGCATATAAAAGATATAATTATTGAAAACAGAAAAAAAAGCTCCTAACACTGGGCCTATTTATAGATCTTAGGAAAGCGTTTGTTACTGCACAACACGATACTGTAACAGTGTTGGCCACAAGACAGGGACCCGGCAAGAGAGGGCTCGGCAGAACGTTGTTCGGTGGGAGAAACGGCGAAATTCCACTTCCTTCAATCCGCGCGCCAGCAGCGCCAACGTCTTTTTTGCTTTAGCGCCACCTGGCATTCCTCCCCTCTTAAAAAACGCGCGCAGATGAGCGCACACAAGCACACACAAGCGCACTGTACCGAACAAAAAAGGCTCCAAGTATCTGGGGGGTCACCGTGCAAAATACGGCTTCATGCGTAGAACATGGGCGATCTCTGGACGAGGTAGTCGACGGCTTCTCTGCTGGGAAAGTGCCGCGTCCGGTAGTACTTAGTAATTAACGTCGCTGACGCGCCGCAAGACTTTATAAGGACCGAAATAACGGCAAAGTAGTTTTTCGGACAAGCCTCGCCGTCAAACAGGTATCCATACCCAAACCTGGTCGCCGGGATTGTAGAAGACTTGTCTGTGCCGGAGGTTGTATCGGTGTGAATCTTTATCTTGTTGCTGTGTGATGTGAACACGTGCTAGCTGACGAGCCTGCTCGGCTTCGTGGGCAAACTCCTCAGCGTCAGCAGAAAGCTGGTCATCCGTCGGGCAAGGGAGCATTGCATCGAGCATCGTCTGAACCTCTCTGCCGTAGAGGAGGCGGAACGGTGTGAAACGGGTCGTCTCTTGAACTGCTGTGTTATAGGCGAATGTCACGTACGGTATGATCATGTCCCAAGTCCTGTGTTGCACATCGACGTACATCGCCAGCATGTTCGCCATGGTCTTATTAAGCCGCTCGGTCAGCCCATTTGCATGCGGGTGGTAAGCAGTAGTTTTACGGTAGGTCGTACTGCTTAGCTCAAACATTTCGGCCATCAAATGGAAATTTAAGGAGGTCCCTCGGTCGGTAATGACGTAGGTCGGGGCGCCGTGCCGAAGGACGATCTGATTCATGAAGAAATCCGCAACCTTGGACGCTGTGCCATGAGGTAAGGCTCTGGCCTCGGCGTATCGAGTGAGGTAGTCTGTGGCAATGATGATGTACCGGTTGCCACCCGAGTACAAAGGGAAAGGGCCCAGAAGGTCCATGCCGACCTGATCGAAAGGGGCACGTGGTGGTGCAATAGGTTGGAGGAACACCAGAGGCTTGGCGGCCGGGGCCTTACGGCGCTGACATTGCCGACAGCTCTGCACATAGCGTTTAACAACAGTGGCAAGTTTGGGCCAGTATAACAGCTGGCGTATTCTGGAAAGCGTGCGAGAGTATCCCAAATGGCCAGTTGGTTCGTCGTGGCACGCAGAAAGTATTTTCTCTTGAAGTGTTGTCGGCACGACGAGGAGGTACCCTCGCGAACTGGAACCAGGGTTCTTATAGAGCACGCCTCGTTGTAGGGAAAACGACGACAGGTGTCGAGAAAAACGTTTAGGTACCGTGGCCGACTGACTTTCCAGATAATCAATTAGGGGTCGTAACACTGGATCGGCGCGCTGCTCAGCTGACAAATCAGAAGAATCGATTACCCCAAGGAAACTGACGTCATCGTCCGTGTCGGGTGTAGCGAGTTCGACAGGCGCACGAGATAGGGTGTCTGCGTCTTCATGCTTATGTCCGGACTTATAGACAGTGGTGATGTCAAACTCCTGCAGGCGAAGGCTCCATCGCGCAAGGCGTCCAGACGGGTCACGCAGGTTGGCCAACCAACCCAAGGAGTGATGATCAGTGACCACTTTGAAAGGGCGACCATAGAGATAGGGGCGAAATTTCGCAGCGGCCCAAATAATGGCGAGGCATTCTTTTTCAGTCGTGGAGTAGTTAACCTCTGCACCCGACAGAGCGCGGCTTGCATAAGCGATGACTCGTTCAACGCCATCCTGGCGCTTCACGCGAATCGCGCCGAGGCCGATGTTGCTGGCGTCGGTGTGCATTTGAGTGTCACCCCGCTCATCAAAATGGCCAAGAACGGGCGGCGTTTGAAGACGCAGGCAGAGCTCGGCGAAAGCCACGTCTTGCTCGCGAGACCAAACAAAAGGTGTGGCGTCGCGGGTGAGGCGAGTCAGCGGTACTGCGTGGTCAGCGAAATTTTCGATAAAACGCCGGTAGTAACTGCAGAGCCCTAGAAAACACCGAACAGCTTTCTTGTCACGTGGGAGTGGAAATTCCGCAACCGCTGAAAGCTTGTCGGGGTCGGGCTTCACGCCGGCGGTGCTGACGACATGGCCGAGAAATTTCAGCTCCTGGTAACCGAAATGGCATTTCTGGGTCTTCAGTGTGAGCTTAGCTGAACGAAGGGCTTCGAGGACCGTCCGCAGGCGTTCAAGATGTTGACTAAACGAGCCTGCGAAAACCACCACGTCGTCGAGATAGACTAGGCAACACTGCCATTTAAGACCGGCAAGGACAGTGTCCATCATCCGCTGAAAGGTGGCAGGCGCAGAACAAAGACTGAAAGGTAGAACCTTAAATTCATAAAGGCCGCCTGGAGTGACAAAGGTCGTTTTCTCACGATCCCGTTCATCGACCTCGATTTGCCAGTAGCCACTTTTTAGGTCGATGGACGAAAAATACCGAGCGCGCCGAAGGTGGTCGAGAGAGTCGTCAATACGTGGCAATGAATGGGTAAACGTCCTTCTTCGTGACTGCGTTCAGCTTCCGGTAGTCGACGCAAAAACTCTGAGTGCCGCTAATATATTATTAAGGAAGCTAGAGGCCTGTGGGATTAGGGGTGTAGCGCTCAGACTGCTTGTAACATATCTGAAGGTTAGTTCCCAGTATGTAATTATAAACATCTGTATGTCTATTAAAATGGAGTTACAGTACGGCGTCCCTCAAAGATCCATTCTGGGGCCTTTACTATTTCTTATATACGTGAACGATAAAACTATGATACCAGGATCTCCTCAATTAATCATGTACACAGATGGCACTAATATATTCTGTACGGGAGCAACAAAAGCATGCTTAGAAAAATCTGTATATGAATACTTACTAAAACTATCAACTTGGCTGCAAGCCAATCGTATAAGCCTAAATATAAGAAAATCTAAATACGTAATTTTCAAACCCACAAGCAAGCGAGATGACAGTCCGATCAACATCAGGTACGACGGCGACCCTCTGGCGGAGGTCACAGAGCAAAAGTTCTTGGGGGTATGGTTCAGGGGTGATCTCTCATGGAACACCCACGTAGATAGCCTAAGTCAGAATTATCACGGTTTACAGGCGGCCTCTACCGAATTCAACACTTAATTCCATCTTGGTTGAAGCTGACATTATATTATTCTCTGTTCTACTCTAGGATAAGCTATAGTATACTAGCTTGGGGCATAACTGACTCAAATTACAACAAATTAATTACTTTGCAGAAGTGCTACGCATATGCGAGACGTACAATGAGTATAAACGGAAACTAAGAACTCACCCACTTTTTTAGTAAGTACAATATTCTGAGGGCAGACGAGGTATAATACTTCAAGCTGCTACAATGGATACATAAGAACAGACTGCATAACGTACCTACGGAGAGTGTAAGCCCGGACGACATCAGAGATCCGAAAATAAGAATGCCAATAGTTAGAAGAAACTATGGCCGGCAAACACTACCCTTTCAGGTTACCGAACAGCTCAACAGAAGAGACATTCCCATTATTACAATAAACCGTTCCCTGCCTTTAAAAGATTGTAAGAGAGTTCTTTTTTTCAGTGATGTTGTTTACACTTCTCACTAATATCTTTTCCGTGGAAGTGTAGTGTATAGATGTTTTGTCTCTATTGCAATTAATCATGTTCCGTTTGCCATCTCCCATTTTTCTTACTTGCGATGCCTGTACTGTTCATATATGTGCGGATATTTGTTCGTGGACATATTTTCTTTCTGTGCTTGAAGGGGAAGAGGATAGGGGAAAAATGAGAAAAATCTCTGATTTGGTGCATTATGTTGCATATGTATCATGATTCTTATCATTTTTATGTTGTAACCATTCCACATTTATAGAGCAATTATCTCGTTGTGTGCCCTTTCCTTTAACAGATGTATCTGTGTTTCTTGTATGCACTATATGCGTTTGTGTTTTGATCAATGATATTGATTTTGCGCCGCCCAGCCGCACTGTTATATATATATATATATATATATATATATATATATATATATATATATATATATATATATATATATATATATATATATATATATATATATAAAATTTTGCCTCTTTGTCATGTACAGGGCCTGAGGCCTCGTCAGGCGATACCAAGCCTTTAGTCTCAGCCCTCAACAAATGTCTAAGAAAAAATAAAGAAAGAAAGAGAACCCCGGGGGTCGAAACTGATCCAGAGCCTTTCACTACGGCGACTCTTCCTTCTTTCATTCCCCATCGGTGCGGTTGAGGTGTCCACCGAGAAGCAAGGCCGTTACTGCGCCTTTCTTCATGATCAACTTCCCGCTGCTGTAGCTGATAGGCTTTTGGCGTTCGGCTGCTGATCGAAAGGTGATATAATAATAATAATTTGTTTTTGGGGAAAGGAAATGGCGCAGTATGTCTCAGATATCGTTGGACACCTGAACCGCGCCGTAAGGGAAGGGATAAAGGAGGGAGTGAAAGAAGAAAGGAACAAAGAGGTGCCGTAGTGGAGGGCTCCGGAATAATTTCGACCACCTGGGGAGGCCCGCCGCGGTGGTTCAGTGGTTAGGGCGCTCGACTACTGATTCGGAGTTCCCGGGTTCGAACCCGACCGCGGCGGCTGCGTTTTTATGGAGGAAAAACGCTAAGGCGCCCGTGTGCTGTACGATGTCAGTGCACGTTAATGATCCCCAGGTGGTCGAAATTATTCCGGAGCCCTCCACTACGGCACCTCTTCTTCCTTTCTTCTTTCACTCCCTCTTTTATGCCTTCCCTTACGGCGCGGTTCAGGTGTCGAACGATATATGAGACAGATACTGCGCCATTTCCTTTCCCCCAGAACCAATTATTATTATTATTATTATTATTATTATTATTATTACCACCTGGGGATCTTTAACATGCAGTGGCATCGCACAGCACACGGGAGCCTTAGCGTTTTGCCTCCACAAAAACGCAGCCACCGCGGTCGGGTTCGAACCTGGGAACTCCCGATCAGTAGCTGAGCTCACTAACCACTGAGCCACCGCGGCGGGTCAAGCGTTACATCCCGGCCGCGGCGGCGGTATATCGGTGGTGACAAAATACGGAGACGCCTGTGCGCTGTATTACATCAGCGCATGTGGCACCCCAGGTGGTTTGAGTTAAACCGCGGCGTGCAGTACGGCGTCCTTCATAGCCCGAGTCGCTTTGGGGCGTTAGAAAAAAAAATCCCCGCAGCCCACATGGGAAACCGTTCGCCGGTGAATGTACGGCCGCTGCTGTTTCATGGAACTGTTTAAGCAAATATAATTCAGTTTTAAAATGACTGCTGTTTTTTTTTTGTAGACCAGAGTGCAAAATAAAAACCGAAAAACTTGGGGTCTTCTGGACCACATTCCTAAAGAAACTCAATTGGACGTTGACCCACACACAAATATTTCAAAGCGCCCCTAAAATCTTGGATGTAGGACCGCCGAAGAAAATGGATTACTTTCGATTAGTGAATGTTTGTGGGTGGATTAAGGTGGATTAGTGGGCACTATTAGGCGGATTAAGGTGGAAGAGTGAATCAGGTTAGTATAATCCATATGATAATGTACTGGAAGGTACTCGGAACATTATAGTCCTCATATTTTTAAATTTGGCGGTGCTTATGATGTCACGATCCTATCTCTCGGCCAATCAGGGAATTTTCGTCACGGAGAAACCGGGGATGTTTTTGCAAGACAGCCTCAATGTTATCCCATTAAAAAGATCGTTAGGTGACCTTACCTAAAGCAGTAGGTTGTAGCTTTCGCGGTTATTTCCACACTTCTGGAGTGTGTTATCGAGATTGGTAGTCAGGCAACTGAAGCGCAAAACACAGATAAGACGGGGGGGGGGGGGGGGATCAGAACACGCGAGCGCTCCGTCACGACGATGAGCGGACAAGCTGATTTTGACCTTATTTTACTTCCTTCTGCAATAGTACGGTCAAACAACTTCTATGCGACACTGTTTTATCTCATACAAGCGAGCGAGCGATAAAATTCTTCGCCTAAGTACTACGCACGTATCTGATGTATCTTTCGCATCTTAGGGTGGTTAGAAGTCCTGTTCAGCACTCACCAAGGCCTCAACTTTACCACTTCCGAGGCCGTGCTTGCAGCATTTGCTTAGTGTAGCGCCACCACGCGCGGTAGCGTTCAGAAGAGTTTTCTATAGCGTGCTAGCCACCGCTCCTGGGTTTTTGCTCATGTGGTGGGGCATCAGCGCAGTTATTGGGCTAGCGCTGCATGTGTTCGCGTATTGTTTATGACCAAGGGGCTGAGTTCTGCGTTCTTCTTATTATTCCACAGGGTAGCGTCTCCCTGCGGACAGTCCTGCTCTTGTCCGTGTTCGCGGCCGTGGACATCGCTGCAAGCACCGGCTTCGTGCCGCTACGGATCATTATGGTGTGTTCTTGTCATTCTTTCCTTCACTTTTCAGCATGAAACAAGATGAACGTCGTGTGAAGGTCCTTCTAAGCCTCAGCTGTACCGCCTCTGTGCACATTGCGCAGGCGTGGACGTCTCTACTTCCTCTTCCCTCTAACATCTTTCATATATTGACGTTCATACTCCTGTCCTTATGCCTTCACACTATTTGGTCAATGCCGGGAACAAAAAAAAACCATCAGTGACTCAAGACCGCTTGCGTGTGGGAATGGCGAAAGCATTACTGTCCCTTGGTGCAATGACAGCCACCCACACACACACTCGCGCGTATGTCACCACCCGGAACGCTGTACCGCGAACGGCTACATCGTTGTTTTGATACGAAAATTGTTTTTTGAGGAAAGGAAATCGCGCAGGAACTGTCTCACATCTCGGCGGGCGCCTCAACCGCGCCTTAAGCGCAGAGGTAGAAAGTCTGGGAAGGCATACAGCTGAAGGTGCTTATGTCACGGGTCCGAATCCCTGTCGCAGGCTAGCGTCGAACGTCAATGACACATGCCAGCTGTATACAACGAGAAATCGTATGACATCACTCGGAACGCTCTACGACAAACGGTTGTGTCTCAATTTCGGTATGAATGTTGTGGGAAAAACTGTCGCCACACTCGGGTCGTTCATTGGGGAGTATACCGGGTGTGCCAGCTAACTTGAGCCAATGGTTAAAAAATAAATTATTAGAGACAGGCGAGTGAAACCAGTTGCATATTTGTGACAGCCGTCTTGCACACCACATGCATTTTTTGTTACACAATTCATAGTTTAATTAGGTTAATTATTTAAAATCACCAAATATTGACTTTAGACAACAAATGGCATTAGAATAGTTGTCGAGCACCTTCAGAAAGCCCCATTCCGTCATTTACGATAAGGAAATCCTCACGTGTGTCTTTCTTTCCGAGCTCCAAAGAAAGCCCGCGAAATACAAAATAAATCACGTGATTAACGCACTTGCGCACCAAGATCGTGCTGCTCTCAAGCGTGGTTTCAGAAAACCAAATCCCCTGCAGCCTTGACGCGACGGCCTCGCACCAGCGGTAGGTCGATATATTGGCGGTGGTTTCTGGCCTACGTCAGCCCAGCGCCTCCTCTATTTTTACAGAGGAGGCGCTGGTCAGCCACACATGATGGTGCGAGTTGCCGCCTCCAACATATCGGCCTGCCGCTGGTGCGGGGCCGTCGCGTCAAGGCTGCAGGTGATTTCGTTCAAATGCTGATACCACGCTTGAGAGCAGCACGATCTTGGTGCGCAAGTGTGTTGATCACATGGTTTATTTTGCATTTCGCGGGCTTTCCTTGGAGCTGGGGAAAAAAGACCCACTTGAGGGTTTCCTTATCGTAAATGATGGAATGAGGGTTTTTGAAGGGGCTCGAACACTCTTCAAATGCAATTTGTTGTCTAAAGTTAGTATTTATTAAGTTAGATAATTAAATTTAATTAAACCATTAATTCATTGCGCAACCAAATGGGTGTGGTGCGCAAGATGGCTGCCACCAATACGCAACTCGTTTCACTCTCCTGCCTCTCATAATTTATTTTTTAACCCTTGGCTCAAGTTAGCTTGGACACCCGGTATATAGACGAACGAGATGTGTAGGCTGCAATTTTCAGAAATTGCGGGGCTCAGCTTGCTGTGTGCGTCGTACGGCCGCTGGATGACGTCACCCTATTTTTCTTGCCATAGCAGGTATTTTGTGATTGTCTGCTAGTACACACACTAACATACACACGCAGCTGGCTTTTCTCGTTATGGGGCTAGTAATACATTGACATTAAAATTTGTATTGCATGGGTAGCTTATCCAGTGCTCCTGTCAGCTGCGCTGGACGAGAAATTCCCGCCTCCAAATTCATTCCTTTGCGTCCTCATTATCTTATGTGCCTCTGGTGCTTCCGTGATGCAGAGAGAGAGCTCGGAGAACCAGGCGTACGATATATTCTGTGCTGTACGTCGTATAAGAGCAGAAAGGAGCGACAAGCTCAGCGCGCGATGCATGCATGCTGCCGAGCCTTTGCGTATAGTGCCGACCACACACGTCTGGAAGCCGTCGCCACGCGCTGCACAACCCAGAGCCGCATGTGTTAGCTACTCGCACTTCTTTCTCTTCTTTTCTACGCCTTTCCTTCGTTCCTAACCTCCTCCTCCTGCATTGAATTGGCCCCGTGCTGGTTTCGGCGCAGTCATTGGTCATTTCTATCCCAGTCCGCGGGCCAGACATTATATTTAACTGAAAAACAACCTCCGAAGGATGCAACAAGAAACCCAGGAGGAGGAAAAGCGTATCCAAAAGGTAGAAAACCGACGCAGAATTGAACTGCATCAAAGAAAAGTGTTGAGCCGCGTGGGACCTTCAGCGGAATGGTGCCGTGAGCTATGTAATTGGGTTGATTAAATTTTGTTACCGATACTTCGTTGACAGAGAGACTTGTGTCGTTCCCGTTGTCAATGTGAAATAAACATTTTCTAACAAGTGCAGAGACTAGATCGAGATGTGCTGACTCGCCAATGTATATTCAACTTCCTTATTCAGGCGAAGGCCTTTCTTCGCTCATGAGTGGCGTGGACGGAAGTTGTAGGCGGAAGTTGTCCGCATGAACTGTCAGTCGTAAGTTTTGTGGTAAATAAAGCAAAAAGTAAAAGTTGATGAAGGAACAGTTCTTAAGCAACGTATATGTAATGAAAAAAACATTAAAAAATTAAATCAAAAACTGAAAAATAACTAAAAAAAATAAATGGGGAAAATATAAAAATGAAGGACGCTTAAGCTTCTTTTGTTAGAGTGAGACGCGAAAGCGTGTTGCAGCGTTTCTAAGGGTTTACGAAACGCCATCGCCCGTTCAACGCGACGCGTTGCCGCTGAACAATTTAAGGAAGGGAAATGACGCCTGTCTCACATATCTCGGTGGACAACCGAACCGCAGCGTAAGCGAAGGTAGGTAGGTAGGTGAAAACTTTACTGATGAGCCTTATGGATGAGTCACTGCCTAGGGTTGGTCTGGCTCTTGATCCCGGGTGGTGGCCAACAGTCCATGACGTGCGGCGACCTCTCCAGCCCACTCTACCAGCCGCATTTGAGAGGCTGGTTTGGAGCTGGATACCGCGATCTCCCAACCCTTTTTGTCTGTGAGGTTCCAGCGAGATGGTGGTTGGAATTCTCGGCAGAGATATAAAATGTGGTCAAAGTTGGCTCTCGGAGCTCCACGAAGAGAGCATTCGGGTCTGTGTTGACCTGGGTGGATAAGGGCTAACAAAGCCGGTGAAGGGAATGTGCGAGCCTGGAGCTGTCTCTGGGTAATTTGTTGTTCTTTCGAGAGGGAGATGTGTGGTGGGGGATAGACGAGTCTTTGCTCTCTGTAATGGAGGGTTATTTCATGATAGGTGACAAGGTGGTCTTTAACACTACCTCGGTCTACGGTGTGCCCTGCTCGGTTTACGTACGCACGAGCAAAAGAGTGGGCCACTTCGTTGCCGGGGTTGCCTGCGTGCGCTGGCACCCAAACAATTTGAACTGGTCGGGGTTCTGTGGAGCAAGAATTGAGAATTTTTCGGTAGGTAGAATGAATATGTCCCTGTGCAAAATTCGTGATTGCTGTTTTAGAGTCACTCAGAATGAGTGTGGCAGTGGAGGAGGAAATGGCAAACGCTATGGCTGCTTCTTCGGCTTCAAGTGAGGTTGTTGCCTTAATCGAGCACGAGGCTATGTGTTTGAGGTCATGCGATGCTACAGTGATGTCGTAGGCCGAATTGTGGGTGTACTCTGTCGCGTCCACGTAGACCGCGTCTTTGTCGTTTGCATGAGCTTTCTGTAAAGCCTTGGCACGAGCTTCGCATCTGACCTGGTTGTGAACTGGGTGTACATTATTGGGCAGAGGGTGAACTATGAGCCTGTCCCTGATGTGTGTTGGGATGGCGTGGGTGTCTTGGGGGGTGGACCTGTTGGCTGAATCTTTAGAGAGGCGAGAATGTGTCTACCTGTATTTGTGGAGGAGAGTCTGTTAACCTGAGCCTTGCGATGAGCTTCAGTTAGTTCTTGTAGTGTATTGTGTACTCCCATGCATAGGAGATGGGTGGTGGGAGCTCGTTGTGGGAGATTTAAGGCTGACTTGTATGCCTGTCTTATTAGTGCATCTACCTTCTCCTCTTCCGCCTTTGTGAGGTACAGGTAGGGAAGGGAGTAAACCATATGACCAATCACGAATGCCTGCCCCAGCCGCCCGAGGTCATGTTCACGCATGCCTCGGTGCTTTTTGGCTATTCTTCTAATCAGTCGGATGGTTTGATATGTCGTGATTGTTAGTTTGGAGATGGTCTCCGTGTTGCGTCCATTGTTTTGTAAGAACATGCCTAGGATGCGTATCTTTTCAACCACTGACACTGGTAGACCATTGACCTCGACGTGTATGGAGGGGTTTTCTTTCCTGTTGCGGTTCGGCGTCGGGTGGATTAGCAAGAGTTCAGACTTAGCAGAGGAACATGCGAGGCCTATAGAGGCGGCGCACTCCACTACCGCATCCGCACCTGCTTGAAGGGTTTCTTCCATGGTCCCAACACTGTCCATGGTGGTCTACATGGTAATGTCTGCATAGAAGGAGTGGGAGAGGTCTTGGATTCGCTCTAGCTTTCGAGCCATGGGAATGAGAGTGATGTTGAAAAGTTGGGGCGATAATACTGACCCCTCGGGTGTCCCCTTGCTGCCCAGAGGAGAGGAGGAGGACTCTATAGTGCCTATGTTGATTTCCGCCGTGCAGTCTCCTAGGAAAGCTGCTATGTAGGTATGTGTTCGAATCCCGACTCCTAGATTGGATAAGGCGTCCAGTATGGCTGTGTGTTGGACATTGTCAAACGCCTTAGTGAGGTCTAAGGCTAGCAGTGCCCGTGTGCGTTTGCAATGTCTGGGATGTAGGAGTTCTGCAATTTGAAGCATTACGTCTTGTGTTGGTAGATGACGTCGGAATCCTAGCAGTGTGTGGGGATTTTCCTTCCCGTAAGTAAAGGAAAATGCCTCATAGCCTGAGTCGCTTCGGGACATTAAAACCGCACAAAACCATAAAACCCGAACCAAAGGAAAATGAAAAGAAAATTGATTATAAGGAAAAGAAATGACGCCTCTCTCACATGTCGGGTGGACAGATGAACCGGGCCGTAAAGGAAGGAAAATAATACGCTATAGCGTAAAAAATACAGAAAATAACAGAAAATGAAGGTATAATAATAATAATAATAATAATAATAATAATAATAATAATAATAATAATAATAATAATAATAATAATAAAGATAATTGGTTTTGGGCGGAAAGGAAATGGCGCAGTATCTGTCTCTTATATCGTTGGACACCTGAACCGCGAAGTAAGGGAAGGGATAAAGGAGGGAGTGAAAGAAGAAATGAAGAAAGAGGTGGTGTAGTGGAGGGCTCCGGAATAATTTCGACCACCTGGGGAACTTTAACGTGCACTGACATCGCACAGCACACGGGCGCCTTAGCGTTTTTCCTCCATAAAAATGAAGCCGCCGCGGTCGGGTTGGAACCCGGGAACTCCGGATCAGTAGAATGAGGACTGGGAAAGGCTTTCGCATTTGCTCTCTTAAGCAGACTTAGGTCCAATTGTGTATTTTTTATTACAAACTGGTAGCTGACCACCTCTCCAAAATGCGCAAGTGCCCGATAGGATGGCTGCGTTTTAGCAGTCCATTAGCCGATTCGATCGGCTAACGGAGTACGAAAAGAGTTACGTTCTTCATTAGTCCTTTTCCGTGGAGCAAGAATTTCTGTAGCGTGTGGAATCATCTTGGGAGAGCTAGGCATACTGCACACTCTGTGTTGGAAATCCATGTTGTAAAAGAGCTGAAAAACATTGGAACTGGCAGGCCCGTACAACGTCGCAAAACTCACCTGCTGCGGCAACCAAAGCGGCACTACAGTTATGTGGCATTTAAAGGTGGCCCGCTGGATCATGTACACTGTGGATGTCGAAGTTGCGGTACACAGGTCCCGAGCACAAGTGGAGTTCACCCACCCACAGTCAACTTGTTGCAGTTGTGCACGACCCTACGAGCGGGAGGCTACGGCCTCCTCATGTGTGAGCGCGCTCACGAGCCTACACAAGCCCGGAAAGTGCGGCCGCGCGCTCGTAGGCTTCTGCAGCACAACAATAAGTGGCGCGTGTTGAGTAGGTACACTTTTTTCTCTTCTTTACTCGGCCTTTCCTTTTTTTAACCTCCTTCTCCTAAACTGAACAGGCCCCATGCTGCTGTTGGCGCAGTCACTTGTCCATGCTATCCTAGTCCGCAGACCAGAAATTATGTTTACTTTAAAAAAATAATGTCCGACGAATGTAAGAAAGCCAGGAGGGGAAAGAGCGTTTCCAGAAGGAAGGAAACCCACGTAGTACTGTAGTGCACCGACCGGTCAGTCTTTAGCCACTTAGGAGTCAGCGGAATGACGGCCTCTTCTGCTAGTGTGAAGAGCATGGACAGGAGGCTTGGCCTGGCTTTACGGAGTTGTGTTAGGGAGGCTATCACCGACTGTGGAGAGGGCTCCTTGCCATAGGTGTATCCTTTGTCTATCTTTTGCAAAAGATACATCTGTGATATACTTCGGCGGACATGGTTGTTGCGGCGTGAGCTTTTTCTCAGTTTTTCCTTTGAAATCTCTGAAATCTCCTCGAGGCCATTGTTCCCAATGCACGGCTTCGCCCTGTAAGCGGTGTCAGGCCACTGCACTCCCAGACGCCGTCTTCCGTAGCGCGTCTCTACCTCTACGCTTCTTTCTCTTCGCGCCAGATGGCGCCGGTGACGGCAAGTAGAGACCCTCACTACAGTGAACCAGAAGAATTGCGTGTACATTGCACTATAAGTACAGTGAAGTAGAAGAACTGAACTAGAATACTGCTAGTTCATTGTAGCCGCGCTCTGCGACCAACCAGCCTCAGCGATGGAGGCGCCACGCCTCCTGGAGTTCAAATATACCTGAACAGCTGCGCTGAAATTTCACGCTAGGCAGTACTACAATCGTCGGCGATTTTTCCTCACATCTTTTTCGACATTCATCGGTCCACACTTGGCAGCGCTCACCGCAAGCCTCTGAACAAGCCTGCTCATGTATCTTTTTATTCTTCCTTCAGTCGCAAAACAACGACATGGGCCGATGTTATGAACTATGTGTCCACTTTTTAATGAATCAGTGTTTAAACGTTAAAATTACCTTTTTCCCAGAACACAGTACTGTTGGTGATGATGATTGTGTTTTGTCGGGCAAAAGCAGCTTTGGCCAAAAAGCGCCATGGCACAAGAGGTTGGTTGTGTTTACTCAAGGTGGGGTCAAAGACACATTTCTCAAGCATTTCACCTCGAAGAAGCAGAGCACCAGGCAAGGGTAAAGTTTGCACCCACTGTGCCACCAGTGGGTTCCCTGCGGCACTGGGGATCGTATCTAGCACTGCCGATATTGAGGAGGGTACTTTGTGTTGTAAATATTTTTAGAGGGATAACTAATAGAGGCTGCAAAGATCGATGCCCGTGTCTGTGCGATCCTGGACCTTGACTAACCTCGATAAGTCGCTTAGCAACAGCCTAAATTAACTTAAACATCAGATGTCTAACCATGACTGACCGTGCCCGGCACGAGGGTGACCTCAGAATTTGGCCCGTGTCATTTCCAAAATTTGGCCCGGCTCTGCTTCTAAATATGACAACAACGCGAACAGGGAACTCCTGGGGAACACATAAAAAAATGAAGGTATCGGTTATGAGCCAATTGTTTTTCTTCTGAAAATATATCAAGAAATTTAAGTTGAAGTAACATGGGAAGGAATTAAGAGTACGACAAATGTCGAGGTACACAGAGGATTAAGGCAGAGTTTTCCTGTATCACCGCTGCTGTTCATACTTTATATAAGTATGTAAAGAAGGCTACAAGGAAGCAATCTAAGTTGTGTTCTGTCGCACAGGTTAGGCGGAATGGTTGTTAAGCAACGTCTACCCGGTTTAATGTGTGCGGACGATATTGTACTGTTAGCAGATAGCCAGGAAGATTTGCAGTCTGGTTAATTGCTGTGGAGACGAAGGAGACACTCTAGGTTTCAGTTTAGCGCAGCTAAGTCAGGTGTAATGATTTTGATTTTCAACGGTACAACTGATCAGGACCTTACAATACAAGGCCAGGAAATACACTGAGTGGCCAAATACAAATATCTCGGGGTAAGGATAAACGAAGGGAAGATGTACACGAAAAGCACAAACAGTCTCTCATAGCAAAAGGGTGAAGATATGCCGGGATAATGGAACATAGGGCATTGTTGGGGTACAACAGGCATGAAGTACTGAGAGGTATTTGGAAAGGAATAATGGTGTCGGGCCTTACTTTCGGGAATGAGGTTCTGTGCTTAAGGGCAGACTTCAGTCGAGGTTAGAAGTAAACCAGGGAGCTGTTGGAAGATTAGCACTAGGTGCCCACGGGAAAACCACAAACGAGTATACAGGGGGATATGGGCTGGGCATAGTTCGAAGCACGGGAAGCTCAGAGTAAAATACAACACGAAGAACGCCTGAGGAAATTGGACGGTAATAGGTGGGCAGCTAAGGAATTTAAATACCTATACAGAAAGAGCATTGACTCAAACTGGCGGGAACGAACTAGAAAGCTAACCAGTAAGTATGCCAGACAAGAGGACGGAGAGACAAAGATCATTAAACGATAGGTTAAACACGCGGAAGGTAAGAATTGGATAGATTGAATGGGAAGAAGCATAAAGTACAACTATTTCGATATCGAAGAAGGCAGGGCAGGAAGGAAGCGTTTTATGATAACTGAAGAGGCAGTGCCCTGCTCTTTGAAGCTAGGTCAGGATGTCTTAGAACGCGTAGATACAAAAATATATTGAACGAAGAAGACACGTGTGCTGTGTGTGGTAAATCTCTAGAAACAGTAGAACACCTCGTACTCAAATGTGATGCTATCCATGCCGATCTCGGTGCAGGCGCAGTCATTCTTCCTGAAGCTCTAGGGTTTAGAGATAACAATAGTCATGTAAATAAATTTGCGGTGTAAATTAGCGAAAAGCAATTGGAGGATTGATGGCTCCAAAGCAGAGAGGTGACATAAGATTAAAAGGGTAGGAAAACGTAAAGAAAATGGCGAATTTTAATAACTTACAACATAGTTAAACAAAAGTAAAGGGGAAAATGCGGAGCATGGTAGCAACTGTCATCAGCCCGTTTCAAACGGGACGCTCCTACGTTCCATCAATCCATCCATCCATTCATCCATCCACCCATCCATGCATTCATCGATCCATCCATCCATCCATCCATCCATCCATCCATCCATCCATCCATCCATCCATCCATCCATCCATCCATCCATCCATCCATCCATCCATCCATCCATCCATCCGTCCGTCCGTCCGTCCGTCCGTCCGTCCGTCCGTCCGTCCGTCCATCCATCCATCCATTCTTCCATTCTTCCGTCCGTTCGTCTACCTGCCAGAGCCATGCCAATGATTATTACCTCACAACGCCGACACCGATAACGGCGATGCGGATTTTCTTGTAAACGGGACCTAACACTATAGCGTTAAAATTTGGAAGCCTGCTTAACAGCGATCTGTGAGGAATAAAAATGCGATAGCCTTTAGGTGCCTTCTATGATTTGTACAATGAGTGTCTATTGTTCTTGCGATTTTCCCGCCAAATCTCTGATTGGAACTCGTTGTCTTGACCTGCTGCCGTGGCTCAGTGGTGAAGGCGCTCGTCTACTGAGCCGGAGTACCCGGATTCGAACCTGACAGTGGCGGCTGCGTTTCGATGGAGGCGAAACGCAAACGGCGCCGTGTGCTGCGCGCTGTAAGTGCACGTTGACTTTTCGCAGGTGGACAAAATTATTCGGGTGCCAACCAAATCAAAGTCCACCGGCCGGGAGAACACCAAAGAACAACACTGCCCATGAAAGTCAATCAGACCAACGGTCCAAGCAAGGCACCCATCGTCCACCAAAAGAAACCTTGGAACCAAAGCCCAGAAGAATGGCCACGCCTCCCACCGCTCAGGAAGAAGAATCCAGTGGTCACCACGGCCGCCCAGGCACCTTTGGAACAGGCCATGGAGACCGAGAACCCGGAACCGTCGCACGAACAAGATAGCAAAAACCAGACGGAAATCACAGTGTGCACACCATGAACGCCGGACATAAAGCTTTGGAGCCTAGTGGGACCAAGACGGACGCCATCGAGCCGCGGGCCTCTACCTCGAAAGCCAGTGAATCCGCAGCCCGCATCCAGGAGACTAGGGAGGCGCAGTCACTCCGGAACGCTACACCTGAGAAAGGAGCCGGCCCTGCTAAAAAGGGTGAGTGGTCCATCCAAGCAGCCTCCCCTAGTACCCCTTACCCAACCCCTGACCCCCCTATTGCACCTCAAGAGGCTGTAAAGCAATACATACGTTCCGCTGAATTTCGTTCAGAAATCACAAGCATAATCAACACTATAGCTGCTGAACAACTCGGAGCGATGCAGCAACAGCTCATACAAGCCCAGGCACAGCTGATACAGTCCATGACGGACAGGATAGAAGTTACGATCAACACACGATTGGAAAAACATGAAGCCGGCATCAATAAGCTTTTCGAACTTATACCTCATGAGGAATTGCCTCGCAAGCAACGCGCAGTTCAACCAGCTGCCTGTCCTGATCCAGTATCTCCAGACCAGCAACATGGCACAGAACAAGAGCACGCAAAAAGGTCGACGGCGACGCCAGTCCACTACCCCAAAAGAAACAATTATATGGCAATGAAACTGTCGCAGCATACACCGAAAACAAGCGCAGCTAGCAGCATATATCGCAAACTCCCCTAATCACCCCCATGTCATCGCTCTGCAAGAGACGGAAAAAAATCGCATTCATATCCGCGGTCATCACACGGCAGCCCTTATGCCACGTACAGCAATCTTGACACTCGCATCCTTGCCGGTGCTAGACCACACACCGACAAACACGCCCGCAAGCACGGACACTCAGTATACCGCGATAGAGCTCAGCTCACCCGGGCACACATGTCCTCACTATTCTTAACATATACAGCAATCCCGAATATAAACGCAGAGTTATTCCGGGCATCTTGGGCTCCTTTCATTCCTCAAAGCTCCTTGTGGTGGGTGATTTTAATGCACGTCGCACGCACTGGGGATACACCTCGGATACCCCCAAAGGTAACCTCATTTCTACCGCAATGGCTGATTACAACCTTGGCTTGATCACAAACCCCACCGTACCCACTCGCATTGGCACAAGTGTCACCCGCGACACCACACCCGATTTCACATGGGCCACACCGAACATAATCGTTAAATCTCACAAAGTGCTCCAAGACAGCCTTGGAAGTGACCACTTTCCAGTCTCCACTACTATTGCTTACGATTCCAAGATTTTAAACCCTCGTTCACAGCTCCTCACTGACTGGAATAAATTGCGCTCATTCTTGGCAGCTGATTCTACCGAACCCCGTACTGTCACCGACTGGACAGACCGTCTGGTGGAGGCTATCCAGGCGAACAGCAAACGCATTAAAAACACCCCTGCGGCACCGCAGGTTTATCCGCATCTGGCTCATCTATGGGAGGCCCGACAGGAAGTTCTCAAGCGCTGGCGTCACCATCGACACAATCGTAAATTGAGACTCCGCATAGCCGCTCTCACTCGTGAGGCAGAAGAATACGCGACCACCTTAGCCCGCGCAAACTGGGCAACCTTTTGTAACGACCTCAAGGATACATTAAGCCTAAACGCACGTGGTCGCTCCTACGCGCTCTCTTAGATCCAAAAACCCCTAAATCTGAGACACAAGTAAGCACACAACGTCTAATACAACTAGAGTTCAAAAGAGCACAGACGTAATTGGCCAACTACGGGACACTTATATACCCCCATCCCTTCAGTCAGAAGATCCACCCAATCTACCTCAACCTAACCCGGAACTTGATGCCGACATTACCTTAAACGAAGGCCGCCAAGCAATCTTTAGTATTCACCGCTCTACGGCGCCGGGGCCGGATGGCATAACGTACAAGGCACTACTCAATCTGGACGATGTCTCGCTTCAGGAACTCACGGAGCTCTTTAACAGCCACTGGCACGCTGGGACGCTCCCGTCAGCCTGGACCCATGCCAGCATGCGATTTATACCCACACCGGGCAAACCCCTCCCCCTTCAAAATTTGCACCCCATCTCCTTAACGAACTGTGTCGGCAAGCTCTTCTAGCATGTTATTCTCAACCGCCTGCAACCGTTCCTAGAAACAACAGGCTTCCTCTCCAACGTTCAATTTGGCTTCCGTCCAAACATCTCGGCGCAAGACGTACTTCTCTCCCTGAAAGAGTCTCTCTTTCGCTACGCGAGCCATACTGGCCCTGGATATTCATAAGGCTTTCGACACTATAAGCCATGACCATATCCTGATGACATTAGGCACCACCGGCTGTGGCACCCGCATATAGCAATGTGTTCGGGCCTTCCTTCAAGGACGCACGGCAAAACTCTATCTTGGGGATGTCGCCTCACAGTCTTTCCCCCTGCCTAACCGGGGAACCCCACAAGGGGCGGTCCTATCACCTTTACTTTTTAACATTGCCCTAGCGCCACTGGCAAAGGCCATTGCTGCTATTCCAGGGCTCCACACGGCCATATGCGCAGAATATATAACCCCCTGGACAACGCGACGATCCATTGGAACAGCCCAGGATATCCTGCAATCTGTCATAGACATCACCACCACCCAATTAGCAAACACGGGCCTCCGTTGCTCTCCAAATCAATTGGAACTCTTGAAGCTGAAACCCCTGCCCAGTGACCCCCCCCCCATTGATTTGCACATGTACGGTCATCCAGTGCCCATTGTGTCTCAGGTGAAGATTCTCGGCCTTCTCATTAACAGCACACTCGATGCTACCTCAACCCTTCATGCAAATACAGACCAAACATGTGGCTGCACTAATCAAGCGGGTGGCAGCACGCAATCATGGGCTTTCTGAACACGAGACCCTCAACATGACTAATGCATTAATCATCAGCCGCATTACATACCACCTCCCATACCACATACTCACTCAGCGCCAAACACAACAGGCAGACATCTTAATACGCACGGCTGCAACCTCCGCCCTACGTCTTCCGCAGACGGTGGCACGAAAAGCCTCCTAACCAATGGCACCCACAATACCGTGATCGAATTAATAGAGGCTCAACGCACCAACCAATTAGTCCACCTGAGTCGCACGGAAACAGGACAATGCCTACTGCGACAGCTCCGTCTCAATCCGCCCATTGCAACCCCAACAAGTCCTACACCTCACATGATTTCTTTGCGCATGCAGGATCGCATATATCAAAAGCCCCTACCGCGCAAAGTGAGCGCTAGCCTCCATTAGGGTAGGCGGCAGGCTCGAGCGAGTTATTACACCAAAACATACAGCAACCGCTCGGATATCCTTTATGTCGACGTGGCAGAAAATTCTAAAGTAGGATTCTTCACGGCAGTCGCAGCCTATGGAGACGGCACTGTGGGGGCCGCCGCCACTATCCGAACTAATTCACCTGCAGAGGTGGAAGGAGCCGCCATCGCTCTTGCGCTGACACACTCCACCATTTACAAAAACATAAACCGATTCCTAGGCCGCATACCGCCACTTCCTAAAGGGCGGAACGACGCCGGCCACACACCGTATTCAGTAAGACTTTCTGACGGGCTAGTTGGTACATATTCATTTCTGGAGCCTGTGCGCTAAAAAAGACGTTCACAGGAAAAAGCAGACAACAGGTCTCCTTTTTCCTGTGAACGTCTTTTTTAGCGCACAGCCTCCAGAAATGAACACCGTATTCTTGCCACAGCCACCTCTCTCGACCGAACGGTTACTCTGTCGTGGATTCCTGGGCATCCCTCGATCCCAAGTAATGAGCACGTTCATGCGCTGGCCCGAGAACTCTCCTCCCAGACCCCGGACGATCAGTCAAACAACCCTATGCAAGAGGTCCCATCGGTCCTTTATACATATCATCAAATCACCGCATTCTGCAAACTCAGCCGCATGACATTACCACCACCCCACAGTACTTTGTCGCCCTTATCCAGCGCCACATGGCGACAATTACAGACGGGCTGCTTTATTTCACCCTACCTTCTCATGCTTTCACCCCACCTTTCCTCCTCATTGTAACACCTGTGGCGTGCCCAAATTCACACTTTTTCACTACCTTTGGGAATGTCCTTCCCCACAGGCAGTACTCCCCATCACCAATCCCACTTTTCCTGGGAGGCTGCTTTACGGACTGCTCAGCCCGCCGGCCAGAAATGGCTGGTGGATCGAGCCTTATGTGAGGCGCAAGCCCGTAGACTCCTGAACCTGTAGGAGACCACTCTGGCTGATTTTTTCTTTCCGTTTTTCTAATAAAAGTTGTTTCCATACATCCATCTACTAAGGCACCACTTAACACCAGACACTTTAGAGGCGGCTCCAAACACGCGCATTATGCTCCCCTTATATACGCTCGCGCTATCACCAAGTCCACACAAACCCCTCTTATACCCTCTGCCACCACCCCAAAGCCACTCTCGATCATATCCCTTTCCTCTGCCCGGCTGATACTCCCACGCGGGGCCTGGATCACCTTACCACTTGGAAGGCTTGAGAGACCCTACTGCGCTCCGAGGACCCGGCCATGCAAGCCATCGCCACAGGCGTGGCTGACAACGTCATGAGCCACCGGGACACGGACGTTTGAGTGCAGTGGGGCCGTGCAGGGGCCCAAGGAACTGCGCATCCGAAACTCCCCTGTGTCTAATAAAGTTTCCACCACCACCACCTGGCACCACTTCATTTCCTTTCTTCTTTCAGTCCCTCCTTTATCCCTCTTACGGCGCGGTTCGGATGTCCATCGACATTGTGAGACAGTTACTGCGTTATTTCCTTTCCTCAAATCCATTTTCATATTTGGCGGTTGTCACGCCCCTTAATTGTCACGTAGTGGTGACGGCAGTCGAAGGAGCGATGAAGGCTGACAAAAGTTCTAAAAGAAAACTGTACACTGCGCTGACTTGCGCCCACAATGGACTGAACACTCGGCGCGGCGAATCAGCTCTGCCTGGCTGCGATCAACCGAGATAAATCTAGCCGCGTCTTGCGTCCCAAACAAGATAAAGTGGCGTGGCGGCAGATTTGAGGAAGGAACAAACACTAAGTTTCGCGGCATAACTCCCCTCTCAAAGAAGCGTCGACCCGATACATTAAAGCAAATAATGCGACTAGCAACAAATAAAACGGATCGTGGGAAAATGAACACGCCCCGCCGCGGTGGCTCAGTGGTTAGGGCGCTCGACTACTGATCCGGAGTTCCCGAGTTCGAACCCGACCGCGGCGGCTGCGTTTTTATGGAGGAAAAACGCTAAGGCGCCCGTGTGCTGTGCGATGTCAGTGCACGCTAAAGATCCCCAGGAGGTCGAAATTATACCGGAGCCCTCCAATACGGCACCTCTCTCTTCTTTTCTTCTTTCACTCCCTCCTTTACCCTTCCCTTACGGCGCGGTTCAGGTGTCCAACGATATATGAGAGAGATACTGCGCCATTTTCTTTTCCCCAAAACCAATTATTATTATAATTAAAATGAACACAGAGCGTGCAGAATGCAGCGTTCTTTAGCGCGCATTATAGGGCTTCCGACGGACGACATGGACAACGTCTGGTCGTACGCGGCGTCGCTAGGATGCAAGGATGCTGTCAATGCGTCAGGGATGACTTCATAATCCAGTTCACCTAGCCGACGAAGAACCTTCTACGGGCCGAAATAGCAACGCAAAAGCTTTTCACTCAATCCACGGCGGCGAATGGGCGTCCAAACCCCGACTTCGTCTCCTGGCTTGAATTCCGCGTTGCGTCTTCGTAGGTTGTAGCGTCTGGCGTCGGCCCGCTGCTGGTCTTTGATCCGTAATCGGGCAAGCCTTCGGGCTTCTTCTGCGCGTTGAAGGTAGGAGGCGACGTCGACGTTCTCTTCTTCGGTAACGTTGGGCAGCATGGCGTCTAGCGTGGTCGTGGCCTCTCTGCCATGTACGAGCCTAAAAAGCGTCGTTTGGGTTGTCTCCTGCACTGCGGTGTTGTATGCGAAGACGACGTAAGGCAGGATGGCGCCCCAGATCTTCTGTTCGGCATCGACATACATGGCGAGCATATCGTCGATGGTTTTGTTCAAGCGCTCGGTCAGTCCGTTGGTCTGCGGATGGTATGCAGTTGTCCTCCGGTGGCTGGTTTTCCTGTAACGCAGGATGGCTTGCGTTAGTTCCGCGTTAAATGCTGTTCCTCTATCCGTGATGAGCGCATCGGGGGCACCGTGTCGCAGAAGATGCACTGCACGAAAAATTTGGCGACTTCTGCTGCTATTTCATTCGGTAGGGTTTTTGCCTCGGCGTAGCGGGTCAGGTAGTCGGTCGCTATGACGATCCACTTAGTTGCAGACGTTGACATTGGGAAAAGACCAAGCAAGTCCATGCCGATCTGCTGAAAGTGCCTTGAGGGGGTTCAATGGGGTTCCGAAATCCTGCTCATCGGGTGGAAGGGGTCTCTTGTCGCTGACAATCTCGGCAGGTTTTTGACATAATGTGCGACTTCGGCAGACAGTCAGGGCCAATAATACTTGTCTTGAATGCGGCGGAGGGTGCGAGTAAACCCGAGATGTCCAGCTGTCAGCTCGTCGTGTGAAGCCTCTAGAGCTTCTTCGCGGAGACAAGCAGGTAAAACAAGGAGGTAGGCTGTTTTGTTCGCCGCGAAGTTCTTCATGAGGACATCATTCTGTACACAGAAGGAAGAAGTTCCTCTCTTGAATGGGGCGGGGGGTGAAGAAACGTTGCCTTTTAAGTACTCGATGAGGCGTTTTAGGTCGTGGTCCGAGCGTTGCTGCTGGGCAAAAGAGCTGGGGCTGATGGGTCCTAGGAAGGCGTCCTCATCGTTGTCCGGCGGCGGCGCATCTACAGAGGCTCGTGAGAGGCAATCGGCGTCAGAGTGTATGCGTGCGGACTTGTAAATTACGGTGACGTCAAACTCCTGGAGACGCAGACTCCATCGAGCGAGTCGGCCAAAGGGGTCCTTCAAATTGGCTAGCCAGCACAGCGCGTGGTGATCGCTGACTACCTTGCACGGTTGTTCATACAGGTAGGGGCGGAATTTCGACGTAACCCAGATGATGGCAAGGCACTCCTTGTCAATCGTCGAATGGTTAGCCTCGGCCTTGGAAAGGCAGCGGCTAGCGTATGCGATGACTTTCTCCAACCCGTCGCTTCTTTGAATGAGGACGGCGCCTAGGCCCACGCTGCTTGCGTCGGTATGAACTTCATTATCAGAAGTTTCATCAAAATGCGCGAGGATCGGTGCGGACTGTAAACGACGCTGAAGTTCTTTGAAGGCTTCTGCTTGCGGGGCTTCTCATTTAAATGGATGGCACGTCTGCCTTCGTCAGTTTTGTCAGGGGCTCAGCGATGCGCGAAAAGTTTTTCACAAATCGTCGGTAATATGCGCACAGTCCGAGGAACCTGCGCACTGCTTTCTTATCGACTGGCGGTGGAAACTGATCAATAGCAGCTATTTTCTGCGGGTCTTGGCGTACTCTCTTCTTGCTAACAATGTGGCCTAGAAATAGCAGCTCTTCATAGGCAAAGTGACACGTCTCAAGTTTAGACCAGACGACGTGATGGCATCCAGTACTGTTCGAAGTCGTTTGATGTGGTCTTCAAAATTCGAGGAGAAAACAACGACACCATCTAAATATACCAGACAAATTTGTAACTTCAGACCTGCCAGCACTGTATCCGTTACTCCCTAAAACGCCGCCAGTGAGGAACAACGACCAAATGGCATCACCTTGAACTCGAAGAGCCCATGCGGAGTGATGAATGCTGTCTTCTCGTGATCTGTTTCATCGACCTCAATTTGCCAGTAGCTGCTCTTGAGGTCCATCGATGAGAAATACTTGGCGTTGCAGAGCCGGTCCAGGTGTCGTCGATGCGGGGGAGGATGTAGAAGTCCTTCTTTTTTATGTTGTTCAGGCGGTAGTAATCAATGCAGAATCGAAGTGCGCCGTCTATTTTTATCGCTAGAACAACCGGTGCCGCCCATGGGCTGTTTGATGACTGGATGACGTCGTCGCGAAGCATCTCTTCCACTTTATCCCGGATAGCTTGTCGTTCTCGCGGCGACACACGGTAGGGGCTTTGACGTAGAGTTTTGGCGTGCTGGTCGGTTATAATGCGATGCTTGGCAATTGGCGTTCGTCGAAAATTCGGGGATGACGAAAAGCACTCGCTGTAGCTTCCAAGCAGAATGCGGATCTTGCCTTGTCTGTTCCGGGGCAGAGCTTAGTTGATGTCGAAAGTGGGCGAGTTCTCTTGGTCAGGTAAACCTTCTGCGGAGGGGTCGGAGAGCGCGAAGGAGTCTTGTACGTCGGATATTTTGTCGAAGAAAGCAATTGTTCCTCTGTTAATGTGTCTGTATTCTTCGCGGAAGTTAGTCAGCAGTACTCCAGCATGGCCATTGCGGATATGTACGATGCCTCTTGTGATGCTGATTCCTCGGTCTAGAAGCAACTGCATGTTTCCCTCGAAGATTGCTTCGGCGTTAATGGCTGTCGTGGCGCCTACGGTCAAGATAATGCTTGAACAGGGTGCGATGCTCACTTCTTCCTTCAGGACACTCAGGACATTCAAGAAGGACATTCAGAACATTCAAGAAGGAACTCTTGAAGGTATTCAGCAGTGTCGTGATGAAAGAGAGAGCCGAACGAGTCCTTGAGTCCAGGATCCAGCTACCGAATGAGTCCGTCCGTGGTTACGAGGAAGAGATGAAGCGCCTCTATCGCCGCGCCGACCCCCAGATGACAGATGAAAATGAAGTTGAGTTTTTATTGCGCGGCGTAAAGCAACAACTCTGGCAGCCTCGTCCGCCAGCCGCCAAAAACAGTCGACGAATACATGCATGAAGCCTGCACGATCGAAAAGACCCTCGACGTCCGGGCGCGGCAGTGCAACCGCCCATCCTCTGTCTGTGCAATGTGTCCGGACACGACGGCCACCTCCAGCGACAACTTTCGGGAAGTGATCCGCGAAATCGTCCGCGAGTTGCTACGTCGATTACTGCCATTCTCCCCACAGCCACAAGAAGCGACTCTCATGGACGTGGTATGGGAAGAAGTGCCACAGGCACTTGGCACCCCGACGGCCACAGAACCCCAGGCTATGACCTACGCCGCTGCCGCACGCACTCCTCAGCCCCAACGACAACCCCTGCGTCCTCTACGACATGAACAACTTGTTTCCGAACACCGCCTTCCTATCCTGCACCTCCACTAGATGTCACGCAGTGGTGACGGCAGTCGAATGAGCTATGAAGACGGACAAAAGTTCTAAAAAGAAAACTGTTTACTGGGTTGACTTGCGCATACAATGGACTGAATCACTAGGCGCGGTGAAGCGACAAGCTTGCTCGGCGGGCGTCGAACAGAATGGCCGCCGCTGGCGGCCGTGCTCAATTTAACGCTGGTAGGGAACTTTCGAGGTGAAGAGTGCAAAGTTACGAGAGCAATCCGGAAGAACGTAGAATCAGCACTGCCTGGCTCCGATAAACCGAGATAAATCTAGTCGCGTCTTGCTTCGCATCAAAGCGATAAAGTCGCGTGGCGGCAGATTTTAAGAAAGAACAAAGACTGCAACGATTTGCGGCAATATTATATGCACGAGTCAGCTACTTCTAGAACGTCAATGCGCCTTTTATCGGATTATCACATGGAATTACAATAATCGGGCCCAGTAATCTACCTTAATTGGACCATTGATCACCACTAATGCGACGCAATCTATTTCCTGGGGGAGAGCGTCAGCAAAAGCAGTCACCTTAACTGCCCCACTGCGCAGGAGAGGAAGTCCGTGAAAGCCAGGATGTCGTATTATGGTTCTGAGATAAATAAGGCTTGATGCTCAGCGCGAGCAGTATTGGTGAGAGGAGACAACCCTGCCGAACCCCACGGGTGACGGCGAAGGGATGACTCTCCTGGTCATCCATAGCGAGAGTGCGGTGAATAGCCTCGTATACCTTACGAATCAGCTTATTAAGGCCTTTCGGGAACCCCAAAGCCCTTAGTGCTACTAAAATGTGACCTTGCTGGAGGCGGTCACACGCCTTTTCCTGATCTAAAGAAACATAGAGACCTCACACAAAGCGCCCTTGAGTGTGCGAGGTAATATCGCGAGTGACGAATGAAAGTCTGTGAACCTCTCTGCCCGATACTGAGCAAGATTGATGATTACCAATGAGGATCGCCATCACACCCGTCAAGCGCCGGAATACAATAGCTGCAAAACTTTTGTAGTCCACGTTGAGGAGCGTTACTTGCCTCCAGTTTTCCGGTCGAAGCGACCCTGGATCGCGTTTTGCTAGAAGAATAATTCTTGCGCTCCGGAACCTGCCAGGAAAATCGCAGCTCTCGAAACACCGGCGCAGAAGAGACGTTACGGGTGGACCTAGGATTCCCCAGAACGCCAGGTATCATTCCTCTACAGACCATCTGGGCCAAGCGCTGTTCCCCGTTTCATTGTATTTATTGGAGCGTTCGCCTCCTCCTGCAACCTTAATCGCGTAAGCTTTATGTATATCTTTATCACTGTTTAACCTTTATTTTAGAGGTTACACGGCTCAACGTTATGTTTTCCTTCTTTGCAAGGTTTAAAGTTTTGCATACTCCTTTACAGGGGTCCCAATCTAAGTTTAGAAGTATGTGGTTCATGTATACTATAAACTTTAACCTATATATCTGATCGAGTGCGCGCCGTATACATCTATATATACGTTTAAGTTTTTGCGACGCTGCCACATTCAGCGAGAAGGAGGAGGAGGTAAACTTTATTAAAGAAGTCTTAGGCGCGGGTTGGGGTGACGTTCCCCGCCCCGCGGTGGGCTCCTCTTCTAGGCCGGATGCCAGGTGGCCTACCGATGTTGTTCGGCGACCTCTTCGGCCTCCTCGGAGACACGTATTTGAACCTCCGGGTCGGAGCTGAGCAGCGCGGCCTCCCACTGCTATTGGGTAGAGAGCTGCAGACTGTTCGACGGCTTGTCTTGATTACATGAGTGTAGTTTGTGTGGTGTGTCTGCCTTATGGGGTCCACAGAGAGAACGGACGGAGGCTGAACTGCTCTGGGAACCATGTGGAGTACATGTACGGTGTAAAGAAAGTGTCTGTTTGGAGCTGCCGCCAATTGTCTTGTTTTGTTTTACTTAGAGATCTCTGTGGTTCTGGGAAAATTTGTCCATCTCTCTTGAAATGTGTAGTAATTTCTTTGTACGTCGTCACTTGATCCTTAGCCGACCTGAGCTCGGGGCAGAACACCTCCCGGTCAACTACGAATCCTCGGGCAAATTGGTTCCCGTTGACGTTGGGTGGCGAGGAGGATCAGGAAAGGAGATGGAGTTCAAATAGCGCGCGAAACCGTATTGGATTGAAATGGCTTCCTTCGGGGTGTGCGGCTTGGATGGCTTTGAGGTCGCCACTTTTATGCCAGTCAATCAAGCTACTGAATCTTTTTGCTGCTGTAAAGTATAAAATGTATTAATTTAAAATATAAAAACGTTTATAATGCTTGCGGGTAGACATGATCAACTTTATAGCTATCTGAGTGTTTTCTGTGAACGATATCAGAGGCGCTGCAGTGCTGCTTGTCATCCCACTGCTTGACGGTGTGCACGTGTTGTACGAGTGCAGCGTTTGCAGTGCCTGTCAGGCAGAGAGACATTTGCGGAATAATACGCGGCCGCTGCAATGAACATCAGTGCGAGTGCAAAGATTAAATGGTGGTGTGTACTTTCGACATGACCGAGGACAGAATTCGATGTGACTATTGCGACCACAGCCCCAGCAGGATCGCCGATCTCGACGAGTAGAAAGTTTCGTTTTGCAGCAGTTGTCTGTTTTCCCGATTTTCTGCCCAAACAAGCAAAGTTGCCTCTCTTTGAAGAAAAATAAGTGTCCCACAAGTAAGACTGCTAATTTTTTAGTTGTTTTCAGTTGCATTTTGTTTTCCCCTGATATTGACAGGCTTATCCCGCGCCCAAGTATTACACGTTTTGCTTTCACGGTCGCACATTGCTTCTGTCGCAAAATATTGAAACGCTCTCAAGTAAGAAGTTTCACGCAGCATGTTTCGACTGAGGTGGTGCTTGCAGTGCTGTTTCCGCTAAAAGCGTCGGCCACCAGCAGACTGTTAATGACACTGCAGTCATGCGCTCGCGCCTGACATGTGAGGGAAGTTTTTGTTCTCTCTTCTGCTCATGTGTCTTGCCTCCCGGGCTCGACGCATCCGCCTTGCCCTTCACGCGTTTCCGTGAGCACCGTAGGGAAAAGATGCTCAAACTGATCAACTTCTAGCAATGTGCTCTTCACCTGACAGCAGAGTCCACGAGAACGAAACAAAGGGATGCGTCAGATGCGGTTCACCGAAGCACAGTAGCACTGAGTGCACGCACGTGTCAGCTGCTTGTTACCTTTGTGGAAAAAAAAGTCTCTGCCTTCTACTCAAGCACAGTGTCAGTCTCACTTAGCGGGTAGAGTGCTTCGCGTCGCCACGAACCTGCGGACTGCACTTGAATCACACCCGTTAATGAATCAGCGCAGAGTGGCGCACGAGGAGAAGGACCTTGACGTGATGCTTCGTGTCATCTGCCTGCTGGCATGAGTCTGTTACCGGCTTGGTCGCAATGGTGCTCCGCACGTGTGCAGTCACACGGAGCCTTGTTTACGCTCAGTGTGAATGACCCTCCACTGCGTCTTTATTGTACTCCTGGCTTAAGTGTTAGACTGGCGTGAAACGCACGGACATACTCGCTGGAATTAAACTAAGATATACAGCGTCGAACTGAATAATCTAGATGATGAAGTAACGCATCATCATGAAAATAAAATACGACCAGATAGGATGTGATTACTTTTCTTTTGTTTTTCTACATGTCTTTAAATGGTCTCTTTTTTATGCATGGCAAGAACCATCCAATTTAACAGAATGTGTACCTGGGAACTTGGAGGCTCGGTCTGGTGAGAACTTGCTTCCAAAAGGTACTCAAGCCCATGGAGGCCACGGTGTGTGTCATTCATATCCACAGAGATTTTCTTTGTGAATAGAAGCGATACCATGGTGTTTTGTCTTTTTGCAGGCCAAATATGCAAGACACTGAGCAGCAGAATAATGCAACTTCATCTGTGCTGTCAAGCTCTCAACCTGGATGATCCAAAGGTGAATCAACTGTCTTGCTGCCGACAATATAAACTCAGTTCTAATGCTTGTCAGCGGGAATTTTGCGAAAAGACGCTTGTAACTATACGATACGATATATTTTATTAACTCTCACAAGGTTACATCAGCAACAAGGAGAGAGGACGCAAGGCAAAAAGCTGCGTTGTTGCAGCTTGAGAGACACCCTGCGCCCTCTGCCGGGGTGTATAGCCCAGCAGCTGATCACATGACAACAGTGGAAGGGCGCACTCACAAACGCACACACAAAAAAATACAGTTACAAAGTATCTACATCTGACATTGGCATAACGTTACGCTTCTAATATCACTGGACGATATTTGACGAAAACTATTCCACATTTTTATGTACAGGAAACTCATTAACAATCACCCGAGATACAATGTAAGTTAAGTAAAAGAAAGTACACGAAACTATATATATATATATATATATATATATATATATATATATATATATATATATATATATATATATATATATATATATATATATATATATATATATATATATATACATCTTCTAATCATGAACTATGTACATTCAAATATGGCAATAAGTGTGACTAATTTACACCGTGAAGTCTCTTCAAGTATAATCTTGTTATTTTGCAGAATATTTAGGTAATGTGATAAACTATATGTCAATGACTGCTTACCGTATGTGGTGCGGCAGAAAGGTACACACCATGACATTTAGTTCCGTGTATTGTAGGATGGGATCGAACGAGTTGGGTTGAGACTTGATAAAAGGAAATCATTATTAGTGGGAACAGCATTTTTATACATGGAGATTAGCTTGAATGGGAATAACTCTGAGATTGTCATGATATTAAACTTTGCAAAGTAGGGACCCGTATGAGTACACCTCGGTACATTAGCTATTATTCTAATTGCTCGTTTTTGAACAATTAGAATTTTCATTTGGTTTTGCTTAGTTGTTTTCCCCCATACGATGAGACAATAGGTTATATATGGCAATATAAATGCATTGTAAATTGATATTTTTATTTTAGGGTGAAGTGTGTGTCTTTGGCGGCATATGATGCCATTAGTCCTGTTTATCTTAGCGCACATATTCTCAATATGTTAATCCCAATTAAGAGATTCGGTGAAAACAACACCCATACATTTCACAGCTCGCACGACCTCAATTTTTTTGTTTCCTAACCAAAGGTCGAGATTTGCACGCACCATTCTGTTTTTAGCGCGAAACAATATTGCTTTCGTCTTGGTAATGTTTACTTTTAGGAAATTCTTAGAGGACCATTGACGCAGGAATTCTAAGAACTGATTGCCGAATGCTAGTAGGTCCGTTTCTGTATTACCCAAGGCAAGCATTGTGAGGTCGTCTGCATACGCTATTATGTGTACAGGAAGAGGAGCAGAAAATATATCATTAACGCAGATATTAAATAATAGCGGCCCCAGAATGCTGCCCTGGGGTACACCAGAGAGGATAGGTTGTGAGTTTGATATAGCGTGATTAAGGGAGACCATTTGTTTACGATATTTCAAATATGTTTGAAATAAATATAAGCTCGTTTTTCTAATGCCATAGTGATTGAGTTTATGTACCCGTAAATGCTTCAAATGCTTTTGAAAAATCCACAAATATTTCGAGTACAAGGAGCTTTTCCTCAAACGCATTTATTATAATCTCTTTTTGCTTAATTAGTGCCATTTCCGTGAACCTTTGCTTTTTGAAACCGAATTGACTGTCTGATAAGACTGAATGTTTAACTAGAAAATTATGAATTCTCACGTAAATAATTTTTTCTAGGCCTTTGGATATCGGAAGAATTGAAATAGGCCTGTAATTAGCCATATCCGACGTAGCACCCCCTTTGTGAATGACAGTCACTTTTGCTACCTGCATTTCGTTTGGAAAGACACCGGATGCTATTTCTAGGTTGTAGATATACATCAGCATTGGGGCTAGTATGTCAACTACAAATTTGAAGGGTTTGACCTGAAAGTCATCTTTATCTTCAGCTCTGCTATTTCTTAGATTTCTAAAAACTGTCATGATTTCATCTTCATGTGTAGGATACATGAAGAGGGATTCCGGAATACATGGCGTTTTATACGCGTAACCCACAGTTGTGTCAGAGGGACAGCATAATGTTTTGGTTACGTTAACAAAGAAATTATTAAATTCATTACACACTTCCTCCCCACTAATTGGTATACCATCTTTTATTATTGTCGTTATAGTTGTTTTTGAGGGGCGATTTAGTAATTTGTTCAATTGGTCCCACTGGTTGTGAACATTTCTTTTGGATCCCTCGGAAAATGCATTACTAAAATACCTTAATTTGGCAGTTCTTAGCTCTCGATTTAGCTGGTTTCGGTATTTTTTATATTTCTCAAGCTTGGAAGGCTGCCGCGATTTCATGAATTGCGCAAACATTTTCTCTTTGGTCTTTATTTTGCGCAGCAGTTCTTGCATAACCCATGGCTTCTTAGGATTGCGTTTGCGCGGACGGACTTGCGGGAAACATTTATCATAGGCTGTTTTTATTTTGAACAAAAATATATTATACGCCTCATTCACGTCTTTTAAAGATAGCACATCGGCCCAACTTGTTTCATATAGCATCGAACGAAAACGGTCAAGTGTGGTGATTTCAATGCGTCGAAAAAGTGGAGAGGGCGGTGCGGGGACTCGATAAGGGCGCTCAAATGGGACGAAAGCAAAAACAGGAAGATGGTCACTTATGTCGGACAGTATAGTGCCAGCTTTTTTCGCATTTTTCCGCGTTTGTGATTACAATATCAATGGAGGAAGATGTAGAGCACGTGACGCGTGTAGGTACTTCGATAAGTTTGAGAAAGCCATAGGCATCTATTAAGCTTTTGAATTCTCGTTGTGGTGCTGAATCACATCATGTATCAATGTTCAAATCACCCGATAAATACAATACTTGCTGGTTTGCTGTTGCATAATCATGCAGGCTTTCGAGAACGTCTAGGCAGCTTCTCAAATTTCCTTCAGGAGGACGGTATAGAACGGTGAAAAGGTTATTTCCACCTTCTACTGTCAGCATTTCAATATCTGGGGTAGAAACTGTGAATGATTTGTTTTCTACTGCAGCTAATGTGTTCAATATTTGTAACACTCCACCACCTCGGCGCCCAGGTCTATTGAGAACAAAATGTGCATAGTTGCTTAGAACTAAACAGTTTGCATCCTCTTGGTACCAGGTCTCGGTAAACATAATTACATGAAAAGAAAATTCGAAAGCAGAAAAAAGGGCTACTATTTCATCAACTTTGTTGTTAATTGAACGGCAGTTCAAGTGAAAAAATTTTACTGCATTTGTGCTGACTAGCTTATTTAACTGTGCTGAATCAATCAGATGATAGTAGTCCAATGAGGGGTAACTTCTTAGGTCATATCTTCCACATCACTGCTATTCATTATCTTTAGCAGCGTGCTGTTTTCAGATTTCCGGGCATAGATCTGGCCTCCACGCACCCAGACAAACTTCCACTTTGATTCGCGCTTCTTATTGACCGCCAGCCCCAGCAAGCGCTTGCGATCTGGGCACAGGTGCTCGTTCACATACACTGGACTCGTTTCCTTGAACCCAAGGTCTGTACATGACAGCCTCGTTTTTCGCGCCTTTTCAAGAAAAGTGTCTCGCTTCTTTCGATGCAAAAATTGTGCGACTGTGTACTTCTCTGTTTTGCTTCCATGAACGGCCACCCTATGACATACGTCTATGTCGGAAGGCGCAACACTTTCGCCCACTTTTTCACCTAGTCTATTCAGGATATCAAGCAAGTTTTCATCTGGGCTTACGGGTATTCCTTTTAGTTCTACATTTGCATTCAGGGAATACTGTTCACAATTTAAAAGCCGTGCCACACTATTTGACCTGGGCAGCAAGAGAATCACAGTTATTTCTTAAAATTTCATTTTCTTCACGCAATTCCTTAATTTCCTCGACTGTGCTCTTGAGATCATCCTTCATCTCATCATATTTCTCACTGATGAATGACATACTAGCTTTTATTTCTCTGAGCTCGTTACGGACGTCGCGTTCAAGTGATTCTCTGAAAGCTTTAAATTCAGCCCTGATTTCTTTCTTCATTTCTTTCAGCGCTAGCGCTAGTTCCTTGCTGATTTTGGACATGATAGTGTGAGGCAAGCTGTGAAGAAATCTCAAGAGCAGCAATTTACAAATGGTAGCAGCGGCGTGGCAGCTTGCAACCTACAGAAATATATAAAGCAAAATGACCAACCTGCAGCAAAGCAAATTGTGGAATTAGCCTCTGCGTCGGTTGTGCTGCTCACGCCACTGCCGCCATGTGAAGAGCGGTCCACGCCGTTCCCGAGCTTGTAACTATAAATTTTACATCCCAGATCAGTGATAACAGCTTATCTTGAGTTTTAGTTGTGACGTCTATCCATGTCTGAATTGCTTAAAAGTTCAGCAGGTTACTGCTTCATTCTTCAGCTCCTACACTACGACCATGCACAAAGGTCATTGGTGCAAAAACACCCATACGCTCATTCACATTGACCAAGAGTCTTGACCAATCTTGTTCTGCATGATACCTAGCAACAGTGGCGTCATGTTGGTTTGAAAAACCATAATGACATATGCTGTTAATGCAATAAATCTGTCGGATGACTCCACCTATCAACATTTTTTTTTCTTTGTTCAAAGTACAATGCTTATAGACTAGTTTACTTGATGCCTATGGTCATACTCTTGTGCTTTCTGGATTGGAGCTATTTCAAAAGACCAGAATGTGCAGGGCGCTGAAAAAAGGAGCTTTCTACTTGATGTAATAATTGCAGAAAGAAATAGAATGTTTTGTTTACATGATAACCTTAATTGCCGCTTTTTTGCAGAATCGGGAAGATCCATTTTAATGGACATATACAAATTCATAGAGAACTTGTCTGAACGTTTGCACTTAAGAATAGAGCTTGACTTTGCAGCTAACTTTGAAGGCACAGGGTTTTTGCTTGCACAGTGACCATGGACAGACTTATGTGAATGCGTCTTGTGCTTTAGCATTCCTAGCTAGGAACCTACTTAAATTCGTAGGTATTTGCAGTTTAATACTGTTGAAAATAATGAACAGATCTATTAGCTGCCATCGTTCTTTGGGTCATATTGTCCTCTGGGTAACATTTGATTTGCTTCACATATAGCTGCGTTTTCGCGAGATACCAGGTACTGCAATTATGTCGCCTTGTATCTTTTTCCTTCCTTTGTGCTTACTTATGATGTTAGCTCCTGCAGACACGAATCTATAACCAAAAGAAAAATGTAAAATATAACGATTTTGCTGAAGAAATGTCAAGATAAAATGTAGAGCTCCCACCCTCCAAGTAAAAAATCGGTAGAGATACTTAAGGCTTCTTAAATGTAGTGAATGCGAAAGCATGGCTCTATGTAGACGCCATGCTCGGTGTAGTGCCACCGCTGTCATGGTGATCCAACGCTGTCATGGTGGCTTGTCCGATTGATTGTGGGAGCCGAGGTTGTTTGCAATGATTTTTTTATGATTTCTGAGCACACACACTGAGAGGATTTTGCTTAATGGAAGTGGTAGCATTAAAAATGGCTCCATGTAGACGCCGGGCTCGGTGTAGTGCCACCATATTGCTAGCCCAGTGGTTAACTGATCCAATACTGCCATGGTGGCTTTTCCGATTGATTGTGGGAGGCCAGGTTGTTTGCAACGATTTTTTGTACGATTTATGAGTACACACACACAGACGCACACATACACAAAGACGAGACTTTGCTTAATGAGAGCAGTAATGTTTTTGCATTAATTTTGTGCTGGGTCAGTTGGTCGGACATTCTTTAAAATTTAAAATAGCTCAATACAAACCATTACAATATAACAAAAAGACGACAATGACAAAATCTATGCTACACATAATTGTGCTATTTCTGCCAAGATTTCATGTCACCACATCATAACCAAGCAGTGGCTTCAGGGTTTGAATCGTACTTCTTTTGACTCATGGTCGTAAGAGATTGTTATGTAAATAAGCATAATTCAATTTTAAGCTCCCACATTTGTAACAATAAGGTATGCACTTACGGGAATTGCTCCAGAACTACGATAAAATATTTTCTTTATTTTAAATTGATATATTGAGTTTATTCCACATGCCGGGCTTGAACTAATACTGCAGGAGGTTTTGTTAATTTGAACTTTTTTATAGCATCCACATTTGCAGACGTCACTTTTGATGTATGATGCCTGATGTTGCACGTATGATGTATAATGGTTGCATATATTATGTCAGGTTGCATGCACAAATTTGAACGGCACGCTTGAAATGATAATTATAGTTCCTAGTATAGCTCATGAGTATATACTGAGAAAGCCCATGTAATTGATTGAAGTCTGACTGGCTGTTGTTGCCACAGCTAGTCATTACAATTGCGAGAGTCTATGGCGGCATAGACTGCATTGTTATACAATTATTGACTCCTTCCTGAAGTGCTGAGCATGGAAAAGTAGCAAAATGAAGCTCTTATTACACTGCAGCAGAAAGACAAACTAGTGCAAATTTTTGTCATGCATTTAAAAATATATTAGCCTAGACAAGGTGCTTATTGCACACACTTATTGGGGGCCGACTCTCTTTAAAGAATTACTGAGTGTTGCTGTTTTTATTTCAGCTTTTCAGAAAAGGGTTTTTCAAAATCAAATGAACATTTTGTCTGAACTGAACAGTGCTCGGGCAGCAATGCAATGAACGGGAGGAGCGGCAATGCTCAGGATGCCAGAAGACTATCCCAGGCTTCCAGCATCCTGTGGGAAGGGTGTGCTTGCGCTTGAGGAGTACCTTCCATCAGAGAAAAAGCTGATAGACTCGTAAGCTTTCTTTTTCAAACCATAATGCCTAATATGTCATGATTGTTGCTGCTTTTCGAGCTGCTGCTGTAAGCCACTGACCAATAAATTGCTCATACTTAAGCAAAAATATGGCCATCATGTTGAAATTGCTCGTGTTGAAGCCATCGTGTTGAAATTGCTCATAGTTAATCCATAAGTTTGGCGTGGTGGTGATATTTCTTCCTTTATGTGTTGAGATTAGGAATAGCTGATCTACCTGGCCTATCAGTAGTAATGCATACAAATGCCTGCAGTTGTCTAGTGATTACTTTGACTGCACTCATAACAGCATTCTTTGTCAGCAACTCCGTCTCATGGGGGGCTAGATGGTTCATCATTATGGAAAGAGTTGAAAGCGTTAAAAGAATGTACACGGCAGGAGACACGAACGAGCACTTGTCCGTGTCTCATCTTTTAAATTCTTTCAACATTTTTGACAGCAATAAAGTATGACTGTCTTTAAAAGACTGCTTAGAAAAAGACTCAAGGCTTTAACAACTTCCGTGGTGAGCTTAAAAGAAAAGAACTGGAACTTTCATGGCTACCTAGACTAAAAAAAAGAGATTTATTTGAGCATTTTCAGTCGTTCAAAAATGCATGTGCACAGAATGGTACATATGTGCTCTATTAACAATACTGCCTCGATAAGCTGCCCGATTCATTTGTCCTTGAAAAAACTTGCACAATGCCATGAAAGTCTGTAAAAACCCTTGAACAATTTTGCTCTGAACCCTGCCTGCTTGAAACGTGCAGATGCTTGCAAAAGTGTGCAAATAATGAAAAACGACTTCGGTTACAAAAAGAAAAAAAAACAAGCGAGTGGCTTATTTTTTCTCACAATCTAGAAACGATACCTCTATTTCATTAAGGAGTAAGGAGGGCATAAGCATAGTGTAAAGAAAACAGCACAGACTGCTGCGTTCAGTAAATTTAGCAGTCTGATTATCTTGGGTCTTTTGCAATTCTACTTTCAGACTGCACTACCTACAGCAGTACAAGTTACTGCCTCTCATGTGTATACAGACAAGAACCAGTCTTGGATATATAGAGGCACCCAAGCCGAGGTTATTGCTTTGAAAAACAAGAAGATTGAGCGGGCCATTATCATCTGTCCTATGGTGTACTACCTGAAAAACCTGAGCTACCCGCATGCATTTTCGCAGAAACTTAATTTGTTGCAAAAAATCCTAAGTCCTCAAGATCAAATCCCATGTGGGGTTATCTCCAACCGATTGAAGTGCTTTTTGGCACTCTTCAAGAAAAAATAATTGTCTATTAATACGGTTGCAAGAAATTGTTCTGACACAAATGACAGATGTAGCAATAGATAATTTTCCTGCTGAAAAACTTCGGTGTTACACTGTTCATGTAATGAATATATATTTTGTATTTTTAATAAATGCTTCTTATTTCTTATTCTTTAGACAATAATTTGTTTTGCATCTGAGCAAAGGTCAGAGAACCTATGCACTTGCATTTCTCATGCTTCTGCGTCTGCCGAACGAGTTCGCCATTCCATCTGTAGCCATAGGCTACCGTATACACGCGGGCATAGTAAATGTATGAATCAGGAAGGTGACAAACCACAAGGCAAAAAAGCACGGTTAACCTAACTCTTTCTTTGATTCAAACACACTAATCATATTTATTATACGCAGTGAAATGAAAGTACAGTTCGCTGTAGATGAGATCCGAAACCACAACCTCTGCATGTCCTATGCGATGCTCTTAGTTCATTAAAAGATCATTGCGCCAGCCGTGCGGACGTTGTGGGTTTGAATCCCATGCAGCTGGGGTGTGCTGTATTTATCTTAAAGGTTAACTTTAAAGGTTTAGAGCAAGAGTACTGCGTAAACTTCGAATTTAGATGGTTTTCAGATGCCTAGCTTTAATTAGACATATACAAAATTTAAAAATGTATGTCTTTAATAATGGTTACACTCTTGGAGGATGCAGGTTAACCTCTGTGCTAAAAGTTGCTGTGTAACCTAGAAAAGAGCCGTGACCTATAATATAAAGGTTACCATATCTAAAGGTTATGCATAACCTGTAAATTAGAAGCATACAAAATTTGAAAAAGTATGCCTTTAATAAAGGTTACCAGATTAAGAGTGTAAGACGAAGGGGAACTAAGCACGTCATGTACCTCAGGGGAAATTTCTGGCAACGCCTTCAAAAAGTAATGTGCTACAGCAGCCGCCTCGTCCACAGCGATCGCTGTTTGCGGTATAGTCTCGAAACCCGCCGGAAACGTGCCTGCGACAACACACTGGACGATTGACCACCTTGCCTTGAGCTGTGTACCGGATCTTGCAAACTGAACTACATCAGGATGTGCACAAGGGCCGCACCTAGATCACCAAGCTTCAGCAGAGAGGGGCCAAGAAGCAGCAAGGTGCTGAAACCGTTCCTGCAGCTCATCATACTGTGCGCGCATAAAAAGCGTCTCGTTGTCAGCCCTCTGGGCGATTCTGAGTTTCGCTGCCGTGTCTACCAGGTATATGACAAGCGACGGTGCAGCGCATGCTCTTTCAGAGAGCAATGCAAGCGTCACTGCGTCTTCACGTGTTTGTGACCACTGTCTGCTAGCAAAGCCCTCAAAGCGTGTGACAGACTCGCATTTGAACGCGAGTTTTCCAACAGGCTAACATCTAGACGTCAAGGCCTGCTGGTTCTAGCTCCAGGGAGTGCACCGGCGTCGGCGGCGGCAAAGCGACAACGTTCGTCCACTAGACGTACACAAAAAAAGCGCGGTCCAGACTGCTGTCCTATCCACCGCTCCACAATAGTCAACCACATTTCGGGCCGTTTACGGAGCTCGTGAGCATCCCCCAGCGAAACTTTTTGTAGAAGACGCCGAAGCTCACGAGCGTTCCAGGTCGACCGACCCGAGTCTGGGCCTCGCACATCACCACAGGTGCCAACAACCAAATTGTGAATTCGTCCACGGTGCGATGTCAGGGCACGTTAAAGATGTAGTAGTAGTAAGTGGTTTTATTAAAATATTAATAAAAAGGAAGGGAAAGATATTTGCTAGCCCCGGCATCTCCCATCTGTACTGAAGCACCTGATCTGGGGCAGCGGAAGTAAAGGGTGGCAGGCAGAATGGTGAGAGGACAGTAAGAGAAGATAGGGGGAGAGGTAATATACACAAATTATTTACACAATTAGAAATGTTTGCAGGTTGTGCGCGACAATAATTCATGATGGAACAATAAAAACACACGCACAGCACAGTGTTGACTACAACTGGAGTGAGGCGTCCAGTTGTTAATCGTGTAAGGTAGAACTCGTGGAGCATTCGGTCACTGCGTGTAACTACCTGGCGCAGAATAGACGGGACGTCAAGCCCGTCTGCTCGAGGAATGCACAGAGGCTCACCAAGGACCGCTCACGGGTGCGCGCTACATCATGCGGCCACAACAGCGTCTTGAGGGAGTCTGGTAGTATGCCCAGCGCTCTATATGCCGCATGCATATCGCGACAAGCGTGGGCGAACGCAGAACAGTGAAGAAGCAGGTGGTCTAGTGTTTCCACTGCCCCACATCCGTTACACACATTGCTGGCTGAGATTCCGTTACGCTCCCGTTGTTCCCCGGACCACACGCAGCCAATGCGCACAACGAGGATCATTGCACGTTGCGACCGCGACAGCCGGTGATGCTGCTATGCTTTCACCTCTTGCGATGCCTGGGTCGGGGTGCTGTTTTCGGAGGTGTTCCTGCATGACCGCACGTATATCCTCCAGCGCAAGGGGCAGATCGCTAAGAGGTAGTTGATGTGCGTCGGTGGCGAGGTCGTCAGCTTCTTCGTTGCCGACGATGCCGCAGTGACCGGGCACCCACTGTGCACGCACGGCGCATCCTCTCTGCGCGAGGCGCTCGATGCGTGAGCGAATACCCCGCGCTAGGCGGTGCCGCGGATGTTGGATTGCAGGCGACTGAGGGCGGCGTGGGAGTCGCACAGCAGAGCACTCTTGGGTGGCGGTGGGCCGAGGGTGAGCAGAAGGTCCAGCCCAAGCCGGATCCCCATCAACTCCGCCGTTGTGGAGGAGCCCAGGAAGGTTGCGTGTTCATGGCTGTGCAGTCGGAGGGTGGGGATGGCAGCCACCACGGCAAGGGAGCAGCTGTCGCGGGCCACTGAGCTGCCGGTGTACACGAGGAGATGGTTCTGGAGCTCCTCGTGTATCACGGCTCTAGCCAGCTGCTGCACAGCTCAGAGGGGTGTGCTCCACTTTCCCGCGATGCCGACGATCTCGTTGTACCTCCGAGGCAGCAGGCCAGGGCGCGCAGGAGCCGTGGGGGGGGGGGGGGGGGGTCGGCCTTGAGTCAGTTGCTCATAGTCGAGCAGTGCCGCACCCATTCGTGAGCTCGGGTGCGAGTGCATACGCTGCCGCAGCGGGCCTCCGTTCGGTGCGCGGTGAAGCCTCTCGATGGGATTCAGAGTCCTGCGCGCTGCTTAGAGCACAAGTGGCCATGCTCCTGCTTTTGCCAACATTGCTGCGCACTGCGAGTTTTTGGGCAGGCCTAATCACACGCGCAGGGACTTGCGGCTCTGCAGCTCGAGTTTCTTCCACCACGGCTTGTGCACCGTGACGAGCGGCAGCGCATAGAGTGCCGCCTTTAAGTTGCGGCATTGTATATCCGCAGCGCGGCTTGCTGCTAAGTGGCCTGGCCTCGGGCAGTGAGCTTGTGCACGGCGGCGATGATCCGCTTCATCTGAACACAGGCCTTGGTCGCCGCAGGGCGGAAGGTAACGCGCCAGTCGATGTCCAGGCCTAGCTACCGCACCGAATAACGCCAAGGAATCGGATTCTCCTGCAGTGACAGGGGCGCAAGGTGCGTGCGCGAGTGCGAAACGCAGGCCATGGCCACCGATTTGCCCGCGCTCAGCGACAGACCAAGGCCGCGCAAGCTGGCGTCGACTGCGATCAGAGCTCCCTGAAGGCACCCACGCACGCGCAGCGCCGCGCCTGGTGGATTCCGGCACCAGAGAGCTATGTCGTCTGCATATATGGACAAGCAAACATGGTGTCTGCCGCTCGTGGGGAGGGAGGCCGGCACTACAGACATGACACTGCGCATGCGCAAAAGGGGTCGGGTAAACCGTTGGTACGTCTCCGGTATGCTCGTCAACAACTCCCGATTTTAGATAATTGAACCGTTTGGCAGCGCCACACTCATCATTTTTTGAACTGTGACCATTTAGTACATGTCCACTAATGCAGATGGCGCTACCTACTATATTTATCGCATGTCGCTGTGTTATTGCTATTATTGTTGTTATTTTGTGGACTTTGTAGTTGGCAATTGTTAAACGTTGATAAAAACAATGAGAGCACGAAATTTTAAGAGTGTATTTACCAGAAAAAACAAGCCGCGGAACGTTTCGAGAGCTTGTGTCCTTCATAAGCACAAAGAAAAAGGTAACTAAAATCAACTCGACAGTGCAGATTTCCCAAAAGCCGTTGAGTAAAGGCGATGCTTACCCCCGAATGCAGAAATCTAACTTGTGTCGCGCTTTGACTTCACTACAAGAAGTTGGCTTGAAGCACCGCGGCGACCTCAAAGCGATCAAGACTGCTTTCGCGTTTCATAGAGGCTCAGGCCGACTTACTTCGTTAAGTCAAGCGCGTGCTTGAACGGGAGAGCACTTTGCTCGTCTGCGAACGAGAGTAACGAACAAATTATTACTTTATCGCACATCACATGGAGAAAAAAGTATATATTTTGCTAAGCGTTCGTAAACGCATACATTTTATGCAAGCTTTCTGGAGAAAGGTGCTAATAGCGGGCGCTGAAAATCAGTTTTCTCCGTCTCTTGGCACGAATCATGTTTTCGGCTGGCAACATGCATCACAGCCGCTGTCACAGTTGACGAGAACAGGAGTCTATTTTTTTCCCTGTGCATGCGTTGGGTTCAGCATTTGTAAAAATGTCACAGACACCTTTGTCTTCCCAAGAAAGCACGCCCCAGCGTAAGGCGGCACCCCGCTTAACCATCGAAGAGAAGCAGCTCCTGTCATCGCTTGTGGACAAGTTCAAACACATCATCGAAAAGAAGAAGACCGACGTCTCGTCGTTGGCGAAAAAAATGCAACGTGGTTGGAAATTGCCAAAATGTACAATTCCAACCATGGGATTACGCGCCGCGATCATCTACAATTGAAGAAATGTTGGATGAATTTGAAACAATATTGGAAAGAAGCAGTCGCGAAAGAAAAGCGGGAGCGCCACATGACCGGTAAGCGTGCGTTGAAAGTTTTGCGTGGCTGGTGCATTTGGGGCGTGTTTACATTTCGCTAGCCCGCATGTTTTGTGTTCTATGGATGAGTGTGTGTCAGTTCGGTATACTGAGCGTAACTGCGGTCGTAAGCGCTACGGAGAACATTGTGAGGGGATCTGTGGGACTAGGACACGAAAATAAGCTCGAAGTGATGCTTTTCGCGACCTATGTTATTAGTTTCTTTATGATTACACGTACAGCGCGGCCGTAATAAAACGCGATAGCATGCGAACAAAATATTTCCCTGTCTCCTTACTACTGTATGCAGCTAGCATAATACATACTTCTGGCTAAACCGTTTACCGAAGTGCACATTCATCATAGGTTCCAAAGGCAGCCAAGTAGCAGGTGCTACGTATTTGTGTGTTTGCATTTCATTTCCAGCTGTTGGCACATAGTACGAGTGTACTATGTGCAAACTGTGTTATCATCGCAAACAGTATTCAAGCAGTGGCATGCACAAAGAGCAGCCGTCCTTTATTGGCTATTGACATGATGTCGAGCAGGTATGAGTAGTAGTTCAACGAAAGCGACACCAGCACGGGCTGGCGTGTTTGCCGTATTTTTTTTTTTGTTTGTACGAGACTAGTTTAATACAGCTCAGAAGATATAGTGGCGGAGTGCGATTTTTAGTTGGAACAGTTCGTGAAAAATTGAAAATGGTTTCATCGTCTGATAAAAACACTTCATTGCTGCTTAGGAGGAGGATCACAGCCTGCCTCCATAGACCCCGTGAGCGAGCAAGTTGGGGCCATTGATAGCCACATGACCACCAGTATCATCAACGAGTTTGACAGCGATGGGGCATATCAGCCCCCCGTCGAACGTTTGCCTGTCGTGAGGCTCCTGCAGCCGATGATTTACGGTCCAGATGACATGGACTTTGACTATGCTGGTAAGGTGTTATGTCTGTGGACTGTGCTGGAATAATAGGGAGGACATTTCCTTCTGTGTTCACATCTCGTGGTGTCGCAGGCAGCATGTAATTTCACAATATAACTGCATTTCTGTTTCTTGTGAACACCCTCTGCTCGAAACGCTCTGAAAAACCCCAAGCGTCTTGGCTTCCATCTCTTCCTGCCTCGCTTGGATGCACAAAAGGGCATGTGTGTGTGTGCAGGGATCCTGAACTGATGCAATAACGAATGCCAAAATTCAATTATTACGACTTGCTGTGTAGTGAAAGAGGATGCCAAAAGCAAGCACAGTGAGATGAGCTTGAAAACAATGCGTACAAAAAAGTTAGAAGTGCCTAACGTGGCATGTATGGATAGTGGTGCTGGAGGTGCCCAGGATTTTGCACAACCAAATTTGACGACTACTCGTATGTGTCTTGTACATCTTAGCAAAGAAGTAAACATGCAACCTTAATTTTGTGTCTGTTCTTCAACTGCACCCACTCAGGAAATTTTCATGCTTGCACGTCTGCAGAGCTGAAAGTTTTTTTCATCATGCACCCACTAATTTCTAGCACATTTGTTAACTTAATTTACAAACGTCGTAAACAGTTGGCTTTTGTACTTTTACTTCATTTTGATGCTAATTTCTGGCTTTTCTCTTTTGCGTTTTACTGTAGTACGCTGCTGTGTAGTTTCCATTTCTAGAATGAGCTTTGAAAAATATTCGGGGGTTTAGAAAGTAGCACCATTCATGACAGCATTTTAGCAAACAGGCATGAAGGCAGCATGAGCACGAACAATGGAACAGAAATGCTGACAGCGAAGGGAGCATTGCCAGTGCCTTTCTCAAGTCCATTGTGTTGTGATGTAAGCATGTCACAATACTCACTTGCCAGTTTTACATACTTTATTTCTTTTCAATGCACAGCTGGTCGTGAAAAGAAAGGTTCCTGTGCGGGCAGTTGCAGTGCTCTTTACACGAAATGCCATGTCTGTGGTGGTAGAGCACGATAACACTTGGGCAGTTTTTCATTGTTTTGTAGTGTAGGACAGCAATGTGAAGTCAAACGAAATGCCAAGACTGCAAAGTATGTGGAACTAATGAGTTCATTGCATACTAGCAACTTGGATTCATCTTATTTCACATCTCCCTTTGCTTAATACAGATTACTCGTGGGAAGATGCCAGCCACGCTGGCCAATCACAGCCACCAGCTGCTAGTGCCAATGAAAGTGGAGAACCTGCAGCAGCTCCAGAAAGAAATGAAGAAATCATCTCGCCAATTGTGCAGCCCTCCTCCTCCACCTCCAACATAGCTCCACTTGCTTCTGGAGTTGCAACATGGTGCACCCCTGCTAATGCATTAGACAGTGGTGACAGCTCCAAGGCTCCAAAGGGGCGGATGGCCCTTTTGGAAAAGACACTAGATGATGAGAACGAGGTGCGCGCGGGACTTCTGAGGGAGGAGCACGCACTCCGTCTAAAACTCCTCCAGGAAGACCATGACAGCAAATTGCATGAATGAGCCACAAAACAAGTTTCTTGAGCAAGTTCAAGAGCTCGAGCTCCAGAAGCTAAAAAATGAACTTTTAAAACAAGAAGCAGAGCTAGCAATCCTGCAAATCGAAAAGCAATTAAAGAGCAGCAGCTTTGCAAGGCGCTGTGCAGCAAGACACCGCAGGGTTGAATAAATGGAAATTCTGAGTGTATAGCAGCCGTCCTGTATATCCTGCTTGATTCAAATAAACATTACTTATTATTGTTAAATGTGACGAGTCTGAATGTGATGATATGACACCACTCAATTGCATGTATGCACGCTTGAGTTGTTCAAAGTGCATGGCTGGGTCAATGAAAGTATGCTTTGCTGCCGTAAGAGAAAGTCCTGCATCCTCAGCTTGACAGGCGTATTGGCTCCAAAGTGCTGACTTTTTAACTATTCAGTAGTGGCATTTGGCTCGAGCACTGCGACTACTAGTGAGCACAACTACCTGCAGATTGCGAAGCCGTAGCAGTTGGGACACAATAGTACCTCCGCGATTTGCTTCTTGGCACCTAGAATTACATGGTCGAGTGCAGCGACTTGAAAAAGGTGCTCCAATGATTGCGTTGAAAAGATGCATGGTACAAGTGAACTCTTAATACAGCCTGTTTGAGGAACATATCCTAACAAGCACTTCATAAAAAAATAGAGAGAGAAAATAAACTTTATTAATACAGAGTAATTACGCGGGTGATGCGGCCATGTGGAACGTACTGCTCACTGTGTTCAAATGGCACTTTGCTCATTAAAATTAGCTTCCAAAACCAGGCTGTAGGTAACACCACACGTCACATAGCCAAAAGTGGAAATTACAGCTAAAAAATTCAGGGGTCCACTTCGTTGACCTAAAGTGCGGTGAGGCGAAAGCCTTTAGCGCGGTGTTGCTGCCTGTGTCACTAATGTATGGTTAATATGATAATCAAGTACACAGTGGTTTGTGAATCTTAAATACTGAAGACACTGGAGGGGGTCTGGGAAGCATCCATCTCATTCGACGCCTTTCTGCAACCACTCTCCAGCATCCTAGACAAAGAGAACTATATGTGCGTTGGCAGGAAGTAGCGTAGTCGTTACCACGCTCGGCTGTGGAACGCAAGGATGGTGGTTCGAATCCCATCGTGCACAAAGAGTTTTTTCATATCGAGTTAGAGTGTAACGGACGGAAGGATAGACACGAGCATGAGCCATTAAAGGCTTTCGCCTTAACAGGTGAAGGCACGTGGCAGGGAACACTGCGCAAATGCACAAAAACATTTCTTGCATGCTGTGAATGCGCACAAGTAAGGCAGTTCCAAATCAACGTAAATGTTGCATCACCTTTCCATCAGCCCCAGGGCCTGCAGCTAGGGCTTCATATGTAACTAGGAAAGTTCATTCTGCGCTTGTTACTCTGCGGGCCCATCTCTGGAGTCTGTCCATCATTAGGCCCAAATGTTAAACGATGTCGAAGTGATTGAATCCCTGCGAACACAGCCAGTGCATTTCTAGAACAACCCGCACCAGGCATTGGCAGACTCTAAATAAGTATACAACGTCGAATGCTTGTTGACGGCACCCATGTCCCGTTACTCTTATCCGCCAAAGCCTGCAACAATTTAAACAGCTGGTAGATCCTGTAGAGTGGAAAGCACGAAGGCAGGCTGAAAGGCAAAACCTGTGGTTTAGTGCCTGAGATCCAACCAATACCAATACCTGCAGGCACAACTCGCAAGAACAGCCAGTCGAAGTGTTGTGCTTGCACATGGAAAATATGAAAGAAGTAACTATCTAGTTGGATCGCAAACCACTGAATGGCCTACAGAAGAAAATTGCACCCCTATTCCAGAGTGTGGTGGTACATCAGTACTGATCTATGTTCGAGGAAAACCGGCAGTCGCACTGCCTCTCATGACACCAAGAGAGCTCAACAAAATAGAAATATACCGTCACAGTCCTGCACTGCACAGAATGCTCCTAAAAGGGAGCAGAAAAGTTCTAAAAGAAACATTTTGGTGATGTGGATGGGACTCGCGCGCTATAATCGTAAGGCGTTGTCGCAAACTTTTGGGAACGACGACACTGTCACCTCGATACAATACATCCTGCAGGATGGACAACCCCGTGGGTGGGAGATAGTATGGCCTGAAATTATGTGGCAGGTAATTCTTGTCAGGCCATGTTGCAGATGGATTCTCTTTGTTGCACTAACAAAATGTGTTTTTTTCACTGTATTGATGCATTGTATGCACTATATTATATTCTAATAATCAGCACATCAATAATTCATTAGATAATATTGTATGTCTACGAGCCATCATTTCTGTATTACTATTTTCTTTGCTGCTTTGTATGTTGTTTCTTTTTATTTTTTGTAGCCACTCCCCTCTGTAATGCCTCTGGCCCTGAGGGTAAACGAAAAAATAAATAAATTGCATGCCCTGTGCAACAGTCTTGTCGATGGTTGCCTTTTGTTGCTCTTGTGAAGTCACAGCTGAGGATAGCAGGCAGACGAAATCGTCATCACCTGCTGTGATTTGAGCCACTGCATGATGTGGTCAGTAAAGGAAGGAAAGAGACAAGGCATCCACAACAGAGCTTTCATTGCCTGTACAGTACCTTACAGTGAAGTTATAATACGACAGGCGAGCTGACCAACATGAAATTCTCAATGAGCGATGTGCTGTTCTTTTTGTCGACAGCAAGGTGACAAGTGCACTGTGATCAGTTCGCAGAACAAAAGGCCGGCCCCACAAGTACACGTGCCACCGTTCACACGCCCAAACGCAAGCTAAGGCCTCACGTTCGCCACCCGAGTACTTTCTTGAGGTGTCAAGGTACGGAAGGCAAACGTAACGGTTTGCAGAGAATGGGCGTTGTCTTGCTGAAGCATCGCCCCGAGGCCATATCCGGAAGCGTCAGTCGTTACGACAACAGGAAGGGCAAAAATTCAGCACATCGCACGATGTCAGCATGGATTTCTATAGCTTGAAGCTTGATTCAGCTGCAGTGGTCCAAGAGAAGGCTGAGTCGCTTCCACGAAGCAGGGCGCGCATAGGTTGAACGAACTCGAAGTCATACGGAATAAACTTGGAGTAGAAATGTGCGAGTCCAAGAAGAGAACGAAGCTCACCGACGTTAGACGGAGCCGGAACCTTCGTAACCACTTCGATGGCAAAATAAAGTGGAACCAGTCCTTCACCGCTGACAACGTGCTCCAAGAATGTAAGCTTTGGAACATCAAACATACAGTTGTGATTCAGCTGGAGTGCGGCTTGCGACAGGTGCTGAAGTACTGCACGAAGGTTGATCACATGTTCCTGTTGGGTGGTGCCATGGACTATGATGTCGTCGATGTAGAAGAGGACCCCCTTGCATCCTTTCAGTATTAAGCCCCCTGCAAGTGTGCCATCTTCTGAAAAGCTTAAAGCACCAAAGCAAGGCCGAAGCAAACTCGCTTGAAGCGAAAAAAGGGCATCTTGGGTAATGAAGGTTGTCAATTCCCGACTGTCAGGGCTGTCCGGCCCTGGTGGTTAAGCCGAGCCAAGGCCCAACTTCAAAACACACTGCCGACTGGCCAAGCTATGCAGGAGCTCTTCTCTTTGTGGCAAGAGGAAACTGTCGACCACAATAGCCTTGTCCGGCTCCGCAAATCTTTGCACATGCAGATGGAGCCGTCGGAGCTTGCAAATCACAGGAGGAATGGAGTCCTGTACTCTGACTTTCTGCACATATCCGCGGGCTACTCCGAGTTCCTTGGTGAAGAGATGCTTGAAGCTCGAACGTAGCTCAGGAGGTATCAGGGGCGTATCAGGTGTCATGAAGACACTAGTGATGCACCTTTTATCCTCGTTTTTAAGGCCGCAATGGCATCCAGACCAATCAGCGTTATCTCTCCACATTACCATAATCCTTCCATTCACCTTTGTAGCTTGCTACAAGCAACTCAAAATGGGCTTCATATGGCAAAAAGATGTCAAGAGATATAACTCTTCAAAAGACTGAACAACACTACCGTCTCACCTAAGAGCGCCGCCGCTAACTTCGTCTATGTAACAAAATGTACTTCTCAACCCCGAATAAACAGTTCCTTTCCTGCTCTCGAATGAGTAGTTCTGCACTTTGAGTTTCTCCAACACAGTGCCCAAACATAACAATAGTGATAGCATTAAAGGACTGCAGACACCCACTTAGAGTTGCCATGGTTGCTCAGTGGTTACAGTGCTCTGCTGCTGAGCTGAAAGACGCGGGTTCGATCCTGGCTAGGATGGTCGAATTTCAATGAAAGCTAATAGTTAGAGACCCGTGTATAGTGCGATGTCAATGCACACTGAAGAATCCCAGGTGGCCGAAACTATGTGGAGCCCTCCACTACGACATCCCAGTAACCTGACTCGCTTTGGGATGTTACAAACCTCGCAAGAAAAACAAACCCAATTTTAGTTTCATGCTTTCTGCTTTCAAATGATGCATTAGAAATTAAAATGCGTGGCTCATCACGTGGTATTTGCCTAAGACCGCTAAATAATATATAATTGAACTTCTCTCATGCTGTTTTGGTTCATCAAGCGAACGATGCTTGTGACGTGTAGTTGACCTTTAGGTCACGTGAGGCACAAAAAACCTACAATATAAATCACTACACCACTCACACCACCCTGCTTCAATACCTGGAACGACAATAAATGATATATCAGCAGTTACATTCTTATATGATCATTATTTAGGGCGAAAGCCGTTAATGGCTCACGCTCGCGTCTATCCTTTCGTCCGTTACACTCCAACTCGATAAGAAAAAAAATTTTTGTGCACGATGGGATCCAGACCACCATCCTTCCAGTCTACAGCCGAGCGTGGTGACGACTACGCTCCTTCCTGCCAACGCATATGTACTTTTCCTTGTCTAGCACGCTGTAGAATGTTTGCAGAAAGGCGTCGAATCGGATGGATGCTTCCCAAACGCTCTCTGTCTCCAGCATTTAGGATTTACAAACAATTGTGTACTTAATTAACATCTTAGCCACACATCAGTGACACAAGCAGCAACACCGTGCTAAAGGATTTCGCTTCACCGCACTTTAGGTCAACAAAAGCCCCCCTGAACTTTTTTCTGTGTCACGTGATTAAAAGGTCAACTACACGTCACAGCCATCGTTCAGTTGATAAAACCAAATCAGCTTTAAGAAGAAATTCAATTATAAATTATTTAGCAGTCATATGCGAATATCATGAGGTGATCCATGTATAATAACGTATCACTTGAAAGAATAAAACATGCCAGCAAAACTTTGTTGTCTATAGTCCTTTAAAATGGCAACTACAAAAGCAAAACAGAATGACAGGAGCACATATTTCCGCAATGTGCGCTCTGACACTGCCCGCAATACTGGTGCACAAAGATGAAAAAATGGTCCGGTTGTCGCTCTAGCAGTGGCCATTAGTTATGGAGCTCCCATAGTGCAGACAGCTGTTCTGGAGAATTTGGCCTTCTGTGCAAGCAGTATGCTTGTAGTCGCCTCCTGCAAGGTCAATGCAACACTCTTAATTGATGGCACCAGAAAATTGGACCTTCTGTCAACAAATGCAGGAACACAAACAAGAAAAAATAGCTTTGTAAAGTGGGACAAGCTCAAAACTCAAGATCCTCACAAGCTGAGAGAAAATCTCAAGGCTTTCTTAATCATTGCAGAATGAAATTTATGATGTAGGTAGTACACGTAGGAGCACTCTGCAAGGGTGTTTGACTCAAGATGCATGAAACAACATGGAGAATTCTGTATTTTTTACCTATGTGGAGCTCTTTTGGATCAGCAGCCGCTGTGCCTGCGTGTCCGATGCGCTGTCGATGAGGTCGTCAACAGGTGGCAGGTACAGTGGCCTCCTTGCAGCTGCCGTGGTGGTAGTGTTCAGTGCAGCTGTGTTAACAGGGGGCTGTGGCTCCTTCATCAAGCAGCTAAAGTTATGAAGTGCTGCACAGGCTGTTATTATGCAGGCCGCTTTCTCTGGCCTATGCTGCAGCCCCATGCCCAGGCAAGGGAAGCAGCGCTTCCACACTCCTAATGCCCTTTCGACATTGCAGTTCCTTGTCTTGATGTGGGCTTTCTGGTACCTTTGTGAATAAATGAATATTGCGCTCTGCCCTGTACGGTTGTACTTCGTTAAAATGGACACTTTGGTTAGCAAGGAAAAGTGTTGATAAAGCGAGTCGTCTAAAATAATGAGTAATGAATAAAAATAACCAAAAAATACTGAAGATTATGGACTGCTTCTATGCATAGTGGCGGGCACTGAAGGAAAAATATGGCAATCTTGGAAGCTGAACACCATTATTTTTAAAATTATGCGATGCAGGTATAAGCATGTTAGACGCGCCTAGTGGTCAATGAGATGAAGTATCTTGTACTACATGTTCAGATTCCTTCTGGTGTGTTTGCCGGGCCAGGGTCTGAGAGCAGCGTCATAAAGCATGGCTGGCGCCCATATCCAGCATCTCCCAGCAGCACACCAGGCACCCGGCTTTCCTCATACATTACCCGCACGCGGGAATTATCAAAAATGCGACCGTCTTGCACTGAACCTGGCCAGCTGGCAACGACATCGAAAAACTGGAGCTGTGGTCCAGTGACAGCCTGCATTAAGCCAGCAATATACCAGTCAGCACAACCAGGGCCGCGTGCGGCGCCTATTAATTCCTGGGCTCGGGATAAACTACCCCTGCAGTACGGACGCTGTTGGCACGGTACTGCTTTATTCAGAAAATCCAGACCACTTGCAAAAACCACTTTCCAGGGCCACAAGCAATAAAACGAACGCATTACAGCGCTTGACCTGTGGTCTGAATGGTTAACAAAGCTAGATACTCAATCAGTCACTGCGTTTAAAAGAAAAAGCTGAACCTCGAGCGCAGCACTGCTATCGCGCTCAGTATAAGCTGCGGTGCGCTGGCGCTTTACCGGTCGCTCGCGCGGTGTAGGTATAGCTCATATTGAGTGCGATAGCACACAGTGACATATTTCCCAATATTTCATCCACCAGCGCACTAGACAAGCAAGATCACGGTTGTACGTTCGTGGCGATACGAAAAAAAGGGACAGCAAGCGCGTTGCAAGAAAAGGCTGAAAATGTTCATTGCTTACCTGCACGTTGATAGAGAAGTAGCCTTTCCGGTTACGGAACACTTCTGCGTCTTCACCACCGGGGCTTTTAATCCGAACGTGCAGGCAGTCTATGCACGCGGTGATTTCCGGAAACTCTGCCAGCTCGTAAAAGTCGCACATCACTCTGGCAAACTCGGACGCTTTGGGGAAATGGACGAGCATCGAGCGCAGGTGTTTGCCTATTAACACAGTCATTTTGCCAACTGCGGAATGCGCACCAGGCCTCCTGTCACTGTCTGGAAAGTTCCAGCTGCATGAAACCGCAGTGCCATAAGTAGCTGCAGCATGGGAGGCACAGGCTGTTCCCTGTTGTCGGCGCACTCTTGCACAGGCAGCGTGGAGAGCAACTTGCGCACGGCGATCTTTGAAAATCTGTACCGGGCGAGGAACTGGTCTTCACTGTACAGTTCCGTGGGGTTGCCCCGATCGCGCAAGGCTGGTCGCGGAACTTTCGGCAACGGATGTGCCCCCGAAAAAGCTACATCCATTGCGTAGCACGCGACTTCGAAGGAAGAAATCCTGCGAGCGACGACGTTCCTGCGGGCTGCCATGTTGGAAATAACGCAGAAACTCTTCGAAGTCGGTTCCAAGCCACCCCAGACGCAGACTTGAAATATGGCCGCCCTCGGTCAAGCCAAGTAAGAGCGGAGGTCGCCTTCCAAGTCGAGTAAGATTTATGGCACATGATGAAGCCGTCTTGAGAACAGCGCAAGTCAAGTACGAGTCAAGTTATATTTCTGCATTCGGGGGTGAGCCATGTAGAGCGAAGTATTAAGTTTCTTCACGCAAAATCTCAGAATTTCCATGTGCTGGTTACCTGAACAGTATAGTATCTTCTTTTCAAATATTTTGAAAAAAAATGCTGAATTTCGTCAGGAATAACTGTTAAACTTAATGAGGCGGATGAATTCTATTTTCACAAAGTAAGGACGATTACGCGATCTCGAACTGTGCAAAACGTTGCCGTAGGACAATGCATATCCCAAAAGTTATTGCAGATTAGATTTCACAGTTTTCTACGTTTTTCAAACACGCGTGTCCAGTAAACTAACCTATACACATGTTTCTAAAAGCTTTACCATGCTCATTAGCATCAGATCTCAAAGTATCTCGAAAGATTTTTCTCTAGGTTGTGGGAATACACGCGAATCCCCTGTCCAAATGCAACGGCCGCGAGTAATTATCACCCGATGATATGCACGCGCCGTTCGTGAGGTTTGCGAGGGAGGGCACTCACGCCGCCCCTGCTTCCTTTCGCGCCCCGCAGCGACGCCACCGCAGAGACTTTCCCTCTTTCCCCCCAGCACAGAGAGACCTCCTCTCCACAGCAGTGCTCATCCCACGCGGCCCCTCAGCCAGAACTTCCTGGCCAGGCCAACCCCCAAGAGACTGTGTTGCGCAACGCCTTGCGCCTCATAGAGAGCCTCACGGGTATCGTGCAGAACAACCTGCAAACACCCGCTCCAGAGGCGAGACCGAGGCTACGGGTGGACCTTCCCAGCTACGGCGGCTATCACGATCTTGTCAATGGCAACGAGTACCTGGATCTCATGCTGACCTACCAGCAGGCGACGGGGCTTACCGATGGCGAGGTTTTGGCGCGTGTCGTGCCAATCTCACTGATTGATCAGGCTGCCCGCTGGTTCCGCCTTACTGGCCACCGGTCACGCACAATGGAGGAATTCCGAGCGAGGTTTCGCGAGGAGTTCTTGCCCGTTGATTACGACCGTCGTCTGCGGCGCGAGTTGGAGCTGCGTAATCAGCATCCGGACGAATCCTTGCTTGAGTACGTGAGAGCGATGGACGAACTTTATTGTATCGCAGACCCCCAGCTCCAAACGGCGAGAAGGTAGAGCGCGTCACGCGACAAGCTCACCCTACCATCGCATCCTACCTATGAGGCGTGCAGTTCGGGGACTTCGACGAACTCGCCTCGGCAGCAAAGCGCATACAGGCGGACATACTCGCCTCCCGCGCGTATCGGCCACCACCGCCAGCGTCGCAGGCACTTGAGCCGCGATGCGCCTGGAACGGAGATACTCTTCGCATTCGTTCCCGGGGTGCCGAAACGGTTGCATTCAGTGACGGGCAAGTGAGAAAAGGTTGGGAATTGTCTGACCGAGCTCTCGACCCGTAGACGTACGCTATGCGGGCAGCACACGCTGCACTTAGCCAAAGTACACAGAATCGGGACCGACATGTCTACCGCAGGACGACGGTACGCCCGGCAGGGAGGAACGGTCAACCGGCTCGATGCGACAACTGCCTCGCCTGGCAACGGTCGAACACCCTCTACTACCGGTGCAACCAACGAGTGCATTACGCCCGGGAATGCAGACGCCCCGTGAACCGAGAGCACGCGCTTTCGGGAAACGAACGGAGCCGCCGGTGCGCAACACTGCACAATTGACGGCGTCAACAGCGGTGCTCAGTGAGTCACACGAACTTTTAGCCCCGCTGGCTTGTCGTTTGGAACCACCCAGCGACACGCCAGTCCCGCTTATTGAGCTTACGGTTGCTCGACGTAAGTTCATGGCTTTCAAAGACACAGGAGCGAGCGCATCCTTGTTTGGCGACGAGCTATGTGAGAATCTCCGTCGGAACGGACTCCGACTGCGAGCAAGCAACCTCACTTTCAGATTAGCTAGCGGCACAGCGCACGCGAGCAGTGCCGCGCGGCTTGTGGTGCGGTGGGAGAAACGAGTTAGGCGCCAGAACTTCGCTCACTTCCCCGGCCTATCGGTTCCCATTATTTTTGGTAGAGACCTCCTCGTCAAGACTGGCATTGTTATTGACGTTATTGACGTTAATATTATCTGGGCCCTTGCGCAAAAATCTGTCCGTGGCAACGAGGCTGCCCATGAGCTAGCTCGGGATCTCTAACACCGAGCAGCTCAAGAAGGGCCCCTCCTCGAGAACCACAGAAGAAAAGGGCGACTAATATCGTATCAAGAAGTCACTCAGCACTACAAGCAACACCGCAGGCTAGTTCCCCCGCCCAGTGTGAAGCTTAATAATCAGCAAACGGTGGCGTGGAGACGTCTTCAAACAGGCGTCTACCCGCACCCAATAATAATTAAACATATTATCCCGGGAATTGAGGCTGACAAATGCAAGAAATGTGGAGCGAGAGGGACCCTCGACCATATTATTTGGGAGCACACACAATCCCCAGGCAGAGCGAATAAAATAGATGGTAGAGACGCCTGGGAGACATTGCTGCAGAGCCCGTATCCTGAGCACCAGCTTCTCGACGTCCAACTGGCTCAAGAGGCCGCCGGGATACAAGAAATCGAGGTCAGCATCTGACGTGGCAACCCTGTCCACCCAATCCCTTCTGGCTCCCATCTCTCGATTGAGAGGCAGAGCCCGAGGGTACGATAGTCTGTCAGTCACTCACTCACTCACTCGCTCACTTTTCTTATGGCAGGGTTCGGGTGTCCACCGACATATGTGAGACAATTACCCATTTGTCATTTTTCCGGTTGTCCTGCTCCTATAACGCATGCATGAATCATCTCCTTTTAGAACGTCGAAGCACCTTCTATCGAATTATTCCAAGAATTACAGTAATCGGACCCACTAATCCACATTAATTAATCCACTGATCAGGAGTAATGCGACGCAGTCTATTTCCTCGGGTGGAGCATAAGCAAAAGCCATCACCTTAACCGCCCCACTGCTCAGGGGAGGAAGACCATGAAAGACAGGATGAGATAAGGCTCGATGCTCAGCGCAAACAGTATTAGCGATGGGAGACAATCCTGCGAAACCCACGGGTGACAAGGAAGGGGGAACTCTCCCAGTCATCCTAGCGAGTGCTGCGGATACCCTCGTGTGCCTTACGAATGAGCTTATAGAAGCCTTCCTAGAACCCGATAGCCCTGAGTGCTCCAAAACTGTAACCTCGCCCGAGGCGATCAAGCGCCTTTTCCTGATCTAAAGAAACAGACCTCCCACCAAGCGCTGCTGGGTGTACGAGGTAATATTGCGAGTGAAGATGAAAATTTGTTTTTGGAGAAAGGAAATGGCGCAGTATCTGGCTCGCATCTCTGCTGACACCTGAACCAAATAGTAAGGGGAGGGATAAAGGTGGGATTGAAAGAAGAAAGGAAGAAAGAGGTGCCGTAGTGGAAGGGCCCGGAATAATTTCGACCCCCTGGGGATCTTTAATGCGCACTGACATAGCACAGCAAACTTGCACCGTAGCGTTTCGCCTCCATCGAAAGGCTGCCGCCGCGGTCGGGTTCGAACTTGGGAACTCCGGATCAGTAGCCGAGCGCCATTACCACTGAGCCACCATGGCGGGTAATATCGCGAGTGACGAATGAAACTGTTATTCTCTCTGCCCGTTACTGAGCAAGCTTGATCGTAACCCATGAGGGTCGCCATCACACCCCTCAATGGCGGACCACAATAGCTGCAAAAGCTTTGTAGTCCACGTTGAGGAGCGGTACTTACCTCCAGTCTTCCGGTCGAAGCGACCCTGGGCCGCGTTTGGCTAGGAGAATAATTGTTCCGTTCCAGAAACTGCCGAGAGAACCGCAGCTCTCGAAACACCACCGCAGCACAAGCAGCACCGGTCAATGATCGAAAATGTAGTAAACCGGCGTCGACGGCAAAGCGACACGATCATCCGCTACATTACGCACAATGGCAAACAAAATTGCGGGTCGTTTATGGAGATCGTGAGCCAGACACAGGTGAAAATAAGTGAAATTCTGAAGTCACCTACAGCCATTACGTACCGACCTTATTTACACGCCGGAATGCGAAATCATTTCAAAATGTGTTATTCGATCACCTCAGAATGAGAACAGACGAAGGACAAAATATAACGTTATCGGTCTCCGCGGCAACGTTTCTCTTCAAAAACAATTTTCCGTGTACATGCTATATATTTGTGCATAAACCGCTTTCGAGATCGACAGCACTATTTTTCAGCTGCAGGGGTCTTTGCGTTGATCCTCCTAAGATCCTAGAAATATTTGGGCTAAGGAAGTCAAATTATCATCTGGATGTTGTTCCTCAACCTTTTCCGGCACGCCATTAGCTATTTCTTGCCATCGCGCATAATGATGATATTCAAAACAAATGTATTCAATACGGACAAGAATGCATAGGAGAACCGACTAAGCTGAAATCCGCACGGTGCCAGCCTGCTAGCCATAGCATAATTTCGGAAATGACCGAAAGGCAGGGATACTCTCTCTTATTATCAAGCAAACTCAACTTCGTCGCGAGCTGCGAAGTCTGCAAACCAACGTGGTACGAGCAGTGCTAGCATACTCACTAAATACGAATGACACAAGATGGGAGGTTCATCGGTGCTCGTCCGCTTTAAAACACCGCATCGCCAGGCGACAACACCGGTAAAACGGTGCACATGACATAAACACCGAAGCAACACCAGCTAGAACTGACGGTGTGCTAACGAGGACCGCAATCGTTTATCAGCCGTCTCTAACGGAGTGGTTGTCGCCATTCGGAACCTTTCGAACGGTGTAGAAAAAAACACCGTACGGCAACTGAGACAGAGCGAGGTCGAATTTCTGCTGCGGTTAAAAAGAACGCACCAGTGGAATTGTGTACTTTTATCTGTTTCGCTTAGTTCCGGAACGAAGCAGCAAGTTTTGGTTTCGGTCGTGATGCAATCGACAGAAGGCGGCGCAAAGGATCAGAAGACGGCGAGAGAGTCGTGAGTGCGGACGCTGAGACCGTGAGCGACGTAGGCGCTAGGCCTAGCAGCGCCAGCGGGGCCGTCTCGGATTGCGTCGCAGAATTGAGCACGGTGGGTTGTCTGCAGCCTCTCTTGGAACGGATATCGTGAGCGGCGACTTCGCGCTTGACACTGCTGCTTTTCGATGCGCGACGGGGAAAGGAAAGATGGATGCTTAACCGAGTTCACTGAAGTGGATATCGAAAACGACGGCTGAGCTTGCCCCTCGCTCTGGTTTGCGAATGGCGGTATGGCGCCGTTGTGAGCGAATTGAGACAAGCGCTGGCTTTGCCACGCCCTTGGCCAGCGGGAGAGAAATTTTTAGTTCGACACTGCTGCCCGGAAGGATATTTTTGAATCCCTGCCGCCTCACATCCGTCTCGCCGTCATGGTAAGTGATTTTGCGTCTTAAATATCGTTGTACGATAAAGAAGTGAGCAGGCTTGTGTGGAGCGCTGAAGCAGTGTGCTGCGGAATGGAGCAAAACATTAGCGCAGTTTTATTAACGACGCGCTGCCAGTGTATGAGTTGTTTTATAGGACTATGCGCCAGCGCTTGAGAACCTGCATTGTCAGTCAGTCCCACTGCCTGCGTTATAAGTTCGCCTTCATTCCGCAAAGCACCGCACGAGCGCTCTGTACAAGTCTGCTTGCGTCTGCACTGAAGTACACCTTGCAAGCCGCTGTAGTTTTTCGGCATTTTTATTTTAGTGCCCTCCGAAGCATTTGTGTAATTTTAGTTTGTATATGTGCAGCATTTTTGGCCACTCTTAATTTCATGCATGTTCGCAGAACGAGGTATGCGGCATCGCTATTAACATAAAAAAATCAGGTTGCTTTTTCTAAAATGCCATGGTTCCCCACAAAGAAACATAATTTTGCTTATCATGCGCGTCGCAGCAAATGAATGTGCTCAAAGCTTCTGAAGTGCATACTTGTATTCTGTCGTCATAGATTCGGCCGCCACATTTGGAATTCCAATCTGATTATTTGTTGCTTTCAGTCAATGGCGCAATCTCTTTGTCACTGGAACACGAGTGAAACCGAGAACGCAACGCCTGTCAGTTCTTGCCTTATGTTCTGCGGTTCGTTGCGGCATGACTTCGATGGGTGCAGTATAAACGTGCTGTCACTATTTGTGAAAATATAGCAGCTGCTTTAATTTCAAAGCATCACATACTTCATTGCCTTGCTCACCTATCATTATTGGAGTCAGTAATTCGAACGACATACATTTTATTCATAATGATTTGTTTGGTATCAAACCTGCCTGGACATTGTTCTATACATGTTCTAATCTATGAAGAACTCCAAGGTTGCATCAGTACAAGCAGTACCAAACAGTTCAGAGTTAAATCGCAAAGAAAGATGCCCCCTGCAACACTTGTAGGTATTTTTGTGCAAATTATTGGTGGACATAGGCTAGAACTGAAATTTTTGTACGAAAATAGCAGCTCAGTATTTATCTGAGCATCTGATGACTACCTTTTAGGCACAGAATTTAATCATATTTAGTCATTTATGTCACGAGCCTTAGCAAAGCTTGGGTTTTGTGATTTTTTTTTAGAATGGGGCTGGCACAAAGCCCTGGTGTTTCGTTATCTTGCGAAGAGGCGGGATGCAAACAGTGACAGTAAGGAGCTGCTGACCCCAAAGGGATTTTCTTTAAAATTCAGGCATAGTTACTTGTGCAATTAAAAAAAGACAATAGTAAGAATAAGGAGCCAGTGTAACTGCTGCAACTATGCTCAGTTCTGAAAATACAGTACTTGCACGACTAAACCAGATACAGCGTACTGACACGCTGCTATTTTGGGATTTGCATTGCTACTGTTTCACTCTCACGCGTGTTCACTACCACTCTTTTCAAATAACCAATAGTCCAATGTTGAGACGGTTGTGGTTTCTTTAGACCTGCACCAAACTATGGAGAGACGACCACTATTATTTTCTTTTGCGACTGTGGTTTTTTCATTTTATTGACAAAAGGTAATGAGGTCTGGATACGGTGCAGCTGTTTTTTATCTTCAGTTGGAAAAGTGTGTTTTGTGTTGTAGTCTTCGATGGCATCCAATCATTGTGGAGTGCTACTTCACAAGCTGTGTATAATGGCGATATACACTTTGAACAAAACCATACCAGTTTTGTATTTTTAGGTCTTCATTATACACATGCAAATATGATTCATGGGGAGTACTGATTGTTGCTTCCCGGGCTGTTATAGGTGCTCAAAATATGATTCCCTAGAGAACATTTGCTTCTTCGATGCTCAGCAAAAATTCCTGTAGTCGCCATATGTATCAAATGTCACGAATAAAGCAAGAGTGGTAGCTTTCGTGTGCAGCTGTACCTTTCGAATACGCAGTTTGTATCACGCTCCTTTATGAGCAGTGGCTCACCATTGTTTCTTTAGCCTCTAGTTCGATTGCAGTTAGGCTGTTGCTGCACTGGTTGCAATTAAATGAGATTGAGCAGCTCAGTTGTCTTATAACTAGAATATGGTTTTCAAATCTTTGGCAGGGAGGCCATTGCAGCATTTTAACTTTTGCATAGTTGTGGTGGCCCACTAAATGTGATCATGGCTCCAATGGACAAATCGTATGTACAGTTGCACCTCTGTAATATGGACACTTTGGTTTCAGAGCAAAATTCTCGCAAAGTGATTCATCCATACTAACGAATCATGAATAAAAAAGTTTTGATACAAAACTTGTCACCAAGGTCTCTTGCACATAGTGGTGGGCAATGAAGTTGAAGCTAGACAGTGTTGATAGCTCCAAGTACATTAGCCTGGTTACCATTATCTTTAAAAATCGGTCAGTGACATGTTTGAACCTCGCATTTCTTTGACTTTATTCTTGAAAAAATTGGGTTGAGCATGGTTTTTTTATGTAAAATTTCTCACTTTGAGGAGGGGAGACCACCCCCTCATGAATTCATCCCTAGGATAGTGTAGTCATAATGTACATTATACTGAAATGCGACAGTATTTTTTTGCACTTCTACAAGTGTTAGAAATGTCAGTGATATTTCGTTTTTAATTTTGCAGGACCAAGCACTTATAGCATGCCTCCTCACATATCAAGGCGAATCTTTCCTGTTCATTGGCCATCACCCTGTAGTGCAAACCTCATCGCTTTTGTGGGTATTCTGCTGTTTGCAGCCTTCTGGGCGTTCCATTTGGAAAATCTAAAGAAGGCACTCTGTCTGCTGACCTTTCTTGAGAGTGCTTTTAGATATTTGGCTTAAAATAAACCACGCTTCGATGGTTTTGAGCTCATCAGTTTTTAAAAACCACTTTGTCTTTCCTTCACAGCTGCCTCTTCTATCTGCCCGTACATGTTTTACATGTCTAGTTTTTTAGTAGTGTTTGGAATACTGGTAGTGGAACACAAACTGTGCTGCTATAAGTTATCAGTTAACATGATACAGTTGGCCACAGCGAAGAAAAAAGAAAACAATATCAGCATGAATCTGTGAGAAAACTGATGTATAGTCTTTGTCAAAAAGTACAGAACCAAAGGGTTTGGCTTCTAAGCCATGTAATAAGGCCTCTGAGCATCCATAGATGTCCAACATACACGGTGGTCAGGGCAAGATTTTGTGTACCATCAAGAGATCTGGAATGCTAGCGATGCACAACAAGGCTCAGAAGCGAATTCCTTGGGCTCTAAACTTCGACAAATGCTGTACTCGCATTATGTGGCAGCATGGAAAGACATGACAAACAGGAACAGTAACATTTCGTTGACCCTAAGAATCATCACCCCACTGGTTTCTTGTCCCTGCATGGGCTGATCATGGTTTTTATCTTTTTGCATCTAGCTTGGACAGCTTCCTGGGAGCACTGTCAGCATTTTGTAATTTTTTTTATGTTTTTAAATAGACTTCCCGTTCTGCCACATGACACATTTGCTAGCATTTATATATATCTTTAATTAGAAAAAATGATGGTGCTAATGGATTTGGTGAACAATTAAGTTTTCAAGCAAATATGTGCTTAGGCACAAGTCTTCAGAAATTCAATTACTTATTTAATCACAAAGTTACTAGTCCTTAGTCTGATCTGTTGCCATGGGAACTTTTCTGGAATTTTTCTTCACTTCATCTGAAAGTGAAGGTGATGAATGCCTTTCTCCCGATCAAACAGATTGCATGTGTCCTTAGCGCTTTGACCTTAGCCCATGTGTTTTTGCTTTGCTTGTAGTGTGCACAGTCATGTAATACCAGGTTGAATAATTCCTTGTGTTTCAGCATTAGTCATTACTTGTTAGCTAGATTGAAAAGCATGTGTGCATGCGTTTCTGTATTCTAATTTTTTCAATATAAGTTATGAGTGCTGCATTTTATTTGCGACAGGCTCCTTCAAATGGGTGGCTAACATATCTTTCGGGGCACATAAACTTTCTCTAGAGCATAGGCCTCCATATATTGAGTGTAAAGTTTTGTTTTGTGTTCTTTTTATGTGATTGTATGTTAAATTGAATGAATTGTATACGTTTTTTGAGGTTAGTTCATGCTATGTGTTTCTCAAAAACAAACACAAACATTAGAGGTTGGATACCTGTGATATTTTACTGTAGATTTAGTGGGCTGTTTAGGATGTCTGTTTAGTATTTCTTTTAGTGTAGTTTGTAATCTGCATCTTGAAGTTAGCCACTTGGAGTTAGCCACTGGGAATTGTCTGGTGCATATTTTTTTTTAGCTTATCTTATCTGACAGCACCAGTTAGCCTGAAGTGTAGCGAAGAAGTATTCAAGTGAACTCTGCATTGTTTTTCAAGATTTGCTATTGCATCGTTTTGATTACTTTTAGGTGCTGATTTCAAGTAAGTCCCTATCTCTAATACCTGTTCAAGAATTGTGGTTTCAAATGTTGTTTATTGTCCTCCATTTAAAAAAATAAAATTGTAATCTGCAGGTCTTTGTGACCTTTTCTTTACTTTACGCAGACTCTTCAATTTCTTTTCAATTGAATAAGCTTGACATGTTCAGCAGCCTTTTAATGCTGCTGGTGTTAATATTTCAGATATGTATGTAGGTTAGTAACTGAAATTTGTGATAATCCAGTGTTATTTTTGCGGTGGTCTGTTTAATTCAGTATTTTCGAACATCCAATAGAATGAATAAGTCGCATGCCCAAGTTAAATTGCGAACATTGTTTTGCGGACGTGCTAGTAACAATGTTTTGTAAAGCGCTTAAAACTGCAGTCTCGGAAAGGAAATGTCTATCAAACTGACAGCTACCTTGCACTATGGAGGTAAAATCTAAGAACTATATTTTTGTTCGAAAATAAAACCACGGAGCACAAGCTATATGCCATATTTTTGTGGAATCCTTGCGGCGAATCCTTCCGCTTTTATCGACTTTGAGGACTTATAGACTGGATGAAAATAGTGCTCGAAAAATATTTTCAATGCGCGAGTGGAGCACGAAATTCAAAATTTTCTTTAAAAAGGTCTATTATGGACTGCAAAACTAAGTGACAGTAATAAACGGATTTAAAGGATACAATATACAAATGCATTCATTTTAAAAACTTCTAAAGGCAGAGAGATGGCAAACATTATTTGTCCAATGTGGAGCTGCCCGCAAATGCCTTGTGCATCATTCAGGTTCTTTAACTTCAGGGATTCGGTTTTTGGACCACAGTGAAGAGATGGTATACTTTTACGAGAAGAACAATGTGTTGCAGGAATTTGGCCCGTAGATCCGTTACCACGGTCTTGTTTTCAGTTTCATTGCCTGTCGTCTCCCAACTCTGCTTTTCTTGCCCATTGCGAACCACCCCGTCAAGATACTTTCGGCTAGCGCCGGAGCCGTATGGTTTGTGTATTTTTCACAGAAGTGCCGTATACACGGCGGAGTCAGATTAAAGACGTTTCCTTGCCGCCACCGCTGGTCTCGTTTTGTTTCCGCAATGTACGGCAGTACGCTGCGACGTGACTGCGACGTCGTGTGTATGCATGGCGCCACGATCGTGCAACGCAGGCATCAAGAAGGAGGTGAAGACAGCGGTCCGATGCACTTTGTATCCAGCGTTCTTGCTCTGTTCCTTACAGTACTACTTCGTAATGGCATGGATGGAACGGGGCTGGTTGTTATATCTCAACATTGAAGTTCGATTGGGCTTTGTTCATGATTACAAAGCGCTTTCGAACCTGATTATTGTGATTAACGAACTAGCACTGTTCCGCCTATATAGTTAGCAGTTATAGTAGCCTTGTAAGAAAGAACAAAAATGAAATATAGAAAAACGGAGCGCTGTCATCACCTCCTCCTCCTAGATGCCGGCGTTGCGAAATCTTGGCGCCTGCATAAACACGACACCGCAGCCACCGCTCAGCGTATCGCTGCGGTTGAAACCTCCCATTGCTAACCGGAAGTGCATCGTATTTTTTGGTGTAAAAATCTGCACCAATTAAACTTCCATTGTCAACCGCAAGTGCTTCGTATTTTTTGGTGTGAAAATCTACACCCAATCTGCTCCCTTCGCCAACCGTAAGACCTCCGTATTTTTTGGTGTTGAAATCTACCCCAAGTCTAACGGTGTATATCGAACCTCGATTTGGGAGGACGCTAGAGGACAAGCCAAAAACACCCATCTGGGTTGATTTGTGTTTAGTGTCTAGCGTTGGGGTATAATGCCTAGAATATCGCCTGGCCGCTATAGTTGGGACATTGGCTGCGTTGGCCTGCGTATCATCGCTGCCAACCGCACTCGGGTTTAGGTCGCAGAGTGACGCAGTCGTCGCTGTTGAGGTGACGAAGAAGCGGCTTGAGTATTGATGGCACCACGCAGCAATGCGCAGTGGATGCTGAGGGATTGCCTATTCACTGCTCGAAGGTTTTGACGCGTGTTTTTTTTCTTTGCTCCACCGCACGATCTGCGTAGTGGCGGTGCGCTACAATCACATCACCATCGTCCACGCGTAGCTCGTCCCTTATGCATGAATGAGTGTTTCTTCATTCCGACAAAATGAGCGCAGTTGTGGGGGCTAATTACGTCGAGAATTTCACATGGAATTTGAGGCGACGGCATGGCTGTCGATCTTCGCAAATCGCATTGACTGACGAACGTCATTAGGGAATGTACTTGAAGCAGGCGAAGTGTTGTGTCCACGACATGTGTAAAAAACCCAAACGTGCTGCTACCATGGCTATTCATTACTATAGGTAAATACCTTGGTGACTCTGCCATTATGTAGAGGGAAAGCAGGGCCGCGCTCGCCGGAGGTGGCACCGGTTCCCTCGCTTTTTATGTGCAGCGTTTGTGGAAGATAACTCCTTGGTAGCAATCAGCCATGAACACGTCTAGCCGATGACATGTTGTGTTCTCTTTTCAGAGTATGCAGCTATCTGTGGTGAGAAGCGGCAGCAAAATAACCCGAGATGTGAATCTGTGCAACGCAATCGCTCAAATCTTTCGAAAGAATTCGCCCCTGTGGCCGAAGTATCCGGCAAAATTTTTGTATGATTGATCGTGTAGGTTGCCTCTCTCGTTGTGAGTTTGCCTGTGCTAATGCTACTGCCTAGATGGCAACACTTCAGAGAAGGATGAGAAAGCGGACGTGGGGGAGGGCAGTCCAGATCGCGTAAGTATTCACATCATCGCGTACCGTGATAACGCGAACGTCATAGGTAGTAGTCTGCAAAAGCCCGCGTGTTGCGTAGCCTTTTTTTGTTTGTGTATCAATCACAGCTTTCGGACAACATAAACTCGTTCCCGTGCGAGGTCCTCGGGAGCTCTCGCTTACGCAGCCATTCTGCTCACAAGCCCGGAAACAGGTCATCACATGCGAATCCAACGACGTATGTAGAAGCACGTGTACATGCCGACAGAGGCTTAGAGAAGCAGAACTAGATTGTCTTCATCGTGGGCCTGCGGGCATAGTCTGTTGTTTTAGTTTCTGGAAACTTCACATATTTTTGGTAATGAAATTAAAGAAATAATTTTTTCAGCGATTTCTCTTACCAATCCCCTTGTGCAGCAATTGGATTTGTATGCACTAATTTTTGTTGACCGTGAAAGCAAACAGTTTACGCACCTTAATTGTCTGGCAATAGTTTCTTCACCTATAATTTTATTTTTGTGCAATTTCTAGAAACCCTAGTGCCCGTTCATATATACAGCTATAACTTTTTCTGCCCTGATCCCGATTTTCTTTTTCAAGAGTGTAGCTGAAGAGGCCTGTCATCCATGCCCATCTACTTCTCTGGAGGTGCCCAGGGACCAAGCTGAAGAGCTCGTGCAGCAGGCTGGAAGACCTTCTCGGGCATGCGTGTTGAAATTTATAACGCACAGAGCGTGGTAAGGGACAAATCGAGTCTGTGACACGCAAAATTCTCTAAAGCGGCTCAGGTATCAAAAGGGTCCCTTCACTGGAATTACTTATACAGCTGTAGCCTGTGAAGATACTCTTCGCGCAAAATTCACGCCACGGATTTATCCATTCCTTAATAAAATCCTGAGAAGCAAACCAACGGCACCCAGCCATGGTTGCTTGAACAACGAAAGATAACAATGTGTCTGATTCGTAGAAAAATGGCAAGAAATAAAAGCCAAGGTCTTGAGACATGCAAGACACATATCACTTCACACCAGTTTTCTTCCATAGGGCGCTCTCCTGATGGCATTTCCGTTTCTCATGCGAGTGCTATAGGGGGCGAGTGATGATTAGGAGCCTGCGTGCCCAATGACGCCACAAAGTTTCTTTAAAAATTATGAAGTACGACTTGAACGGCAGGCAGGTAACGTAGCTCGCATTAACGCCATATAAAAGAGGCCACTTACCCTTTTGCAGTTACGATTATTTTTTCTTTATCATTCTGCATTATGAGGCCACTGCATTCCGGGTATTGAAAGTCTGGACTTATCAATTGCGCATGGCTCAAATCATGTCACAGTTCCTTGAGGAACTACGTTGTTGGGCATTCATCATCATCAGGATCAGCCTTATTACACCCACTGCAGGGCAAAGACCTCTCCTATGTCTCTCCAATTAACCCTGTATTTTGCCAGCGTCATGCACCCTTTGCCTGCGAATTTCTTAATCTCATCCGCCCACCTAACCTGCCGCCTCCTGCTACGCTTACTTTCTCTTGGAATCAACTGCGTTACCCTTAAGGACCAGCGGCTATCCTGCCTTCGCATTAAATGCCCGGCCCAAGCCCATTTATTCCTGTTGTTTTCGACTAGGATGTCATTAACCCGCAAATATTCCCGCACCCACTCTGACCGCTTCCGGTTTCTTAACGTTACACCTATCAATTTTATTTCCCTGGCTCGCTGCGTTCTCCTTAACTTAAGCTGAACTCTTTTCGATAGCCTCCACGTTTCTGCCCCGTAGGTCAGTACCGGTAAGATGCAGCTGTTGTGCACTTTTCTCGTGAGGGAAATCGTTAAACTGCCATTCATGAGCTGTCGCTACCTGTCTTAAGTAGACGTATTCCTTTACCAGTTCCAGGCGCTTACTGCTAATTGTGAACTGCTGTTTCATTGCTAGACTGTTGAACATTACTTTGGTTTTCTGCATGTTAATTTTTAGAATCAGCATTTTGCTCTGCCTAACTCATTGCTCATGATTTGCAGTTCACCTCCTGTGTGACTCGGCAAGGCAATGTCATCAGCGAATCGCAGATTATTTAGGTATTCTCCATTTACTCTTCTTCCCAACTGTTCCCAATTTAGGCCTCGGAATACCTCCTGTAAACAGGCGGTGAATAGCATTGGCGAGATCGTGTCTCTCTTGTCTGACGCCCTTTTTTATTAGAATTTTCTTGCTGACTTTAGGGGGACTATGGTAGCTGTGCAGTTGCTATATATATATATATATATATATATATATATATATATATATATATATATATATATATATATATATATATATATATATATATATATATATATATTCCAGCATTTTGACATAAGGTTCTTCTACAGCCTGATTACGCAATGCCTGTATGACTGCTGAGGATTCCACTGAGTCGAATGCTTTCTCGTAATCAATGAAGGCTATATATAGAGGTTAGTTATATTCGCGCATTTTTCTATAACCTGAATGATAGACATCCCAAGTAGACAGTTTTTCACACATGTAGTTCATAAACTATTAAATCGTCACTCAGCATCCTGCAGCTTAGTATAGTGCGCATATTCTTAAATATTACATAAATTTGCCCTATTTTACTCAAATCTCAAATTGGGCATAGACTACATAAAAGTTAAATCTGAACAGCATGCAGTGAAACGCCTCCATAGTGAATGCCTACTAGTTAAGGATTTTCTGGAACCTCATGTAGACCACCCATTGCATCAAGTAAGTCTCGGTTTGGTTCCATAACTTCAGAATGACTCATCCTGTCAAGAAGGCCTCATGCGGCATTCTGAAAGCTCATATTACTTTTCTGCGACCCACGCTTCTTAACTCATTTCCATATTTAGCTTATCAATTTGAAACCATTTGTTGTTTTGTACTCTATAGCTCTGCAAGTATTCACATGAATAATATTTTGTGTAGGTGATCTATAATTAACTCACTTGAGATTTCGCTGTGCGTGGATGGTCCGCAGTGTTGTGTGGATACCAGAGGTGGACAAATGACCTCATTTGTACTTTTCCTCCGCCACTGTCACTATTGAATCCATGGCCCTCCCTCACCCTCGCTCTCATTTTGAAAAATTATCCTGTCCTCTCTCACCCTCACTTGTTAAAACATGCTCCTCTCCCTCACCCTCACTAATAGCTGTTATTAAGTCGAGCTAATTTTTTCTAGCTTGCAGCTTCTGGCGATATACATGGTAATAAACATATGAGGCAATCCTTCAAGGCACTGGTCGACGAGAAGCTAGATGCTAATACTGGTGTGTGTGTGTGTGTGTGTGTGTGTGTGTGTGTGTGTGTGTGTGTGTGTGTGTGTGTGTGTGTGTGTGTGTGTGTGTGTGTGTGTGTGTGCGTGTGTGTGTGTGTGTGTGTGTGTGTGTGTATATGTGTGTGTATTTTTTGACGGACATTCGTGGCAGTGAAGGAGAGACGTGATCACAGCTCTCCTTAAAGGCACTATGCAATAAATTAATTGAGAATACGTAAAGCAGACGAGAGATAGACATTTCATCATTCGTCACGCCAACTCAAGAACGTTTGAGCTAGCATCAAACAACGAAAATATAGACGATTAAAAATTACGCTCCTCCCCTGCCCCCTCAACTCGTACGCGCGGGGCACCAGACAAAAATATAGAAAAGAGCTGTGGGACGGCCCCAAAATGAATACGTTATCCGCTGACGTTCCTTTTGCAACTTCCGGTTGTCGCTCCAAGCACCCCAGCAGCAGCGTCGGCGGCGTGATTGCGGCGCGCGTCGGGCTTGTTTGCTTGTCGTCTGTTGTAGTTAGCAGTAATAGACCCGCACCTCGAGGCGCGACTGCTCGCTCTTACGGCCGCGATGGGCATCAAGCTCTATGCGTTCACGCCGTACCGGCTGAACGCCAGCGACGACAGTAGCGACTCGCGAGCCACGGCAAGTGGCCCCGCAACTCCCGACAGAAGGAGGCGGCAAGGAAAATTGAAACTATATGCACGAAGGCAATGCCTTGGCTTGCGCTTTCCCCAGAGGGTCGCGCGGTGGCACAGACGATTTTCATGGCTATCGAAAGTGTGCCCTTGATGTCGTGGCTCCCGTGGCTCCAGCGATTGAGAGCGGGTTGTGGCCTAGGGACGTCATGTGTATAGCGACGTCTTTTTTTACGATATTAATTTCAAAATTGGTCACCACGAGCGCACCATTAGGCCCGCGAATTTAAAAAAAAACACGGTTTTTAGAAATTGATAATAAATTGCCGGCTCAGATCCAGACTCATACTTGGTGTGAATGCTTCTTAGGATCTTATCTAAGCATTGAAAACATTTACAAGCGATTTTTTATTCATTACATAGGTCCTTTAAACAACACTCCAAATGTTTCCAGTTAGCATCCGTAGCAATTGATTGGCACATCGGACCAGTACATGGCACCTGCGGCAACCTACTGAGCCCTATCAGAGGACTACCAGCAACGGTGTTGAAAGTGGAACAGAATGGCCGGAAGTCACGCCTATCAGTTAGCAAAAAACACCCAAAAGGGAGTAAATGGATTTTTCTTCTAATGTACACTGAAAAGGAGTCTTTTCACTCTATACATATGGTGTATTTTATTCACACTCTAATGGAAGCTAGTTATAAAGGGCTTAAAAGGGAGTAAAAACTTTACTCTCCTTTAAAATGGTGTTTTTTGGGTGTTTTGTTGTAGTTTTTTTATAGCCACCTTGGTGTTTTTACGAGAAACAAAAGGAGTATTTTTTGCGGATTCGGAGTTTCTACGAGCACCTATGGGAGTATTTCTTTGCCGCTACGGAGTTTTTCAGGCAGGCTTTGGAGCATTTTTGCGATGGTTTGTAGCCTTTTTCCAGGGATTTGTAATAGTAAATGGTTTCTGTTTTGATGCCTCATTTGGAACGAAGCATCCATTTTGAGAGTCAGAAAAAACAGTATGTGTAACACTGTCAAAATGACTTCATTGCATCAAACAAGTGAGGGTGACACGAAACGAAATGTAGATATTGAATCAATATTGTGGTCATATATATATATATATATATATATATATATATATATATATATATATATATATATATATATATATATATATATATATATATATATATATTTGCCTTGTCTGCTAATAGCTTAACGGGGGTCTCGGTTCTGGCACTCGTGATGCTATAGGTACCATAATAGAGTTCTCGCAGAGTTTCCGCCCTCGCCGTTAGATGACGCTCTACGTCACACTCGCGGTATTGCAGGGCGTGCTACGTCCACCGCTATAGACGAGGGAGGTGCTGGTTAACACTCTCAATGTTCGCTTACACGCTCAACATAAATACCCACAAAAGCAGCACATTGGACAGCCGTCGCTGTAGCTCAGTTGGTAGAGCACCGGACGCGATATTCGGAGGTCGTGGGTTCGGATCCCACCGGCGGCATGGTTGTCTTTCTACTGCTTTATAAGTTTTTTTTAAAAGGAATTGATTGGCACTACAAATATAAAAAGTAAAAACAATATATATATATATATATATATATATATATATATATATATATATATTTATATATACACACTGTCCAACACTGAAGCCTACCTAGGTGCCTTAAGGATTCTGCACGTGTCCTATATGCGGGAACGACAGTTGATAAAAAAGAGGTTAGTGACTTGTAGCACCAGCTTTATAAGAATTAAAAAAACAAGTGTCTTTACGCGCGGCTTTGTGTATGTGTGGTTTAAGAAAACGTGCTCAAAAAATGCAATCATTCGATGAGACTTTCTGGGATAGGCAATGTGGAAAACCCAGAAAGGTGCGAAAAAGGCATGACACGCCAGATAATGTACACTAAATATCAGAAAGTGGCTGTCTGTCGACGTGCAGATCCATCTTTTTCTCAGAAACCACCAGACATGAAGTCAGGCAAGGGTCCTCCTGTGAATGCAATAGTACATAAGAAATAAACCACCAAATTGAAAAATAAATTTGGTATCGTTGCAGAGAAATATGCATGCTGAGTGATATCAGTGCAAAAAAATTCATGGACACGAAATAAAACACACCACCTATGTTTTATACCTCCTTTGCCTTCTTGTACGTCATGTGTATAGCGACGTCTTTTTTTACGATATTAATTTCAAATTGGTCACCACGAGCGCACCATTAGGCCCGCGAATTTAAAAAAAAACACGGTTTTTAGAAATTGATAATAAATTGCCGGCTCAGATCCAGACTCATACTTGGTGTGAATGCTTCTTAGGATCTTATCTAAGCATTGAAAACATTTACAAGCGATTTTTTATTCATTACATAGGTCCTTTAAACAACACTCCAAATGTTTCCAGTTAGCATCCGTAGCAATTGATTGGCACATCGGACCAGTACATGGCACCTGCGGCAACCTACTGAGCCCTATCAGAGGACTACCAGCAACGGTGTTGAAAGTGGAACAGAATGGCCGGAAGTCACGCCTATCAGTTAGCAAAAAACACCCAAAAGGGAGTAAATGGATTTTTCTTCTAATGTACACTGAAAAGGAGTCTTTTCACTCTATACATATGGTGTATTTTATTCACACTCTAATGGAAGCTAGTTATAAAGGGCTTAAAAGGGAGTAAAAACTTTACTCTCCTTTAAAATGGTGTTTTTTGGGTGTTTTGTTGTAGTTTTTTTATAGCCACCTTGGTGTTTTTACGAGAAACAAAAGGAGTATTTTTTGCGGATTCGGAGTTTCTACGAGCACCTATGGGAGTATTTCTTTGCCGCTACGGAGTTTTTCAGGCAGGCTTTGGAGCATTTTTGCGATGGTTTGTAGCCTTTTTCCAGGGATTTGTAATAGTAAATGGTTTCTGTTTTGATGCCTCATTTGGAACGAAGCATCCATTTTGAGAGTCAGAAAAAACAGTATGTGTAACACTGTCAAAATGACTTCATTGCATCAAACAAGTGAGGGTGACACGAAACGAAATGTAGATATTGAATCAATATTGTGGTCATATATATATATATATATATATTTGCCTTGTCTGCTAATAGCTTAACGGGGGTCTCGGTTCTGGCACTCGTGATGCTATAGGTACCATAATAGAGTTCTCGCAGAGTTTCCGCCCTCGCCGTTAGATGACGCTCTACGTCACACTCGCGGTATTGCAGGGCGTGCTACGTCCACCGCTATAGACGAGGGAGGTGCTGGTTAACACTCTCAATGTTCGCTTACACGCTCAACATAAATACCCACAAAAGCAGCACATTGGACAGCCGTCGCTGTAGCTCAGTTGGTAGAGCACCGGACGCGATATTCGGAGGTCGTGGGTTCTGATCCCACCGGCGGCATGGTTGTCTTTCTACTGCTTTATAAGTTTTTTTTAAAAGGAATTGATTGGCACTACAAATATAAAAAGTAAAAACAATATATATATATATATATATATATATATATATATATATATATATATATATATATATATATATATATATATATATATATATATATATATATATATATATATACACTGTCCAACACTGAAGCCTACCTAGGTGCCTTAAGGATTCTGCACGTGTCCTATATGCGGGAACGACAGTTGATAAAAAAGAGGTTAGTGACTTGTAGCACCAGCTTTATAAGAATTAAAAAAACAAGTGTCTTTACGCGCGGCTTTGTGTATGTGTGGTTTAAGAAAACGTGCTCAAAAAATGCAATCATTCGATGAGACTTTCTGGGATAGGCAATGTGGAAAACCCAGAAAGGTGCGAAAAAGGCATGACACGCCAGATAATGTACACTAAATATCAGAAAGTGGCTGTCTGTCGACGTGCAGATCCATCTTTTTCTCAGAAACCACCAGACATGAAGTCAGGCAAGGGTCCTCCTGTGAATGCAATAGTACATAAGAAATAAACCACCAAATTGAAAAATAAATTTGGTATCGTTGCAGAGAAATATGCATGCTGAGTGATATCAGTGCAAAAAAATTCATGGACACGAAATAAAACACACCACCTATGTTTTATACCTCCTTTGCCTTCTTGTACATTTTTGTGCTTATCACAGTTGGTACGAATGCACCGAAATATTTTTCAATGCAGTATATGCATTTTAAATATTGCTCGTGCCATTGTTTGGTACTAGTTATAAGCAGTCAGTGCGTTTACTTCCAGAGGAAAGAAAGCGTAGCAGGAGGCAGTGGAAAGTTAGGTGGGTGGATGAGATGAAGTTAGTGGGGGGTACGGTGGCTACCGCTGGCAAAGGAAAGTTTTAGTTGGAGACATGTGAGAGGTCTTTGCTCTGTGGTGCGCGTGTCCAGGCGAATGATAATGATAGTGGTAAATCAAGCATATCAGCATAGAAGCTATCCTTATGCATGTCCAGTATTACCGTACATACTTGCGTAATTTGCGCACTCTTTTCTTTATATTTGGGGTTCAAAGAGAGGTGGCGCAAATTGCGCAAAACTTTTCTGATCGCATCCAAAAGTTGTGAAATGGTCTTAACGCGCAATATATACTGTATACTGCTGCCTGTATGCAGACCGTCCGTCTTGCACCCCAAGGCTGAACAACAAAACATTCAGTTTGGCACTTTGTTGACCTTAAGTGCGTTGTTGCTGCTTGTATCACTGATGTGTGGTTAAGATGTTAATTACGTAGAAAAATATTTGCGAATATTACTGAACGCCACATGGGAAGTATCCGTATGATTCGACGCCTTTCCACAAACACTCTCCAGCGTCCTAGACAAGGAGAACTACAAATGTGTACGCAGGATGTAGTGTTGTCATTAGCACGTTCGGCTGCGAAAAAGAGGGATGGGGTTCAAATCCCATCGTGCACAAATATTTTTTCTTATCGAGTTGCAGAGCGTTACGAACAGACGGACAGATGCGAGCTTGAACTATTAAAGGCTTTCGCCTTAAAAGTTGATCTCAAAAATAAGACGCAAATTCTCTCCCACACCTCCCACGTTATGTAGTTCCCTGTGGAATGGCACGACTTCGTGTGTGCAGCTCAAAGCAATAAACGCGCAACAATACAAATGCGAAGCCCGTGGTGGGAGGCGAATGAGATTAACATTATCAGCCTGACTGCACCCACTGCAGGGCAAAGACCTCTCCCATATCTCTCCAATTACCCCTGTTGTTTTTCTAATAACTGTCTTGCAATATTACATCCCGTGCAATGTTCTATTATATGAACAAATAAATTAAAGAAGGAGATAAAGGGCGATAAAACGGGGCCGCCGCGTGCCGCCCGGCTTACTATCGGCATGAAGAACAGCAACCGGATCGATAGTTTCGGATTGAGGCGCGCTCGCAACTGTTCGTCCGGGAAAGTGTCCGCCAGCATAAGCGAGCCGGGTAAATGGCGCCCTACTCTGGGTTTTGCCAGTTGCACCGTTCGCAACCACGCACGGAGGTGCTGCCGCGCTGATCTTCCAAAAGTCTGCCTTGTGCACACACTGTATGCTGGTGATCTGGCGTACCAGCGAGCGCAAAATATGCTAGTAGAAGGATTTTTGCTTTCTTTTCAGAAATTCTGGTAAAAATTTAGGCCGCTGCGAATAATGCGCGGGCGAAACTCACGGGAGTAAATATGGTAGATAAATGAAGAACTCACCTTAGTGACAATGACGTGAAGTGGCTCATTACACCTTGATGCCACAACTTCCATCAGGCCAAGTACTCAATCTTCTGGAAGCCAGGAAAACTTGTCGTTTTTTAATGGAATTTTTTGTGAATGAAATTTCTCTACAAACACTCCAATGTGGAATTTAAGCGCATGAGTGTCTGAACTAAAGGAAATGTGATTCTGCTGTTGCAGGCTGTAACAAATGTGAGGGGGCTAATGCCTCCTTAGTCTTCCGAGCCTTTAGCCTAGCGCCAGCAGCAAGGATTCTCTCTATTGCTTCCTGCAAATGAAGTTCACTTATGAAGTGACAATGCATGAAGGAGAAGTTGATTTCAGATCTATTATTATGAACAACTTCTACAGTTTAGACTGGAAACTGTTTGCAACCACAGCAATAAAAACAACAGTGAAGCAATCTTGAAACCACAAGAACAAGATGCGCCTTTCCTCAAAAACCACTTTTTCAATTTTTAGTTTCCTCTTCCTTCCTTTCTCCTTTTCCTTCTTCATCCCTTCCCTTACTGTGTAGTTCAGGTGTCTACCAAGGTGTGACATTTACCGCCCTGTTTCCTTTCCTCAAAATCAAGCACACCAGTGGGCTCATTTGTGTTGAGGCCTTGACAACAGGCCCTTCATAAAGGAAAGGCACACAACTGGATGTGGGAGGGGGTCAGTGGAAACCTCTGTCTCCCTTTCATGCAGGTGGGTTTGGTGTCAAACTAAAATAACCTGCTTTAATTGCGTTCCCACGCACTGGATAGGCAGCATGCCGACCCTGCCACCCTGGCATTAGGCAGTTCACGGTGAGTGTGTGTGTAAGCCACAACTGGTGCAGTGTGTGTGTCAGTCACAACCTTGTCAACACTAATGCATGCAGCCCACTTCTCTCGCCGACCTCTCATACCTCAAAGGGCGAGTGATCGAGGCATCCACTGACCCGGAGAGCCATTTATGCGCCCTTCTTTTCCTCAAAATCATTGGAATCTAGAACATTGTCAACACCAACGCAAACGACCACAGCTTACCGTCTCTATACCCAGGATTAGCTAAGCTAATTCATAGTTTTTCTCTAATTTTATGCAAAAGCAGAAATGTCTAAGGCATGAAAGATTTGGACATGCTTAAGGCGCACTACACAAGACTTGTTGAGAAGCCTCAGTCCTCTAGGCAACACCTAAGCAAGAGGGCTTGTCTTCATCTGGGCAAGTCCACTTGTGAAACCGTTGCCTAGAGTGCTGAGAATGTACCTCGAATCTTGATCATTTAGTTCTGCAAAGGCAACATTGTCATCTTACAACCTTCTCTCTGCAATCAAGTGCAGTAGTTTACCATGTGATGCTCGTGACAACGTTGCCACTTCCTCATCTTCCCCAGAGTTCAAAATCATGTTGCTGAGCCTCCTGAATCCACACTCCGTACAGTACATCAGGCATCGTTTAACTACCACGTCGCACTCTATGATCAGCTGAAAATATAGCAAAGTTCAGCAATTGTTCGCAAGAAGCGAAACACAATAAACCTACGGCTGCCTCGGTGGACAAGAATGGGAAGAGGAGGAGAGCATCTGAAAGAGACAGCATCCGCAGCTGTTGCTGCCGCTTTTGGGCTATAGACAGAAGCCGGGGACACAGTGAAGATTCATCAGCTGAGGCGACGTTCTCTTTCAGCCGTCTATTACGGCATTTAAGTGACTCTACTGCACCACCATACACCACAAGATGGCTGCAGTCCTGTAACACACAAGCCAAATACTGAAAATGAAAGCAATCAATAGATTGTAGCACTGGAATATGAAAAGTTTTCTTTATTTGGCAATAAGCTTGTGAAGGTGCTGTGCTATGGTTGTCATCTTACAAGCCACTAGTAAATAGTTCATCCGGCAGTCATCATCAATGTCAGTTCAGTATTTAGCACAGGGCAAAGGCATGCTTCAGGTATGTCAACTTTACCCTAGCCTGTACCTCCTGTTCCCAAGCTATATGCGATACCTTCCTAATTGTATACACCGAGGTGAGTCTAGGGTCCCCTGCTATATTTGCCTTTTCTTGAAACTCAGTCCATTACCCTAAGGAACCCTAGAACTATCTGCCGATTCCATTATATGCACTGTAAACATACATTTACTTTTTCAATTTAGGCTGTGGTATTAATATTTCACATCTGTTCCCTGAACACCTCTGTTCAACCTCATCGCTTTGTTTCCGCAGTTCGCTAGACTATATTCGTGCCTTTCAATGTACTCTTAAATAATTCGTACAATGGTGAGTGAGAAAAAATGCAGCTATTACGCTGAATGCTTAAGCGTAATCCACCAGTAATTTTGAAAAATTACCATTTACGAGTTATGCATATGGCTCATGGCCAGGATTCAGGTTCATGCGCCGCTAGTTCACAAAGTCGCCACCATGCGCCGCATGAAGTTGAGCGCCTCCTCCTCTTACATTCTCCTTCCCTGGTTTGGGAGAGACACGCCGATAAGCTTCGCGCATTGTCCACTTCGTGTGTCGTCCCCTCACACCGGGGAGCTTCCCGAGCGGGGGGAAGGGGGGAGGCTTTGAATTTCTGTTTCTTTTTTTCTTTTCTCACCCAGCGTGTTCAAGGGGGACAGACTGTTCGGCTCCCCTACTCATTTCCTTGTCTGGGTTGTAAGAAAACGAAAACAGCCGGGTCGCGGCTAAAGCCTGGTTCACATGCAAGCGAACGGCTCGCGAACTCCGCCGCCGCGGCGCATACACCCTCTCTCAAGCGGCGGAGGAAGCCCCACCGGCTGGAGCGGCGAGGTTCGGGCAAGTTGGAAATTTTCGCGGCGGCGACGCGGCAGCACCGCATCTCAACCAATGACGGCCCGGCGTTGCCACGCGAGTTTGTACGTCGCACGTACGAACTTTTGTTTAGGAAAAAATTGTATAAAGTGTGTTTAATGCTTAAAACGCAATAATTATATTGATTTAAATAAACTATGAAAAGAAATGACAAAATAATGTTTATATAGCACGCTTTTATTGTGTTTGCAGGCCACCAAAACCGGTTGACGGCGCATATCTTATGCCAGCAACTTTGGTTTTCGCAGCGGTGGGAAACGCGGACCGCCGATGCATGTGAAACGAAAGCTCGCGAACCGCTTCGCAGCGCCGCGCCGCTGTTCGCTCTTTTCGCCAGTTCGCTTGCACGTGAACCGCCCTTAACGCAGCAGAACCGCGCCGTCTTTGTCCGATGTTGAGCGGTCATCTGTCAAAAAATATGCCGGCCCGTTACTGTCTGAAAGACGCTGAAGTAACCAGCGCTAAGTGCCAACCCCAAGGGTCCTTCCTGGGCGTACGCGTCCAGCATCGGCGCTCTTGGTGTACGCGGGAACGGGCGTCGAAAAGGGGCATGCATCTCCATGTTCCTGGCGGTGGCTCGCTAGCACGGACCTCTAGCACGGACTGATATCGGCGCCTCGCCGAGAATCGCTGGCGTCTTCTGCAGTACGCATGCGCATGCCGGTTTTGGCGTACACCAAGAGCGCCGACGGTGAGCGCGTACGCCAACGAAGGGCGCTTGGAGTTCGCGCTTTAGCTGTGTGGTTTACTAGAATTGATATGAATGAGATTAAAGTGAGGGGACGCCAATGGAAATACAAATTTGACATCTTGCATTTATAATTGATGCAACTAATCAATCACCAATTCGATATACTCATAATGTTGCCAGTCAATCACAAAATTGGTTGCAAAATTGATTTACTAAGGAGGCTGCCATCTTGAATTCCTCGGACTTAGAAAATTGCGCACCGAAGGGAGCTGGTAGCAGACCCTAAGAAATCGAGAAACGTGATGAGTAAGAGCGTGAGCTCTTAAATCAACTGCAAGTATCCACATCACGCAAGAAATGGTCCGCTTCTCGCCTTTTTTTACAGCTACATCAAAACTGCTGTGGGTGACAAAGACGAGTCCTACTTTATCGTTCATCACTCGTACGCTTTCACGGCACGACCCCTGCGAACCGTAGAACGAAGCGATGAAAGATGATGATGACAACGATATAGGCAACTCCTAACAACAAGCACTTTATCATAGCGCGGGATGCCACGGCTGTGGCTCAGTGGTATGAAGCGTACGGAAACAAAGAATGCCCTTTTTTGGCGGCGTTGGTCACAATCCCTCTCTGCGCTCGTGAATGCAAAGTTTCCTTTTTTTTAGTACCGTGAACGAATTTTTGAAAGTTTTGCTTCAGTCTGCTGAATGTGGGAGCTGGATGAATTTCTGCGCTAAAGCTGTATTTGGAAGCTCATTACGGTCATTGTTTAAAAAAATAATAAAATATTGGGACGCTGTAAGACTGGGACGCTTTTTTGGACAAAATTTGCGAGGCAGAGAGCGCCGCGACGCGTCGGCGCTCAGCTGGAGATACATAAAGCAAAAATCGACGTGCGGGATCGCTCAATGCTCAAGCTAAATGTCATCAACGCAAGCACTGCTAAGCGAGAAGGCCTGCCAAAGCAGTGACGCTGATCCTTCTGTTAGTTGCAAAATTTGATTTCGGCGCCGCTGCACTAACTGTAAGATGCGGGCATAGTTATCTAAAAGAATTGGCGTGTTCGATTGATTGAAGCAGGCCTAAATTGGGTTGCCCGCCCAGCCGCAAACACCACAAGGGGCGCGGTTTTCCTCCTACGCGGACACCTCGAGGAAACACGACCATTTCGATCCGACATTAGGCCATGTCCTCATAAAAAAGACATTTTATGCTGGATGAATCGCTTATCTTCAAGAAAGTCACGCTTCCGTGCACGGTGACACATTTCCTAGTTTTGTTAGCCAGGAAACCGCTCTGTTACACACCTGTGCATGAGAATGAGTCAACCTGTGTACACCCACATGACGCGGCCAATCCTTTCCTTTATTTTTTTCTAAAACGCCGCATTTTCTTGCACAAATTCTTACCGAACAAGATAACAAGTCTTAAGTCTTAACAAGCACGCGCTGACGTTTCCCCGCTGAGCGGTATACAAGCACAGTTACATCACGACTAAACGAATAAAAGAATACTGGCGCCATGCGTACTCAAAACAATGTGAAAATATATGGCAATAAAGAATAATACCCCTGCCACACGGCAAATCTAATGTAATTCCCATCGAATGACATTTGTTCGACTTAATGTCATTTATTCTGCGTACTGCTGCACGGCCAAAAGTAATGCCATTTGCAAATGATGGCGATTGCGATGGAGAAAAAGTGCAGCATAAAAACATTTCGATCTATGCTTCAATATGTTTCGAAAAGTATTGTTTTGCGAATGGAAACCGATTTCAAAATTTTAATCCTCGTTTCAATAACGCGTTGATCACTGCTATCCACCAGGAGTCCAAGCCAAGCCAAAGTTCAGCCAGCGGCGGCAGACAAATGGCGGACGTCACTACGTCGCTTTGTGCAATGGATTCGCGGCAGCGGAATGCGATCGCTGCGAGTCTATGCTTGCGAGCGCAAAGACGCAGCAGGCTGGCCCTGTACAAAGGCAGATTAGCGCAGCTGAGGGTAGCCATACGCCATGAAGAAGCAGTGAGCGCTGACCTTGAGGATCGACTTATCGCCAATGCCTTCGCGATAAGTGCAGCTATTGCTGAAAGTTTGCCAGCGGTGCCTCAAGAGCGATGGACATTCCAGAGGAGCGAAAGATGGTTTGAAGAAACTTTGCCGCACTTGGGTGAACTGCATTTTCGACAGCCAAAAAACATGCCTGCTCGTCCATTCCGGTTGGCTGGTAGCGAGAGTGACAGTTTTATTTTTTCTGGTGCTATTCGGTATTATTATATAAATAAATGAACGACCACAGAATTATACGGGCGTTGAAATATTATAATGCTTGTGTCGCATTTGAAATTTATGTTCGGTGCATATTCTCACCAAGTCTCTGGTGTCGAGGGAACACATTAGCTCGGAGTTTGCTGGCGAATGAGTTCCCCAAACTCATTCGATACCTAATGTCGTTTTCATCGAATGTCAATATTTTTTCTCGTGTGGCAGCAAACTAACGTCGTTTTGAACGAATGTCATTCGATGGAAATGACATTAAATTGGCCGTGTGGCAGGGGTATAAGATATCCGGCATTCTGCAGTGGTAACCGAGTCTCATAATAAACTGCACATCTCCAACAAAAAACTTTAATTTTAACCCAATGTTTCGAAGCCGACTCGGCTCCTTCATCAGGGGTGACGAAGGCAGTAGCTAGCGTCTTTAAGTATGAAGGGGACGAGGGGGTCAAAGCAACGAAAGCTGTGATGCGAAAGGCGTGGGGGAGGGGGAGAGGGGTTTAGGCTGTTAGTCACGCTGGCGCACTGCAAGGAGGTGGTGAATGGCGACTTTTTTTCGTTGAAGTCCCTGGGCGTATGCTGGGGGCAGGTTTCCTTTTGTGCGGTTGATGTTGTTCGGGGTGGTTTGGATGTGCCAGCAGTCGAGAAAGAGCGTTTTGTGGTAATTTGTTTCGGTTACGAGGATGCTGGTTTCTTGGAAGTTGATTCTATGGTCTGAGTCCTCGGAATGTTCGGCTACAGAATTCCTCTCTCTTGCGAAGTTGCGGACGTCATTTTTTTGTTACCGAATTCTTCCTTCGAGATTTTTGGTTTCGCCGATGTAGCTTGCGTCGCAGTCGGAGCAAGGAATTTTGTAGACAATTACTTGGGCTCTTTCTCTCCGCGGCCGGTCTTTATTAACAGGTAGGCAAAGCGCAAGAGTGTTTGTGGGCTCGTGTGCCACCTGGAGACCCCCTTTCTTCAGGAATCGGGCGATGGTTTCGCTGACACCTCGGACATAAGGTACAGTGACGTATTTCGGTGGTGGCGTTGGTCTTCGTGCGTTGATTTTTTGGAGCATGTTGTCGTGGTTCTGACGTCGAATGGTTTTTTGAATAAAGTTTTTTGGCTAGGTGTTTATGAAGAGTTCTTCGAATATCGTGGGTTGCTCTCTTTTTCTGTCAAGTTCTGTGCTTGTTCTGCAGATGAGACTGAGAAGTGCAGTTTATTTTATGTCTTCAAACCCAACCAGACAGGCAAATCTGTCAAAATGTTTAGTTTTTTTTAACCGAGTCTCCTGATTTATGTGTTGTACTTAGCGGTGTTCTTTTGTTTTTGATAAGCGGCGTTGGAGACTCGATGCACCGTGCTCGACCCCTTTCGTCACCAAATGATCTCTAGTGAAATGGGCAGTTTGCTCCATTCGACTCATTTCTTGCCACACAAGGCGAAGACACGTGCTTTTTGAAGCTGTCGCCAATTACGTGGCCGCAGAAAGGTCTTGCCCATTCACAATGGTCGGCTTTATTTTGTACTGTACACAGGCCATGACAAGGAACGTAGTAAAGGCTCTAAGTAAAAGCCTTTCAGCGTGCAGTCTTTTTCATTGAGTGAGCAGGTGAGAACCATGGCCACTCGATGATGCCGTTCCATTGAGCGGCCGCATTGGTACCAACCGCTGCCTCCACTAGCTGGCAGAACAACAGGGGGCTAACGGGGCGCATTTTTTATTCTGGCAGTGAGGCTTCAATTTTGGATTTCGACGGGGTCTGTCTTTATGTCTGAGATTTACTTGACCTAAAATAAAATAATCGGAAATATTTTACGCCCGCGAGTGAGTCTCGAACCTGGGGCCTTTCCAGCAAAGGCACCTTTTTTCACCAAACTAGCGAAAGCTTAAAGGAGCAGCGATGCACCTACACGGTGTAGCCCAAAGGTGAAACAGTCGTTCAGGCTTAGCACCCGCTGCTGTGCTCGAGGCAGCTGAAGTGAGTGTTTTAAAATTAAAGTGCGGTATTCTTTTCAATCGTTGAGCTGAGACAATTGTTTTTATTCTGATAGCTTCCTTAAAAGTATTGCAAGAGCTACTCTCATCATCAGCAGCACGTATTGTGTATTGCCTTCGCCACCAGGAGCACTGTGTGTCTGCAACACTTTCACTGTCTTGAAATCTGTGCATAAAATATAAACACCCGCACCAAAAGCAAAGCCAGACACTCCTTTCGTATTTAACAAAATTATTTTCAAACATTGTTGGCTGTATCTTTCTTTATTGATTTTACTTTACACGTTGGATGACACTGCGATCGTACGTTCTCTAAGGCCGCGCCTTTGGGCTCCGAAGGTCTCTGACGAGCGCCTTCGCCTCCAAGGCCCTTAGCGGCAAAGGCGCAACATTTGTGCCATATAGCTGCACACGTTACGCCTTTGGATATAAGGTATGGTTTATGGGGGACTAACGTCCCAAAGCGACTTAGGCTATGAGGGACGCCGTAGTGAAGGGCTCTGGAAATTTCGACCACCTGGGGTTCTTTAACGTGCACTGACATCGCACAGTACACGGGCCTCTAGAATTTCGCCTCCATTGAAGTTCGACCTTTGGATATAAGGACCTGATTCTTAAAGGCTTTTGCGTTGCCCGTGTGACAGAGGTATCAGCCACCCCTGATGAAGGAGCCGAGTCAGCTTCGAATCTTTGCGTTAAAATTAAAGTTTTTGGTTGAGATATACACTCTATATGAGTCTTCAAATGAAACAAGATAGGCAAATCTGTCAAAATGTTCAGTTTTCATTCAACAAGCAACCGCGGTCTGCGCTCCACGATTTGATGAAAAGTAAGAGGAGGAAAAATAATAAAGGCAGGCAAAGGCACAGCAGAAGACCCCTCCCCACTGTCCTTTTCTTCCTCCCCCTTACCACCCTGCAACCGGCTGTCCGTGTAGCTCTGGAAAAAGAATTTTTCCCTACCTATATACCTGCTCACATCCTTGGCCCTTCACGTTACCGCCCCTCACCCTTCTTCATCCGTTTGATGCTGCGAACAGTGGGTCTTGTTCTCGTGCCTTTTGTGGGAGGAACATTGCCAAAGATTGTGTCTGAAAGGTAGGGTGAAATTCAAGCAAGTTTTGGTTAAGACGATTCCAAATTCTTTATTTTTTTCAAAATCCGCAACAACAGCAATGACATATTGCTTTAAGCATGCTGCTCGAGTACGGTGTGCGATTCCTTCCCCAGTGCCGCCGTGTACCAATTAACTTGTCTCCAATGGGCACAAGCTTTCTCGAAGCCTGACGCTTGGTTCCTTTGAGTTAAAGTGCTTGGAAAATGCTCTTTCACCTAACCTTGTGTTGAAGAAAACACTTCATCCCATTGCGCTTAATGCGAGGTTGCCATTGCACTATTAAATCTCATCATCAGCAAAAGAAAATATTTCTAAGAAATGAATACCCAAGGTTGTTCACTCGATGTATCATCCAAAACCGAAAAGGAAGCAACGCAAACAACTCTATATGCTTACGCTAAGGACGCGCCAGTGGCAAAAACGCGCATGCAGTTCGCACGCGAAAGTTGTCAGCGAAAGCTTGGCCAGTATTGTCAGAAAGGAAGGGATGCGGACTACACTCAAGCCGGCCACCGTTATCGGAAGACTCCTCTGGCCTTCAAAGGCAGCCACCCTACAGAAAAGGACTAAGACGTGGTATGGAAAATACCCTGCTTCGAGTGCTTGGTATCGTAGGCTGTGAAAACCAATCAAGGCAAATTTAAAAGTCGCGAGAGGATGTTAATCGTTCCCGAGAAATGGCACCCTCTTCTTACATCCGCGGTCGGTGCAACTCCCCCGGAGCCGCACCTCTAAAAAGTAATAGTTTGTCAATCGCTTCATAGACAACAGTTGACAAAAATACAAGTAATCTAAAAATGTTGCGGGCCCGATGATTGCTATCTAATCTCTCAAGTACCGGAACTGCAACCGCCAAACTTAAAGGCAAAAAGAGAGGATACCGAGAAGTACATAGGAGAGCGACAACAAAAAAAGGCGGGGGTAGGCTTGCACCCCATATGCAAAAAAAAAAATATGTTCGCGCCACTCGTCCGAGAGTTCCTGTAAGTGCTGTTGCACATATTCGCAACAGGGTAAATTCACTGCATATTCAGGGCCACGCGCACGTAGCATCCTCTCACTAATTAATCACGCGACTGCCACATTGCACAAGCGGGCTGAGTGGACAGCCCAGCCGCCGCGCTGGAGAAACCCAGTAAGCTTTGAAACCTCGTGTTATACGACAATAACTTCCGTTCATTTCTTAGCAAATTTAAATCGTAATCAAGAACATATAATTAATGTTTGACTTGATTGCTGCTCTGGGTAACGGCGTATTTACCTGCATGCCGAACAGATGGCGCAGTCTTCAGAATAATTCCCAGCATGCCATTCTATGAAGTCTTCGTTAGCGGTTCATAGTTTACGTACACCATTGAGATAATTGCCGAAACTAACATCGATTACAGTAATGATAAAGCCCTTATCGACGGCGAACAATCGAATCATGGGACGCACTTTACTAACTTAGCAAAAAATTTGTGAACTACCACACTACTAATTGTTACATTGGACAAATCACCTACTTCCATAAAACGCAGCATCAGGTTTGCCGCCTGGCACTTACAACATTCACTTCAAAGCATCCGTGCCGCACTTACTCCACATCGACAAATGTTTTGAAGAGCTGTCTGCTATTGAGCCTAACAATATTATTGTTCAAATGTAGTCATTAATACACGATTTTGATATTTTCAATGCACAGTGCACGACCCATATACAAGTATCGGTGAGTGAGCTCTAAGTATTAGCGTCCGGGAATTTCATTCCCTCGGAGTTTCGGAGTTTCATTGTTTTACACTGTTAATGCGGACGCAATTCCACATCACCAATGCCCGTTTGGTCACTGTACGCCCTTAATTAAAAGTGTACCTGTCAAGCAAAAGAGTCTCCTTATAGTTTCCTCTGTATACCTCATAGAAGGCATGCGCTTTCTTGTAGCATTTTGTGAAGCAGCCCATGGTCATAGCCTCACTAAGATGGGGGCACTTTTGATAAAAGTGCGCATTCGTGCGGCACGGCTCAACCTCCCAAAGCAAACTAACAAAACAGGTACACTGCAGCAAAGACGTGCGCCTTGCCAAAACACCGAGAGAGGGCGCCACGCGCTTCTTGTCGATGCTGTGAATGCATGAGCAATAGAAAAACAGCGCAGGAAATCTTTTGCTTCATTAAAATGCAACATACCTAATATTTCGTTAAAGGTAGGACATTACTTGAACTCATATTTTCTAGCGCTTAGTGAACACAAGGGACAAGAACGCAAATACACAGGACGTACGCTAGTCTTCAACTGTCGTTTAATCGAAAAAACATTCAATATAAGACATCTCAAATGCTGATATTCACACACGCGCAGTAGCAACGCCACGTTTTAAGAACAACCATTCTTTTTTTGATAGATAAACAGATGGGGTGCTGACACATTTTGAACCTTCTTTATCAATGCACATAGCTTCGAAAATTTCCCGTTCCGATTGCGTTTTTAGTGTTCCTAGAATGCTTGTTTCATGCAAGATTGGTGTGCAGGGTACAGGGTCAGGGTCGCCAGGGTACCGTTCGATGAGACAGCGTTTGCAGTGCACCGCGAGATTCCCCCCCGCCGATATGGATTCTGTTGCCAAGCGGTGCTCTCTCAGCCTTTCATTAACGCATCTTCCTGATTGCCCGATATATGCTTTGCCACAAGTGAGCGGGATTTTATAGACAACACCCATTTTGCATGGTACGAACTTCCTTTGGTGGTTCTTAGTGCACATTGGCTTCCTTGCCTCGCTGTTCACGAGTGGGCACAAGCGCATTAGTTTCTTTGGGGCAGTCAAAACAAGATCGACGCCACACTTTTTTGCCACCTTTTTTAGACGGTGCGACATGTTGTGAACATACGGCATAGCCACAAGCTGAGTCCGCCGCTGGGGATCGTCACGGTTATGTTGCTTCCCAGTTCTCACTTTCTTCAGCAGCTTTTCCGCAACAGATGTCAGAGTTTCCTCTGGAAACCCGGCGTTCTCTAGGCGAAGCTTTTGCAGCCTCACACTTTCTGTGATGCAATGCTCGCACGACTTATTGAGAGCAGCGCCGAAGGCATTCATGGCAATACCCCTTTTTACAAGTTTAGAGTGCGCCGATTGATAACTGAGAATTTCTTTTTTTGTTCTCGGCTGATACATCCAGCAAACACGTGCCTTTTCAAACCTAATGCATATATCAAGGAACTGCAGCCTCTCGTCGTTTGGGATTTCGGTTGTAAAGGCTAGACCCAGGCTACAGGAATTAAAAACATCACGCAAATTTTTCACCACATCGTTTGCTTTGTCAGACTGTGTTAGATTCATTACTACAAGGTAGTCATCAACATATCTAAAAATGCGTTTAACTTTGTCAGTGTTAATCCGCGCGACAATGCGTTGGTCAACGTATGCTAAAAAGACAGAACTAAGAACGGGGGCGATGCAGGACCCGATGCAAATGCCATCCTTTTGTACATATTCTGCACCTTCATGCTTTATGACAGTCGATGAGAGGTAAAATGAAACAAGGTTTAAAAAGCTTTCAATTGACATGCCAGTAGAATTCTGAAATGACAAAGGGTCTCCACTTTCAATACAGTCGCGCAACGCAATCAAGATTTCCCCCTGCGGCATCGAGTAAAAAAGCTCTTTTACATCTACTGAAAAGGCAAAATTAACGTGCCTAGAGTCTTCGTGGTTCTTAAAATAGTCCACTACTTCATTAGAATTACTAACCAGAAACGGGTCCTCAATTTTCAAGAGACTTAATTTCTCTTGCAAGAATCTAGAAAGGACGCCTTGCCATGACCCTTTCTCTGTTACAATTGTCCTCAGTGGCACATCCGCCTTATGTGTATTCGCGGAGAAGAAAACGCTTAATCCCACTTCCTTACTGGCAGCTATTTTTGGCTAAATTATCCAGTCCCTTCTCTTTACATAACCTTAATGCCTGTTTTTTCGCTTTCTGACTGGTCACCATCGGAGCTACAAAGTTCTTACTTAATGCCATTTTTAAATTTTCATTGTACACAGTGTTTGACATGACCACAAATCCTCCCTCCTTATTTGCTACTAAAAGCCTCAGATTGTTAGTACTTAGATACTGAATAGCATCTTTGATGGGTTCACTCACACTTTTCTGAGTTCTTTTTTGCCTCATAAGGCAATCGAGGCCTTCGGAAATGCACCATCCCTTGTCATCGTCCTGTGCTTTGCTGGAAATCCTTCTCACTACTGACAGTTGCTCGACAGAAGTCATCTTGGGCTCCGTGTAGAACTTGGGACCGTAGTTTAGGACCTTTTCCACTTCCTTGGGTACCGACGTACCGAGGCACAACACTTGCCCTTGCTGGCATCCCTTCTTTTGTTGGCGTCTCTTCCATTCACATAGTTGTGATACACATTTTCCCCAAAGGTACTCCGTCTTAGTCGATGCTTCACGGTTCCACGATTTGAATACATCTTATCTTACCCCGGGGTATAAATCCTTTGGTGTCGCTTGCAATCGTAGTATACCTTGCAGGTGACGTACTTGCCTCCACAGTTCCCCTCGCATGATCTTCATAATCCTAACAGCATGTCTTGTAGAAGCAGTTGCCGGGTTGAAGAAGGAAGAAACCTCCGGAAGGATAATCCGAGTCTTAAGCGAAAACGAGCACATTCTTGCGCGGCACGTTGCTACGACGATGTAGTTGGTGATCACAGCTGAAAAATTCTGAAGTAGGAGAGGATGAAAGAAAGGGCCCATTGTACTAGAAATGATATTTAGTAAGGCAGAAACTTGGGCTAGTTGGATATTGTTTGAACTCAAATTTTCTAGCGCTTAGTGAACACAAGGGACAAGAACACAAATACACAGGACGTACGCTAGTCTTCAACTGTCATTTAATCGAAAAAACATTCAATATAAGACATCTCAAATGCTGATATTTACACACGCGCAGTAGCAACGCCACGTTTCAAGAACAACAATTCTTTTTTTGATAGATAAACAGATGTGGTGCTGACACATTTTGAACCTTCTTTATCAATGCACATAGCTTCGAAAATTTCCCGTTCCGATTGCGTTTTTAGTGTTCCTAGAATGCTTGTTTCATGCAAGATTGGTGTGCAGGGTACAGGGTCAGGGTCGCCAGGGTACCGTTCGATGAGACAGCGTTTGCAGTGCACCGCGAGATTCCCCCCCGCCGATATGGATTCTGTTGCCAAGCGGTGCTCTTTCAGCCTTTCATTAACGCATCTTCCTGATTGCCCGATATATGCTTTGCCACAAGTGAGCGGAATTTTATAGAAAACACCCATTTTGCATGGTACGAACTTCCTTTGGTGGTTCTTAGTGCACATTGGCTTCCTTGCCTCGCTGTTCACGAGTGGGCACAAGCGCACTAGTTTCTTTTGGGCAGTCAAAACAAGATCGACGCCACACTTTTTTGCCACCTTTTTTAGACGGTGCGACATGTTGTGAACATACGGCATAGCCACAAGCTGAGTCCGCCGCTGGGGATCGTCACGGTTATGTTGCTTCCCAGTTCTCACTTCCTTCAGCAGCTTTTCCGCAACAGATGTCAGAGTTTCCTCTGGAAACCCGGCGTTCTCTAGGCGAAGCTTTTGCAGTCTCACACTTTCTGTGATGCAATGCTCGCACGACTTATTGAGAGCAGCGCCGAAGGCATTCATGGCAATACCCCTTTTTACAAGATTAGAGTGCGCCGATTGATAACTGAGAATTTCTTTTTTTGTTCTCGGCTGATACAGCCAGCAAACACGTGCCTTTTCAAACCTAATGCATATATCAAGGAACTGCAGCCTCTCGTCGTTTGGGATTTCGGTTGTAAAGGCTAGACCCAGGCTACAGGAATTAAAAACATCACGCACATTTTTCACCACATCGTTCGGTTTGTCAGACTGTGTTAGATTCATTACTACAAGGTAGTCATCAACATATCTAAAAATGCGTTTAACATTGTCAGTGTTAATCCGCGCGACAATGCGTTGGTCAATGTATGCTAAAAAGACAGAACTAAGAACGGGGGCGATGCAGGACCCGATGCAAATGCCATCCTTTTGTACATATTTTGCACCTTCATGCTTTATGACAGTCGATGACAGGTAAAATAAAACAAGGTTTAAAAAGCTTTCAATTGACATGCCAGTAGAATTCTGAAATGACAAAGGGTCTCCACTTTCAATACAGTCGCGCAACGCAATCAAGATTTCCCCCTGCGGCATCGAGTAAAAAAGCTCTTTTACATCTACTGAAAAGGCAAAATTAACGTGCCTAGAGTCTTTGTGGTTCTTAAAATAGTCCACTACTTCATTAGAATTACTAACCAGAAACGGGTCCTCAATTTTCAAGAGACTTAATTTCTCTTGCAAGAATCTAGAAAGGACGCCTTGCCATGACCCTTTCTCTGTTACAATTGTCCTCAGTGGCACATCCGCCTTATGTGTTTTCGCGGAGAAGAAAACGCTTAATCCCACTTCCTTACTGGCAGCTATTTTTGCCTAAATTATCCAGTCCCTTCTCTTTACATAACCTTAATGCCTGTTTTTTCGCTTTCTGGCTGGTCACCATCGGAGCTACAAAGTTCTTACTTAAGGCCATTTTTAAATTTTCATTGTACACAGTGTTTGACATGACCACAAATCCTCCCTCCTTATCCGCTACTAAAAGATCCAGATTGTTAGTTCTTAGATACTGAATAGCATCTTTGATGGGTTCACTCACACTTTTCTGAGTTCCTTTTTGCCTCATAAGGCAATCGAGGCCTTCGGAAATGCACCATCCATTGTCATCGTCCTGTGCTTTGCTGGAAATCCTTCTCACTACTGACAGTTGCTCGACAGAAGTCATCTTGGGCTCCGTGCAGAACTTGGGACCGTAGTTTAGGACCTTTTCCACTTCCTTGGGTACCGACGTACCGAGGCACAACACTTGCCCTTGCTGGCATCCCTTCTTTTGTTGGCGTCTCTTCCATTCACATAGTTGTGATACACATTTTCCCCAAAGGTACTCCGTCTTAGTAGATGCTTCACGGTTCCACGATTTGAATACATCTTCTCTTACCCCGGGGTATAAATCCTTTGTTGTCGCTTGCAATCGTAGTATACCTTGCAGGAGACATACTTGCCTCCACAGTTCCCCTCGCATGATCTCCATAATCCTAACAGCATGTCTTGGAGAAGCAGTTGCCGGGTTGAAGAAGGAAGAAACCTCCGGAAGGATAATCCGATTGTTAAGCGCAAACGAGCACATTCTTGCGCGGCACGTTGCTACGACGATGTAGTTGGTGATCACAGCTGAAAAATTCTGAAGTAGGAGAGGATGAAAGAAAGGGCCCATTGTACTAGAAATGATATTTTGTAAGGCAGAAACTTGGGCTAGTTGGATATTGTTTGATCTCATATTTTCTAGCGCTTAGTGAACACAAGGGACAAGAACACAAATACACAGGGCGTACGCTAGTCTTCAACTGTCGTTTAATCGAAAAAACAGATGCTTGGCAACAGAATTCATATCGGCGGGGGGGAATCTCGCGGTGCACTGCAAACGCTGTCTCATCGAACGGTACCCTGGCGACCCTGACCCTGTACCCTGCACACCAATCTTGCATGAAACAAGCATTCTAGGAACACTAAAAACGCAATCGGAACGGGAAATTTTCGAAGCTATGTGCATTGATAAAGAAGGTTCAAGATGTGTCAGCACCCCATCTGTTTATCTATCAAAAAAAGAATTGTCGTTCTTGAAACGTGGTGTTGCTACTGCGCGTGTATGAATATCAGCATTTGAGATGTCTTATATTGAATGTTTTTTCGATTAAACGGCAGTTGAAGACTAGCGTACGTCCTGTGTATTTGTGTTCTTGTCCCTTGTGTTCACTAAGCGCTAGAAAATATGAGTTCAAACAATATCCAACTAGCCCAAGTTTCTGCCTTACTAAGTAGGACATTACGCTACCGGAAGCTTCAAAAGCTTGTCGATATATCGTAAATTATGGCTGCGATGAACGATAAGGTGAAGTCAAGTGGGGTATTTTTCAGGGCCTCGCCATAGGCTTCATGCTATCGCAGCTTATTGCGGATGGTAAATGCAGCATGTAAGCGACATTGACGAAACTCTACTAAAATAAACTTTAAGAAGAGTTTAAAATCTTGGCGAGAGAGCTATTCTCTAACTTTTATGCGCGACGAGGTATTAATTTTTATTTTTCATCACCATTGAGTTACGCGCCGCCGCCCCGCCGGCTGTCACGAGATGGCGCGACCGGTTTTTCGAGGCGCATGGACTAGAATCCTGGGGATGTTTGTATATGTGTGTAGTTATGAATGGCTTATGTATATGGCTGAGTGGTCATGGCCAAAAGGAAACAGCTCTAGTAGTATACAACTTTATAAAAACAGCCAAGGGTCACATTGTTCGGCCGCCTGTATTACTCCACTAGCCTATGAGGACAGCAAATGAAATCAGATTTTGAATTTTTGCCTAATTAATCAAAGAAGAAAGACGCACAGAACTGATAAACATTATTTTTTCTTGTGACTACAGTTGCTTTTCTACATATCAGGGAAAGATGTTTCAACAGACGACTTTTTCTGGCAGTACTGGCGATTGTGAATGTGCCTGAGGCTTCACTGCAGGCTTAAGTTGTATTAAACTGTAGCTAACGCCGCCACAAGTAAGGGTAATGAACGCAGCTGTAATATAATAAATGTTGTAACAAGACTAGCCTAGGTGCCTCAGGGAAATACAATAAACCTTATAAATAGGGTTTCTAAGGTTTAAAATAGATTTTGTGGCATAATAATACCACAGTTGTCAGGAAACTGCTCTGCCTTGTTAACTATCACCCTGATAGCCAACTTGGAGTAGTGAATTTTTTTACCATTACGGAGAGCTTCCTGGTTGCAATTACAGATTTCTAGGTAGCCATCAGTAGAAGCAATTGCAGTTTTTATCATTTCGAGGACGCAGTTACTCCTGGTGTAAAAGGTACAAAATGTTTATTTCACGTGAAATTTAAATATTGCGCGCGGGTGATGTATGGAAGTCGACGCCCACCTGCACACGACACTTTGTGTCCCACATTTTATGTGACCATCTTTGTCCCGCCTGCGCTGCTGTGTTTGCTCCTGCAACCTAGGCCGTGCAGGGCAAGTGGCGTCCGTGAGCCTTGAAGGACAATTCGCAAGTGGCCGTCCCGTTTAGTGTAATGTCGGTGCGCTGAGCTGCGCGCGGAATAGCCTAAATTTGTGAAGCTATCGTAGTGCTGGTACCCGTATTTTGCTAGCGTAAAAACTGCCATTTTTATTGCTAATGGCCATCTTAAGAAGTGTAATTGCAACTATGTAACTGTCTGTAAGTTCAGTATTACAATTGAGCTAATCAGGTTACCAGTTCACACGGCTCATCTTTTTGTGACGTCCGGTGATACGCGCATGCTGAACTATGTGTCCCTTTATCTCAAATAGGCTATTTTTAAAATTTACTGGCAGGCTTCCTTGAAACTCCTGGTACAACTAGGCGTATAACCATATAACTGGTCAAACAACTTGTTGTCAGCTGGGATGCGTACTATTACTAAAATGAGCTTTACATATGTGCTAGTCACAGCCATGTATCTGTTCGTATATTTCAAAGAACAAGATTACGCTAGGCACTTTGATACTTCTGATATTGCTTATGGTTTATGAGGCTCGGCAGTCCAAAGCGACTAAGGCTATGAGGGATGCAGTACTGGAGGTCTGCATAAAATTTCGACCACCTGGGCTTAGTTAAGGGCAGCGAAAACTCGGAGCTAGACAGCCAATCACCAGAGAAGAGGTCTACACTGCAATTAGGTCCATCAAAAGAAACACGGCAACTGGAGAAGACAAAGTTAAGAACTCTCTAATCCGCAACGTAGGTGATGAGGCAATCGAGCAGCTCACTACCTACCTAAACAAGCAATGGGAGGCAGCACTGCTGCACAAGGAATGGAAGCACTCTATAGTTGTAATGATTCCCAAACCTGGGAAGAAATTACACAGAGAACCTGAGGCCCATCTCACTCACATCTTGCCTCGGCAATCTCTACGAAAGAATTGTGACCAAAAGAATTCAAAACTATCTAGAGGATAACGAGCTGTATCCTCATAGCATGTTTGGGTTCAGGGCAAACCTGTCAACGCAGGACATCCTGCTACAACTCAAACACGAGGTCATTGCCAACGCCCCGCAACAAGGAGGAAATCTAATTATGGCACTCGACATCAAAGGTGCTTTAGATAATGTCAGCCATGCGGCTATAATGGAAGGCATCAACAACACCAACTGCGGGAAGAGAGTCCACGACTACGTAACATCTTTCTTCACATGAAGAACAGCCACAGTGGGCTTGAGAGATATAAGAAGCAAAACCGTAGGCATTCCTAACAAAGGCACGCCACAGGGCCCGGTCATATCACCAATCCTTTTCAACCTAACCATGATTGGCCTGGCAAGAAAATTGGAAGGCATCCCAGGCATAAGACATGTCATATATGCGGATGTCATAACTGTATGGTCGAACCAGGGATCTCGGGGCAGATGGAACAACAAATGCAAGAAAGCAGCGACTTGTGTTGAGCAATATGTCAAGAAACGGGGTTTAGCCTGCTAAACTGAAAAATTGGAAATCCTTAGGATAGGAAAGAAGCCGACGGATGCAAGAAGAGCGATAAAGCTCTAGGGCAAGATCATCCCGGAAACGGAGATCATTCGAGTTTTAGGCTTGTGGCTACAGAGCAACGGCAAATGCAACCACACGATTGGCCTTCTTAAAAAGTCAACAGAACAAGTTTGCCCTTTGATAACCAGAATATCATCCAGAAGATACGGCATGAAGGAAGGCGACACGCTAAAGCTGGTGAACAGCCTAGTCTTCAGCAAAATAACTTACTCACTTCCATATCACAGCATGCTGAAAAGTGAAGAAAATCTGGAAGAGGTCCTTATCAAAGGAGCCTACAAGACAGCTTTGGGCTTACCCAGAAACACGTCGAACGACAAGCTGGCAGAACTGGGGCTGCACAACGCGTTCGACGACTTAAGCAGGGTACAAGTCATGTCACAGATACATAGGCTAAGGAACTCGGCAATAGTGAGGGCTCTCCCAAGAAGGTTGAACTATAAGGGGGTCCTGGACATAGAGGATAGATCGGCAAACATCCCAGACGAAATACGTCGAACCTACCTGATTAGCCTTATACCCAGGAACAAGGATCCAAACCTACACACAGCCAGAAGACAGGCAAGGGCTGAATATGTAGAGGCAAAAATAGCCACACAAGATCACGTAGTCTACACTGACGCCACTCTCTACCCGTGGACTCGTAGCCAAAGTATCAAGAAAACGGCATCAGTTCTCACAACCAAGGAAGGTGGCCTCATCAGCGGCGCATCGACGAGAGATGGGACGATAACTGGGGCACAGGAGATCACCGTAGCTCTATTGGCAGCCGAGGTTTATCGCACCAACAAATCTCTCACAATCATAAGATTCCCAAGAAGCGTGCAGACGCTACATGGTATGAAGAATCAAAAAGAAAGCACTAAGGATTCTCTTGAAAACGCAGCGAACCAACGAAAAGATCCAACATAGGATCTGCTGGGTACGGGGCACGCCAGAGTCGAAAGCAATCTGAAGGCGGACAAGCTAGCTCGCGAGCTTACTATCCAAGCTGGTGCGTCAAACGCCTCGGATGGCCCGGAGATAACGGTAGAGCTCACGTACGCAGCTATCCTCAACCTCGTCAAAGGCAGAAGACGCAAATATCCCCAGCCACATCCTCTGCTAACACAATATGAAGCGACATGTTGGAGAAGACTCCAAACAGGAGCCTTCCACAACCTTCACATTCTACATAAGATGTCCTTGGAGCGGGGCAACCCCCATGCTGCATCATATCACATGAGAATGCATAAACAATGTAGCTTTCCGAGGTAACAAAGAGCCAAATGCGGAGCAATGGGAGGACCAGCTAACCAGCAGCCAGCCAGCTGAAGGCCCAAAGAAATCTATTGTGCCACGCATGCCGGATGGCCATGGACAGTGGGGCCTTGGGCTAGGGGCGCCAACCACGCTCAGCCTGGAAGACATCGGCAGTCTTCGGGCAAGCAGCAAGACTCCTTCATTAGAGCAATAAAGTTTATTCACTCACTCACTGGGTATAATCATTTATCATTTATACCCATAGGCTGGAATCAGGCGGTGAAACCTTCTTTACGTATAATTGTAACTGTTATCGCCAGCATTTTTTGTGAATTTCCTTTCTGAACATTAACAGTGGCAGTGAAGGGTCTCTTTGTGTTGGTGGAAGGGCATAGGTGTAAGAAAAAATTGTGCGCCAGCTCATACGTACAGGAAAACGCTGTGCATCTTTGCCGAGGGCGCAAAGATCAAGCTCTCTAAGCATGACGTTGCTTTGCAGTGATGAGGAAAGATGAACCATCGAACATAGGGCTAGTGAAATGAAGGTTGCTAAGGCGCACGGGTTTTCTGCAGCCCACTTATTGTCTGTGTACTGAAAAGGAATACCCCATGCTACCACTAGTGTTCGCCACCCCGTTCTGGTTCTCAAAGTTATACCAGCAGTTACAATTGCTTTTAGGATGGATTGTTACACATCATCATGACTAAGTTATAGAAGAAAATGACTGAAATAGATGTGCGCCTGCACCCTGAATTTATACAAGGTTTCGGAAAGAGCTTGAGGTGATCAAATGTACCTGCAACAGAGAGAGGCGACAACTTCTTGTTTGGATGCGCCATGTTTTCAGACCCTCTGTGCGTCACCTGCTGGTGCTTCTGTCTCATTTCAGCCATCAAATTGTTGCAGCTTCCGATCTTCTTTCGCATGTTTTTATATTTGCTAATCGGTGCTTGCACCCTCGAGTCCTGTGAGATTGATAGAGGAAGAATGAACAAATATGTCGTTAACAAAGCCGCGACAATAATGAAACGTGTACAGAGCAAACGCGTGCACATATAAAAGAGTGCATACAAAGTGGTGTCTGTTTTTTTGCAGTTTCAATCAACTATACACTGTAAACCACTTTGCACCCTTAAGGGCAGAATGCCATCTATTCACCCTTGCAACACCCACGATATTCGTGAAAAAGGTGTTTTCATAAGGTAACACCCATTATGCCCCCCGCTTTAAGACCTAGGATGTTAAATGGGTAGTTTTTCTTAGTTACAGCCCTGGAGATCGTTGGGGTGCAAGGGTGTAAAACGAGAATTGCATTAGTCGAGTAACCTCGGGGTACGACCAGTGATCGCTTCCCGTACCGTTTGATACAGTGATGACAAGCACCACTGTGAGACCTCCCCCGCTTCTCTTAACTTCCTCTGGACAAACACAAGTATAGGAGAAGTGTACACACTGCGCCATGCTCGGTCTGTTTTACGGCTTTCGGTTTTAATTCAGTTGCCCAAGTTGGCTTTCGTACGAGAGCGCAGACCAGGGCATAGAGGTCATGCTTCCGATTCGCCACTTTGTAGATTACATTATAGTTGCCTTCAACAATGCGTTCCTTAATAGTGCCGCCCTGTGTGGGAGGACGTTTGTGCTCAGGTTGGTCACTGAGTGCCCACAGCAGGCACTACAAACTGTGGACGACCAGTGGTGGGTCAAATGTCAACGCAACAATCCGCGTGCCACGCCCGATAAAGCCACCACCGCACTGGTTGGAATGACCGTAGACTCGTGTTTAAGCTGACCATGACACAGGGCCGTGGCCTAAGCACCAGTGACAAAACACATTTAGGTAAGCGTTCCATCACGTGAAATGAGTCATTGACAAGGTCAGCATGATGTCCGCCTACATGCTCGACAGCGCCAACAAACGTTTGCGGGCAATAACCAACCTGGCGCTGTTTGGCGGCATGGACTCGATCATACATACAGGGACCTGCTTTGGCTACCTCGATCCTGCCTGGACTCAGCGCTGCGAGCGGCCAAAGAGTCTCCAGGTTGCGTGCAAGTCCCCACACTGTTCCGCTTTGCCTACCTGTTCCCAATGACCGGCCGCGGAATCCTGGCACATCCAAACAACCCCGAACAACTTCAACCGCACAATAGAAACATGCCCCCAGTATATGCCCAGGGACTTCGCTCTTCAAATCCACGAAAAAAAAAGTCGCCATTTACCGCCTCTCAGCAGTGCGACAACGTGACTAACAGCCTTCCCCCTCCCTCTACCCCTCCCCCACGCCTTTCGCATCACAGCTGTCGTTCCTTTCACCCCCTCGTCCCCTCCATACATAAAACACGCTAGCTACTGCCCTTAGTCACCTCTGATGAAGGAGCCGAGTCGGCTTCGAAACGTTGGGTTAAAATTAAAATTTTTGGTTGGAGATGTGCACTTTATCATAAGAAGAGTAAGCAACGCAGACAAGATTCGAAGACTCTGCTGTACAAGCAGCAGAACTGAAAGCAAGTCATAGAAAATGTGAAGCTCAAGCGGAGCCGAGGCGGTCGATAATTGGTCCTGTCGCACGTTTGTATCATCACATTGTGGTGATCGCCTGTCAATCTTTGCACCATGTCCCCGTCTCACGAACTAGCCAAAGAACACAATGTTATGCGACACAGATATCTGCAGTGCTGTAACAGCCCCTACCTAAGATGTCCTCAAGTAGCGATTATTTATTTTCCAAAGTTCCTGCTATACATCGCGCTGGTGGTATGCCTCCCAATGCAACGCGAGAGGGAAAGCGGGTCCCCTGGACAGAAAATGAGAAATGAAAGCAAAAATGAGTGCGCCGTGTAGCACGGCTCATAGAGGCAGGCATTCAGCATGATTGTTGCTGACGCAGAGGAATGTATACTCTTCCTTTCTTGCTTTTGCGATTTTGTTTCGCTTGTCATTCACAGTGGCAATGTGCCTGGTTCGTCACTGGGCGTTTTTCAAGCAGCGCACCCCTCTGGTAGTGCGCAGCCGCTACTACAGATTTTTTCCTGCAGAAGAGAAATGCCAAGGGGAATGGCCATTATAAATGCATTACAATTTCCCCTTGGGACATTTCTTTAGTAAAGAGCAGTGTTGGCTCCGTCTAGCAGAGCAGGTGAGCGTGATCGCCCCATAAACATGCCTGTCGTACAGTGCAGTGTCAGCACTGCACTTTAACCCCTGACTTAAGGACATGCATGGGCAGGAAAGTATAGGACAAAAAACCCACTGCTTCCCGAAGCGTTGCCTGCAATGGTAGAGGGAAATGGCTCCACAGCTTTCTCTCTCTCCGCGGTGTCCCTGCCTCGCCGCACGCCAAACACCCTCACCATCAGCTGAGGATTCGCCGAAGCCTCCAAGATTTCCCGCGCGAGAGCGTTGCAAAAATCTCGGAGGTCATGGTTTGGCCAAACCGCGGCTGCGCATGCTCCTAAAAGTAGAGTTAGAATCGCCGCAGTTTCGACTTCATTGTTGCCGGCCTTGCCGGCTCCTGCTCACAGTGAAGTTATACATCAAAAAGAATGTTTAAAAAGCGGGATTCAAAAAATGATTTCTTGTCAGGCAAGAAATCATGTTAAAAAGTTTTGTAACAACTGAGGCGTGTAGACATGGCTCGTGTCGTTTTCAACAAAGTAGACTCATCCGTATCCATATCCGGTTGTGCTAAGTTCGCGCGCACTGAAAGCTGCACGTGTAGCCGGTGCGACAGATTGTGTTCAATCGTGCTGCCAGCGCGGATACTACCCTCTCTCAACAAACAATGCTGGCAAACGACATCGACGACGTGCCTCTTCGCAACGCTGGGCCCAAAGGAAGTTGAACGTGAACAAGCCCAAACTGCGGAGCTTAGAAGCCGCCGCCAGAGCTTGCACTCTGCCGTGTGTTGAATTGCACTTTGGAAGCGACACGTTTCAGATGAGTTGTGATGTAGAAATGCATTATGACCTATATTTCACAGTGCCACGAAAAAAAAGTGCGCAGCATTTGCTTTCGTTACTCGTTCGTCGCTGCAGGGCTTAAAATGCATGTGCACGAATCTTATTCCGTAATGGTGCCGTCGCGCCGCCGCTACTTGCGCCGCTGTTCTGCTTTCCCATAAACAACGTCCCCGCCATTGCTCCGTGCTGCTGACTCGTCCCCGGCACCGCTTGCCGTCGGCGCCCCGCTCCGCCCCTCCCCACTGTCGGCGTGTGACGACACGGTCTTGCCATGCCGGTAGCCGTCGGCCGTTTGCGGCGCTTCGTCTGTTTGGCATTGCATAATGTACTGCGTGGAGTCTGCCATTCACATGGTAGGGAAATAGAAGTAATCTATGCCAGAGAGCTTTGCAGTGTTGTGTGCGAGTTGTGTGCCATTTTCAGTCATCTGCGACTGCTTTGTGGCTGTTACATGGAAATTTCCACGTTTTTTTATTTAAAGCTTTGCCAACGTACTTGTATGTCTCTGAAAACCTTCTCTCAGTGTAATTTTCGTGAGATTCTAATTTTCTGTGCACGTGCCCGGACAAAACTTTTGATGAAAATGTCAAATTTTAAGATCGCCTGACTCCGGACTTGGCGTATCCACCATGTGTTTTGTGTTGAGGCCGTATCCGCCGATTATTCCAAGTCACGATGTTTGTCCGCTGCTGAGTAATTTTAGTTTGTTTTCCTTACCAGCTTCCCATTGCTTTTACAGGTATGAAAGCCGCTCACTAAGAGTCACCACTGAGAACTGTATGCAGCAGGCTACGTTAGAGTTGATTACTGTTGAATGCAAGCACCATAACATAAATGCATGAAATTGATCAGAATTTTGCGAATTTACAATATGCGCACAAGGCAGTCTAGAGAAAAAATAAAATAATACATCATTTTAGGGTACGAACACTCACACATCACGTGCTTTCCAGAAATTCAATTTATTTTACTGTGACTGAGGTTTTCGCGGCTGCTACACATATTTTATTTTACATAGAGACCTACAGGACTGAGTTTTCATGTTTTTAATTATTTTAATTTTGTTAATTTTCTTTAAGTGCCTGGTTCTCATCTGAAAGTTCTAATTTCTTACCCACAATAAAAGTAGCTAGTTTGGCCCATCTGTTAGGAGCCGCCGTGGTGGCAGAGTGGTTACGGCGCTCGGTTGCTGGTCCAAAACACGTGGGCTCGATCCCGACCGTGGCGGTGAAATTTCGATGGTGGCGAAATTCTAGAGGTCCGTGTACTGTGTGATGTCAGTGCACGTTAAAGAACCCCAGGTGGTCGAAATTTCCGGAGCCCTTCACTATGGCGTTTCTCATAGCCTCAGTCGCCATGGGACGCTAAACCCCCATAAACCAATAAACCAAACCATCTGTTAGGGTGCAGTGTCAGTGTTGCTAGAAAAACAAATCTATAGCTGAAAATATTACTCTCCCCTCTTTTTTGACACAGAAGTAGTATTCTCCAACTTCCGAGAATTTATTTTGAAAGCGAAGAGCACCTTTCATCGACCTTGTGGACCACTCAAATCTGCTCTGTGCCATTTGCTAATGTTGCAGTGTCAAAAGAATATCGATGCATTTCTCTGCTTTTCTTTAACTTACGGTTTTTTCTTTTCAATGCAGATGATGGCAAAGATTCCCCCCTACCCGAACGTGGATAGCTTCCATAAGGCTGTGGTGAGGAACCCCAATTATTCAAAACAGGAGGAGTCGTCAACATCGTCTTCCACAATTCGAAAACATTCCAAGTAGGTGTGCATTCCGAACTACAGCTTTTCAGGTGCTTATTACTGCATTGTTATGATAAATAAAGCATAAAAAAAGCTTGGACTATGGAATTCTGAAAAAGTTTTAAGTGCATGATTGGCGCCGCAAAATCAAAGAGCACTACAGAATGTTACTGCGTTAAACTAATTTTCCCATTCCTTTTTGGTATCTCATACACTTGATATTTTGCATTCTGCAATGGACTCCTGCAATGGACTCCTCCAACCGCACTAATGCCATCACATCACTTATGTAGTACTGGCTACAATGACTATGCACTCTAAACAAAAAGGTAGTTGTAGTTACTAACTTTCAGAAAAGTAACTGCTTGTCACCTATGTTACTACCTAGGTAGTAACTACAACGTAGTAACGGTTACTACCTCTGAGAGGCAGCAACAGGAACTACCTTTAGAAACAGTTGCTACCCTTCGGGTAGTGCCTTCAACTACCTTTAGTGGCATTTACTACCGCAGAACGTAGTAACAGCAACTACGTTTAATATCGTTACTACATTCGATGGTAGTTACAAGGACTACCTTTAGTAACATTTACTACCTCTGAAGGTAGTGACTGCGACTATATATTGATTTCATTTATTATCTTAGAATGCAGAGACAGGAACAGCCATTGCCGAAGTTTAACAGTACACAGCAGTAAAAGCAACCTCTAATCTGAATGCTGGGTAAGACGCAGGCACTCCATAATCGCTGCAATACTTTCCTTTGTAACAATATGACTCCAGAGCTAGAAGCAGAGCTCTTATATGGCTTCGACAAAACCAAAAGTAACGCAAAAAATGACACTCGAACTAGCCCAGTACATTGGCATTGTTACAACCCTGCTAGGGACGCTTCATTTGACCCCGCTTTGACCCCGCGAAATAAAGGATGGCTCTGGGAACCTACCTGCGGAATCTTTCCCACGCTCTTATGGAGGAGTGAGATGGCCTTCCCTTTGTCTGGTTCGCCGCAAGACGTGATTGACGATGGACAAGACGACAGAGGGAAGAGGGGACAACGCCTTCCCGTGATTAGCTGTGACAGACAGGAGCTGACCTATGGTCGGCCGCAGGAGTGACCGCGGCACCCACACGAATCACCCGCTCTTGATAGAGACGTGTCGCTCTACTGTGCGAGGTAGCAGCGGACCCGAAAACCTCCTCACCCATTCCCACGAGTTCCTCCGCGTGCTCTGTGCTGCATCATTCTTCCGATCTGTGCCACGTGATGAATTAGCCGCAGACTGGTGGAGGGCCGTAGCCCTGGGTTATCTAACAGGCGACCTGAGTGAGAACGATCGCTCTGGGCCCTGACGACAAGGCTCATCCAGTCGCTCGACTCTATGGACTTTGAACATTTGAATGTTTGCTCTTTACTAAGTTATGTAAATAAGTTTTTCAAAATGCCAGTAAACCCGGTCCTTTTCGATTTCACAGAATTCAAGTTCTTGCTTCCTCATCCCGAATGCTCGGACACGCTACATGAAGGAGCCCGGGCTCGAGTGAGACCCTGCACCACGACAGCGTTTATATATGCAAAAGTATTCCTTCCCACTTTGTAACGGAAGAGCGCATCTACTGATGCACATATATTTTGTGCAGAAAGCATTGTCAATTTATTTCAGCGTATTGTAGACTACAGCCCCATACAACTGAACGCGAGGAAAAGCCACAAATCCTCTCAAAGGAGTCCCCCCCTGCTATTGGCATCAACTGATTCTCATGAACTTGAAGATCATCCCCTTGGAAATTCTAGCATGACATTGTAGGTTACGGTACGGCAGATGGAACTGGATTCACCATTGCTTGATTTTTGGCTTCATGGAAACCATGGCTTTATGAAAATCAGTCTATGCTATTGGCTGGAGGGCCTCCTCTAATGAGCACCTGCCCCTTCATTCTTGAATCATATCCTACAATAGTATGTCCACGCAAGCAGGTGTGGCTACCGTTCTCTACCAGCCCCTTTCTCTCCTTATCTAGACAAAAAAATCAATGGAGTACAGCCAAAAGAAAACAGGCAAGGAAATCCACAGAAAAGTTGAACAATAGACATATGTAAAGCAGAAACAACTGGTTACAGGAACAAACTTGAGGAACCAGTTTGCCATCCGTTTGCCGTGTTCTTTTTCTTCTTTCCTGTCTGTCACATCATGAGGTCAAGAATTTTTGCTTTATTTTCAAGGTGGTGTCTTCTGGTATTATGGCATTCTACTTTACAGAAATAGCATAGGAGGATGACCTAAATTTGGCTAGGAGAACTCCAGTAATCTTTTAGTGCTTTTGAAGTGTGTAAAAAATTTTTCAAGCCCGTGGTGACAGCTTTCACTGCCCTCAATTTGAAAACTAGTACATGGCACCAATGGTATCATTTGTAGAAAGTGCAAGTTTTACTACTTTTTTGGTTTGTTTTTGTTTTACAGGAGAAGACAAGGCGCTGATGCTTTCAAGAGTGCAAATGCATTTACGGGTGCGTACTGCGAGTATGACAGGAGCTACGAACCAGGAGCCTGCAACTTTGGTTCCATATTTCCATATTCGAACGCCAATGTCTTTATGTTCATGTCACTGAGTAAAAGTGCATTGTCTGATATTTTGTAAGAATGCACCAAGTTGAATTTGCTGGTTCAGATCAATTAATATTTGCCGGAGCATGCAGTGTAATGTGCCTGACCTTTTTGAACGCTATTCGCATGTTCTGGATATCAATAATGCAAAGCAAAAACCGAGCTATTGTCTCTACCACATATTTCATGCGTGGGTGGCTACAATGTCAACTGATACAATGCGATATATCAGAGCTTCACATTGCTGCACAAAATATAGTGGTCTAAAATGAATGGCACGGCATAAAAGTGAAAAGTTCAAAAGGGTGTTAAAGGTGAAGTGTGACTGCTACACACAGTATTAAGGGGCGTAAGTTACGTAACACACCTTTTACGGCTTCGGGTAAAGAAGGGTGGAATTGTGAGAAAAGTGCCCTTTATAAGGAGGCTTTGCTACCTTTTCAAGGGGTGTAAGTGTGTTAGTAACACTGTAATCCACCCTTAAAGGTGTAACTTGGTTTGCAGTGTACAACTGTACACACGCCATGTGCCGTGGCATGCGCGACATAATGCAGAGGTAACATGGCGTCGTAAACGAAGGCAAGAATTAACGAGTCATGTGCTTGCACACTACAAGTGCAGACAATTTGTGTTTTTGAGAACTATCAGCAAGGGACTGAAAACTAGTGTAATGTGCTTTCTTTGACTTGTGGCCATGCATTGTTCGTGCTGCACTGCCATTATAAGCATGTACCAACAAGCTTAACTGTCAACCTTACTGCAGTAACTGATAAATGAGCTAGCGCACATGCATACAGTGGAAGAACTTCTGTAAACCATTACATACACCACATATTTTAGGAAAGCCCGTCATTAACCCCCAAAAAATGCTTTTTCCGTTATGAGAACGAATTCTGCAGCAGAATGATAACACCATCAGCGTTAATCACAAAAGAACTTAATAAAGTTACATTCTTAGCTGCATAATTAGTTCTGATAATTAACTTTAAGCTACTAAATTTAGGCTACTAGATGCAAGCGTATTCGAATACCAGTAAAGGAAAATCTCTTTTCTCTGAAAGGACTCCCTTCGAAGCAGTGGTGTTGGCCAATTGTCATGAGCCTGCTAACGTGAGAATGCAAGGAGTGGCAGGTGGAATCCCTTCCCTGCATTGTTAGAAATAGTCCCTTTCTTGCAATGCCCTGCCTCATACTGCACTCCCACTGTTGTCACGTTACCAGGGATAAGGCGCTTTATGCTTGACCTGTATCTGCCTAGAGAGATTTGTGGCTGGAGGTTAGCAATAGCCATAGTGTTTTCAAATTTCAAAAAGACAGTTACCTTTGCCGCTGGGCCAGAACTAATTATTTCTGTGTCTTGCAAAACATGCAGGCAAACAAAACCTACCTGTTCAGTTCACGCAACTAGTCGAAGTAACCAAATTTTGTCAAGCCACAGCATGGAGGATAATTGAGCGTTTGAAATTCCAGAAAACTAGTTGGTATTTAATGATGGCAGGATGCATAGCTCTCATTGTAACCAGGTGTCGAAGAGTGGCAGTTAAAGATATAATTATAAAACAATTATTACAATCTAACTACTGCACTTTATATACCTCTTTCCTGATGTCCGCTAATCAGCCGCCTTCATACATGAAAAAGGCTGCTTGCAAAAATTATGGTGGTTTTCCTTGAAACACCTGGAATGCGGCAGTTTTGAAATCCAACGTGCTAACCAATCAGACCTGCACAAGTGTGTACTGTAAGGCAAAAGGTGTTTCGCGATAATTGCACTTTAATCATATGAACGACCAGTAAAAAAATATGAACACAGATAAACAACACAATATAAGATGGGTATTCAAGTACAACTCCTTCATGGCTGGTTAGTTCATTGCAACATAGAAGAGGTAGCGCGAATGAGACTGCACGAAGGCGAGACGAAGGAACAGGAAAAAGCGTTAAACTGACATCGAATTTTTATTCAGCACAGTGCGCACAATAAGAAGGTTGTGGCAGGGGTGATCAGATGCAGTCAAAGGCACATGGCGCAAAACACCAAAAAGCGAATAAGAGGCAAACCAAGATAAAGTTAAAATACGATGAAATCTCAAATGGATGGAAAAAGAATGATAACACACAGTGATGACTGTAAAATAGGTAATTTCTCAGGGTGTAACGCGGCATAAAAATTGATGTGAGCCATCTGGTTCCAGGTGACACGGGTGCATCAATAAATTAAACGAAAGAAATGGTAGCAAAATTAAACACCACGAGAATCTGACACTGTGAAACTGAAAAATGCAGTCATCGTAACAATAAAAAAGGCAGAACAATGACACGCAATGGATGCGGCACACGCAGTAAACATCTGAAATTTAACATTGTTCATCTAAAAAGGCAACTCCACTACACGTACAATGATTTTGATGCGTTACTGACACACTGTAATCCCTTTCTTTACATAAAGAATATTTCCTTCAATGAACGACCTGTGTTGCTTCTACTTTTTCCAAGATGCACACTTTGGGGTAAATGAGGCATGCGTTTACAATCTTTTCAATGAAGCAGTAGATTATATCCAGTGCTTTTTTAAAATGAGTGCTCATGCACCTTAAACCGTTTGTGCACGCACTACCCTGTCTGTGCCACCGCGGTGACTCAGTGGTTATGGCTGTCGGCTGCTGACAGAAAAGACTCGGTTTTGATCCAGGCCACGGTGGTCAAATTTCTTTGGATGCAAATTTTCAAAATTCTAGAGGCCTGTGTATAGTGTGCGATGTCAGTGTACTTTAAAGAACCCCAGGTGGTCGACATTTCTGGAGGCCTTCACTACGGCGCCTCATAGCCTGAGTCGCTTTGGGACGTTAAAGCCCCATAAACCATACATAAACCAAACCACTTTCCTGTCTGTCCGGTGTAAACTTTCTTGCTTGTGAGCGGAATCTGGTAAAGCATCGCTTTGCTACACGTGACAAACATATGCCCATGCCTTTCGCCAAATGTATGTTTTATAGTTTTTCGCTTTCAATCTTTGGACACAATGTAGCAAGCTCACAAGGGGCAGAAAACAGTATGGGGATCTCGCATTATTTATCAACATATTTAATAATGTGTACTGCAGGGTGGGAGAACGGGACAATTGCTGGTGTCTACTTCTGGTTGCGTTCTTGAATATCATTTTTTTTTGGCTTCAACTTTCAGAGGCAAGGATTCTGCCACTGCTGATGTAACGGTGTTCTGGAGATCTGCCTGTTGTAACCATGCGGCCTGCCGTTGGAAGCTTGCTTGCGTGCAATGCTCACATGATTTCATTATTGTGGATTGCAATCCTGATGTGGCTATGACCTGTTTTACTGTTCTAGAGTAGCTGACTCAGATGACAACAGCTGTATTTGGCTTCAAGGTTTGTACAATAAACAAAAACTATCTTGCAGCCGGGATATTTATAGCTGCAATACTAGTAACTTGCTGATTTTTGCAATACGTAGGTATACTCTAAACCATACCTAAGATGTACAAAAGCGTCAAGATTTTAATTTGAGGCGGCCAAGAAAGGGAGGAATCTTGACGACTAAAAAGTCGTCGACAGCCCTGAAAACGTTTTGACCTTGGTACTGTCGAACCTCCTGGCAGGATTTTTCCTCACTTCTGCGAGAAAAATGCTGTTTAACGCTGCCACAACACACGTACTCTGTGAAATCAACATTATTTTCGTTTGCAGTCCGACCTTTTTGCCACGTAAACGGGAAGTGTAGGATTTTACATTGACAGCCAAGGAGGCAAGTGCAACTCTTTAATGATAGTTTGTGTGCAGCATGGTACTGGCAACACACTGAATGGATCGCTCACAAGTTTTGGGAATACAAACGCTTGCAGCTCAAGCTGTACAGTTGTGGTGGTGTCACATTTGCACCACACACCTAAGCTTTCATGGCAATAAACATAGAAGCGGAGCAGTGAAGGTCTTGGAGCCTGTTCAGATTACAAAAGTCAACATGATTCTGGTTAAACTACCAACATTCAGCCTTGACTCTGTGGTTAGGGAGCATGAGCACCTTTCATTGAAGAAGTGTGCTGTGTGCTGTGGAGAAAAAATCCCTGCATTATCATATTGAGCACTGCTTTCTGGACAGAGTATATGTTCTGTCAAGAACTGTTGCGAAGAAATCCTCAAGCGGCCGGTCTGAAATAAACACCGTCATAAACTTTCTCAAGAATGTGGTCTGCGGCTAATCCAAGCAGATAAGGAAGGATTGTTCATGATTGTGGTGACGCCTGGATTTTACAAAGGAAAGAGCTGTTGTGAGATAGAAAATAACTTCATTCAGATAAGTCTCAAGCCGAGTGAAGTGAAATGATGAGCTGTCACACTCTGCAAGGGCTTTGAATTGGAACATTTACCAAATGGTACAAGTGCAAAGAAAAGACTCTTGCCACGTTTTCCACTGCAAACATATATAAGTAGGAGGTTCCCATCGGATGCATTATTAGTGAGCACTGCGCCTGGCAACACTTTATTTGGCAAATAATAATAAGGCACTCAAACTTGCTTGTTGTTGAGGATTAATTTGTAACAAAGAATCAGACGGAAATTCAAGCTTTCTTTCAATCCTGTCGAACCATTGCAAGTCTGTTTTCGGTACATGACAGGAACCCCCTCTATTCACTTCTGCAACAAAAATATTATTTATTTATTTATTTATTACAATACCCTAAAGGCCCAATGCCGCCTTTAATAGGGGGGATTCATCAAAGAAAACTTGGTAAATATACAACAGCATATAAACGGCTGAAGACAAAAATAAAAAAGTGAAGAAGCCAGGTACAAGTTAATAGGAGGGGAGAATGGCTAGAAACATGTACTCAAAAAATGCACATCCAGAAAATTCCACAAAACTAAACAAAATCGCACCTTCAGAAGTTACAAAACATGGCATCTAACATTTCATGGAACGGTACGGCCGGCACGCACACAGTGAAGCAAAGGAAAAAAAATGCACATCATTCTACATTGGAATTTTCTAAGTATGACCTAAGATCTATTCAAATTGATGATGTTCCACAGATAGCCGTAATGCTAGAAGGAAGCGAATTCCACTCTTCAATAGCTATTACCAAAGGTAAGAATTTGCGTCGTTCTGTCCGACCGAAAATGGGTTTAGTTTTCTTCATATGATCTACACGAGCCTATGTGTGCGGTGCCGGGAGATGTGAACTTGCAAATGGTGTGTTGCTGTGGCAGAGAGTATGGAAAAAAGATAAACGGCTCAGTAATCCGGTGTTCAGTCTTGCATTCGAAACAAAGGTGCGGTTTTGTTTCAAAAAGCCGCTACTACCTCACTGGATAGTTCTTGTTTTGTGGAAATTTTACCTTGCCGATACAGTGGCAGAGTTTGAGAATCCGGGTGCAGAGCCATTGTCAGAATTGTAAAACCAAGAGAGGTTTCCTTATTAGCCATCTTGTTGAGCTCGAGTAGCATTCGTAGATTTCCTATTCATTGGGGAGGGCAGGACCAGAAATCTTATTGCCTTCAGGCGAGTTGGAACGCTTGGGATGCATTACGAGCCACATGATGTGGCTTGGAAGCAAAGCCTTTAGGCTCTAAGGTTTTGACAAAGGGTCTGCATTGAACACAAAAGAAATTGTTTAGGGTGTTATGTTGCCACAGTGTTAGGCATTATTTTTGTAGTAGCAGTTGACAAAAATCTGGACAACAGATTCGACAATACCAAGGTCATAAAGGTTTTCAGGAGTGTCGCCGATTTTTTCAGTCGTTAAGACCCCTCAACATACCGGGACACCGAAAATGAAAATCTACATGGTTTTACATTTCAAGCGTGGTTTTGAAAACCCCCGAAAAATGCTCAAAAGCACCAAGTTACAATTCTTGGACTTAGAATTAGCCATGCTGCAGAATACATTCTCTTCAATGTACAAACCTCGAAGGCAAACAGAACCCTTTCCCTATGAATCAGCTCACTCCACAAAAGTAAAACGGGTCATAGCCACATCAGGATTACAATTCTCAATAAAGAAATAACGCGAACCTTGCATGCACGAAATTTTCCCACTGCAAGACACGGTTACTACAGGCACGTCTTCTGCAGACAGTTCCATAGGCAGTGACTGAATCTTTGCGTCAGAAAGGTTAAGCGTAAAACGAAATGACACTCAGGAACACAACAAGAGAGTGGGACCAGCAGTTTTCTTGCTGTTCCACTGGGTTGAGCACAATATGAACAAGGTTGCAAATAAATATAAATTCTCTATAGTGTATTCTGCCCATTGTAAGCTGGCTAGGATTATTAGCGAAAAACCAAAAAACAAACTTTTGCCGAAAGGCATGCCCATATCTTTGTCACGTGTAGAGAAGGGGTGGTTTATCGCTCACAAGCGAAAAAGTTAACATCTGGCGAACAAGAGAGGGCCTGAACAAACGGTTGAAGAAGGTCCACGAGAGCTGACTTGAAAAAAAGCATAGAATATAATCTACCGTTTCATTACAAAGGCTGTAAATGCACGCCCCATTTACATAAAGCGTGGTTCATGACAAATAGAAACAGCGTAGCGCCGGCATTGAAGGAAACCTTCTTTATAAAAACAAAGGGCTTAGAGTGTGTCAGTAGCGCGGCAAAATCATGGTACAGGAGTGGACTTCAAGTTTCAGAACATTGTTAAATTTCACATGTTGACTGCGTGTGCCGCATTTATTGCGTGCCATTGTTTTGTCTTTTTTACTGTTATAGCAACTGAATTTTTCAGCTTCACAATGTCACATTCACGTGTTGTATAGTTTTTCTACTATTCTTTTTGTCTCATTTTATCGCTGCTATTCATGTCATATTATAACAAATGCCTTTTAATGATTTTAATGCCTTTTACACCATGTTAAATCACCTGTTTTATAGTGATCACTATGTGTTATAATTCTTTTACCATCCCGTCCAGATTTCATCGTATTTTTCATTTATCACATTGTTCTGTCTTTTTTGTTTTGTCTCTTTGTGCAATGTTACATTGACTCCATGTTATTACCTCAGCAACAGACTTATTTTGAAGTGTGTCGATTTTCCTGAATAAAAATAATTTTTCACCTCAACGCTGTCTCTTGTCCTTTATTTGTTGTCGCCATTAGGCACCTTCATTAGCGCCTCTCTACTTACGCCAATAAAAAAGGGTTTCTCAGTATTTTTCACACTCACAGACCTCAAAATGCGTTAATAAAATGTTTGAAACCTCATGTAATGATTTCCGAACCATTCTTGGCTCTGATGATGATGATGATGGATTTCTATGGCGCATGGTCATCTGACGCCAAAGAGCGCCATGGCAAAATGTTGCTGTTTAAAGTCAAGGTGGGGTCTAAGACCCATTTCCCAAGCATTTCATCCTGTATAAGCCCTAGATTTCACCCTTATGACCTAAAATAGCACGCAGGTTCGTTGGCCCCGAACAAAAATATCCAACGGCTGGTATGTGAAGCGGTACAGCCTGATCTGAACATGTGCGTTACGGTCAATTCCAAAATGAAGTGGGTAATCTAACGGTGGCTGTTGAGGCATGCATAGCTTTAGATGAATGGTGTGAGCAGCAGAACACTTTCAAAGGAATTAGATGTCAGAAGCAATGAAACAGAGGAATGACACAGAGGACAAATTTTATCGACTTTCAGCTGCCATGTTTACTGAAAAGCATGTCACATGTGTTCAAAACGCATTGAATAGCCCCGGTAAAGTGCAACAACAGAGCTCTTGTCGTGCGGACACGTAAATTGTAGAACAAGACACACCACAAGATATTCTTAGTCAACCGCTCTCAGTCATCATATGTCTAATCATGGGAGTTATAGACGTGGTCATCAGTCATCTATTTTACCTTCCTTAAACTGTGCTTCTTAATTATTTGATATCGAAAGCATATGTGAGAAGATTTTCACCGAACAGAGTAGTTAAATAACATGGTTTTTAGTGCCTATTATTTGCTTGACTCCCATTTTTGACTGTTATGTACCTGCTCATCTGCGCAGTAGCATTTTTGTTAAGCTAACAAGTGCAAGGCAATGAAAAGAAAGGAAACAGGCAAAACTACAGTACTCACCAAACCACTTCCGCTTCCAAGCCGATCCTTGAGGTGAGGATATTTAGAAGGGAGCCGCTCTGCAGCCACTTGATACAGCTGACTTGATGGGTACCTAAAGAGGAGGAACGTATACGACGTTTCACTCTTAATGCGCATAAGTATGAATTGAGAGCACATAGTATAATAAAAATAAGCAAAAATGAATGGAATGCATCGCAGACACGTGTGCACTACAATGCACATTATCCACACCTGTTACACATGTAGGTACATTTATTATCAGTATAAGCGTTTCAGCAGCAGAATTAGCGGTAAGCAGAGGCACGTTGGTGGGGTATGAATGCCTCACCAAAACGAAAACAATACAAGCTGCACATAGGAAAGGAAATACAATGAAAACGACATCATCAGCCTCAACACCAACAACTCAGGTATTTTCGTGATGTCTAGTAGAGCTTTCATGTTTGACATGTACTGCACTTCAGAGAAGAAGAGCTGAATGAAATAGAAAACATTTATAGAGAAAGCAGGAAAAATAAAATACCAGCCTTTGCATAAAGTTGCCATGTGCGTTGACATTATTCGTGCCAGTTTTCATTTTTATTAGCATCAAGCAAATAGGCAGGATCTTATTTCTAAAAACAGCCTGGAGTGTATGGTGACAGTTTCGTTTGCATGTGTCAACCTTGCAGCAGCTGCTGCATGGTGCACAACGGTGGCTTTTAGGTGCACCATAAGGCATGGAGGCAGGCGGTTTTACCTGTCCCCAGAATATAGTTTAAACTGTGTTTTCATATAAAAACTCGATAAAATTTGCATACTAACAAAAATAAAAGTACCATGGTGAAGTAATCAGAAAGAAATAGAAGCTCGTATATCTTCATGATTCTCTCATGGTGCTTTCATAGCAGTATGCATGATTCACTGGCACACGTCTGCACTGTATGCAACGCAAATCTGTCGACTGGTTCCCCTAAATGACTGTGCACGCGCACGCAAAGGTGAAATGTTCACTGTGCAATGGGGTTTGAAGGTACGTACTTCTCGCGGTGTTTTCATAAGTGATTGTTATTATTTGCACCATTACCGTTGAATTACGATGTCAATACCTTCTTAGTGTGTTATGCTCAGGAGTGAGTTAACAGCATAAATGAAATGGCATAAGTGAAGTGGTGCACTTTTCTGCAGTATCTTTAAAGCTCTGTATTTGCAGTCAAGTCCAAAGAATTGGATTTCTTTGAGTGACAATGAGGCTGACACGTAACGTTAAACATCCGGCAACGGATACAAAAACTCAGTTGAACGAATCAGTATCGATCACTGAAGTGGCAGCCACGACTGCAGCGAATGAGCTCATACTGGCACTGTATGCTGTGATTGGATTACCTGTGCATTGTTACGCCTGAGCCTGCCTAAACACAAAAAGCTGTTTAACACATTCCTAATAACATTGTCAAGTGTGACCTGCACATCATGTCGGACCAAAGTATCTGCACGAATCAAGCTAACCTGTGAAGTTCACAGCTTGCCATGCCGACGGCTGCACTCTTTCCAGTAAAAAATCACATGAGCACAGCAGAGATAAACACATAACTTCACTGCATTACATACCACATAATCTTAACAATTTTTTGAAAAAGTTTCTTGACAATGAAGCCACGCAGAGGCCCACTGATTGGTTCCTTCCTCAGCAAGATGTCCTCATAAAGTTGAAATGTCACCTCAAATTACAAATAGTCGTGCTTGCACTCAAGACTGATCAACTGGACTTGCTCCATAGCATTACTGGAAAAATGCAGTCAACTTTGTCTTCACACTGTCATGCACATGAATGTGGGTGCTTGCGCTATGGTGCAACATACAAGCTAGTAGAGTAGTGTGTGATGTGTGAGGTGAGAGATACTCACTTGGAATTTGCCACTGAGGTGGGCGCCGTCGAGTCATCGGGAGGTGGAATATCTACGCTTGGTGACTGCGGCTCCAAAGCAAGAAAAATAAAGAAATGCTAAGACAATGCGAAATTATCAGTGTTTATTGAGGGGTCGAAAGCTGTATCAATTCCAATGCATACAAGCATATGCAGGGGAGCTATATGTATACAGGTCAGTCCGGTAATAGTAAGGAGGAAAAATAAAGCTGCGTGCTTTAGCATGCTGCAAGATTGTTGACGTATTTCTTAAGTGTTTTCGAGTCTTTGCAATGAAGAATGAAAATTGTAATATTATTTATGTGGCGACAAAGAGGTAGCGCCCAGATATTTGTAGATGTGGAGAAACATGCAGAAAAGCTCTTCCACAGTTGGGCAAAATGAAGTGTTCCAACTTTTCTTGAACATATTTTAATATTTGTTTCAATACCAACGTACGTTGCTTTTCCAATTTCACATTATTACCGAAGGAAATCACATTAAACAGACTATTCTCTTACAGTTTCATTATTCAACACTAGGCCTGAATGTGTAAAAATATACTCACATCTGTTGGAGGAAGAAACTTTTTGGTCAGCCTCACTTTTCTCTTGTTCTGTATCAGAGCTCCTGGTTCGAGATCGATGAAGTCATCCAACTCGCGGTCATGCACCTGAATCCGGAAGAGATTGCCAAGATTTTGCTTAGGTGCAATTGCTGTTTTCATTCGACAACATGGCTGTGACAAGCTTAATACATATCATTTTGACTCGCGGGATAGAGTTCTGCACACCTTCGAAAAACTCGAATCAGCCGGGAAACATATAGCCGTATGCCACGGCCCATATATTCTATAAGGCCGATCAGAGTTGCACCACTAGACTGCGTCATCGAATAGTACCGTAGGCACGCCTGCCAAAAGGAAGGTTTGGAGTGACAGTTGTCGTGACTGCAACGTGTGCCGTGTATTCGTACGCGAAGGGTTTTCCTTCGCCTTCGGATTCACGCTATATTGTGGCCACACGTGCACAACAGTAGCATTCAATTTCTTCACCGCTACTGCAACACGGCCGAAACAAGTAGAACGCGTGGCATTTTGAAATCAGCAGCGCCGCACCTGATTTCTGTCTGAGGCAGAGGCTGTACCGCCATGGAGAAGCGCTGCGCAGAAAAGCTGGCTCACAGGTTATAATTCACGGCGATGGAAAGAGGCTCAATGAACGGTACGCTCTGCATGTCACCGGAAAACTTGTGACAATACCGAGTTAGCGACAATGCTTTTAGGCATGAAGGGGCCGCTACCACACCACAGTACATTTTTCTTGGTGTGAAGTTCGCTGTCGGCTGCTCGGATTTTTAAGGGATTTGAACGGTGTATGTTTGAGTGCTAACAATGAGATATTTCCTAAACGTGCTGCTGGCCGTATTTGCCACTTGTCTTTCACGCACTACTGCCAATGGCTCATTTGTTTTCCTTCGCACCTGCTGCATCTCGGAAGAAATACACGAGACGGCATACATGTGTACGTGGCACACCGACGCGCGTATTTAGTTGTGCCGCAAGAGGCAGAAAACACTCACCAAATAGTTGTCGCCAAAGGTAGTGACTGCACACAAAGCTGACGGCAGCTCGCGGTACGTCCCTGTAGACAGCGTCAGCTTCTTTCGGTCTCCAGTCGCAAGAAAATAGCGAGGCACACTATAGTCACAGACATTGTTCACAGAAATTTAGGGACTCAAGCACTAAACGATGGAGGCTGCACCCTGACGCCGCGAATTTCATAAAAAAAATGTGCAGTGTGAAGGCCAAACAAAACTAGCAACACTGCGGATGATACACATTAATGCCCCTACCGATGAGCTACATGTACTGCCGCCGCTGATTTCTGCGGCTGCGGGTGTTTGCAGAAGTTCACTTTTGCACTGAGCAGATGTGCAGTTGTTTTTATGTAAACACAGAAAAATTAAATCAGCATAACTAAACTCTGCAAGTTTCAAGAATACAAACATAAATAACAAAAGAGCAATTAATTCAAATCAGATTTAATCAATCCTATGTACGGTTGCGTTATTTCAGCATATCGGCGCGATGCGCACACGAGCAGACGACCGCGAATAACCACCTGCTACTCTCTCCGGAGCGTTTCTTTAATGTGTTTCGCGGATGGGATGCTTATGTTGATAATAGTAAGAAGAAGACTACACCTAATAACTGTACTAAAAACTTCTCTAATGTGCCCGTTTCAGGCGCGGCTCAGCCGCCTCTCTTGTGCGTCTCTAAGCGGTCTGTTATACGGCGCGTTGAGAATTAGTGAACTTTTTTTTTTTACTGCGGAACGCCGTACGCAAATGCTCTTTTGGAAGTTGCTACTGCAGTCAGGCGGACACAAACTGGGGTAATAGTTGTCGCCGTAAATTCCATAATTAACCAAAAATTATAAATTCAGTGTAATTGGCTGCAGTTAGCATGCATATTTATACTCAGAACTTGGAAACAGTTGTTGCCAGGGCTATTCCATTTTGTACAGATTCAGTTACACTCCTGTGTCCTGAGTTTCGCAAGTATAAAATTTCTTCCCAGTTCGTATGTGCATGTGCACATACCGTATGTGCATGCTCCGTATGTGTATGCTCGGAATTAGCTCCACATAAAACTTTTTATGCAACAAGACATACACGGAAGCAGTTAGTAAAGACAGTTTTTCAATCTAGCAGTTGAGGATCGCTTCGCGTTCGAAACCATGCTCACGCAACCTTCATCGCACCGCGGTGTTGGTAGTAATTAATACCAGCGCGCAGAAGGACGTGACCAAACATATGTACGTGCCATGGTCCGGGCTCGTGCTTTCTAGCCGACATTTCTGTGGGGATTGATCGGGGCGAGCCTGAGTCCAAACATGTCCGGGCCTCTAAGCAAGCAAGCAAGCAAGCAATTATTTTCCTAGCGCTTTAGTATGCACGCTTGAAAGTGGCAGGTAGTGCATTCTCCTAGGGTCTGAAAGGCTGTTACTACTGCCAACCGGCTGAAGAAACAGTGAACATCTCATAATTATTTTTTGACAGAATCTTGTTCTGTATGTTCAAAAACTTTTGAATCAAAAAGCTTTCTTTTTGTTAGTTACTTCTGAGGAAAATTATAGTTTTGAATGGAATTTATTCAATTTATCTAAGCAATAACTTCACAATGGTACCCGATTCCTAACTGCATTGACTTGGTTAATAGGTTAGAATGATATTACGTAGGACCAGCTAAGGGTCAATACGAGGCTTAAAGTCAGCTGTCTACCACAGTCCGAACCCCAAACAGTACACGTACAGTGATCTATTACAAGGCTCACATTAAATTTTGAAATCATCACATCATATGGGTGATCAGAACTCAAGGACTCAAGGATCTGCTGTTAATTTCATTTCAGCATTCGGAGAACGAGGCGTACGTAGTAAGCATTTGAAACGTAATTATACTTGCAGGCGATATCATTGAATGAAGCAAAAGCACTCGTTCCGTCTGCAATCACTTTCACTGCACTGACACATGCCACTGAGCTGTGAAGCTTGCTGTATGCCAGGAAATTCACCCTGGGGAGCCGCTTCTCTCTGCTCTTCGTGAAGATCCTAGCTGGAATGAAGAACTCTTGCAACTATCACAAACGGTTCCAAATAAACACTTCGCGACACCGACACTGCTACGTCTGGCGTAGACAGCGTAGGTTTGAAGGCCGCTTGGTCAAGTCAGTGTAGATGGCGACAAAACAATTTGAGGGAAACAGCCTCTTCCCCCTTTTGCACCACAGTGAAGCTTTAAGTCGCTGTCAACACACGTAATAGTTACACGCGGGGAATATTATGTGCTTCTAGGCATGGCTACCACCTACTAGGCCTGGTTTTTCACTCCGCTTTGCGAACGACCATCCTGCTGTGGAGGTGCGACCTGGCACCGCTGTGCTGCTACGTCACGGGACAGCAGCCAATAGCGTGATGCGACCATCCGCTCGTGCGGAAAAGAGTTGACGTTGACCAACTTCGTGCGCAGAGGCGTATGCGTTCATGCGCTCCATTGTTCGGCCCTCGCGCTGCCCCTGCGCACTGTCGCAACAACGCGTGCGCATGCGAAAAATAAGTGATCGCACAGCGGCCTTTACACCTCAGGACGCCGCGGAACGCCCGTGGCTGTTTCAGCCTGCGCGAAAGGGTGCACTGTTATCTTGTGCCCGAGCATGTCGTGTCTGAGTGTGCGCGGCCACCACTACACACTGCACTGATGTAATGTTCCATGTTTGTTTTTTTTAGTTCCAGTTTTTTCTGATGCTGTATGTTTCCCTCTTTCTTTACTTCTTTTTCGCAATGTATTCTTTCATGAAAGAGCGTTGTTCGTCAATACTGATGGGTGTTGGGTGACTGGAGCTTAGTCAAGCCGCAACAAAGCGGCATTTTCTTCGGTCAACTCTTTTTTTCTGGAAAATTAAATGAATAGATAGATTGAACGACCGATTTATTTATTTATTTATTTATTTATTTATTTATTTATTTATTTATTTATTGATTTATTTATTTATTTTTATTTATTTATTTATTTATTTTTATTTATTTATTTATTTATTTAGCATTTGTTTTTTACAATTTATTTATTTATTCGTTTGTTTGTGTTCTTACTTATTTATTGATATGCATTTATTGATTGGTCGCCGCCGGCCCATCGCCGCCAGCCCATGTCTGGCGGCGACCTGATTTCCTCGCTCGATTGCCCGTACTTGAATGTAAGGGTCCGAGCTTACCAGCACGGCCTCTCACCGCTCGGGAGACGGGAGCTGTATCAACTCCGCCGGAGGCGGTTCAATTGGCAGTTCCAGAGAATATGGTCGTATGTGGCCCCATCACCACATCTATGGCAGTTTGAGTCGTACTGGCCGGGGTACATGAGGGCAAACACTGCCGTATTCGGAATGAGCGTGTTTACAGTCGGCGCAGGTAACTTCTTGCGCTTTTATTAACGATTGGTGAGGAGGGAGATATGCGCGCCTCTCCAGCATAAATTGATGAGGGATGTCATGAAATGAAATAAACCCTTCCCTCGTGAAATTTGGGTCAAAGGTCGCGCTCACTGCCCGGTCGACGAAACCTCGGGCTTGCGCGTGAGCCACCTCGTTCTCTGGATGAGACGAGTGGGCCGGGACCCAGATCAATTGAATTTCCCTAATCGGAAGGGGGGTGTTTTGAAGAATGCGGAGTGAGGTAGGTGTGATACGGCCCCTCACGAAATTGCGAATGGCTGTTTTGTAGTCGCTGAATAGAATTTCAGCAGGCGTGTTCGTTATAGCTAAGGCTATTGCCGCTTCCTCCGGAGGAAGTGGTTTCTATTAACGCGGCCGCGAACGAGGCGCCGTTTATGATCACCGCGACCAGTACAAACGCTTTTCTCTGGGTTTGTCGGTATTCCGCTGTGGCCACGCACGCCACATTGTCGTTCCGTACATATTTGGTGTGTAGGGCGCGAGCCCATGCTGTGCGTCGGCCTTCGTGGTGCGCGGGGTGCATGTTCTTGGGTAGGGGTTTAATCAAAAGAGCTTTCGTGATGTGCGTGGGTAATTGCGCTTTTGAGTCCCTCTCTGGGAGCTGTTTGCACATCTTTAATATGTATAGGATGGCCTTTCCCGCGCTCTTACGAGTGAGTCGTCCAAGCTGGGAAACGAGGTGCGCCCCGCACAGCTCCGAGAGTGCCCAAGGGCCAGCAACCTTTCCGTTTACGTACTGTGCGGGAGGCCAAGGACCGCCTTGGAGGCCTGCCGAATTGCAGCGTCGACCTTGTTCCTTTCCGCGAGCTGCAGTTGCAGGTAAGGGAGGGAGTAGACTATCCTGCTCAGGAGGAAAGCCTGCACAACATGACATATATCTTCCTCTTTCATGCCTCGTCGTTTGCTGGAGATCCCTCAGATTAGACGCACAGTCTTATTGACTGTGGCGGTAAGTCTGTTGATTGTTTAAGTGTTTTTACGATTGTTCTGTATGTACATACCCAGTATGCGTATAGTTTGGACATCCATCAACGGTAGTCTTTGCACATACATTCAGAGGGGTCGGCGGGGTCAGGTTTGCGTTTATACCACGTGGCTTCTCCCTAAGAACCAGCACTTCCGATTTAGAGCGCGAGCATTCAAGGCCCGCTCCCGGCGCGTAAGTTTCAATTATTTCAACTGCCTGCTGCACGGTATCTTCTATTTGGCCGTCATTCCCAGTGGGGTAGGGTGATGTCCGCGTATAAGGTGTGCTGCAGCCCCAGCAAGGCGGCTAAAAGAAGGCGTACACGGTAGTCCCCCTCTCAACTATCCCTTAAATGTAATACCGAGCTGGGGCCGTATTCTGTACCGCTCTCTAAATCGCTCTTAAGTTTGAGAGCCTGACGTCAAAATGACGGCACCACAAGATGCCGACGGCGGGATAAACCAAATAACAGCAGGGTTGCGGTGGCTCCGCCCCAGAAGTGTTTATTCGCAAGACAAGGAACCGTAGGCTAACGTTTTCCTGCAAAGATGCAGTGAATAAAATATGTATTGTTTTATTTTGCTAGGAAACAGTATTTTAAACAACACCACCAAGCAAAACAAGAAGTTTTCTCAGTTTTGCATTTAAATTTGAATTAGCGTAGCGTTTATTGCCATGAGGGGGCGCTGGCAGTGTTATCGCGTGAATATGGCGGCCTGCAAGAAAACAGCTGATTTCAAGGCTAGTTCCGGATTTTGGTGTGTCGTCTAAAATGAAGGTACATCACGGATGTATTAAGTGCGCACAAAAATCTGCTTGAAGGCAGGAAATGCTACAGACCTGCCGAGATCAACTTACAAGGAGCGGTCGGCTCTGTGTTCTCGGTCGGCGCCTAATTTGAATGACCGAGTGACGACTCGTTGTGTTTAATTCTCTTTAGAAAATACCAGGTAACCGTGAAGCATCAAACAGAAGCAACTGCCGACAGACAGGTACAGCTGGTGATAGCTTGCAATCTCGGTGCGGGAATTGAGAGGCGATACGGCCTGCCTCTGTGGCTACAATCACTCTTTTGCCCTGTAACCAAGTGATGCCGCCCACATCTGGCTGAGCACTTGATGTTCTGTTGGAGTTTTGTTTGTTCCGTTCAGCTAATGTTCAGTGCTGCGGTATTTTTTTGCCTGTGCAAGATGTACAAATTGCGATGTTTATGCTCCACATACTTTGATTACAGAGAAAGGAAGCACTTGATTTGATAACTTTGCTATTGTCACCAAGGAGTGAACATGCTTTTTCCATTAACGTCAATTGCTTATCCGGGCTCAACCAGGTAAGAAGATGCTTGTATGGTTTGTATAGAAGCTAATTGCAAAAGGCCGAAAGTTGAGCAAATTTGCTCACATTCGCTGGTACACATCGCTTGAATTCGCTACAATGATTGTGTAGAGGCAATGTACAAGTTTGCGTACGATCCAAGCCAGTGAGGTAGGTAGGACAACGCAGTAATGTGTAATGTGTTACTGTATTTTGCACACCAGGCGGAGTGATGTTGGTATTGTTGGGTTTGGCGAGGGCAATGTTTGAAGGGCTTTAAGTACTTTACATAGGTTCTAACAACATGCACTTCCTTTCAGCTCGCAAGAATACTTTGGATTTTTTTAAATTATCGTACATCTTATCTGTGTCACCCTGTATACATGCCGCTCCAGTAGGAAAGGGAACAACTAGTTCAAAATGACTAGGATATCAAAATACTTTGAGGAAAAGTAGCTTGAAAACAGTTACACTTGTCGCACATATAACGTGATAGATTAAGGAGCTTGTCGGATCATTTGGCATTGTCAGCATCTCGTGTGATGATGGACACGAATCATAGCCGTGTGTTATCGCATACCACGCTAGGTGTCAGTCATGGGGCAATTGCCGAGTGCTGAAAATTTCCTATACTGGAGCTGCCTGCATATTTCTAGAGCTTTAGAGCATTCCCAGTAACGGTGTTGAATGTTTTGATATTGTAAAATAACCTCTACTCACACACCATCTCCTCGATGATGCTTCTGTGATGTTTACACATCCTTGTTTATTAGTGAAATTGTTTTAGTCTTTCAGCAGTCATTGTAGCCACTGCACCTTACAATATTTATTATGCATTGTTGTACAATGGTATCCTTGCAGTAGGTATAGCGTCTAGCGCAGTGTGAAACCCCTAGTCACATATCATCATGCTAAAAGCTTAGCTTTGGTATTTAGACATTTTATATGTGCCAAAATGTTTTAAGTCCTGAAAATGCATTATGCAGAGTGCACCATGCAGTATTTATTGTACAGGTAGCCTCTGTATGAAAGAAATCAGGGACTTTGAACTAAATTTTTCTAAAGTTTTTTTTTCTTAATTGCACTTGGAAACGGCCTATGGTAATAGTAAATCAAGGTAAAGTATGTTTTGTGTACACTGCTATTTATGCAATAGAAACACTCGTGTGAAATGCTATGCCTAAAAAAATAAATGCACTTGCTAAATGTATGAGGCAAAAAAAACAAGCTTTGGTGGCGCCCTTTGATTCTAACAAGCATCACAAATATTTCCTGCCTAGCTCTAGCACTAAACTTTTTTTATGCATGTTCCTCACAATGGTAAGGACCACAGGCACTCCACCAAGCTGGAGTGGTAGCATGGAAGGGGTATGTGGGCTGACATAAGCATTGGCAAGGGAGAGTGCACAATGATGCTTTTCACATAATGGGGCGAGCTGTTTCAACACTTTTTCCGCCTTCAGAAAGAGACCGTGCAGCACGCTGCTGAGTGACTGGGAGGTATGCTGGCAAACACACTGTCAATTTGGTGCAGGCAGGAGCTTATTGGTTTACATTCTTTTTATGGCAGCTCCACCATACTATATGTCAATAAAGTGGCAGCCGGTGGGGACACTTGTCACTGCAGGCTTCTGGCCACGCATAGGTTGGCCAAGGGCACAACCATATCACACACTTGCAGATGTGTGTTGTGCACTGACATGAGCCAATGATAGTGGCAACAGAAATAGTGACTGATATGACTCTCCACGTCAGCATGGTGAGTCGTTGCTAGACGCTAGAGTTTCCACCTCAATTGTCGCTGCACCACTCTAGGTACGCCTGCCTCTAGAGACGGGTCGTCCTACAGAGGCTGAATATACAGTAGCGCATTGCTCTTCCCAGCGGGTAGGTGATGAGGGATCCTGTCTCTACGAGGTAGCCACCATTTAGAGGTGGCCCGTTGTTATCGGGGTCAGTGGCAGTGTCGCCTGCACCGTCTGCTGACATGGGCATATCCAAACAGAGGCTGTGAAGTGCAGCACGTGCGGTGATGATGCTCACTATCCACTCCCACTGGCAGGGCTCTTCGGCGCACTGACGCAGCACTCACCCACAAACTGCATGAAAACATGTGGCGTGTTGCACATGCCTTCTGCTGAGTTGGGTCTGTGATGCCACAGCACTGGCGCAGGAAACCATAGCTCCAGTGGGTAGAAATTGTCTCCTGCATAACAAAAAAGACGCAGTTATGCATGTCCTTTCTCGGTGATCGCAACAGCATTACAGGAAGCTCTACTATAAAAAAGGAATCCATGCTAAGTATCCCACAGCCGGACAACGCATGATTGAGGCGTATAAGTGAGCACTGCTGTAAGGTCAGACCTTTACCATTATACTTATATAAATGATGTGCTATGACTGCCTGCACGACACAAGGACCGTCAGGTGCATTTTGCCTTGGTTTTTTCTACATGTATTTCAACAATATTATATGTGCTGTGTTTCTGCTGCAATTATAAACAAAGGGGTGACAATACACTGTATCATACTGTAACGTGATTGCAAAGGTGTAACTAGCCAGACCGATTCATGCAGCTTTAGCAGATCCGGGTAAATGCATAGTGCTGGAGCTTAATATAAGCGACGGAGGTGGCCCGAAGGTTGACACGGCTTTTTTTTTCGTTACCCAGAAAAAACTCACCGTCGTCCAGCAAGCCTTCCTCCACCTTGGAGTGCCGCCAGACGAACGCGTCGTGGAGGGATCCGGGTCAGCGCGTGTCCGCGGCCAGAATGCACATGTTCACGCCACAGATCTGAGAAAAAATACGCACAGCACAAACTTACTCTTGTTGCAGAGGCCCGCACTTGGCGCCGAACTCATGGGGTTGAAAACAGGGGCCGAGGTCTATTCACTGTCATGTGCGCAGCGTAGAATCCCTTGCGGCTTGTTCGTAGCACTGCCTCGCGGCTCCCTGGTGGCGATGAGTGTGTAGTCGACACACCCGACGAAGCCGTAGATGCTGCCGTGGCGAAAGGTTAATCGAAGGAAGCCCTCATTCGGCATCGCCGTCTCTTCTGGTCTCTCAGGAAAGCGAACACACCCCTTCTGTGACCCAGCGTTGACATCGGTCTCCGCCAGTCGCCGCAAAAACTTCTTGGTGATGATGATGGCGATGGCCTCTGGCTGAATGGCACGTACTCACGATGGGAAATTGGCCAGGGTACATTGTTGATACAAACGCACAGATGGGTACGGAGTGGAGTAATTGGATAATTTTGTGAAGAAGAGGCACATTTGGATGAAAAAAGGTTGAAAAAAAAGAAATGAAAAAGCTGTGAATTCATATTTTAGCATAAGAATCGACCTGATGCAATTTTATACCCGTGAATAAAATCGCAACAGTTTCAAGGCATATCCCTTGGCGCTTGCTCCAAAGGAGAGTACGATCGGAATAGATAGAGGGAGCCCCAGTCGAGCGAGGGGACCTCCAAGTGTGTTCTACGGAGAGAAGTGAGCCGCCGGCTAAAGAGGAAAAAGTGATCTATTGAGTCTATTTCTCCACAAGACTCACAAAGGATGGTCAGCGATAACCCTGATCGACATAGAGATTTAGTCGCAGTATTCTGCAACACAAGAGGGTCATGGACACCTCACATTTCCTCGAACTGCACATGCGCACACTCCAAGGAAATGCCAGGTGTTGAAAATCCGCTACAGCAAGGAGAGGCTCATGGCTCAAGTAGTGGAGACGCTGGAAGCGTTGGAAGTGTGCTGCAGTTAAGAATACAGTATCAGGGACGAATGGGACAATAGGTACCCCAAGGACGGGACCTTCTTCAACGTCGGTTGGGCTGCGCCCACGTTTTCTTCATTTCCTACGGTGCCTTAACACCCACCGGAGGCGAAGAAGCGCAGAGCGCACAGCACCTGCCGCTCCACTGAGAGCGCACTCATCCACAGACCTCCCAGTTCAACAGCGAGTTCATCGCATAGCCACTCTGCGGTGTCTTTCCTAAGTCGAAGCGTCGAAATAATCTGTCCCGCGTGTCAAAATCGTCTTCATGCACCCGCCACATCGTTGCTCTCGGGTATTAGACGCTGTAAACCCGGGTATTAGACGCTGTAAACGCCAAAATTTTATTCATACCCAAGCCCCACAAACCCCTTACACCTGCAAATCTGCGTCCCATCTCACTAACATCATGTCTGGGCAAGCTTTTGGAGCATGTCGCACTCGCCCGACTCACCCAACACATGACGGAGCAAGACCTCTATCCGCACAGCATAGTGGGCTTCCATACCCACCTGCCGGCCCAGGACGCCATGCTCCAGCTCACACAGGATATTTTTGAGCGCCTCATACCGGGCCACAAAAAAGCTGTCCTCGCATTGGATCTCTCCAAGGCTTTTGATCGCCTAGACCATAAAGCGATCATGGCGGCGCTCTCCCCCTTCAACATAGGTGAGCGTATGTACACCTATACTCAAGCATTCCTTACTAACTTCACGGCCGAAATTCACTTCGGTCCCCACACATCCCGCCCATACAACCTTAGTGAGGTTGGCACCCCCCAGGGATCTGTCCTCTCCCCTTTTCTCTTCAATGTTGCACTCATCCCCATAGCCCGCAAACTACTATCCCTCAACTTCGCCATACACTCTATGCTGAAGATATCACCCTATGGACCACCCATGGCAGTGATGGAGACAGAGAATACTCTACAATCGGCAGCTACCCTCACCCAAACACATGCGCGGAGTATCGGACTCTCATGCTCTGCGGAGAAGTCGGAGCTCCTCATACTCCGCCCCACAACCCGAAACTGCCCCACAGCCCCCATAACCGTGAAACTGGAAAACCGGTACATCTCGGAGGTACACACTTTCCGGGTACTGGGCCTCCACATCCAGAACAACGGGAAAAACACTCTCACCATCCAGAAACTCAAGCAGACGGCGGTGTCGATATCCCACCTAATCCGCCGAGTTTCTGGACACCACCGGGGCATGAAGGAGCATGACCTATGTCGTCTCATTCATGCCTTCGTCCTCAGCCGCTTTCTCTTCACGCTCCCCTACCTGAAACTCCAGGCCACAAAAATCTCCACACTGGATGCCATGATCCCAACAGCATTTAAGACAGCACTACACCTACCCCTAAATACCTCAACCGAAAAACTCCTCCAGCTAGGCCTACAACACACGATAGGTGAGCTTATCGAAGCCCACCGACAGACACAATACATACGTCTCGCGAGAACCACCACCGGAACAACATCCTACACACCCTCGGCATCAGGATACCAGCCACGGATCCCACACAGCTCCCGGTTCCCCACCACATTCACCGCGAACTACTTATTAAACCTGTCCCTAAAAACATGCACCCCACCTACCACGAACCCCGCCGCAGAGCTCGCGCACGGGCGCTCCACAAAAACTATGGCATGGAACCGGATGCCGTTCGGGTGGATGCCGCATGCACAGGCGAGGACGCGGTTGTAGCCATCATGAACCCCTCCCTACAACCGATTGCTACCCTTCACGTATCCCCCACTGCCACTTCGGAGGAGGCTGAAGAGGCCGCTATTGCCCTAGCCATCACGCGCACGGAGGCCCGGTATATACTATCGGACTCTAAATCTGCCATACTAAATTTCGCCCGCGCGAAAGTTCACGTCCCTGCATTTCGCATATTGAACTCCCTCGCCGCACACCCGCCCCGCCACATGGAGCTCATATGTGTACGTGCCCACTCCGGGAATCCCGGAAACGAAGCTGCCAACGCTTTAGCCCGAGGTTCTCTCAACCAGGCACCGGCGGCCTCCGATCTGGGGTTCTCACGCAAGCGCATGCATTCCTTCAGTGAACTGACGCAGGTCTGCAAAGCCGAGCGTCAGCTGTACCCGCCACCCCATCCCTCCCTCGACAATTATCATCAGACACTTTGGAGGCGGCTCCAAACACGCACCTTACCCTCCCCTTATATCCGCTCGCGCTATCACCAAGTCCACACAAGCTCCTCCTGTACCCTCTGCCACCACCCCAAAGCCGCTCTCGATCATATCCTTTTCCTCTGCCCGGCGGATGCTCCCCCACGGGGCCTGGAGCACCTTACCACTTGGGAGGCTTGGGAGACCCTACTGCGCTCCGAGGACCCGGCCACCAAGCAAGCCATCGCCACAGGCCGGGCTGCCAGCGTCATGAGCCTCCGGGACATGAACGTTTGAGTGCAGTGGGGCCATGCGGGGGCCCAAGGACCTGTGCGTCCTAAACTACCCTGTATGTAATAAAGTTTACACCACCTGTAAACAGCCGCCATTTTCGCTCGCAAGGATCGTGAGTGGTTTAAGAGCTACCTTTTTGCTCTCAATTTTGGTCCGAATAACTAGGTGCGCAACGTTTATCACCTCAACCATGTTCTCTACGTAAATAACAGGCGCCAATGACACAAAAATTGTCCGCCAAGGCCGACCAATAGGAGCGGGCAATATGGTGGCATTGTTAGCGTTTTAGTAGAGTTTTATGATTGAGATCGGTACAGAATACGGCCCCTGTTGATATATATTTTGTATACTGGCACCACTACACACTGCACTGATGTAATATCCCATGTTTGTTTTTATTTAGTTCCAGTTTTTTTTCTGATGTTGTACGTTTCTCTCTTTTTGTCTTCTCTTTTCGCTGTGTATTTTTCATGTAAGAGCAGCGTTCGTCATGACTGGTGGGTGGTGGGTTACTGGAGTTTAGTCAAGCGGCAACAAAGCGGCCTTTTCTGCAGTCACCTTTTTTCGCGAAAAATAAAGAATAGATTGAATGAATGAATGAATGAATGAATGATTTATATATTTATTTATTAATTGATTTGTTACGTGCTGACCTCGCAAAAGGTGTGCGGAGGTCCCCCTCTCTACATTCGTATATCACGACAGTCACATCAGGGGATAGATCGGCGGCGGCGAGTGCAATAAACGCAAACTAGAACGCGTGGTCACACGCGAGCATGAACCTCATTATACTTAAGGTACTGATAAATACTGCTTTCGAAGCCGCTGCATCATTAGTGCTACTGCAGAAGTCATCATGCTTGACGCCCAAAGGTGCGCTCGAACACCTGAAAACTTCGCTAAGTTCTTTGTTTCAGAACTGGTAAACCGTTATCAGGAGACTAGCCATGAATAGAAATCGAAGTCGTACGCATGAATTTTTATTAAACTGGTTAAAACTGCTGTTCTGGTTACTGTTTTACGGGATCTATTTCCTCCTGCTAATCACAGTTCGCACGCGTAACGACGCTTATCTGACCGCGTAGACAAGGAGGCTTTTAGTAAAGAGAAGGCGTGCTACCAGCAACTCCAAGTGCAGCATAAAAAAAGGTTCTGTTGAGGAAAATAAAGGCGGAGGGAGAGAAAACTATTGCCGCAAGGGGGCCCTCTCTCCTCCCGAAGGTAGGAAAAAATAATAATAATAATTGGTATTTGGGAAAAGGAAATGGCGCAGTATCTGTCTCGTGTATCGTTAGACTTCTGAACGGCGCCGTAAGGGAAGGGATAAAGGAGGGAGTGAAAGAAGAAAGAAAGAGGTGCCGTAGTGGAGGGCTCCGGAATACTTTTGACATCATGGGGATATTTAACGTGCACTGACATCGCACAACACACGGGCGCCTTAGCGTTTTTCTTCGATAAAAACGCAGCAGCCGCGGTCGGGTTCAGACCCCGTAGGTAAGAAATTAAAAATCGTTTTTTTTTTCGGCCAAGGAAATGGCGCAGTATCTCTCTCACATTTCGGCCGACACCTGAACCGGGCAGTGAGCGCGCCCTCCGACCCGAATTTCATGAGGGACGGGTTCATCTCATTTCTTGACGTCACCCATCCCTTTAGCCTGCAGAGGCGCGCATATCCCCCTCCCCACAAATCGTTAACAAAAGCACAAGAAGTTACCTGGCGCCAACTGTAAACACGCTCCCTTCCGAATACGGCATTGTGTGGCCTCATCTACCCTGTCCAGTACGACCCAAACAGCCATAAATGGGATAAAATGGCACATACCACCACAATCTCTGGAATTGCGCAAATGATCCGCCTCTGGCGGAGTTGATACACCTCCCTTCTGCCGAGCGGAGGGAAGCTGCGCTGGTCAGCTCGGGCCCTAACATTGAAGTACGTGCAATCGAGCGGGCCAATGAGGTCGCCGCCAGCCATGGGCTACTGGCCATCTAGTATGTGTCTCCTGCAACCTGCTCTCGACGAAATAACTGTTTTACAATCCAATCCAACCGCGCCATAAGGGAAGAGATAAAGGAGGGAGTGAAAGAAGAAAGGAAGAAAGAGGTGTAGTGAAGGGCTCCAGAATATTTTCGACCACCTGGATATCTTTAGCCTGCACTGACATTGCACAGCGCACGGGCGCATTGAACATTGGTTTTTGCACCGCAGCTCGACAACACCGATGTTCAAACTTGCAAAGGCGACCTGCGGGCCGCCTTTTCATTCGATTCTCGTTTGAAATGAGAACTGTTGCGAATGACGTCGGTCGCGCTCTTTCGAGAGTTCCCTCTGCTTCGGCTGTATCCTGCGCAGCGCTTGGCCCTCTAAAGTGCACTGGTCCCTCGATATTAGCAATGTACTGCGACGACCTGAGCGAAGAGGACGATATAGCGGCAATGTGCACCGCGGCCGTACAAGGGGCCTGCCAGCCAGCCTGTATGCCGGCCGCTAGCGTCAGAGAAACGCGCTAGTATGTTGTTTGTTTACGTTCATTCCATGCTCTGGAAAAAAATTCGAACATGAATCAATTTTGACGCACGTCGGCCAATACCGAGCTGCTGGATACAAGCAAATTTCTTTTCATAGCCGCTTTGCTGCTGCTGCCAAATGCGGCTAGATCGCCTGGCGTCTGCTTTCTCCGCTGCTGAAGGCGTCGCGGAAGTCGCGTTTATTTTAAAGCGAAAGCTTTACTACTCCAGCCAGCGAGCCATTTCGGCTTGTCGCGCACTTCAGTCGTGTGCTCGGTGCCCGACCTTGAGCCGCCGTTGCCTAGCAACAACCACAGCCGCGCTCCAACAGAAGACGCCCCCTTCGACGCCGCTGGAGTCGCCACTCGCTCCACCAGATGTGCTCCGCTGGATTAGAGGGAGAGGAGGTGTCGCCTCGCGTATATATATATATATATATATATATATATATATATATATATATATATATATATATATATATATATATATATATATATATATATATATATGCGTGCGTGCGTGTGTGTGTGTGTGTGTGTGTGTGTGTGTGTGTGTGTGTGTGTGTGTGTGTGTGTGTGTGTGTGTGTGTGTGTGTGTGTGTGTGTGTGTGTGTGTGTGTGTGTGTGTGTGTGTGTGTGTGTGTGTGTGTGAAGGGAGCAAACAGTCACCGAAACCAGGGTATGGCAGTCTTGATGCCACCGGTTGCTTAAAGGGAGACTGAAGCACGTTTTGCAAAAATTGGGCTTGCGTCGACCCCTTAGTGTTTTTGATGCTGCAAACTCGAATATCTAACTAAAATTGGGTAAAAACATGCGCTAATTGTCGCTTTTAGCAGAAATACGCAGCCGGCGCCTCGGGGCACATCGCGAGTCGCGCCGCCGCCTCTCGATTGGCCAAGAAGACGTGACATTTCGAGGACCGGCGAAGGCCGCGAAGCTGCCGATATGGCTCCAGTGCTGCGTAGGCTGCGTTGCGTGCTGATTGCAGCTCTTTGCGGTGTTGTAAAAGCGAATATAGGACACTTTTGACACTCACGTGAACATCGGTGTTTCACTGTATGTGTTCGTACCAGTTGCGCAGACAAACGACGCAGCATCTCCGTGGCGGGGCGCGAAAAGCAGCCGGGAACGTCTACCGGCGTTGGAAACTTGCTCTGGTACGTAGTACGTCATTTTTCGAAGTTGCATGTCGTTATTGGCAGAAGCTTGATGACTGTCCGATAAATTTCTCGCGATAATTAAGCCACTTCGCACAATGCCTTTCGGACTTTGAGGAAGATTCGGAAGGTCGTTACAGTGCGCCTGTAGTCCACAGAAATGACTAACCGGAATGTGTTTGCTTTCGCTTACCCTACGATGTGTTCTTGATCGTGCCGTCGCATGGTGTGTGAAAAGACCCGCGACCTCATTTTTCTCGCCTGGCAATAGCACAACGTACAAAGCGTTGCATGGAGTAGAAAGTATTATGTTGCCGCACAATTGATTGTGCGTGATCTGAGTGCGTTCGTCTGTTGCGGAGTGATTCGCAATATTGTATTGGTTACGCTGGAGAGCGGCAGTTATACCCGATGCTTGATGCAACGGAAGGCGACTTCGCTAGCTCACATGTACTGTGCCAAGACTCGCTGCCGTCGGTAGGGGCCTCCCTTTCGAAAGGAGCCGTCCACAGTGTTCTCGTAGTTAGTTGTGCATGCGCCGGCCGGCACCATTCGCGAAAAAATTTCCGGTACGTGTCCGATGCCGGTATGCGATTTTTTCGCATGTAGGGTGGCACCCAGTTGTGCATAACCGTATTTTCGCTGTGGCTGCAATATTACTCGTTCATAGCAGGTGTTTGTATGCATGCACAGAATGGAAGATGAGTACTTCTGCTGCATTTATTACGAAGTGCCAGAAATCGCTAGAAGAGGCCTGCTCTGTGCGGCTACTGCGAAATTTATGATAGCTTGTGGTTTAACGCAACAATTTCTGAAAAAAAAAACAGCAAATGCTCCACTGAGTGAGAAATTTGAATCAAGCCTGGGGGAAATTTTAGCACTTTTCATTCACAGGCTATAGCGAAATGCAGTGTAATTGCTGTTTGGCTCATCTGAAAACAAATGAGAAACAGTCGACGCTTTCTACCAAGTTGTCTCTTTGATACAGTCTGAGAAAACCACCTTTTTTCTGTGTTCCTGCAGAGAGGTTTCTACAGAGGTGTGTGTTGTTTCCAGTGCTTGAGGTTTTTGCAAAGTGAGAGCAAGAAAAAGGGTTGTTTGGAGTGAGGACTAATTTAAATTAGCTGGGTCTGCTGAGTTCTGGCAGGTTTTGTTGCTATCACTGTGCAGGAACCTGGCACTAATGTGATTGACATGAAGAAACCACATGGCAAAAAAACAGAATTTTATTCCGCTTGTAAGCCAGGAAAAAGCATTTGTGGTCCTCTAAAAATGTTAATAAGGTGCATTAATTTGTGAAGATTGGCAGAACATCTCTTACCATTCAGCGAGGTCACACAAAATAATTGTGTCCCAATACCAACATGCAAGATAAGACAGCAGGGATTACACGGGTTGTAACTTCAGTCAATGACCATTGCCATTGAGCAGTTATGTACAAGCTGGCCGAACATTGTTTTGCTATAGGTAGTAGGCGACAGCCTCCAGGCATCCAGCATTTCAGTGACTGCATGTGATGATCCACTACACCAGCAGCAAGAAAACAGTTAGGCACATGTTGAACAAATATCAAGTTGCATTTTACTACACTAAATAGCTGTATTGTGGCATTTATTGCCGCCGGTGCCAAGCAAGTATGTCTGAGTTAGCAAAACTTCATTCCTTTATGGGGAGTTGATGACGCTGCCCTAAAATTCTCGATCACTTGAGGCTCTTCAGTATGACAGAAAAAATAAGGCACTTAGGCTGAACTAATACCAACTTGAAAGATGCAGCTGCAGGGATTAAACAAATCGTAGCTTCTACAGCTGAGTGAGTTCGCAAGTCCACTTCAAATAAGATTTTACGTCAGCTAAAATATTTTTTAAAATCTTGGGCATAAATGCAAATATGAGGGCTCCATGCAGTAATTATACGCTCGCAGCATATGGATGCATGCACAGTAGACACTTGTTCAGGGAACTGAAATAAGAGAGAAGGTCTGTTTGGCTTATCGAACGCTTAGAAGGGCAAGCTAAAGCAATAAAACTCTAATCATGTCAGAATTGCTACTGCGAATAATAAAATAAATTAAAAACTGTCACAGAAAAAATAAAAACCATGTTGGAAGCTTGTTGGCAATGCAAAACCTACTTGTGTCAAGGACAAAAAATCACCTCTGAAGAGCTGTAATTGGGGTGAAACTTTCCTTTGTAGTCTGCGCTGACATCTAGCTGTCTCCCTTTTATGGCTTTGGATTGAGGCAGTTGGTCTGTTTGCAGTTCATGCATGGTTAAATGGTTGGACATAGACATCCAACACTGGAAAAAATATCGTTCAACTAAATGTGAAAGATTGAGCTACGTCTACAGTCTGGTGGAAAGTGCCGTAGTCGAGGGCCAACACACTGAACTCCTAGCTATAAATGTGCCTTGTGCCCATTTCTTCACCATCATTGCCCTTCCAATCAATAAGGCCCAAAAAATTGCAACATGTTTACCGCAAAAATGCAGAGCAGAAAGGTGGCAAGAAAAAAAGTTTTTTTTTGTGCTTACCAAATGACTATTCCATGAAGCACACTAAACAAAATGATTGTCTCCTTTCGTGCTAGCCTGCAAATTGTCAAGAAATGCAGAAGCATAGAGCTTTTAAGATCATGCAGATACTGTCGTATACCGTATGGTGTGTTCACCACAGTCTGTCGCTAGTAATATTTTCTAGAAGACAGCAATGGTCGCTAAATATATGGTAGTAGTGCATTGGTTCTTCTTTCGTAATGGCAGATAAGAAGTATGGGAGATTTAAATCTTAAAAAAATAAAATGAAGGGAGAGCCACAGTCCAGCGACCAACGTTCCAACAAGAGGACTTGTCTGTCAGGTCAAGTGCGGTCATCATTGGCGGAATTTATATAGGCTCTTCACTCTAAGGAGAATGAACTGGGGTTATGGTGGGGAGTGGAGTGAGGAGGGTGGGAAGTTGGCGCACTTGGTCTTCAAACAGCTCTTGTCTGGCCATGGAGGCTATCACCTACAGGTAGGAGAGAAGCAGGTTAATAGCCATACTGACATGAAAAGAGTGCAAAAACAGACCCCCCTTTTAAAAAAATATGCAACAGAATCAAAATGCACAATGGCAATAAAACAGCAAAAGGTAAAAAAAAGCTAAAGGAAAAAAAATGCTATAAAGGAAAGGATAGAGGGGTTAAAGTGATTATCAAGGTTGCATTCTTTTCCTTTACAATCTACACAATCCCCAGCATATAGTGCACAGTGGTCTACATACTTTCTAGTGGCTGCATGATTTTTCCTACTCTGCCTTCTTATGTTTAGTAATATCTGTTTTTCTTTTTTTTTTTGACGAACCAAACATTTTGGTAACTAGTTCTCTCTAATTAAAGTATACGGTGCATGTCATCACATCCTTTGCTGTACATTTTTACCTGTCACAATGGCTATCAAGCCACATTCAGATTTGGGACATGCGGTAAAGCCCATACTACTTACCAGTATTTTCTCTGCAGATGGTAAGAAACTGATCATTGTCTGTTGAACCTTGACTTTCTTTTCTCGAAAAGGTTCTCTTTTGGGGCCTTTGGAAAACTGCTGCTGAGTGGTGGACGAGATTCTGGAGCAGTTTTCCTCTCCTGAGGCTGCATGCTCTCAGCCATGGCCGCAACCTTGTCGAGGAAGCGTTTGACGTTGCCTGTGTGAGCATTTCATCTTGTAGCTTGTACAATATTCACTTTCTTCGTGATCAAATAAACTAGGTGGTGCAAGCTTATCATGAGTGGGTGGCTCCTTTACTGGACAAGCTGTTGGGTCACCACTTGCTGCCTTTGGGTAACGCACACACCATCGAAGTGTGCCACCCTTTGTGCGTGCAGACCACGTCCACTGTTCTCGTTGTAGTGAAGTACAGCAAGTTGGGTCCTGAAAAAGTTGCATAGGACAGTGTTAAAACGTGTTATCTTGTAACATATGTAAACAGTCCAACTGTAAAGATCGTGTGACAATAGAAGGCCACTGATGGGCGTTGAGCACAACACCATGTTAGCAATTAGTGCTTGAAAGCACCAAGAGCACGCGTGATGAAAATACTAGAGGAGCAAAGTACTACTTTTGAAGAGCTATGAGAACAAAGCATCGCCTCAGTTGCCAGGCGGATTGAAAATGAAAATGCAGTGCTTGCATGGTGAACACAGCCGAAACTCTAAATGCCCACAAAGTGGCGGCATGTAAAATCCCTTCCGATTCGGTCGACTGTGTTTTTAATTTCTGTTTAGACGACATAAGAAATGATGCAACTATTGACAATTTCAGTAAGTGTAATTTAAGATGGGCACCTGTTCATATAGTTGTGGCACGTGCCTACATGCCTTTCACTTTTTCTACAGATGCATGTCTAACATTTTGTTTAACACAATTGTTTTGTTATATCGATGGCTTCTGACTGTAAAAGTAGAGAATAGAAGACAACAGCTTACCTGTCCCTCATTCCCAAATACGAATAATGGTAGGTCTTCGGTGCAAAATGCACTACAAGGCTATGAAAAGCCTCTAATCCATAGGTTTGATGTCTAGTAGATAGCCGCGGCATGTCTTGTAGAAGGGCCTTAGAATTTGCAATGTCTTGAAGCTTCTGGAAACCCTTTGATTCTAAAAAGAAACGGCCATTATCATCTCTTTGTAAAGCTCTAAGTGTGCGGCTTGCTGCATGCTTTGCATCAACCAGTTAAAAAGTGTTTCAGTACACCTGTAAATAAACTTGTGTTCAGTAATGCAAATCTTATAAGTTTCGATAGTTTTAATAAATATTGGTATTTGAGGTGCACTGTAATAAATGGTATGGAAGAAACTGAAACAGCCATTATTTACTTAGCTCATGAAGCTTTTCATTTAAATCCTGCTGCACTGCACAGGTTGCTGAAATCTTAGAATCCAGTCTATTATCTCAACAACCATAGGTTTCCATCCTCTCCATTGCATTCCCTGCCATTTCCTCTTGATTTCTACCCGGATATCATTAACTCGTTTGTTCACTTACCCACTCTGCTCTCTTCATATCATAATCTTACACTTTTCAGTTTCACAGCTTGCAACATTGTACTCAATCTAAGTTCAACTTTTTTGCTAATTTTGTTTCTGCACCATAAGTGAGTACTGGTAAGATACAGCTATTCGACAATTTCCTCTTGAGCGATACTGGTAAATTACCATTCATGATTTCAGCATACTTGTTAAATGCACTGGTCCTTGTTCTTATTATCCTGTTTCTTTCAATCTCATGGTCTGGAACTGCAGTCATTACCTACACTAATTAGACCTCTTCCCTTCCCACATTTAGTGCTTCGCTGCCTATCATAAACCACTGCTCGCTTCAGAGACTGTTGGACGTTACTTAAGTTCTATGCATAATGTTTTTAGACCCACTGTTCTGCTTTGCCTGTCGAGGTCATCGATAATGCTTTGCAGTTTGTTCCGAGTTCATTTTTCGAAAGTGCTAAAACAAAACGGACAAAGAAGGAACACACATGGACAAGCGCTCATCGCTGTCTGTTCCTTCTTTGGCCATGTTGTTTTAGCGCTTTCGAAAAATGACAAACATGCACCAACTAGCCCGATTCGCCACTCTTCTGGAGTTCCGAGTTCTTTAGCAAGGCAACGTGATCACCAAATTTCATTAACTCTTATCGCCAGTTCTTCTAATTTGAGGTCTGTGAATACCTCCTGTAAACACGCAGTGAATAGTACTCTAGAGATTTTGTGTCCCTACCTGAAACCCTCTCTTATAGGAATTTTATTCCCTTATGTGGTTATGATGTCCCTTATGTGGTTAAGAAGTGACAGCCATTTGGACACAATGAGTTCTGCTTTGCCTTCGATGGATGCTGCCGCCCAATAGAGATGGTTGCACACAGACTTAATCCAGGGTGCAAGTTCCTTGCAGTTATTTTGTTTCGCAGCTGTGTGCAGTTTCTTGGTGATACCTAAAATGCATTTTAAAAAAATAGAACTAATGTAATATATTCCATAAATATGCTGAAAGTAACATTTTATCAGCCACCGTAAAGCCACAGCTGCTGGATACCTTTTGCCATGTGCCACGCGTCGAACTCATGGATGATTGCAGCTTTGTTGTTGCGGAGAAAGCACTTGATCTGTGTATGACGGTTGGTCACCAGCACTGCTACCCTGATGCTCTCACTCTCCAGAAAAGAAGGCCTTGTTTCAGGCCTTCTAACTCCATGCAACAGCTGCCGCCAGCATCACTGGACTGTGGAATGATAATGGCAAAGGATATTGAGTGATGTGCAGCGTGTCTACCAATTAAAAAAAAGACTGCATGTATTGAGGTCTCTCCTTCCCAGCTGTAACTATTTTTGAGAAAATAAATCTTTGTATTTCTAACAATTGTAGTGCTGCGCTGATGCTTCATCTACCAGCACGGGGATACAAGGCTAAGTCAATGATAATGCATGTGCTGTAGAAAGAAGTCATGATATTTAAATGTTGCGTTACAGTTCATTTGGCGGCATTAGTGAGCTATAGAAATTTACAGAACGTTGTTGTAGCAAATTGGAAACGCACCTGCACGACTTCAAAATGCAAGACTTTGTGGCGTTCAACGTCCATCAGAGTATACGTGCCATATTTAGCACTAAATCCTGGTGAATCAGCACGTCCATCTCCAGCAAGGTTCACCTGTTGGCCTTGCAGCTCTTGCAGCAGACTTTTCTGCTCTTCTTTCCAAACCTGAAAAAAAAAACTGCACATTGAACCTTGACCATGCAAAGAAAGCTGGAAACTTCTTCACAATGACTCCTTACCCTGTCAATTGCAGGCCACAGATATGAACGCTGGATTGAAAAAAATGTCCTGTTGCTCACAACCGGTACACCAATTGAGGCCAGCATTCTCAGTGTAGCTGTTGGGTTGCATCCAGAGAAGAGAACTGCTGCGCAAAGCTGCAGGTTGAGCATCGGCTGCTGTTTTTCTACGTCCTGGTTACACCAGTAAATGAAATGGCCAGATGCACACTCCCCATAAACTTCTAGAAGTGTGCCTTCACACTCGAATCTGACTGTACGAGGTGCGAGGCACTCTGTGCACAGCTGGAAAAGCTTCCAAAGGTACTTCTCCTGCACGAAAAAAATTTTGTTGCCGGGTTCATCTGGGGAGTTTCCGACACAACCCTGCCTGGAAGCGAATGGGCAAAGTTTCAATCGCACTGGACAGCCTAAACACACTACCTTGCATGAAAAACATTAGAAGTCAATGTTTATGGCACCAGAGTAAAAGTAAGGCAAACAGGTTTTTATCATACCGTTAATAAATCGCATACTTCTCTTCAAATTCTTCGCATTGACTGTAGTCCTCATCATCGTAGTTCTCATCTCCACCTTCGTCTTCTGCGCTGTCATCATTTTCAATGGCATCTCTTTGGATTGGCACGGTCGTTTGAGTGGCTACATTTATCATGGGGCTGCCAACCTGAATGCCAAAAATCATGTGATATGTGCAGCTGCATTTAGTAGTTGTTACCACTGCACGCAACATAGAATATGCGGAAATTTTAGTACAACTGAAAACCTCTATAACGCTTTGCCCCCTTCCCCGTCATTATTGTACAAATGCATGCATCAAAAATGTACGCTGATTGTGGAGGCACATACCGATAGATACAGTGTGTGGTTTTGTCTGAGAGGTGTGATGCCATGCTTCTTTTCCCACATGCCTGTACAGCTGTGCTTTTTGTCGCTGGCCGCATCGTTGCTTGGACAGACTTGTGTCTTCCCTCACAAGACTCCTGTCAGTTTGACCTCCAGCATTGCATCATTTGCTGAATCTGCAATAGTGAGCAGGTTATCATATAATGTGTAAGGCGTCAATGCCTTGTACTACTCTGCTTGCTGAAGATTGGCCATTACCAGTGAGAGCGAGGATAATTAGTGAATTTTACACGCCGAAGTTTTCATGTGGTATTGCACAGAGATCTGCTCCAGCTTCTGTTGTGACATCTGCAGCACAGACAGACATGATTTGATGCACAGTATAGGCATGCACAACTAAATGTTCAGACTGAATGTAGCGTCATTACCTGTTGAGCTACCAGAGGGACTGCCCAATTTTCGATCAAGTTTTTCCACGCATGATCTTTCTCCAAGCAGTTCTGCAAGGACCTGAAAGGATAAAAAGCGTACTGGATTACTGAATTGCTCTTTACTGAAAATTTTTCTATCAAAGCAAGAAAACCGCGTATGCGAAGTCGTTCTCGGCTGTTAGATGATCATCGAAATGTATGTTTACATCGTAAGAATACTATGACGCCTGCCGACTTATCGCATTTGCATAACCACATCGGAATTGGACAGATTTAAAAAGTGTGAAGCTATCGGTTAGGGACATAGGGGAATAGCGAGGCGCCAGTGCGCATGCGCAGGTCCATTACCATTATAATTGCCCGTCCCGTCTGCACGCGAGGAATCATCAGCAGTGTTTCATTGATGAGTTAAGTGACGTTTAGCGCAGGGGTCTCTAAAGCATGTCCCCTTGCGCGAGAAAAGGAAACCCGAGTACAGCCGCGCGGCGCTGTGCCCGTACCATCGCGGGATCGCTCTCCGCGTGCGCTACTCGCGGTCAACGCTTCATGCAAAGCCCCACACGCAGATGAGACCAGAATTGCTGCAGAGTAATGAATTTAAAATCGGAAGTAGAAGCACTCACCTCATGTTTCCTTCTTTTAGCAAATACACTTCTTGGCGGTGGTGGCATGCTTCTTTTGTGCAAAAATAGTGAAGGAACCGCGTCATGGTTCAGCCGGGCCCCTTTGACAGAAACCCCTAGCGATCGCATTAGGGACAAGCTCTGCACGTAGTCGCTGTCACGAAAGTGCTTCGAGCAGAATACGCTTGCTTTGGTCGGCTTGAAACTCTCCCTCTTCACAGCAACGACCCACTGCGCTGCGAGCTTTTGATCTTTCGGGAAAGTGTGGAAGACGACATCGTCGCGGCCGTAGGTGCTCGTACACCCGAACGCACAGCAGTACCTCATGTTAGGTCGGCGGCACGTGGTCGGATGCTCAAAACTTGGCTGAAATACTTTGGGATCACGACCACAACGCAGGCAACACGAGGAACAACGCGCGCTGAAAGCACGTTCGGGTGACTCGGAGGGTCTCTGGCTCCTCATAATGACGTCACACGGGCCGACAAGGAGGAGGTTTTCCTCTCTGCTGTTCTCTCCTGCGCTCCCTCGGGACGCGGGAGATTTGAACGGTGCGCATTCAATCTGTGACTGTGGCGGTGCTTTTGCAACAACTGAAAAAATAACTTTACAAGCATGATCAACAATGAGTATACTTCAAAAGCCTAGAAGGTTAGCAGATTTGAAAACCGCATCAGTCTCCCTTTAAGAGGGCTCTCGCACAGTTTCCGCCCTCGCCGTTAGATGACTTCCACGTCAGGCTCGCGTTATTACAGGACGTGCTACGTCCTCCGCTATGGACGAGGGTGGCGCTGGTGAACACTCTCAAGGTTCGCGTACACCAAATAAACATAAATACCCAAGAGAGCAGCATATAGGACAGCCGTCGCCATAGCTCAGTTGGTAAGAGCACCGGACGCGATATTCGGAGGTCGTGGGTTCGCATCCCACCGGCGGTATGGTTATTTTTTCTGCGGCTTATGAGTAATTTTCTTTAAGCGATTCATTAATCTAAGTAATATTATCCCACTGATAAGCACAACACATTAAAAAAATTAAAAAAATTACGTTCCCCTATGAACCTTGGTTTCGTTGACTGTTGGCTCCCTTCATAAGTTTGTCATACGGGCCCCTCGTTTACTTTACCTTGTCTGCTAATATATATATATATATATATATATATATATATATATATATATATTGTGAAGAAGGTGATGAGCCAGCGCGTCAGCCTTATTGTTATCACCACATGTGTCTGTGCCTGACCTAGTTGGTAGTGGTAGTGGTTTTTTTGATTAAAATAATAGTAAAAATGAAGGAAAAATTTTTTGCTAGCCCCGGCATCTGCCATCGATACTGAAGCACCTGAGCTGGGGCAGCGGAAATAAAGGATAGCAGGCATAACGGAGAAATGAAATGAAAGAGTTGAGGGGACATGGAGAGGATAGGGGAGGAGTAATATGTACAAACTATTTACAAAATAAGAAATGTGTCCAGGTTCTGCGCGTGATTAGTTAATTTTAGAGGAATTAAAAACACGTGCACAGCACTGTGTTGGCTACAACTGGAGTGGGGCGTCCAGTTATTAATCGTTCAAGGTAGAACTCGCGGAGCGTTCGGTCACTGCGTGTAACTACCTGACGGAGAACAGACAGGACGTCAAGTCCGTTTGTTCGAGGAATACACAGAGGCCCACCAAAGTTCGCTCACGAGAGCGCGCTCTACCCTGCGGCCGCAATAGCGTCTTGATGGAGTCTGGTAGTATGCCGTGCGCCCTATAGGCCGCGAGCATATTGCGACGAGCATCGGCGAACGCGGCACAGTGAAGGAGCAGGTGTTCTAGTGTTTCCACTGCACCGCATCCGTCACACACATCACTCGTCGTGATTCCGTGACGCTCCCGTCGTTCCCCGGGCCATACGCAGCCAATGCGCGCGCGGAGGATCATTGCACGTTGTAACCGTGTAAGTGCGCGACAGCCGGTGATACTGTCGATGCGCTCACCTCCTGCGATGCGTGGGTCGGGGTGCTACCTTCGGAGATTGTCGTGGATGGCCGCACGTACGTCCTCCAGCGCCAGGGGCAGATCGCTGGCAGGTAGTTGGTGTGCAGCGGTCGCGAGGTCGTCAGCTTCTTCGTTGCCGGCGATGCCGCAGTGACCGGGCACCCACTGTGCACGCACGGCACATCCTCTCTGCGCGAGGCGCTCGATGCGCGAGCGAATTTCCGGCACTAGTGGGGTACCGCGGCCGTTAGATTGCAGGCGGCTGAGGGCGGAGCGGAAGTGGCACAGCAGAGCACTCCTGGGCGGCGGAGGGCCGAGGGTGAGCAGCAGGTTCAGCCCGAGCCGGATCCCCATCAACTCCGCCGCGGTGGAGGAGCCCAGGAAAGTTGCGTGTTGCTGGCTGTGCAGTCGCAAGGCAGGGATGGTAGCCGCCGCAGCAAGGGAGTAGCTGTCGCGGGCCACTGAGCCGTCGGTGTACACGAGTAGATGGTCCTGGAGCTCCTCGTGTATGACGGCTCTGGCCAGCTGCTGCACAGCCCAGAGGGGTGTGCTCCGCTTTCCCGCAATGCCGACGATCTCTCGCTGTACCTCCGAGGCAGCAGGCCAGGGCGCGCAGGAGACGTAGGGGGGTGGGCCTTGTGTCAATTGCTCATACCTGGTTGCCCTCGGATTGTTCTCGCCCCTGCTTCCTTACTCCCAGGTCTTTTAAATAAACTTCCGCCTTACATTTGGTGGAGGTGCCGGGTAACAGCCCTGGAACTGCGCAACCGCACTCTCCCGCCACCTGCGATGCCTCACGACGTTCAACATCAAGCCGTGCAAGTGGGCCGAGCTGTTCCCCGCGCCGCCTCCCTTCGCTAACGGGACCCGGCCATATTCAGTGGGACCGATGAGCAGGATGTCGAAGATTGGCTCACGTCTTACGAGAGGGTGAGCCTTTACAATAAATGGGACGATGCCACCAAACTAAATAACGTAATTTTTTATCTCACCGGCGTGGCTAACCTGTGGTATCGGAATAACGAGGTGGACATCCGCACCTGGTCTGCTTTCAAGACAACCTTCCCCGAAGTGTTTGGTCGTCCTGCTGTTCGGAAATTCCGCGCCGAACAACGCTTGCATGAACGGTCTCAGCAGGTCGGCGAAAGCTTTACCAGTTACATAGAAGATGTCATTGACCTATGCAAGCGTGTCAACCTCAACATGTCAGAAGCTGACAAGATTAAACACATTTTGAAGGGTGTTGACGATGACGCCTTTCACATGCCGGTAGCGCGCGACTTGCGCACCGTTGCTGAAGTCGTCACCCTCTGCCCAAGCTTCGAGGAGCTGCGGAAGCAGAGGCCCCTGACTCGACAGCACCCTCGACAGGATGAGTCGCTTGCTGGACTGAAACCAGCTCCTGACACCTCAGCGCTGCTGCAACAAATCAAAGACTTTGTTCGGGAAGAAGCGGCGCGTCAGCTTTGTCTTCTGCCGAACCCTACAGGGCAAGCTCCAGATTTGGCTCCGGCCCTTCGACACACCATCCAAGAGCAGGTTGCCGAGGCTCTTCCACTCGCCTATCCGCCACCACCTGTCGCCGCTCCACTGACATATGGCGAAGTTGTCGGCCAGACGCCGCCCTCTATGGCTGCTCAATTCAATTCAATTTCATTTTATTCAACATCTTTAGGATGTTGGGTGCGTCGACAAAAAGCCAGAGAGAAGGCTTGAAAGAGTCGACGCACCCTACATTGACTTGACAGCGGCATCAGGATGGTATACAGTGTGTCATATGTTAATAACAGGATCATTACATGAATATGAAAATAAAATAAAACGGCAAGTAAGCCTACAGGAAATAAAATACAAATAATAAGTACAACTCTCAGTCGCTAATAAGTACAACTCTCACGGTACCTAAGTGCATACAAATTTAGATGCCTTATTTAATGAGGACGGAAGAGTGTGTGAAAGCATTTGGCGACCATTATTCGCACGAGTTTTCGGCACGAACCATGTAAAACCAGTACGGGTGGCATATATCAGTTGTTTACATTTTAAGTTCGACAGGTGCACCATAAATAGATTATTTTTTTCTAATACTTGTTTTATACCGCCTCAGTAGTATAGATTCAAAGACTTGGGGAAGGGGGGTGATGCGAAGCGATGAAAAGATCGGTTCCGTATGTTCAAACCGTGAAGCGTTAACAATATTTCGAACAATTTTCTTTTGAAGTAAATTCAACCGTTTGGTATTCATAAGCGATGTTGTTCCCCAGACCAGAATACAATAGTTAGCAACAGAGGAAAACAGTGCGTTGCACAGCATCAGCTTAATATGCTTTGGAAAGAGGTATCCTAGGTGGGACACCATACCAGCAGCCTTGGACAACTTGTCCCTGACTTTTTCAACGTGTTCATCCCATGATAAATTTTCATTAAAAAGCACTCCTAGGCTTTTGACCGTAGGAACTATTTGAATGACTGAGGAACCCATTTTTATATGAACTTGTGAGACAGCAGGATCCTTATTACGAGGTCTAAAAAGTACAGCTTTGCTTTTTCCGGTGTTTTTGATCAGTGAATTGGACTCAGACGACTCTTGAAGTTTCTGCAAACAATCTGTAGCTTGCTGTTCAAGATCTCGCACATGTGCTGATCGGAAAAATAGAGTGGTGTCATCTGCATATATGACAAAAGTTGGAAGTTTACTTATACAGACTATGTCGTTTACATAAAAAAGGAAAAGCAGCGGTCCCAATATACTGCCTTGCGGCACACCAGAAGACAGATGTATAAACTTTGATGACTCGTTGTCTACTGTTACTTGTTGGACACGGCAACTAAAGTATGAGGTAATTATTTGATGAAATGTTCCGCGAAAACCATAGTATTCGAGTTTCGCCAACATTGTGCTGTGATTGATGCGATCGAACGCTTTCGAAAAATCAATAAAGATGCCGAGAGTGAAAAGTTTTTGTTCAAAGGACTCTAGATTTAGTTCTTTTTGGGTTAGAAGCGCAGTTTCTGTAGAAAAGTTTTTCCTGAAGCCATGCTGGCTAGGCGTTAATATGTTACATTTCTCGCACAAACTGGACATTCGCTTCTATAATATTTTTTCAAAACACTTTGAGAAAATGGGGAGGATAGAAATTGGCTGATAATTGGACAGGTCATTTTTGTCTCCACCCTTATGAACAACGGCTACTTTGGCAATCTGCAATCGTCGGGGAAACACCGCATGTTCGAGGCAGCAATTAAAAATGTGCTCTAAAACTGGGCTAATTACATCGGCTACATATTTTATTGGTTAGAGTTTAAGATCGTCTATGTCTCGTGACCTGCTGTTACGGAGAGTGCGTAGGCAAGTTTTGATTTCATTGGCGTCCATTGGCATCAACAATGCAGTGGAAGAAACCCGCGAGTCGAGGCATTTGATATCCTGGGGTCCGTGATTGCCATCTACCAGTGACGCGAAGAAATCGTTAAATTTTTCTGCCAAAGGTTTCCCACTGGCTGGTGTGTTATCAAACAAGACCTCAAGCATTCCGCTTTCATGTCCACCTGGGTTTAAAACTTGATTTATTGTTTTCCATACAAGGTCACTCCTTTTAATTACGTCTGGATTAATTAGTTTTTCCATATACTCTTGCTTTGTTTGGCGTAGAAAAGAAGTGACTTGGTTTCGATACGCCTTAAAACGTGCTAGGTCATCGAGGGATCGGCTTTTAATAAAGCAGTTGTAAAGATTCAATTTTTGTTTTACCATTTCAAGGCATTCTTTTGTTATCCAGGGCTTGCAGGCCTTGCGGGGTTTTTTATGTCACAAGTGGAAAATTTTTGTCATAGACAGACTTAAATGTAGTAATGAAGGCACCATATGCATCCTCTGGATCATTATTTCTGAGCACGAGGTGCCAGTCCACGCCTGCAAGTGCTGCGCAAAAGGAATTTATTTCGGCCTGGTTTATACGTCGATATTGTACCGCGGGAAACTTACGTTGTTTTGGGGGTGTAAAAGAGTCTACAAACATGAATATGGGTAGGTGGTTACTTATCCGGGCATTAATGACTCCTGAATGAAGACAGTCAGCTGGATAGTTACTAATGAAGACGTCAATTGCCGTCGCTGCCTGCGGCCGTGTGGGGTTAATTATGACAGTAAATCCGTTGCTGTGCAATATGCAGTCGACCTCACGTTTATTTGTAGATTGAGATAGAAAGTCTATGTTAATATCACCGCCTAAAACTAGATTAAGGTTGTTTGCGGTGATCCATTTCAGATATTCATCAAGAAAGCCGATGAAATTAGAAATGCTGCCTTTAGGAGGCCGGTATATAACGGAGAAGATACTACTACCGCGTTGCAACGACAGTATTTCGTAGTCCTCGTGGGTTATAGTATAGTCGGTAAGAATGGTGCATTTTAAAGTTTTTTCGGTTGCTATCAGGACACCACCGCCTCGTTTACCAGTACGGTTTTGCACATGCGTGTTGTAGCCGGGCAGGCGCAAAGCTTCGTTACTACTTTCATACCAAGTTTCTGTAATCATTATTACATTGAAACGGAGGCTCAGTGTGCAAAAAAATGCTTCCAATTCATCGCCCTTGTTTCGCAATGATTGCGCATTCAGATGAAAGAAGGACACAGCATTCTTTTTCTGTGCAGATATAGCACAAAGGTCAGAAGGCAGAACGAATGTGTACATCTTGGGGGTCGTTGTACTTTTAGGTATCAGAAAAAGCGTGGCGTCTATGCTATCTTATCCAGCTCTCGCTCACGGGCGATACGCACAATCGTCGACCACTCTGTTTTCCTAGCAAGAATGTGGCCGTTCTGAGTCCAAACAAATTTCCACTTCTGCTCCTTCTTCCGCGCTACTGCCATGCCCAGCAATTTCTTGAGCAGGGGACACAAGTGCTCATTAACATACACAGTATCCGAACCATTGTAACCGAGGTCTTCAGCTACGAGCTTTGTTTTTTTAGCTTTTGCCAGCACAGTGTCGCGCTTTCCTCGCGTTTTGAACATACGCGGACGTCGTCGCCAGACCTCGACCGCCTACCTATGCTTTGCCTCCAACACCTGCGCGAGCGGTGGCTCCTTCTCTTCGGCCGGCTCCGCGAGTCAGCAATCCCTGCCGCACCATCGACAACCGGCCTATCTGCTACAATTGCGGCTTGCCTGGTCATGTGGCCTGGCTTTGCCGCCGCCGTGTCCCAGTCTACGTGCCACCTCCTCCAGCTCCCGCCTACTGGCTTTCCACGAGTCAGTACTCCGGATCTGCTGAGCCGCCGTCTAGTGGTCCTTTTTCTCCTGACCGTTCAGCCCTTTCTAGACGCCGAGGCGCCGCTCCGTTTCTCCTATGCGGCGTCGCCCCAATCTCCCTCAGGAGGAAAACAAGGTGCCACAGTTCCTGAGGGGAGAACTGCGTCCCCGTCGAACTTTCCAAGGCCTCACATATAACCTGCTAATCTGATCGAATTTTCTTTGTCGAGGGCATTACTGTCTTGGCCCTTGTGGACACCGGTGCTGCGATTTCTGTTATTGACGAAAAGTTTTGTACTTCGTTGAAGAAGGTAAAGACGCCGATTGCTGGACTGTCGCTGCGTACGGCCAGCGCTGAGCACATCAATACGTCCGCAGCGTGTACCGCTCGAGTTGTGATTCAGGACTCCGTCTACACGATAGTATTCGTTGTGCTGCCTTCCTGTTCCCATCCTGTTATTCTGGGCTGGAATTTCCTTTCCGCCCATGAAGCTATCATCGGCTGTGCTCGAGCAGGAGTCGGGTTCTCTTCTCTGCCCAATCCTTTTCTGGACGCTACTCCCCCTGTTGGCTGTGTTAAAGCCCTCGCCGCCGAAGACATCGACATTCCCCCATGCTCTTCCGTTCTTGTACACTTGTCTTGCGACTTATCGGTGACGACACTGTCCTCTTTATTCCAGGCCATACTTTTCTGCACCGCAAGTGTCTCCCTCTGCCATACGCCGTACTGACTGTGTCCGCTGGCCTTTCGATACTTTTGGTTTCTAACCCGTTTTCCTGCCCTCCCGCTCTGCGCCTTGGTGAATGCCTCGGCAGTGTGCAGCCCATCGCATTTCTGCTCATCCGCGAGGAGACCGACGATGCACCGCTCCTCGCCATGAACGCGCTCAGCCCTCCTGCCTGTACGCCAGATCGCTCTTCTACCGAATTGTTCTTGCGCTCCATCGACTCCGATCTTCCCCCGCCGCAAAGAACACATCTTCTGGCCCTCCTTCATCAATGTCGCTCTTCCTTCGACGCTCAGCAAACTTCCTTTGGCCGAACTTCCACCGTCACCCATCGCATCGACACTGGTGCCCACGCGCCGCTGCGGCAGCGCCCCTATCGTGTGTCTCCAACCGGGCGCCAGACTATTACAGAGCAGGTCGCCCACGTGCTTCAAAACGGTGTCATTCAGCCCTCAAGTAGCCCTTGGGCATCGCCTGTTGTCCTTGTGAAAAAGAAAGATGGCTCCATACGCTTCTGTGTCGATTACCGCCGCCTTAATAAGATAACGCTCAAGGATGTCTATCCGCTCCCCCGCATAGATGACGCTCTGGACTGTTTGCAAGGGGCGGAGCTCTTTTCCTCTTTCGATTTACGTTCTGGGTACTGGCAGGTCCCCATGGAAGCGGCTGATCGTCCCAAAACTGCTTTTGTGACCCCCGACGGATTGTATGAATTTACTGTGATGCCATTCGGCCTTTGTAATGCCCCTGCAACCTTCGAACGGATGATGGACACCATTTTCCTTGGACTCAAGTGGAAAATGTGTCTATGCTATCTCGACGACATTGTCGTCTTTTCCCCCGACTTTGAAACCCATATATCCCGCCTGAAGCACGTTTTGACCTGTCTCTCTGACGCAGGCCTGCAGCTCAACTTGAAGAAATGCCGTTTTGCTGCGCGTCAGCTGACAATTTTAGGACACGTTGTCTCTAAGCAAGGCGTTCGTCCTGACCCAGCTAAACTTCGCGCTGTCGCAGAATTTCCCAAACCCACTTCGATCAAAGACTTGCGCAGCTTCTTAGGTCTGTGCTCTTACTTTCTGAGGTTTATTCGCAACTTTGCTTCAATTGCTGCGCCTTTAACACAACTGTCCGGCAGTTCCGACTTATCTATGTGGTCTCCGGCATCCGACGATGCGTATAGAACTTTGCGCCGCTTCCTCACAGCGCCGCCCATACTGCGCCATTTCGACTCGACCGCTCCTACCGAGGTCCACACGGACGCCAGTGGTGTCGGCCTCGGCGTCGTACTCGCCCAGCGCATCTGTGGTTTTGATGAATACGTTGTTGCCTACGCAAGCCGCACACTTACGAAGGCTGAAACTAATTACTCCGTCAGTGAAAAAGAGTGTTGGGCATCGTATGGGCCCTTGCCAAATTCCGCCCGTACCTCTATGGCCGCTCTTTTGACATTGTGACGGATCATCATGCGCTTTGTTGGCTATCTTCCTTGAAAGACCCATCCGGCCGCCTTGCCAGGTGGGCTCTTCGTCTGCAAGAATATGACATCCGCATGGTCTATCGTTCCGGCCGCAAGCATCAAGACGCTCATGCCCTGTCCCGCTGCCCCCTTCCAGCCGAGATCGCCAGCCTTTCCACCTATGACGTCTCCCCGTCGTCCCTTTACATCAGCGACATGCCCTCAGCGCAACGTACTGACCCCTGGATCGCCTCTCTTCTCGACTTTCTCTCCAACCCCACGACGAGCCACCGGAGCATTGCGCTTATCAAGAAAGCAACGCTCGTGCTGATTTTTGCTTTTCGAAACAGGTAAAGTTACGATGCATGGACTACCAGATGCGTCACTCCAGCCTCGAGCATTGAGAATGCCACCAACAGCAAAAATAAGACCCTGCGCTGGTGTATCGTACCTGAAGTTTTAATCCTTATAACACAGGTTCACCTTTTTTTAAGGAGTAAATCAAAATCAAGACGAAAGTAAAGGAAAAACCGTGAAGGGCCATGCGTTTTTTAGCGGGCTTATCATGCTGTTGAGTGCCATTAGCAACGAATGAAACTACAACAAGAAAAACTGAGACGGTAACAGAAAAACGCGAACATATTAGCTCCTGGATTTGAAATACAAGCGAGGTCGAATAATATTTCAGAAGTCTTCACGCCTTAGAAATTAAAAAGGTAGCAGCTAGTATTTAGCCCACCCTGGCTAATAGTGGCGTATCTTGCAGCCCGTGGTTCAGTTGTCTTCTTCGCGTTTCATTTCTTGCTGATAGTACGTGGATGAACAACTGAAAATAAGTGTTCTTCCGGAAACGCGTCTTTTTCTTACTGTGCTGTTTTGCTGGGGAAGTGCCCTCGTCACACTTCTATGCTTCATGAGCTGCAGTTCTCGGGAGTGTTCCTTTGAAAAATGACTTCTCGTTTGCTGAGATTGCAACGCATGTAAAAACTCCACGCGAGGGAAAATTAATCCGGAGCCCTCCACTACGTTTTTTGCACTGCTTTCCGGCCTCGGCACTTAAAAACCGACAAAATCTTTCACGGTATATATATATATGATGGTATAAGGAGCAGAAGAAAAGCATGCGACGCATATGTTAAAATTTTCCACACACTATCACCGCAAATCTGCATGCTTTAATTATTTAGAGCATTCCGATCCAAGCTCTTGAGAGGCAGATCTAGTCGCTCTGTTGTTATCCGGTGCTACTCGACGTGTGTACAGCTTAACGAACCCCATATGCAAGAGACGGTGCTGACACAAAACGCTCACTTCCCAATTCTAATATTTCAACTTCCCAAAGCGACTCAGGCTACGAGGGACGCCGTAGAGAAGGGCTCCAGAAATTTCATACACATGGGGTTCTTTAACGTGGACTGACATCGCACAGCACAGGGGCCTCTAGAATTTCGCCTGCATCGAAATTCGACCGCCTTGGTGGAGTTTGAACCCACAACTGTCGCGTCAGCAGCTGAGTGTCATAACCACTCAGCCACCACGGCGGCTGCTGACGCGAATCAAAAACACCACACATTATTGAGGAAGCCCAGCTGAAAGCAAAGGATTTGCTAAAACAGAAAGGAAAAAAGCAGCGCTAACGAATCGCTCTAGCGGCGCGGAAAAAGAAGCGATGCGGGACGAGCAAACCTTTGGCACTCCTTCTCATGTTACAAACGAACAGCCGAGCGCGCCATTCGAGCGCGTTCTTGAAAAGCGTGTGGACGTATGCGCAGCAGCTTTTCATGCCAGCGAACAAACGGAACCTAATGAGTGCTGCAGTTCTCTTTAAATCGAACCTCTGCAGATATTCTGCTGAAGGAACAAAATATTATATATATATATATATATATATATATATATAAGTTAAAGGAAATGAGGGGCCCGTTTTGACAAATTTATGAAGGGAGCCAACAGTCACCGAAACCAAGGTGCATAGGGGAACGTTAATTTTTTTTTTTTTTTTTTATTATTATTATTATTAATGTGTTATGCTTATCAGTGGGATAATAATACTTAGATTAATAAATCGCTTAAAGAAAATTACTTATAAAGCAGCAGAAAAAACAACCATGCCGCCGGTGGGATCCGAACCCACGACCTCCGAATATCGCGTCCGGTGCTCTTACCAACTGAGCTACGGCGACGGCTGTCCAATCTGCTGCTATCGTGGGTATTTATGTTTACTGGGTGTAAGCGAGCCTTGAGAGTGTTCACCAGCGCCACCCTCGACCATAGCGGCGGACGTAGCACGTCCTGTAATACCGCGAGCATGACGTAGAACGTCGGATCCCACCGGCGGCATGGTTGTTTTTTCTGCTGCTTTATAAGTAATTTTCTTTAAGCGATTTATTAATCTAAGTATTATTATCCCACTGATAAGCATAACACATTAATAATAATAATAATAAAAAAAAAAAAAAAAAAAAATTAACGTTCCCCTATGCACCTTGGTTTCGGTGACTGTTGGCTCCCTTCATAAATTTGTCAAAACGGGCCCCTCATTTCCTTTAACTTGTCTGCTAATAGCTTAACGAGGGTCTCGGTTCTGGCAGTCTTGATGCCATAGGTAGCATAAGAGGGCTCTCGCACAGTTTCCGCCCTCACCGTTATATGACGTTCTACGTCATGCTCGCGGTATTACAGGACGTGCTACGTCCGCCGCTATGGTCGAGGGTGGCGCTGGTGAACACTCTCAAGGCTCGCTTACACCCAGTAAACATAAATACCCACGATAGCAGCAGATTGGACAGCCGTCGCCGTAGCTCAGTTGGTAAGAGCACCGGACGCGATATTCGGAGGTCGTGGGTTCGGATCCCACCGGCGGCATGGTTGTTTTTTCTGCTGCTTTATAAGTAATTTTCTTTAAGCGATTTATTAATCTAAGTATTATTATCCCACTGATAAGCATAACACATTAATAATAATAATAATAAAAAAAAAAAAAAAAAAATTAACGTTCCCCTATGCACCTTGGTTTCGGTGACTGTTGGCTCCCTTCATAAATATATATATATATATATATATATATATATATATATATATATATATATATATATATATATATATATATATATATATATATGTATTCCAGCAATTGTAGTCTGCTGCGCAAGAAAGCGGTTCTGCTTGGTGAATAATTCTTCAGAACATAGAGCCCATAACTGCATCCTGTGGATAAACCACCACCGCGGAGCCATTTTTTACCATCAGCGGCATCCCAACAGCAAAGCACAGCGCGCAAATCACGCAATTAAACGCGGTTCGTGCGCTTTCCACCGTGCATGATTAGCTACAGCGCGACGGCGCCTCTAGTATCAGCGCCCCTGATGGCATCGATGACCAGAATATTCACCTAAAGGATTAAAAAGACATTATATTTGCTTTGTTTGTTACTAGATTTTAAATATGACGACAAAAAATGCACATGGAAGCACTTAGAGGAAACATATCATTTGTCGAATGCAGACGATAGTGATGATAATGAAAGATGAACAGGTCAACCGAGCACCCTCAACGTCCAAAAAGTTAAAGAAAGTTGGCGCACGCAGCCTCATAGGACCCCGCCAAATGTACAGGTCTATAGTTCAGTAGATCTTGATCTGGTGTAACCGGCGTCCGTTGCGGCGGGCGTGGTTGTTGACACACGCATCTCCTGTCTCAATCTTTCCTCTGACATCTTTCAACTCTCCTCTATGTGCACGTGGCAGTGCATTCTCATTTTAATGCGCAAGGCTTTCTTCACTCATGAGTGATAATAATAATAATAACACTCATGAGTGGCGTGGACGGAATTTGTAGACGGAAGCTTTAGAGGAAGAGGCGAAACGCTAAGGAGCCCGTGTGCAGTGCGATGTCAGTCCACGTTAAAGATCCCCAGGAGAGCGAAATTATTCCGAAATCATCTTCCTTCCGTTTTTTTCCCTCTCTCCTTTATCCCTCCTTTTATGGCGCGGTTCAGGTGTGCGCCGTTATGTGAGACAGATACTGCGTCTTTTCCTTTCCCCAAAAACCATTTTCATTTTTTTTTTCAAGCTGTACACGACCCGCCGTGGTGGCTCAGTGGTTAGAGCGCTCGGCTACTGATCCGGAGTGCCTGTGCCCGTGTGCTATGCGATATCAGTGCACGTTAAAGATCCGTGGGTGGTCGAAATTATTCCGGAGCCCTCCGCTATGACACCTCTTCCTTCCTTTCTTCTCTCAGTTCCTTCTTTACCCCTTTTCTTACTGCGCGGTTCAGGTGTCTGCCGATACGTGAGAAAGGTATTGCGCCACTTCTTTACCCCAACCACCAATTTTCAATTTTTGCAGCTCCGGCTACAAAAATTTAAACTTGGACGACGCTTAGGGCCAATTCACACTTAAGAGTCGCAGAGGTCGCGCGACCGTTCTAGTCGAAAGCGAGAATCGCAAACGGTCGCGTTGATCGAAAAAAATTGGCAGTGGCTTAGCAAAGCCCAGTAACCGTCTCACATATCTCGGTGGACACCCGAACCGCGCCGTAGACAAAAGGATAAAGGTTGGAGGGAGAGAAGAAAGAGAAAACTGAAAATTGAAAGTTGCATTTGGAAAAAAGGCGCGGCGCAGCGCAGCGGCAGAACACCTGTGGCTCGGTGCTACTAGTGGCGCATGCGCAGCTGTGACTAAGGAGCGAGAGAGATAGAAATATCCGCGGTGAGGCGCGCGTTGTGATGTCATGTGCCTCCTCCGAGTGCGGCCAGAGCGAAATCGCAAGTTCGCGGCCAGTAAAGCTTTCGCGTTATAACGACAGTCGCGAGCCTGTCGGTTCTGCACGGTTTCGCAGCCTCGCGATTGCGAGTCGCAAACAGCTGAACCAATCAGCGAGCAAGCCGAGCTTTCGGCAACGATGCCGCTTGCGGATGCGCCGAGCGACGAACTACGCTATCTGCTCCTTGGCTGCCCTAGTCGTCGCTAAGACTAGCCGGTTTCACATCGATGCCGCCGCGGCGGGTGTTTCGGAACTCACCAGCGCTGTAACGAAGATGCTACTCTCGTGAGAGCTTTATTGTGAACCCCACATCATTATCATATAAAACATTGGCGGTGGTTTAGCTCTGGTTAACCCTCTGTGAATTGCGAAAGCTGTTTCCTCGGCACGTCGCCAACGCAGCGTCTCATTCCGGCGCTCTCAAGAACTGCAACCGGTCTCTTCCGCAGTTGAAGAGTCACTCCGGGACGTGGCAAGACTTCGTTTAGCCGCATAGTCGTTACGACGGTTCTTGAGTCGTGCGGCGCGCTCTTCTGGTGTCTCTTGACGCGTTCTCTCTTCCTCGCTTCGTTCTATCATTGTTGCGTCTCTTTCGCGCTCTCCATAACTACTAGAATACACTGAGGCGAAGCGATATATATATATATATGTGTGTGTGTGTGTGTGTGTGTGTGTGTGTGTGTGTGTGTGTGTGTGTGTGTGTGTGTGTGTGTGTGTGTGTGTGTGTGTGTGTGTGTGTGTGTGTGTGTGTGTGTGTGTGTGTGTGTGCGTGCGTGCGTGCGTGCGTGCGTGCGTGTGTGTGTGTGTGTGTGTGTGTGTGTGTGTGTGTGTGTGTGTGTGTGTGTGTGTGTGTGTGTGTGTGTGTGTGTGTGTGTGTGTGTGTGTGTGTGTGTGTGTGTGTGTGTGTGTGGTTTTATGAGGGTTTAACGTCCCGAAGCAACTCAGGTTATGAGGGACGCCGTAGTGAAGGGCTCAGGAAATTTCTATCACCAGAGGTTCTTTAACGTGCACTGACATCGCACAGTACACGGGCCTCTAGAATTTCGCCTCCGTCCAAATTCGACCGCCGCGGCCGAGGAACCCGCGTCTTTCGGGCCAGCAGCCGAGTACCATAACCACTCAGCCACAGCGGCGGCTTATAATATATATATATATATATATATATATATATATATATATATATATATTAGCAGACAAGGCAAATGAAATGAGGGGCTCGTTTGACAAACATATTAAGGAAGCCAACAGTCACCGAAACCAATTTGCATAGGGGAATGTTTTCTTTTTTTTAATTTCTAATGCCAATCAATTGTTTTTTTCTTAAGAAAATTACTTATAAACCAGCAGAAAAAACAACCATTCCGCCGGTGGGATCCGAACCCACGACCTCCGCATATCGCGTCCGGTGCTCTTACCAATTGAGCTACGGCGACGGCTGTCCAATCTGCTGCTTTCGTGGGTATTTATGTTTTGTGTGTAAGCGAACCTTGAGAGTGTTCACCAGCGCCACCCTCATCTATAGCGGTGGACGTAGCACGTCCTGTAATACCGCAAGTGTGACGTAGAACGTCTTAATAACGGCGAGGGCGGAAACTGTGCGAGAGCCCTCTTATGCTACCTATGGCATCAAGACTGCCAGAACCGAGACCCCCGTTATGCTATTAGCAGACAAGGCAAATGAAATGAGGGGCTCGTTTGACAAAGATATTAAGGAGCAATTGATTGGCATTAGAAATTAAAAAAAAAGAAAACATTGTGGTTGATGCTAGGCAACGGCGACTCAAGGTCAGGCCACGAGCACACGACTGAAGTGCGCGACGATCCGAAATGGCTCACTGGCTGGAGTAGTAAAGCTTTCGCTTTAAAATATGCTCGACCTCCTCGACGCCTTCAGCAGCGGAGAAAGCAGACGCCAGGCGATCGAGCCGCATTGGGCGGCAGCAGCAAAGCGGCTATGAGAAGAAATTTGCTTGTATCCAGCAGCTCGGTATTGGCCAACGACCTTGAAAATTGATTCATGTTTGAATTTTTTTCCAGAGCATGGAATGAACGCCAACAAACAACATACTAGCACGTTTTTCTGACGCTAGCGGCCGGCATCCAGGCTTTCTGGCAGGCCCCTTGTACGGCCGCGGTGCACATTGCCGCTATATCGTCATCTTCGCTCAGGTCGTCGCAGTACATTGCTAATATCGAGGGACCAGTGCACTTTAGAGGGCCAAGCGCTGCGCAGAATACAGCCGAAGCAGAGGGAACTCTCGAAAGAGCGCGACCGACGTCATTCGCAACAGTTCTCATTTCAAACGAGAATCGAACGAAAAGGCGGCCCGCAGGTCGCCTTTGCAAGTTTTGACATCAGTGTTGTCGAGCTGCGGTGCAAAAACCAATGTTCAATGCGCCCGTGTGCTGTGCAATGTCGGTGCAGGTTAAAGATGTCCAGGTGGTCGAAAATATTCCGGAGCATTCCACTACGGCACTTCTTTCTTCCTTTCTTCTTTCATTCCCTGCTTTATCTCTTCCCTTATGGTGCGGTTGGATTGGATTGTAAAACTGTTATTTCGTCGAGAGCAGGTTGCAGGAGACACATACTAGATGGTCAGTAGCCAATGGCTGGCGGCGGCCTCATTGGCCCGCTCGATTGCACGTACTTGAATGTTAGGGTCCGAGCTGACCAGCACGGCCGCCCACCGATCGGGAGACGGGAGGTGTATCAACTCCGCCAGAGGCGGATCACTTGCGCAATTCCAGAGATTGTGGTGGTATGTGCCCTTTCACCCCATTTATGGCAGTTTGGGTCATACTGGACAGGGTAGATGAGGCCACACAATACCCTATTCGGAAGGGAGCGTGTTTACAGTCGGCGCCAGGTAACTTCTTGTGCTTTTGTTAACGATTTGTGGGGAGGGGGATATGCGCGCATCTGCAGGCTAAAGGGATGGGTGACGTCAAGAAATGAGATGAACCCGTCCCTCATGAAATTCGGGTCGGAGGGCGCGCTCACTGCCCGGTTCAGGTGTCGGCCGAAATGTGAGAGAGATACTGCGCCATTTCCTTGGCCGAAAAAAAAACAATTTCTAATTTCTTACCTACGGGGTATGAACCCGACCGCGGCGGCTGCGTTTTTATGGAAGAAAAACGCTAAGGCGCCCGTGTGTTGTGCGATGTCAGTGCACGTTAAATATCCCCATGATGTCAAAAGTATTCCGGAGCCCTCCACTACGGCACCTCTTTCTTTCTTCTTTCACTCCCTCCTTTATTCCTTCCCTTTCGGCGCCGTTCAGATGTCTAACGAAACATGAGACAGATACTGCGCCATTTCCTTTTCCCAAATACCAATTATTATTATTATTATTATTATTATTATTTCCTACCTTCGGGAGGAGAGAGGGGACCCCTTGAGGCAATAAAATTTTCTCTCCATACGCAGTTAATTTCCTCAACAGAACCCTTTTTCATGCTGCTCTTGGAGTGGCTGGTAGCACGCCGTCTCTTTACTAAAAGCGTCCTTGTCTTCGGGGTCAAATCAGCGTCGTTACACATGCGAACTGTGATTAGCAGGAGGAAATAGATCCCGTAAAACAGTAACCAGAACAGGTGCTTTAACCATTTTAATAAAAAATCCTGCGTACGACTTCGAGTTCTATTCATGGCTAGTCTCTTGATAACGATTTACTTGTTCTGAAACAAAGAACTTAGCACAGCTTTCAGATGTTCCAGCGCACCTTTGGGGGTCAGGCAAGATGACTTCTGCAGTAGTACTAATGATGCAGTGGCTTCGAAAGCATTGTTGATCAGCACCTTTTGGGTAATGAGGTTCCAGTTTGCGTTTATTGCGCTTGCTGCCACCGGAATATCCCCTGATCTTACTATCGTGATATGCGGAGAGGGGGACCTCCGCAAACCTTCTTTTAGTGCAGGGGGTGAAAAAGGAAATTGTTTTTTAGCTTTTGCGGGGCCAGCACGTAACATATCAATACATAAATAAACAAATAAATCATTTATTCATTCATTCAATCCAAAGCAGCCGCGGTGGCTGAGTGGTTACGACACTCGGCTGCCGGCCCGAAAGACGCAGGTTCGATCCCGGCCGCGGCGGTCGAATTTCGATGGAGGCGAAAGTCTAGAGGCCCGTGTACTGTGCGATGTCAGTGCACGTTAAAGAACCCCAGGTGGTCGAAATTTCCGGAGACCGTCACTACGGCGTCCCTCAGAGCCTGAGTCGCTTTGGGACGTTAAACCCCAATAAGCCATAAACCAAACCATTCATTCAATCAATCAATTCATTTATTTTTCGCGAGAAATGTGACTGAAGAAAAGGCCGCTTTAGTTGCGGCTTGACTAAACTCCAGTAACCCATCACCCACCAGTCATGACGAACGATGCTCTTACATGAAAAATACACAGCGAAAAGAGAAGACAGAAAGAGAGAAATGTACTACATCAGAAAAAAAACTGGAACTAAAAAAAACATGGAATATTACATCAGTGCATTGTGTAGTGGTCCCAGTATACAAAATTTATATGAACAGGAGCCGTATTCTATACCGCTCTCAATCATAAAACGCTACTAAAACGCTCACAATGCCGCCATATTTCCCGTCTGTATTGGTCGGCCTTGGCCGACGATTTTGGTGTCATTGGTGGCTGCTATTTACGTAGAGAGCACGGCTGAGGTGATGACGTCGAGCACCTAATTATTCGGACATAAAATTGAGATCAAGAAATGTAGCTCTTAATCAGCACATGATCTTTTTGAGCGAAAATGGCGGCTGTTTACAGCGTCTAATTCCCGGGTTTACAGCGTCTAATACCCGCAAGGAACGGTGTGGCGGATGCATGCAGACAATTTTGACACGTGGAACGGGTTATTTCGACGCTTCGACTTAGGAAAGAGACCGCAGAGTGGCTCTGCGACGAACTCGCTGTTGAACTGGGAGGTCTGTGGATGAGTGCGCTGACATAGGAGCGACAGGTGCTGTGCGCGCTGCGCTTCTTCGCCACCGGTAGGTGTTAAGGCACCGTAGGAAATGAAGAAAACGTGGGCGCAGCGTAACGGACGTTGAAGGGTACCTATTGTCCCATTCGTCCCTAATACGGTCTTGACTGCAGCACGCTTCCAACGGTTCCAGCGCCTCCACTACTTGAGCCTTGCTGTAGCGGATTTTCAACAACTGGCATTTCCTTGGAGTGTGCGGATGTGCAGTTCGATGATATTTGAGGTGTCCATGACCCTCTAGCGTTGCAGAATACCGCGACTAAATCTCTATTTATGTCGATCAGGGTTATCGCTGACCAACCTTTGCGAGTCTTGTGGCGAAATAGAGTCAATAGATCACTTTTTCCTCTTTTGCCGGCGGCTCGCTTCTCTCCGTAGAACATACTTAAAGATCCCCCTCGCTCGACTGGGGCTCCCTCTATCTATTCCGATCCTACTCTCCTTCGGGGCAAGCGCCAAGGGATATGCCTTGGAAGTGTGCGCGATTTTATTCACCGGTATATAATTGCATCAGGTAGATTCTTGTGCTAAAATATGAATGCACAGCTTCTTCATTTCCTTGTTTCACCTTTTTCATCCAAATTTGCGTCTTCTGCACAAAATAATCCAATTATTCCACTCCGTACCCATGTGTGCTATTGTATCAACAATGTACCCTGGCCAATCCCCCACCGTGGGTACGTGCCATTCAGCCAGAGGCCATCACCATCATCATCACAAAGAAGTGTTGCGACGAGTGGCGGAGACCAATGTCAACGCTGGGTCGCAGAAGGGGTGTGTTCGTTTTCCTGAGAGACCCGAAGAGAAGGCGGTGCCGAAGGAGGGCTTCTTTCGCTTAACCTTTCGCCACGGCAGCATCTCCGGCCTCGTCGGGTGGGTCGAATGCACACTCATCGGCAACAGGGAGCCGCGAGGCAGTGCTACAAACAAGCCGCAAAGGGTTCTACGCTGCGAACATGACAGTGAGTAGACCTCGGCCCCTGTTTTCAACCGCATGAGTTCGGCGACAAGTGCGGGCCTCGGCAACGGGAATAAGTTTGTGCTGTGCGTGTTTTTTCTCAGACCTGTGGCGTGAACATGAGCATTCTGGCCGCGGACACGCGCTGACCCGAGTCCATCCACGACGCGTTCGTCTGGCGGCACTCCAAGGCGGAAGAAGGCCTGCTGGACAACGGTGAGTTTTTTCTGGGTAACGAAAAAAAAAAAGCCGTGACAACCTTCGGGCCACCTTCGTCGCATATATTAAGCTCCAGCACTATGCATTTACCCAGATCTGCTAAAGCTACATGAATCGGTCTGGCTAGTTAAAACTTTGCAATCAAGTTACAGTATGATACAGTGTATTGTCACCCTTTTGTTTATAATTGCAGCAGAAACGCAGCACATACATAACATTGTGGAAATAAATGTCTAAAAAACCAAGGCAAAATGCACCTTACGGCCCTTGTGCCGTGCAGGCAGTCATAGCACATCATTTATATCAGTATAATGGTAAAGGTCTCACCTTACAGCAGTGCTCACTTATACGCCTCAATCATGCGTTGTCCGGCTGTGGGCTACTGAGCACGGATCTCTATTTTATAGTAGAGCTTCCTGTAATGCTGTTGAGATCACCGAGAAATGACATGCTTAACTGCATCATTTTTTGTTATGCAGGAGACAATTTCTACCCGCTGGAGCTATGGTTGCCTGCGCCAGTGCTGTGGCATCACAGACCCAACTCAGCAAAAGGCATGTGCAACACGCCGCATGCTTTCATGCAGTTTGTGGGTGAGCGCTGCGTCAGTGCGCCGAAGAGCCCTGCCAGTGGGAGTGGATAATGAACATCATCACAGCTCGTGCTGCACTTCACAGCCTCTATTTAGATGTGCCCATGTCAGCAGACGGTGCAGGCGACACTGCCACTGCCCCCGATAACAACGGGACACCTCTAAATGGTTGCTACCCCGTAGAGACAGGATCCCTCCTCAGATACCCGCTGGGAAGAGCAATGCGCTACTGTCTCCAGAGGCAGGCGTACCTAGAGTGGTGCAGCGACAGTTGAGGTGGAAACTCCAGCGTCTAGCAACGACTCACCATGCTGGCGAGGAGAGTCATATCAGTCACTATTTCTGTTGCCACTGTCATTGTGTCATGTCAGTGCACAACACACATCTGCAACTGTGTGATGTGGTTGGGCCCTTGGCCAACCTATGTGCGGCCAGAAGCCTGCAGTGACAAGTGTCCCTATCGGCTGCCACTTTATTGACAGTGTGTTTGCCAGTATACGTCCCAATGACTCAGGAAACTGCTGCACAGTCTCTTTCCGAAGGCGGAAAAAGTGTTGAAACAGCTCGCGCATTATGTAATCATCATCATTATGCACTCTCCCTTGCCAATGGTTATGTCAGCCCACCTACCGCTTCCATGCTATCACTCCAGCTTGGTAGAGTGCCTGTGGTCATTACCGGTGTGAGGAACATGCAGAAACAAAACGTTTAGTGCTGGAGTAAGGCATCAAATATTTGTGATGCTTGTTAGAATTAAAAAGCACCACCAAAGCTTGTTTTTTATTGCATCATACATTTAGTAAGTGCATTTAAGTTTTTTTAGGCATAGCATTTGACACGAGTGTTTCTATTGCATGAAAGGCAGTGTACACACATGCGTACTTTACTTTGATGTACAATTACCATAGCGCATTTCCAAGTGCAGTTAAGAAAAAAAACTTTAGAAAAATTTTGTTCAAAATGCCTATTTTCTCTCATACAGAGGCTACCTGTACAATAAATACTGCATGGTACAGTCTATATAATGCATTTTCAGAGCTTAAGCATTTTGGCACATATAAAATGTCTAAACACCAAAGCTAAGCTTTTAGCATGATGATATGTGACTAGGGGTTTCCCTCTGTGCTAAAAGCTGTACCTACTGCAAGGATACCATTGTAGAACAATGCATAATACATATTTTAAGGTTCAGTGGCTACAACGACTGCTGAATGACTAGAACAATTTCACTAATAGACAAGGATGTGTAAACATCACAGACACATCATCGAGGAGATGGTGTGTGAGTAGAGGTTATTTTACAATGACAAAACATGCAACACCGTTACAGGGAATGCTCTACAGCTCTAAGAATATACAGGCAGCTTCACTATGGGAAATTTTCAGCACTCGGTTATTGCCCCCTAACTCACACCAAGCTTGGTATGCGATAACACAAGGCTACGAAGTCCTGACCATGATGACGCGAGATGCTGACAATGCCAAATGGTCTGACAAGCTCCTTAAGCTATCACGTAATATGTGCGACAAGTGTAACTGTTTGCAAGATACTTTTCCTCTAAGTATTTAATATCCTAGTAATTTTCAACTGGTTGTTCCCTTTCCTACTGGAGCGGCCTGCATACAGGGTGACTCAGATAAGATGTACGATAATTTAAAAAAAAGCCTAAGTGTTCTTCAGAGCTGAAAGGAAATGCATGTTGTTAGAACCTATGTAAAGTACTTAAAGCCCTTCAAACATTGCCCTCGCCAAGCCCAGCAATACCAACATCACTCCGCCTGCTGTGCAAAAAAGAGCAACACATTACACATTACTGCCTTGTCCTACCTACCTCACTGGCTTGGATCATACGCAAACTTGTACACTGCCTCTACACAATCATTGTAGCGAATTCAAGCGCTGTGAACCAGCGAATGTGAACAAACCTGGTCAACTTTGTGCACTGTTGCAATTTGCCTCTATACAAGCCATACAAGTATCTTCTTGCCTGGTTGAGCCCGGATCAGCAAATGACGTTAATGGAAAAAGCTTGTTCCCTCCTCGGTGACAATAGCAAAGATACCAAATCAAGTGCTTCCTTTCTCTGTAAACAAACTCTGTGGAGCATAAACATCGCAATTTGTACATCTTGCACAGACAAAAAATACTGCAACACTGAACATCAACTGAATGGAGCAAACAAAAACATCAACGGAATATCAAATGCTCAGCCCGATTTGGGCGGCATCAGTTGGTTACAAGGCAGAAGAGTGATTGTTGCCACAGAGGAAGACCGTGTCGGCTCTCAATTCCAGCACCGAGATTGCAAGCTATCAGCAGCTGTGCCTGTCTGTCGGCAGTTGCTTCTGTGTGATGCTTCACGGTTGCCTGGTATTTTCTAAAGAGAAATAAACACAACGAGTCGTCCCTCGGTCATCCAAAATTGGCGCCGACCGAGAACAGAGAACTGACCGCTCCTTGTAAGTTGATCTCGGCAGGTCTGTAGCATTTATTGCCTTCAAGCAGATTTTTGCGCGCACTTAGAACATCCACAAAGTACCTTGAATTTAAACAACACACAAAACAAACGAAACTAGCCTTGAAATCAGCTGTTTTCTTGCAGGCCGCCATATTCACGCGATAACACTACTAGCGTGCCCTCATTGCAATAAATGTTACACTAATGCAAATTTAATTGCAAAACTGAGAAAAATTCTTGTTTTGCTTGATGTTCTTGTTTCAAATACAGTTTCTTAGCAAAATAAAACACTACACATTTTATTCACTGCATTTTTCCAGGAAAACGTTAGCCTACGGTTCCTTGTCTTGCGAATAAACACTTCCGGGGCGGAGCCACCGAAACCACTGCTGCTAGTTGGTTCATCCCGCGGTCGGCATCTTGTGGTGCCGCCATTTTGACGTCACGCTCTCAAACTTCAGAGCGATTTACAGAGCGGTAGAGAATACGGCCCCAGCTCGGTATTACATTTAAGAGATAGTTGAGACGGGGACTACCGTGTACGCCTTCTTTTAGCCGCCTTGCTGGGGCTTCAGCACACCTTATACGCGGACATCACCCTACCCCACTGGGAATGACGGCCAAATAGAAGATACCGTGCAGCAGGCAGTTGACATAATAGAAACTTACGCGCCGGGAGCGGGCCTTGAATGCTCGCGCTCGAAATCGGAAGGGCTGGTTCTTAGGGAGAAGCCACGCGGTAGAAACGCAAACCTGACCCCGCCGACCCCTCTGAATGTATGTGCAAAGACTACCGTTGAAGGAGGTCCAAACTATGCGCATACTGGACATGTACATACATTACAATCGTGAAAACACTTAAACAATCAACAGACTTGCCGCGACGGTCAATGAGACTGCGCGGCTAATCTGAGGGATCTCCAGCAAACGACGAGGCACGAAAGAGAAAGATATGTGTCGTGTTGTGCAGGCTTTCGTGCTGAGGAGGATAGTCTACTCCCTCCCTTACCTGCAACTGCAGCTCGCGGAAAGGAACAAGGTCGACGCTGCAATTCGGCAGGCCTACAAGGCGGTCCTTGGCCTCCCGCACAGTACGTCCACGGAAAGGTTGCTGGCCCTTGGGCACTCCCGGAGCTGTGCGAGGCGCACCTCGTTTCCCAGCTCGGACGACTCACTCGTAAGAACGCGGGAAGGGCCATCCTATACAGACTGAAGATGTGCGAACGGCTCCCAGAGATTGACCCAAGAACGCAATTACCCACGCACATCAGGAAAGCTCTTTTGATTAAACCCCTACCCAAGAACATGGACCCCGCGCACCACGAAGGCCGACGCACAGCATGGGCTCGCGCCCTACACACCAAATACGTACGGAACGACAATGTGGCGTGCGTGGACACAGCGGAATACCGACAAACTCAGAGAAAAGCGCTTGCACTGCTCGCGGTGCACAGAAACGGCACCTCGTTCGCGGCCACGTTAATAGAAACCACTTCCTCCGGAGGAAGCGGCAATAGCCTTAGCTATAGCGAACACGCGTGCTGAAATTATATTCAGCGACTACAAAACAGCCATTCGCAATTTTGTGAGAGGCTGTATCACACCTACCTCACTCCGCATCCTTCAAAACACCCCCCTTCCGATTAGAGAAATTGAATTGATCTGGGTCCCGGCCCACTCGTCTAATCCAGAGAACGAGGTGGCTCACGCGCAAGCCCGAGGTTTCGTCGACCGGGCAGTGAGCGCGCCCTCCGACCTGAATTTCACGAGTGACGGGTTGATCTCATTTCATGACATCCCCCATCAATTTAGGCTGTAGAGGCGCGCATATTTCCCTCCCCACCAATCGTTAACAAAAGCGCAAAAAGTTACCTGGCACCGACTGTAAACACGCTCCATTCCGAATACGGCAGTGTTCGCCCTCCTGTACCCTGGCCAGTACGACCCAAACTGTCATAAATGTGGTGAAAGGGCCACATTCGACCACATTCTCTGGAACTGCGCAAATGATCCGCCTCCGGCGAAGTTGATAGAGCTCCCGTCTTCCGAGCTGTGAGAGGCCGTGCTGGTCAGCTCAGACCCTTATATTCAAGTAGGGGTTCGAGCGAGAAAATGAGGTCGCCGCCAGTCACGGGCTAACGGCCATCTAGTACGTGTCTCCTGCAACCTGCTGTCGACGCAATAAATGTTTTACAATCCAATCCAATTTAGTCCAGAGGGTGAAAAAGGAAACTGTTTTTTGAGCTTTTACGAGACCGCCGCGTAACATATCAATAAATAAATAAACAAACAAACAAACAAACAAATAAATAATAAAAACAAATAATAAATAAATGAATAAATAAATCATTCCTTCAATCAATCAATTCATTTATTTTTCGGGAAAAAAGAGTTCACCGAAGAAAATGCCGCTTTGTTGCGGCTTGACTAAGCTCCAGTCACCCATCACCCATCAGTAGTGACGATGCTCTTACATGAAAGAATACACTGCGAAAAAAGAAGTAAAAAAGAGGGAAACATACAGCATCAGAAAAAAACGGGAACTGAAAAAAACAAACATGGAACATGACATCAGTGCAGTGTGTAGTGGTGGCCGCGCACACTCGGACACGACGACATGTTCGGGCACAAGATAACAGTTCACCCCTTTCGCGCAGGCTGAAACAGCCGCGGGCGTTCCGCGGCGTCCTGAGGTGTAAAGGCGGCTGTGCGATTCCTTATTTTCCGCATGCACACGTGTTGTTGCGACAGTGCTCAGGGGCAGCCCAAGGGCCGAACAATGGAGCGCGTGAACGCATACGCATCTGCGCACGAAGTTGGTCAACGTCAACTTTTTTTCCGCACGAGCGGATGGTCGCATCACGCTATTGGCTGCTGTCCCGTGACGTAGCAGCACAGAGGTGCCAGGCCGCACCTACACAGCAAGATGGTCGGCCGCAAAGCGGAGTGAAAAACCAGGCCTAGTAGGTGGTAGCCATGCCTAGAAGCACATAATATTCCCCGCGTGTAACTATTACGTGTGTTGACAGCGACTTCAAGCTTCACTGTGTGCAAAAGGGGGAAGAGGCTGTTTCCCTTAAATTGTTTTGTCTCCGTCTACACCGACTTGACCGAGCGGCCTTCAAACCTACGCTGTCTACGCCAGACGTAGCAGTGTCAGTGTCGCGAAGTGTTTATTTGGAACCGTTTGTGATAGTTACAAGAGTTCTTTCTTCAGCGAGGATCTTCACGAAGACCAGAGAGAAGCAGCTCCCCAGGGTGAATTTCCGGTGCATGCAGCAAGCTTCACAGCTCAGTGGCAAGTGTCAGTGCAGTGAAAGTGATTGCAGTCGGAACGGGTGCTTTTGCGTCAGTCAATGATATCGCCTGCAAGTATAATTACGTTTCAAATGCTCACTACGCACACCTCGTTTTCCGAATGCTGAAATGAAATTAACAGGATATCCTTGAGTTCAGGCGCCTTGAGTTCTGATCACCCATATGATGTGATGATTTCAAAATTTAATGTGAGCCTTGTAATAGATCACTCTACGTGTACTATTTGGGGTTCGGACTGTGGTAGACAGCTGACTTTTAGCCTCGTATTGACCCTTAGCTGGCCCTACGTAACATCATTCTAACGGATTAACCCAGTCAATGCAGTTAGGAATCGGGCATCATTCTGAAGTTTTTGCTTAGAGAAATTGAATAAACCCCATTCGGAACTATATGTTTCCTCAGAAGTAACTAACAAAAAAGAAAGCTTATTGATTCAAAAATTATTGAACATACAGAAGGAGATATTCTGTGAAATAATAATTATGAGGTGTTCACTGTTTCTTCAGCCGGTTGGCAGCAGTAGCAGCCTTTCAGACCCTAGGAGCATACACTACCTACCACTTTCAAGCGTGCACACTAAAGCGCTAGGAAAATAATTGCTTGCTTGCTTAGAGGCCCGGACATGTTTGGGCTCAGGCTCGCCCCGATCAATCCCCTCAGAAATGTGGGCTAGCAAGCACGAGCCCGGAGCATGACCCGTACATATGTTTGGTCACGTCCTTCTGCGCGCTAGTGTCATTTACTACCAACACCGCGGTGCGATGAAGGTTGCGTGAGCATGGTTTCGAACGCGAAGCGATCCTCAACTGCTAGATTGAAAAACTGTCTTTACTAACTGCTGCCGTGTATGTCTAGTTTTAGAGAAAGTTTTATGCGGAGCTAGTTGCGAGCATACACATACGGAGCATGCACATACGGTATGTGCACATGCACATACGAACTGGGACGAAATTTTATACTTGCGAAACTGAGGACACAGGAGTGTACCTTAATTTGTACAAAATGGAATAGCCCCGGAAACAACTGTTTGCAAGTTCTGAGTATAAATATGCATACTAACTGCAGCCAATTACCCTGAATTTATAATTTTTGGGTAATTATGGAATTTACGGGGACAACTATTACCCCAGTTTTCCGCCTGACTGCAGTAGCAACTTCCAAAAGAGAATTTGCGTACGGCGTTCCGCAGTAAAAAAAAAAAGTTCACTAATTCTGAACGCGCCGTATAACAGACCACTTAGAGACGCACAAGAGAGGCGGCTGAGCCGCGCCTTAAACGGGCACATTAAAGAAGTTTTTAGTACAGTTATTAGGTGTAGTCTTCTTATTATCAATATAAGCGTCCCATCCTCGAAACACATTAAAGAAACCCGCCGGAGGGAGTAGCAGGCGGTTATTCGCAGTCGTCTGCTCGTGTGCGCGTCGCGCCGATATGCAGAAATAACGCAACCGTACATAGCATTGATTAATTCTGATTTGAATTAATTGCTCTTTTGTTATTTATGCTTCGATTCTTGAAAGTTGCAGAGTTTCGTTACGGTGATGTAATTTTTCTGTGCACATCTGCTCAGTTCAAAAGTGAACTTCTGCAAACAGCCGCAGCCGTAGAAAGCAGCGGAGGCAGTACATGTAGCTCATCGGTAGGGGCATTAATGTGTATCATCCGCAGCGTGGCTAGTTTTCTTTGGGCTCCACACTGCACATTTTGTTCTGAAATTCGCGGCGTCAGGGTGGAGCCTCCATCATTTAGTGCTTGAGTCCCTTTATTTTTGTGCACAATGTCTGCGATTATAGTGTGCCTCGCTATTTTCTTGCGACTGGAGACCGAAAGAGGCTGACGCTGTCTACAGGGACGTACCGCGAGCTGCCGTCAGCTTTGTGTGCAGTCGCTACCATTGGCGACAACAATTTGGTCAGTGTTTTTTGCCTCTTGCTGCACCACTAATTACGCGCGTCTGTGTGGCACGTACACATGTATGCCGTCTCGTGTATTTCTTCCGACATGCAGCAGGTGCGAAGGAAAACAAATGAGCCATTGGCAGTAGTGCGTGAAAGACAAGTGGCAAATATATCCTGCAGCACGGTTAGGGAGTATCTCATTGTTAGCACGGAAACATGCACCGTTCAAATCCCCTAAAAAATCCGAACAGCCGGCAGCTAACTTAATTTGACACCAAGAAAAATGTACTGTGGTGTGGTAGCGGCGCCTTGGTGCCCAAAAGCACTGTCGCTAACTCGGTATTGTCACACGTTTTCCGGTGACATGCAGAGCGTACCTTTCATTGAGCCTCTTTCCATCGCAGTGAATTATAACCTGTGAGCCAGCTTTTTCGCGCAGCGCTTCTCCATGGCGGTACAGCCTCTGCCTCAGGCAGAAATCAGGTACGGCGCTGCTGATTTGAGAATGCCACGCGTTCTACTTGTTTCGGCCGTGTTGCAATATCGGGGGAGAAATTTAATGCAACTGTTGTGCACGTGTGGCCACAATATAGCCTGAATACGTAGGCGAAGGAATCCCTTCGCTTACGTATACACGGCACACGTTACAGTCAACTGGCACTACTAACCTTCATTTCGGCAGACGTGCCTACGGTACAATTCGATGCCGCAGTCTAGTGGTGCAACTCTAATCGGCCTTATAGAATATATGGGCCGTGGCATACGGCTATATGTTTCCCGGATGACTCGAGTTTTTCGAAGGTGTGCAGAACTCTATTCCGCGAGTCGAAAGGATATGTATTAAGCTTGTCACAGCCATGTTGTCGAATGAAGACAGGAATTTCACCTAAGCAAAAACTTGGCAATTTCTTCCAGATTCGGGTGCATGATCCCGAGTTGGATGACTTCATTGATCTCGAACTAGGAGCTCTGGTACAGAACAAAGAAAAAGTGAGGCTGACTAAAAAGTTCCTTCCTCCAACAGATGTGAGTATATTTTTGCACATTGAGGCCTAGTGTTCTATAATGAAGATGTAAGAGTATTGACTGTTTAATGTGATTTCTTTCGGTAATGATGTCAAATTAGAAAATCCACGTACGTTGGTATTGAAACAAATATTAAAACAAGTTTAGGAACAGTTGGAACACTTCATTTTGCCCAACTGTGGAAGAGCTTTTCTGCATGTTTCTCCACATCTACAAATATCTGGGCGATACCTCTTTGTCGCCACATAAATAATATTACAATTTTCATTCTTCATTGCAAAGACTCGCAAACACTTAAGAAACACGTCAACAATCTTGCAGCATGCTAGAGCACACAGCTTTATTTTTGCTCCTTACTATTACCGGACTGACATATATACATATCACTCCTCTGCATAGGCTTGTATGCATTGGAATTCATACTGCCGCGAATATCTGCAGTGTTTGTTCGTTTTTCAAATCTGCCGCCACACCACCTTATCGCTTTCTTTGCGTCGCAGGACGCGACTAGATTTATCTCGATTGATCGCAGCCAGGCAGAGCTGATTCTACGTTGTTCCGGAATGTTCTAGTAACTTTGCACACTTTATTTCGAAAGTTCGCTATCAGCTTTAAATTGAGCACGGCCGACAGCGGCGGGCATTCTGTTCGACGACCGCCGAGCACGCTTTTCGCTTCGCTGCCGCCGAGTGATTCAGTGCAATTTGGGCGCAAGTCAGCCCAATAAACAGTTTTCTTTTAGAAGACCTTTTGTACGTCTTCATAGCTGCTATCACTACATGACATCTGGTGGAGGTGCGGGGTAGCCTTCCATGTTCCGGACGCTCCCTTAAAGTCGTGACGCCAGCCCTCAGCGCTTCGTCTTCGCACCCGAGGATGAGCCAGCAGCTCAGCGAGCCACCCGATGTTTCCAGGGAGAGGAGCCTTGAGTTCGAGACCCTGCCGGCCGTACCAGACTGCGAAAAGACGGTGCTACCTTTACTGCTATCCTCCCCACAGCCACAAGCAGCGACTCTCACGGATGTGGTACGGGAAGAAGTGCAACAGGCACTTGGCACCCCGACGGCCACAGAACCCCAGGCCATGACCCATGCCGCTGCAGTAAGCACTCCTCAGCCCCAACGACAACCCCTGCATCCTGTCCGACATGAACAACTTGTTCCCGAACGCCAACTCCCTGCCCCCGTCTGTCCAGCCTACGATCGACGCTCAAAGCCCAGCAAATGCGACGCCTGGAGGACGTTATGCTTCCATTGTGGTGAGGCCGGCCATATTCTTCGTCACTGCCCGTACCGACGTATCGGTCTTCGAGCATTTGCCGTTAACGCCCCATGACCACGCTTCGGCCAACGCCCACAGGAAATCGACGAGTACCCGCGTCAAGAGGAGTACACACCGAACCGGTTTTCGCGCTCACCATTGCTGTCAACCTCGCGCTTTGCGTCGCCACGCCGCAGCTACGCAGCCGCTGTACGAGGAAGGTCTCCCAGCCCCCGTAGGGGAAACTAAAGACAGCAACCTCTGGAGGCGAGGTTGCTCACGAGCGAAGCACCGAATATCCTCCACCGACCACGCCCCATGAAGACGCTGCACCCGTGACGCCGCATGAAGGACCTACACAGCCTACACTCGCTGCACCAACGCCGCACAAAATGACAACCCCTACCACGACGCAAACTGCCTTCAAAACGACGCCACCACCCAGAAAAGCTTCGACCACACGCCCCACCTGCGACTCGCATACGCGACGAAGCCGTGACCCGACCCCGAGAGCGACATGCAAGGAGAGACAGGACCTCCGACTTAGAAGTGACTTTCGACGGCTAGAAAATTACCGCTCTAGTCGACACAGGAGCCGATTACTCGGTGATGAATGGAACATTCCCTGCGCAGCTGAGAAAAGTTACAACTGCTTGGGACGGCCCACAAATTCGCACCGCACGACGCCACCTCATTACGCCATCAGGACCATGCACAGCGCGAGTGACTGAAAAACGACATACCTATCCTGCGACCTTTGTTGTGCTACCGCAATGCTCCCGCGAAGTGATCTTGGGTATGGATTTCATTAATGAGCATCAGGCGATCATCGGCCTGCGATCCAAGCTGATCGCGCTTTCGATGGACGAAGCCATCGCTTCAATGAAAACTCTGGGAAAATCACGTTCCCCTGAGTGTCCTGGAGGAAGACGTGAGCGTCCCACCCCGATCAAGCTTTATCGTGACCGTAGGCGCCACAAAAGCCATTAACGTTGAAGCCATCATCGAGGGGAACATGCAGTTGCTTCTAGACCGAGGAATCAGCATCGCAAGAGGCGTCGCACATTTCCGCAATGGCCAGGCCGAAAGTACTTCTGACTAACTTCAGCGAAGAATACCGGCACATTAACAGAGGAACAACGATTGCTTTTTTCGACGAAATATCCGACGTACGAGACTCCTTCGTCCTCTCCGACACCTCCGCAGAAAATTCGCCTGACCAAGAGAACTCGCCCACTTTCGACATCAACCCAGCCCTGCACCGGAACAGACAAGACCAGATCCGCAATCTGCTTCAAAGCTTCAGTGAGTGTTTTCCGACATCGCCGAAGGTGCGACAGACGCCAATTGCCAAGCATCGCATTATAACGGATCAACACGTCCGACCTCTCCGTCAAAGCCCCTACCGTGTGTCACCGCGAAAACGACCAGCTATCCGGGACCAAGTCGAAGAAATGCTTCACGACGACGTCATCCAGGCTTCAAACAGCCCATCGGCGGCACCGGTTGTTCTAGTGAGAAAGAAAGACGGCTCACTTCGATTCTGCGTGGATTACCGCCGCTTGAACAACATAACAAAGAAGGACGTCTACCCCCTCACCCGCAACGACTACACACTGGACCGCCTCTGCAACGCCATATATTTCTCATCGATGGACCTCAAGAGCGGCTACTGGCAAATTGAGGTCGACGAAAGAGATCGCGAGAAGACAGCATTCATAACTCCGGATGGGCTGTTTGAGTTCAAGGTGATGCCATTTGGTCTCTGTTCCGCACCAGCGACGTTTCAGCGAGTAATGGGTACAGTGCTGGCTGACCTGAAGTGGCAAATTTGCCTGGTATATTTATATGACGCCGTTGCCTTCGCCTTGAACTTTGAAGAGCACCTCAAAAGACTTCGAACAGTACTAGACGCAATCAAGTCGTCTGGCCTCACCTTGAAATCAGACAAATGCCACTTTGCCTACGAAGTGCTGCTGTTTCTAGGCCACATAGTTAGCAAGGAAGGAGTACGCCCAGACCCGCAGAAAACAGCTGCTATTGAACAGTTTCCACCGCCGGCCGATAAGAAAGCAGTGCACCGATTTCTCGGACTGTGCGCATATTATCGATGATTTGTGAAAACTTCGCGCATCGCCGAGCCCCTGACCCTACTGACGAAAACAGACGTGCTGTTTAAATGGTAAGCGCCGCAAGCAAAAGACTCCAAGGAATTTCAGCGTCATTTTCAGTTCCCACCAATCCTCGCGCATTTTCATGAAAACGCCGATACTGAAGTTCACACCGATGCAAGCAGCGTGGGCCTAAGTGCCATTCTCGTTCAAAAAAGCGACAGGCTGGAGAAGGTCATCGCATACGCTTGCCGTTCCCTTTCCAGGGCTGAGGATAACTATTCGACAACTGAGAAGGAGTGCCTTGCCATCATCTGGGCCACGTCAAAATTCCGCCCGTACCTGTACGGATGACCATTCAAAGTGGTCAGCGATCACCACGCGCTGTGCTGGCTAGCCAATTTGAAGGACCCCTTTGGCCGACTCACCCGATGGAATCTGCGTCTCCAGGAGTTTGACGTCACCGTCGTTTACAAGTCCGCACGCAAACACTCTGACGCCGATTGCCTCTCAGGAGCCCCTGTAAATACACCGCCGCCGGACGACGATGAGGACGCCTTCCTGGGACCCATCAGCCCCAGCTCTTTTGCCCAAAAGCAACGCTCGGACCCCGACCTAAAAAGCCTCATCGAGTACCTGGAAGACAAGGTTTCTTCACCCGCCCGCTTCATTCAAGCGAGGACTGTCTTCCTTCTGTGTGCACAATGAGGGTCTCGTGAAGGACTTTGCAGCGAGCAAAACAGCCTACCTCCTTGTTGTACCTGCTTGTCTCCGCGAAGAATTTCTACAGGCTTCACACGACGAGCCGACAGCTGGACATCTTGGGTTTACTCGCACCCTCCGCCGCATTCAAGACAAGTACTACTGGCCCCGACTTGTCTGCCGAAGTCGCACATTATGTCAAAAACCTACCGATATTGTCAGCGACGAGGGACCCCTTCCACCCGACGAGCAGGATTTCTGAACCCCATTGAACCCCCTCAAGGCACTTTCAGCAGATCGGCATGGACTTGCTTGGTCTTTTCCCAAAGTCAACGTCTGCAAATAAGTGGATCGTCATAGCGACCGACTACCTGACCCGCTACGCCGAGGCAAAAACTCTACCGAACAGAACAGCAGCAGAAGTCGCCAAATTTTTCGTGGAGTGCATTCTTCTTCGACACGGCGCCCCCGATGTGCTCATCACGGACAGAGGAACAGCATTCACGGCGGAACTAACGCAAGCCATCCTGCGCTACAGCCAAAGCAGCCACCGGAGGACAACTGCATACCATCCGCAGACCAACGGACGGACCGAGCGCCTGAACAAGACCATCGCCGATATGCTCGCCATGTATGTCGATGCCGAACACAAAACCTTTGATGTTATCCTGCCTTACGTCGACTTCGCCTACAACACCGCAGTGCTGGAGACCACCCAGATGACGCCTTTTAGGCTCGTCCATGGCAGGGAGGCCACGACCAGGCTAGACGCCATGCTGCCCAACGTTACAGAAGAAGGGAACGTCGACGCTGCCGCCTACCTTCAACGCGCAGAAGAAGCTTGAAGGCTTGCCCGATTACGGATCAAAGATCAGCAGCGGTCCGACGCCACACGCTACAACCTACGAAGACGCAACGCGGAATACAAGCCAGGAGATCAAGTCGGGGTGTGGACGCCCATTCGCCGCCGTGGATTGAGTGAAAAGCTTTTGCGCCGCTATTTGGGCCCGCACAAGGTTCTTCGTCGGCTAGGTGAACTGGATTATGAAGTAATTCCTGACGCAATGACTGCATCCCAGCGACGCCGCGTACGACCAGAAGTTGTCCATGTAGTCCGCCTGAAGCCGTATTATGCGCGCTAAAGGGCGCTGCATATCCATTCTCTATTTTCGCAAGATCCGTTTTTTTTCTCTTACTAGTCGCATTATTTGTTTTAATACATCGGGTCGATGCTTCTTTGAGAGGGAAGTAATGCCGCGAATATTTGCATTGTTTGTTCGTTTTTCAAAACTGCCGCCACACCACCTTATCGCTTTATTTGCGTGGCAAGACGCGACTAGATCTATCTCGATTGATCGCAGCCAGGCAGAGCTGATTCTACGTTGTTTTGGAATGTTCTAGTAACTTTGCACACTTTATTTCGAAAGTTCGCTATCAGATTTAAATTGAGCACGGCCGACAGCGGCGGGCATTCTGTTCGACGACCGCCGAGCACGCTTGTCGCTTCGCTGCCGCCGAGTGATTCAGTCCAATTTGGGCGAAAGTCAGCCCATTGAACAGTTTTATTTTAGAAGACCTTTTGCCCGTCTTCATCGCTGCTTCGACTGCCGACACGACTACGTGACAATACAGTAGTCGTCCCCTCAATAAACACTGATAATTTCGCACTGTCTTAGCATTTCTTTGTTTGCTTAGATGTCGCAAGTACCAAATCAAATCAAATAAAATCATATTTTATTATCCAGGAAGTATCTGGATGGTCACCTGGGCTAAAAGCTGTACGAGCAGTTTGACGAAGGCCCAGCAAACCATTACATGGCAGCAGCAGACTGAGCGAAGTAACAATTAATGAACAATACAGAACTGGTGATGAATAAATAAATAGAAAAAATTATACAGCGTACGCATGAGAGCAACACAAAAGAAATAAGTTAACAGAATGTTTATCAATAAGGAATGAATGCAAAAACAGAGTAAAGTAATAACAGAAATTTTCTCATACGACATAAGAATAAATACAGATTACAGTTTCGCAAATTATATTCGCAGTTGTTTTGGACTAAATCCAGCAGTACCTTTATATTTAATAAGAAAAAATGGCAGATTGTGAGCCAAGGATTGCAGCTTGTAATCAGTTCGAAACATTGGTAACGACGAAGTGTCAGTAGAGCGAGTGTTAACTGTTGTTCAAGGGAAGCAAGTTGTGTCAAGAAATTACTCATACCTGTGGAAGAAAATTGTTATTTGTAACAAACGAAATTAATATATATATATATGTATACTTATATATATATATATATATATATATATATATATATATATATATATATATATATATATATATATATATATATATATATATATATATATATATATATATATATAGCTTATAAGAAGAGGGCACAGGCGAACAGCACTTTATTACTAACGTTTCGGCTGGGGTCCGGCCTTCGTCAGAGTGAACAATATCGTTGTTGGCAGGGGGCTTTTAAGCCAGCAACTCTCAGAATATCAAAACCTTATCACGACTAGGAACAAAGTACAGAAATCATGTGAATGCTTGGATACAATCAGGAATGACATTCAAAGATACAGGAAAAAGCGGTAATTTAAAACGTGGCACACACATGTGGTCAGCAAAATTGTTAGCGGGGCAGACAAGATAGTACACCAGGACTTTCGTTTAAACTAGCAGAAACAGTATCAAATTTGTAAATGAGATATGACTCACGGGTTTCTCTATCATGATGTGACCTAAAACCTGATTGTAAAATGGTAACTCTTATTTTGTCGAATGAGTGACCGGGAATTCTGACGTGTTTAGATAGCGGAAGGTTGGGGAGAGAGGTGCAGTGAGCCCTGTGGTTATTGAAGAGTAAACGGAATGCAGTTTCGGTTTGCCCTATGTACTGCTTGTTGCACACAGAGCACTCCAACAGATAGATTACGTTTGAAGTGTCGCAGCAAAAAGTGCCATTAATTCTCATCTGATACTTAGACGCGGTGCTGGTAACTGTTGCCGAGGTAGTCATACGTGCGCAGATTCTGCATCTTGGCTTATTACATGGGCGGCAGCCTTCCGAGACATGCTGTGAAATTCTTGAAGAAGTCAACAAGTCACGTAGATTTTTTGACCGTCTGTAGACTACTCTGGGTGGGTCTGGGAATATAAGTTTAAGGCGTTGGCTTTGTCCGATGATGTTATGATGTTTGCGAAGAATGCCGGTGACGTTAGGAATAGAAGCTGAATGAGTCAGAATCAAGTTGGTTTGCTGAACTGAGTTAGGGCGATGGGATGTGTCCAAGAGAGCTCATCGGTCAAGCTGGTCCGCACGTGCAAACGCATCGTAGATTAGAGAAGCGGGGTACTTTTGTTATGTTAATGCCTTTTTCAGGGCCATGCAGTTATGGTTGAAATCAGATTGTACAGAGCAGATCCGTTTGTAGCGGAGTGCTTGGCCGTAGGGAATACTGGTCTTGCAGTGCTTTACGTGGCTATATTATCTACACGGATCATATTGAATAATGCTATTGTGTGATTAACACTCGATGTTGGTTCGGTATTTTCGATAAGACGAACAATTTTCCTCTGAAAAACGAGAAGCTTGTTAATATTTCTTTTAGTTGTTGTTGCCCATACCAGTGTACAGTAGTTAATATGAGAAAGAAATAGAGCGTAATGTATTTGTAGTTTAGCACTTGTGGGAAGAAATGTGCGGCAGCGTGAGGTTACGCCAGCAACAGCAGGCAGTTTTCTAGAGATATAAACAATATGAGCGTCCCATTTAAGATGGGCAGAAAAATACACACCGAGAACCTCATGCTCGCTGACTATTTCTATATGCTGGTCTTGAAAAACGAATGAATTCACCAGAGGAACTGTTTTATTCTGAGCACGAAAAATAACGGCTTTGGATTTAGTTGGGTTTATTTTTATTTTATTTATTCTAGTCCATGCTGATAGTTTAGTAAGGATATCATTGCATTTTAACTCTGGTGCGGTAATATTACTCCCAGAAATAAGTAAGGTGCTATAATCAGCATAGATTACGAATTTTGCTTTGGTGTCGATATTTACGATATCATTGATAAAATTATTAAATAAAAGGGGCCCCAATATACTTCCTTGTGTCACGCCACATGCTATTGGTAAGAATGATGACCTTTTGTTGTTAATACACACGTACTGGTACATATTTTCTAAGTAGGTTTTAACTAAAACGAAAGCTGTACCGCGAATTCCATATGATGAAAGCTTACTAATGAGAATACTGTGATCAATGGTGTCAAACGCTTTACTAAAATCGAGGAAAATCGCGGCTGTCAATAAATTATTATTAATATTTTTCAAAATTATTTCCTTCAGGGCTAACAAGGCGGCTTCAGTCGACCGCCCCTTTCTAAAACCATATTATGAGTGTCAAAATATTGTGCTCATCATAAAAGTTGGTAATGCGAGAAAGAATACTTTTTCCCAATCTCTTCGAAAATGCTGGGACAGAAATGGGACGGTTATTGGACGCAAGGTTGTGATCACCTCCTTTGTACAACGCAGATACCCTCGCAAATTTCATGGAAGTTGGATATATGCCTGTCTCAAGGAGATTAAAAATATGAGCAAGGGCAGACGTTAGCAATTCTAATACATACTTAACAGGTTTAATTTTAATACCGTTAGTGTCCAATGATCTACTGTTCTTTAGGCTCATGAATGTGCTGTATATTTCAGTTTCATCTGCAGGAGAAAAAATAATCTTTCAGCACAGCTATAAGCTAGGGTAACTGTATCTGAGAGAGAACTATTCGGTGTGGAAGCGTTTACAAAATAATGGTTGAAGTATTCAGCTATGCCGCGATCTCCAAGTTCACTGTCGTTAATAGTTATCTTTCTCAGAATTGAACGGGAGTCATCCCGTCCAAGGACGTTGTTTATAATTTTTCATGCAGCACCAGGTCGTTGCCTATTTATATCTGCAAACTGCTTTTGGTAATATGCAGTCTTCGCACGTTTAATCTCCGCGTTTATTTTATTCCTTGTTTTCTTAAATTCTTTTAGGGCGGCTTCGGAACGTGAACGTAGAAAATCATGATAAAGACGGTTTTTCGTTCTAATCAATTTGAGGTGTTCCCGGTTTATCCATGGTTTTCTAATTTTCCTTGACGACTTAAATGCTATCAATGGGAAGTGCTTTGCATACATGTCAACAAAGATTTTAATAAATTCTCTGTATGCATCATTCGGATTTGTTTTGTTCAGGACCGTTGACCAATCACATGTCGATAAATCTTGCTTGAACATTTCTAAAGAGTCCTGCGTGATAGATTGAATTATAATGGGTTCTTTGTGCTCCCTTGTTTGAGTGCAGTTTGTTTGATAGGTCATAAATACCGGACAATGGTCACTAATGTCAGAAGTTAGAGTGCCAGAGGTATGAACTTTAGTATTATTATTTGTCAAAATAAAATCGAGTGCGGATTGAGTAGTGACCGTAAATCGTGTAGACGTTGTGATTAGGTTCAGAAAACCAGAGGAATCCAACGCAGTCTTAAATTGTTGAGTAGTGTTGGTATCATCAAGTATATTTATGTTAAAATTGCCACCGCAGACAAGGCGGAAGTTGTTGCTGCATACATAGTCTAGCAATGACTCAAAAAACTCTATGAATGAATGAATGAATGAATGAATGAATGAATGAATGAATGAATGAATGAATGAATGAATGAAAAACTTTATTGAATTCTTTTGGTCAGTTCCGGAGAGTCTCCTTGCAGCTGCGTCTTGGCGCTTGCCGCAGCCGCCGCCGCCGTCGGGGGCTCCTTAGCAAGGGTGGTCCCTCATTCCAGGTCTCCATTGGTCCTGGCCACCTCGCACGCGTGCTGCACCAATTCCCTTTGGGCGGTGAGCTCGCTGCTGGTGAGCAGGCCCTCCCATTGCTCCGCACACGGGTTAGTCTGTTTGTGGAAGGTGTAATTGTGTTTACACTCCCATGTGACGTGGTAAAGTGTCGGGACGTCCCCGCACCAGGGGCAGCTGTCGCTGTACTGGGTGGGGAACATTTTGCTTAGGACGTGTAAGTTAAAGAAGGTGCCAGTCTGCAGCCTCCTCCAGCTGACCGCTTCTTGCTGTGTGAGGAGATTGTGGGGCGGGGGATACTTGAACCTGCAGCCTCTGTAGTGATTTAGGATGTCTGCGTACGTCGGGTCCACCATCGAGGGGTTCTCGAGGTCCTCCGTCAGCAAGGCTCGGTGCGTGATCTCGCGAACCTGGCTGTCAGCCCTCGAGTTGCCCTCGACTCCGGTGTGTGCCGGTACCCAGAAGACCTTTTGCTTCGCTTTGAATCCCGACGCTCTCGCGCCGAGGAGGATGCGTAGGGCCTCCCTGCAGATCCTTCCTTGCTGATATCGTCTGCAGGCCGTTTTGGAGTCCGTTATTATAATCTGTGGCTTGTTTCTGCGGTAGCCTTCGACCGCTGCAAGCGCCACAGCGATCTCCTCCCCTTCTGCCACCGTACGTCCTCTCGCGGATGCGCAGCTGATCGTGTCGCCCGTGTGGTCTACGACCGCCACCGCCACTCTCGTGATGTTGTTGCGTCTATCCCTCGGATATAGTCCTGCGTCCGTGTACACCGTGTTTTCCTGCGTGGCTAGGTGTCTCTCCACGTAGTCTGCTCTTGCTTGTCTTCTGGCCGCGTGTAGGTTGGGGTCCATGTTGCGCGGCAGTGGGCAAATTCTGAGGGTTCGCCGGATGTCGTCCGGAATGTTCTCGTCCGGATCTGCTGTGGTTTCCACTCTGTGGCCAAGTCTTCTCAGGAGTTGCCTGCCTATTTCTGTAAGTTCTAGTCTTTCTAGCTGTGCGTTCAGCTGGGCCGCCGCCAACTCCTCGAAGGTGTTGTGGACTCCCAGCTGTAGTAGCTTGTCGTTCGGGGTGTTTCTCGGTAGGTTTAGTGCGGTCTTGTAGGCTTTCCTTATTAATGCCTCGATCTGTTCTTTTTCCCTCTTGATCGCCGGGTGGTAGGGAAGGGAGTACGTCACCCTACTGACTACCAGGCTCCTGACTAGTTTGAGGCTGTCCTCTTCCTTCATGCCGTGTCTTCTGCTGGAGACTCTCTTTATCATTCTGCCGACTTGTTCGGTCGATTTCTGTAGCAGGCTGATCGTGTGGCTCCATTTGCCGCTGCTCTGCAGCCACATGCCCAGAATCCTTATGGTGCTTCTTTCTGGTATGTTTTGGCCTTCGAGCTTGATCTCTAGGCTCGCCTCCGTGGGTTTCCTTGCTACTCTGAGTAGCTCTGACTTGTCTGTCGAGCACGCTAGACCCCTTGCCTTCACGTATTCTTCTATGCAGGTCGCGGCTCTCTGTAGTCTCTCTTGTTTTTCTCCTAGCGATCCACGGTTGGTCCACACCGTGATGTCGTCCGCATACAGGGCATGCTGTGTGCCTTCGATTTCCCCCAATCTTTTGGCCAGGCCGATCATGGCTAGGTTGAAGAGCACGGGCGAAATCACCGACCCCTGTGGGGTTCCTTTGTGGGGGGTGTTAAAGGGTTGGCTTCTCACGTCTCCCAGCCCTATGGTGGCAGTTCTGCCTGCGAGAAAGGCCCTCACGTAGTTGTGAGTTCTTTCTCCGCAATTTATGTTCTGGAGGCCCTCCATTATTGCCGGGTGGCTGACGTTGTCAAAGGCCCCCTTGATGTCTAGGGCCATGACAACATTCTCTCCAGCCTTCGGGATGTTGGCGAGAACGTCCTCCTTGAGTTGTAGGAGAACGTCTTGCGTAGACAGCTTTGACCTCCCTCACCTCGTGCCTGGGAAAGCTGTACGAAAGAATAATTACGAAAAGAATCCAGCTATGGATGGAGCGAGAACTCTATGAAATATTTTTCGTTACCTCCTGGTGGACGATATACAACAGAGATGGTTTCATTTTTGCATTGTATGGTGATTATTTCGAAGTCGGAGGTTACTTTGCTAAAGTCAGGCACAATTTCACAGTTCTTGTGCACTTTAACATGAAATGCAACACCACCACCTCTTTTGTCAGTACGATTTGAAATTCTTATAACCTGGTAATCTAAACATATTACATCCGTCGTAATAGCACGTCCCTGACAACATCACGATACTAAATTTAAACCCAAAATCATCCAGAAATGAGGTAAGAACATCTTTTCTACTCAAAGACCGTGCATTAATGTGCAGAACAGATTCGCAAGATTCTGCAGAAGGTTCAACATCTTTATGAAAAATGAATTATTGGTACTTCATACAGGAATCCATGATGTGCTAGCTAATCTGCGTTGTTATTAGAAAGAACAAGTCCTATTCCGACTTACCAAATATGCCTTCAAGATCACTTTCATGTGCTATCAACACGGCCGAGCTGCCATCCGATTGCTTTGCGTAGATTTTGCCGTTATACGCACTAACTGATTTCCATTTGTGTTCGTGTTTCTTTTTTTACAGACATCGCAAGTAGTTTCTTGAGCGCGGGACAGAGATGCTCGTTTCCAAAACAGGTGCTGTATCGCCAACGCCGAGGTCGCCATTTGTCAGCCGTGCTTTCTTGGCTTTTTCAAGAGAGCATCCCGTTTTGTGCCTGTCTTGATCTGCACGACAATGCTTTTGGTCTTATCAGCCGTTCGTGTCGGCACCCGGTGGCAGGCTTCAATATCCCTTTCCGCTATCGGTTCTTTCACAGCACTGCCAATCCTAACAAGCAAATCTGTTCATTTTCTTTCTGAATGACGCCTTGAATGTCGATGTTTGGCCTCCAAGAATACTGCTCTGAAGACACCATACGATCTTCAATGTCTTGAATCTTACTTTCTGCTGCGAGAAATTTTTTGCGGAGGGCTTCCTTTTCTTTTGCAAGACATTCTTCTTCCAAGACTTCTGATTTCAGTTTTTTCTTTAGTTCATCAATACTTCCGTGAGCAAAGTCAAGGCTCTGCACAAGATTCCTTTGTTCAGCACCAAATACCGGATTTCATTGCGCAAATCCCTCTCTAGTGATTCGCGAAACACTTTAAGCTCTTACCTTATTTCGTCTTTAAATTTGAGGAATTCGGACTCTTTAATCGACATAGTGCATGTGACAGGTGCAACAAACGGTAACAACGCTGAGAATTATATACTTGGCAAGTAGGACGGTCCTAAGAAAATACTATTTCGGAACAGGGAGACATTATCGATAAAAAGTTGCAACCAGAGCAGCAGCAGCGACAGCAGAAAACTATTATATGAGAAAAAGAAAACACAATAGTTTTAGAACTAACCTGCACACAAACAGAAGACAGGCGTTGCACGTTTCCCTGTCGCTGCTGCTCTTGTGGCGGTCCCTTGATGCCGGCTTGCTTTTATAGCAGCGGCCACCGGAAGGGCGACCGCACTGTTCCGGAAGGTTGGTATGCGCAGCTGCAGAGCCCGCACGTGTAACTGGCGATGATGCGGCTTGCAGAAGAGGGTAGCAGGCGTGGGTGTAAGCAGTGGTTGACTGGGTAAGCGGGAATCTGCACACAAATAAGAGAAGACTTAGACGTTGCACGTTTCGCTGTCGCTGTCGCGTAGATATTCCGCCTCCCGAGGACTCGACGGCACCCACCTCAGTGGCAAATTCCAAGTGAGTATCTCTCACCTCACACATCACACACTACTCTACTAGCTTGTATGTTGCATCATAGCGCAAGCACCCACATTCATGTGCATGACAGTCTGAAGACAAAGTTGACTGCATTTTTCCAGTAATGCTATAGAGCAAGTCCACCTGATCCGTCTTGAGTACAAGCACGACTATTTGCAGTTTGAGCGGACATTTCAACCTTATGAGGACATCTTGCAGAGGAAGGAACCAATCAGAGGGCCTCTGCGTGGCTTCATCGTCAAGAAACTCTTTCAACAAACCATCAAGATTGTGTGGTATGTAATGCAGTGAAGGTATGTATTTATCTCTGCTGTGCTCAAATGATTTTTTACTGGAAAGAGTGCAGCAGCCGGCATGGCAAGCTGTGAAATTCACAGGTCATCTTGTTTCGTGCAGATACTTTGGTCGGACATGATGAGCAGGTCACACTTGGCAATGTTATTAGCAATGTGTTAAACAGCTTTTTGTTTTCAGGCAGGCTCAAGCGTAACAATGCACAGGTAATCCAAACACAGCATAGCAGTGCCAGTATGAGCTCATTCGCTGTAGTCGTGGCTGCCACTTCAGTGATCGATACTGATTCATTCAACTGCGTTTTTGTATCCATTGCCGGATGTTTAGCGTTACGTGCCTGTCTCATTGTCACTCGAAGAAATCCAGTTTTTTGTAGTTGACTGCAAATACAGAGCTTTGAAGACACTGCAAAAAAGCGCACCACTTCACTTATCCAATTTCATTTATGCTGTTAACTCACTCCTGAGCACAACACACTAAGAAAGTATTGGCATTGTAATTCAACGGTAATGGTGCAAGTAATAACAATCACTTCTGAAACACCGCGAGAAGTACATACCTTCAAACCCCATTGCACAGTGAACCCTTACCTTTGCGTTCGCGTGCACAGTCATTTAGGGGAACCAGTGCGACAGATTTGCGTTGCATACAGTGCAGACGTGTGCCAGTGAATCATGCATACTCTTAAGAAAGCACCATGAGGGAATCATGAAGATATATGGGCTTCTATTTCTTTTTGATTATTGCACCATGATACTTTTCTTTCTGTTAGTATGCAAATTTGATCGAGTTTTCATATGAAAACACACTTTAAACTATCTTCTGGGGAAAGGTAAAACCGTCTGCCTCCATGTCTTATGGTGCACCTCCAAGCCACCGTTGTGCACCATGCAGCAGCTGCTGCAAGGCTGACACGTGCAAACGAAACTGTCACCATACACTCCAGGCTGTTTTTAGAAATAGGATCCTGCCTATTTGCTTGATGCTAATAAAAAGAAAACGGGCATGAATAATGTCCACGCACATGGCAACTTTATGTAAAGGATTGTATTTTATTTTTCCTGCTTTCTCTGGAAATATTTTCTATTCCATTCAGCTCTTCTTATCTTAAGTGCGGTACTTCTCAAACGAAAGCTCTACTAGACATCAAGAAAATACCTCAGTTTTTGGTGTTGAGGCACATGATGTCGTTTTCATTGTATCTCCTTTCCTATGTGCAGCTTGTATTATTGTAGTTTCGGTGAGGCATTCGTACCCCACCAACGTGCATTTGCTTTCCGTTAATGCTGCTGTTTGAACGCTTACACTTATAATGAATGTATGTACTTGTGTAACAGGTGTGGATAATGGGCATTGTAGTGCACACGTGTCTGCGATGCATTTCAGCCATTTTTGCATATTTTAATTATACTATGTGATCTCAATTCATACTTATGCACATTAAGAGTGGAACATCGTATACGTTTCTCCTCTTTAGGTACCCATCACGCCAGCTGTAACAAGTAGCTGCCGAGCGGCTCCATTATAAATATCCTGACCTCAAGGATCAGCTTGGAAGTGGCAGTGGTTTGGTGAGTACAGTAGTTTTGCCTCCTTCCTTTCTTTTCATTGCCGTGCACTTGTTAGCTTAACAAAAATGCCACTGCGCAGATGAGCAGGTACATAACAGACAAAAATGGGAGTCAAGCAAATAATAGGCACTACAGTGTTATTGAACCACTCTGTTCGGGGAAAGGCTTGTCACATATGCACTCGATATCAAATAATTAAAAAGCACAGTTTAAGGGAGGTAAAATGAATTTCTGATGACCATGTCTTTCACTCCTATGATTAGACATATGATGACTGAGAGCGGTTGACTAAGAGTATATTTTGGTGTGTCTTGTTCTACAATTGACGTGTCGGCACAACAAGAGCTCTGTTGTCTTACTTTACCGGGGCTATTCAATGCGTTTTGAATACATGTGACCTGCTTTTCAGTAATCATGGCAGCTGAAAGTCAACAATATCTGTCCCCTGTGTTATTCCTCTGTTTCATTGCTTCTGACATCTAATTCCATGAAAGTGTTGTGCTGCTCCCACTTATTAAGGTTCCCCATTCATCTAATGCTATGCATGCCTCAACACCCACCATTACATTGCCCACTTCATTTTGGAATTGACCGTAATGCATAATATCACGATATATCGCTTCACTTACCAGCCGTTGGATATTGGTCTTAGACCCCACAATGGGTCTTAGACCCCACCTTGACTTTAAACTGCAACATTTTGCCATGGCGCTCTTTGGCGTCAGATGACCATGCGCCATAGAAATCCATCATCATCATCATCATCAGAGCCAAGAATGGTTCGGAAATCATTACATGAGGTTTCAAACATTTTATTAACGCATTTTTAGGTCTGTGAGTGTGAAAAATACTGAGAAACCCTTTTTTATTGGCGTAAGTAGAGAGGCGCAAATGAAGGTGCCTAATGGCGACAACAACTAAAGGAAAAGAGACAGCGTTGAGGTGAAAAATTATTTTTATTCAGGAAAATCGGCAAATTTTAAAAGAAGTCTGTGGCAGAGGTAATAACATGGAGTGAATGTAACTTAGCACAAAAGGATAAAATTAAAAAAAGACAAAACAATGTGATAATTGTAAAATACAATGAAATCTCAACGGGATGGTAAAAGAATTATAACACACAGTGATGACTACAAAACAGATAATTTCACAAGGTGTAAAAAGGCATTAAAATCAATAAAGGACATTTGTTATGATAAGACATGGATAGCATCGATAAAATGAGACAAAAAGAATGGTAGAAAAACTATACAACACGTGAATGTGACATTGTCAATCTGAAAAATGCAGTTACCATACCAATAAAAAGTCAAAACAATCGCACGCAATAAATGAGGCACACGCAGGCAACATGTGAAATTTAACAATGTTCTGAAACTTGAAGGCCACTCCTGTACCATGATTTTGCCGCGCTACTGACACACTCTAAGCCTTTTGTTTTTATAAAGAAGGTTTCTTTCAATGCCGGCGCTACGACGTTTCTATTTATCTCAACGACCACGCTTTATGTAAATGGGGCGTGCATTTACAGCCTTTGTAATGAAACGGTAGATTACATTCTGTGCTTTTTTCAAGTCAGCACTCGTGGACATTCAACCGTTTGTTCAGGCCCTCTCTTGTTCGCCAGATGTAAACTTTTTCGCTTGTGAGCGATAATCCACCCCTTGTCTACACGTGACAAAGATATGGGCATGCCTTTCGGCAAACGTTTGCTTTTTTGGTTTTTCGCTAATAATCCTAGCCAGCTTACAATGGGCATAATACACTATCGAGAACTTGTATTTATTTGAAACCTTGTTCATATTGTGCTCAACCCAGTGGAACAGCAAGAAAACTGCTGGTCCCACTCTCTTGTTGTGTTCCTGAGTGTCATTTCGTTTTATGCTTAACCTTACTGATGCAAAAATTCAGTCACTGCCTATGGAACTGTTTGCAGAAGACGTCCCTGTAGTAACCGTGTCTTGCAGTTGGAAAATTTCTTGCATGCAATGTTCGCGTTATTTCTTTATCGGGAATTGTAATCCTGATGTGGCTACGACCCGTTTTACTTTTGTGGAGTGAGCTGATTCACAGGGCAAGAGTTCTGTTTGCCTTCGCGGTTTGTACATCGAAGAGAATGTATTTTGCAGCACGGCTATTTCTAAGTCCATGAATTGTAACTTGGTGCTTTTGAGCATTTTCGGGGGTTTTCTAAACCACGCCTGAAATGTACAAACCATGTAGAATTTTATTTTCTGTGGCCCGCCAAGTTGAGGGGTCTTAACGACTAAAATAATCGGCGACAAACATGAAAACCTTTATGACCTTGGTATTGTCGAATCTCTTGTCACGATTTTTGTCAACTGCTATTAGAAAAATAATGCTTAACACTGCCGCGACATGCCACCCTAAACAATTTGTTTTGTGTTCAATGCAGACCCTTTGTAAAAACTTTAGAGCCTAAACGCTTTGCTTCCGAGCTACACCGTGCGGCTCGTAATGCATCCCAAGCGTTCCAACTCGCCTGAAGGTAATAAGATTTCTGCTCCTGCCCTCTCCAATGGATAGGAAATCTACGAATGCTACTCGAGCTCAACAAAATAGCTAATAAGGAAACCCCCCTTGGCTTTACACTTCTGACAATGGCACTGCACCGGGATTCTCAAACTCTGCCACTGTGGCGGCAAGGTAAAATTTCAACGAAATAAAAAAAACTATCCAGTGAGGTACAAGCTGCTTTTTGAAACAAAGCCGCACCTTTGTTTCGAATGCAAGACTGAACACCTGATGACTCAGCCGTTTATCTTTTTTCCATACACTCTGCCACAGCAACCCACCATTTGCAAGTTCCCATCTCCCGGCACCGCACACATAGGCTCGTGTAGATCATATGAAGAAGACTAAACCCATTTTCGGTCGGACAGAACGACGCAAATACTCAACTTTGGTAATAGCTATTGAAGAGTGGAATTCGCTTCCTTCTAGCATTACGGCTATCGATGGAACATCATCAATTCGAACAGCTCTTTGGTCATACTTAGAAAATTCCAATGTATAATGTTGTGCATTTTTTTTTGTTTGCTTCAGTGTGTGCGTGTCGGCCGTAACGTTCCATGAAATGTTAGATGCCATGTTTTGTAACTTCTGAAGGTGCGATTTTGTTTATTTTTTTTGGATTTTCTGCATGTGCATGTTTTCAGAACCTGTTCCTAGCCATTCCCTCCTCCTGTAAACTTGTACCTCTTGTTTATTTTTGTCTTCAGCCGTTTATATGCTGTTGTATATTTGCCAAGTTTTCTTTGATGAATCCCTCTATGTAATGCCGGCATTGGGCCTTTAGGATATTGAAATAAAAAAATAAATAAAAAATATTTTTTTCTTAATTGAATAGAGGGGGTTCCTGTCAAGTACCGAAAACAAACTTGCAATGTTTCGACAGGATTGCAAGAAAGCTTGAATTTCCGCCTAATTCTTTGTTACGAATTAATCCTCAACAACAAGCAAGTTTGAGTGCCTTATCATTATTTGCCAAATGAAGTGTTGCCAGGCGCAGTCCTCACTACTAATGCATCCGATGGGAACCTCCTCCTTATGTATCTTTGCAGTGGAAAACATGGCAAGAGTCTTTTCTTTGCACTTGTACCATTTGGTAAATGTTCCAATTCAAAGCCCTTGCAGAGTGTCACAGCTCATTATTTCACTTCTCTCGGCTTGAGACTTATCTGAATGAAGTTATTTTCTATCTCACAACAGCTCTTTCCTCTGTAAAATTCAGGCCTCACCACATTCACGAATCCTCCTTTCTTATCTGCTTGGAGCAACCGCAGACCCCATTCTTGAGAAAGTTTATGACGGTGTTGATTTCAGACCAGCCGCTTGAGGATTTGTTCGCAACTGTTCTTGACAGAACATATACTCTGACCAGAAAGCAGTGCTCAATACGATAATGCGGGGATGCTCTCCCCGCAGCACACTTCTTCAATGAAGGGTGCTCATGCTCCCTAACCACAGAATCATGTTGACTTTTGTAATCTGAGCAGGCTTCAAGACCTTCCCTGCTCTGCTTCCATGTTTATTGCCATGAAATCTTAGGTGTGTGGTGCAAATGTGACACCATCACAAGTGTACAGCCTGAGCTGCAAGCGTTTGTATTCCTAAAGCTTGTAAGCGATCCATTCAGTGTGTTGCCAGTACCATGCTGCACACAAACTATCATTAAAGAGTTGCACTTGCCTCCACAGCTGTCAATGTAAAATCCTACACATCCTGCCTATGTGGCAAAAAGAAGGCCGGACTGCAAACGAAAAGAATGTTGTGTTCACCGGGTACGTGTGTTGTGACAGCGTTAAACAACATTTTTCTCGAAGAAGTCAGCAAAAATCGAGACTGGAGGTTCTACAGTTCCAAGGTCAAAAAGTTTTTAGGGCTGTAGACGACATTTAGTTGTCAAGTTCCCTCCACTTTCCTGGCCACCTCAAATTAAAATCTATATGCTTTTGTACATCTTAGGCATGGTTTAGAATATACCTATAAGTACCTATATATACCTATAAATTGCAGAAAGCAAAACGTTTGAAGTATTGCAGCTATAAATATCCCTGCTACAAGATAGATTTCGTTTATTCTACTAACCTCGAAGCCTAAAACAGCTCTTGTCCTCTGAGTCAGCTACTCCAGAACAGTAAAACAGGTCATGGGCACATCAGGATTGCAATTCGCAATAAAGAAATCATGTGAGCATTGCACGCAAGCAAGCTTCCAACGGCAGGACGCATGTTTACGACAGGCAGATTTCCTGCACACCATTACATCAGCAGTTACAGAATCCTTGCCTCTGAAAGTTGAAGCCAAAAAACAAATGATACTCAAGAACGCAGCCAAAAGTAGACGCCAGCAGTTGTCCCGTTCTGCCACCGGGTAGTACACAATATTAAATATGTTGCTAAATTATTCAAGATCCCCATAGTGTTTTCTGCCCCTTGTAAGCTGGCTCAATTGTGTGCTAGGAATAATAGCAAAAAACTATAAAATCATACCTTTGGCGAACGGCATGGGCTTATGTTTGTCATGTGTATCAAAGGAGGTGCTTTACCAGATTCCGCTCGCAAGCAAAAAAGTTTACTTCGGACAGACAGGAAAGTGATTTGGTTTATTTTTATGGGGCTTTAACGTCCCAAAGCGACTCGGGCTATGAGGGGCGCCGTAGTGAAGGCCTTCAGAAATATCGACCACCTGGGGTTCTTTAAAGTGCACTGACGTCGCAAACTATACACAGGCCTCTAGAATTTTGCATCCATCGAAATTGTACCACCGTGGCCGGGATCAAAACCGAGTCTTTTGGGTCAGCATCCCAGTGCCATAACCACTGAGTCACCGCGGTGGCACAGACAGGACAGTGCGTGCACAGACGATTCACGGTGCATGAGCACTCACTTTAAAAAAGCAGTGGATCTAATCTACTGCATCATTGAAAATATTGTAAAAGCATGCCTCATTTACCCTAAAGTGTGCATCATGACAAAAGTAGAAGCAGCACAGGCCGGGCATTGAAGAAAACCTTCTTCATCAAAAGAAAGGGATTACAGTGTGTCAGTAACGCATCAAAATCATTGTACGGGTAGTGGAGTTGCCCTTTGCGCGGTGAAGTAGAGCCTGCTTCATCGCGAGGGATTCTTCGGCGGGCGCTCGAAGCGAGAGGACGTGCTTTTTAGCTCTCTGCTCCTTCGGACGCTGGGCCTAAGGCTTCGCGGCACTGCGGGGTCTTTCCGTGGAGGCCGCAGACACCGTGAACGAGAGAATGCCCATGTTCGGCGGTGACAACGAGCAACGCAGGGCAGGCCGCTCACGCTCACGATCACGGAGGCGAACGCCATCCAGAGCAAGGTCGTCCAGCACCATTCGGCGAATGCAGGCCGTGATCGCTGATCTGCGGGACATGGTGAGGTGCCTGACGGCGGCGCTCATAACCACCTCGGAGAACCTCGAGTCCGTCGCCGGGACCTTGGACGTGTCGCCGGCGGACCAACGAGTTCTAGCCTTGAGGGACGCCATGGCGCTCGCTCACCAGACGCAGAACTCCATGGCGGCTCCCTCCCCGCCATTTCTGGCCACCCCTGCGCTTCCTGCCGCCATTGATACACCTGGGGAACCGGTTGTGATGCCCTCTCCCCCTGATGCTGCTGCTGTGGGCTCACCGCGGACACCTGCTGCCGAGGAGAGCATGTGCACCCCAATGGACGAGTCTGCTCTCCGGAAACGGCGACGCTCAACGGGGTCTGAGTAGGAGAGGGACTCGGAAACCAAAAGGGACATCGCGGTGGCCAAGCGGGAAGCTCGAAGGCCCCCCACCGTCACTGTTCCCTCTCCCTCCACACTCGAAGGAGCAGGGCCTTCCCAGCACGAGCCCCATAGAGCCCACCCCCAGCCTGCTGCTGATGCTGCTGCTGTTGCTGCGGGGGCGACGCCGTCCGGAAGAAAACCGGGTGCGACCTCACCAAGTCCCACCGCACGAGACCAGGCTGCGGCTGGGGCTTCTTCTGCTGGCAGCGAGCGCGCCCAACTCCGCGGCGCGCCGCAGCAATGCGCCGCAGACAGCGGCGACGCTGATGCTGGGGCCAGCCTGGTCCCGTGGCGCACCATCACTACCAAGGCGCAGCGGCGTCGGAGAGCTGCCCTGGAGCGAACCGCGGCTTCCGTGGAGGTCCCGTCCAGCCTAGTGGGGACGGTGCTGTTTCGGCCGGCGAACCGGGGCACCGCCTTCACCGGGGAACAGGGCTGGGAGTTGGCCTAGGAGATCTGTTCCCGCCCGGGCGTCCTCGCCGTCCGGGTAAACATGCGGCGGAATGTGGTGGCAGTGGACGCGGGGAGCAGCGATGCTCTCCAGGCCCTGCTAGCCACAGCCGTCATCCGCGGTGTGCCGGTCTGCGCCAAGGGGCCTCCTCCTCGGAGCCAAAGCTTCGGCCTGGTGTTCGGTGTGGACGGGCGCAGGACGGCGGAGGAGCTGCTAGCGGCGGCGGAGTCAACGGTGCCGATGGTGTCGGCGTCTCTGTCGGGCAGCACACTTGCTCTCCGTTTTGCGGCGCCGACACCACCGGCGTTCAGGCTCGCGGTCCGCCCCTGCCGTCCCCGGCCGCTCCAGTGTGCCAAGTGCGCCAGCCTGGGGCATGCCACTGAGGTGTGTCATGCTGCCCGATGCACGCACTGCGGCGGGCCGCACGAGCCTGGTGCCTGCGCAAGACCCGCTGCATTAACTGCGGGGGGCGGCACGCATCAATTAACCCAGCGTGCCTGCACTGGCAGTGAGAGCGTCACCTGGCCACTTTAATGGCTACATCCATGGCACCGATGTCCAGGCGGGTTGTCCGAGCCGTCGTCCAGGCTGAAACAGCGGCCCCAGCCCAGCAACATCAGCAAACGCCGCGCGCGCTTTCTTATGGGCAGGCCGTCAGGGGAACACCCCAGCAGCAGCAGCCACCGAAGCAACGGCAGCGCCGGCAGCGGCAGCGGCCGCTTCTCGTGGCCAGACCCCTCACGCACGGGACACGGAGATCGCGCGTAAATCTGGCGTTGTGCGCCCTCAGCGCACTCTTCCCGGAGGGCACCGATGGACACCGGGCTTGCTCAGAAGCAGCGGGTGCTCCCGCACAGATAAGCCAGCATGATGGCTAGCCGCCGGACTTCCTCCCGCATACCATCTATCCTGCAGTGGAACGTGCGGTCACTGCGGCGCGGTACACCGAAATGCGAGTTCGCATCGCACAGGATTCGCCGGAATTTACCGCGCTGCAGGAGGCGTACGTACGTTCACATGACGGGGAGCCCCAGATGCGGCTACCTGGCTTCATTGGCTACCACTCAGCCACCACGTGAGAGGAACCCACCTGTGCCGCAGGGCCTTTTGTGACACATCTTATCGCGCCGGGAAATCAAGGTGCGCGATATACGTGCGGCAGGACGTCCAGCACACCCTCGTCGGCTCGGCGGCGGCAACATCTGACGCCCAGGAGTGCGTGGTGGTGACAGTGCGCGTCGGTGGTGTTGACACGTCGGTGGGGAGTGTTTATGTGCGTCCAGCTGTCGCGTGGAACGCATTGTGTTTTCGTGCTGTGTCTTCGTGCTGTGCCCCGCGCCAAATCATCTGCGGTGATTTTAACGCCCACCATAGTGCGTGGGGCAGTGCACGCCACTGTGCGCATGGAGACGACCTGCACGACGCAGCAACGCAGCTGGGACTCACCTCCTTGAACACCGGCGAGCCCACCTTTCGACGACGTGGAACAACCGGCTCCTGCATCGACGTTGCCTTCGCATCCAGAGGCATCGAGGCGACATTGCGCCGTTCACCATCTCTCTGGGGCTCGGATCATTACTCCACCCTAATTGAACCCACTGCGTTGGAGGCGTTACCCAAACTTGCCTACTCCATAACCAACTGGAGTGCATTCAGGCGTGCGGTCGACGAGGTGGCGGCCACTGGCGCAGATTTCTTTTCAAGTCTAGTCCGAAGCGTTCTCGCCGCCACCCAACGAGCAGAGCTAAGGGCAGGGCAGCCCACACCTGATATGAAGCTGCTCAATCTGCGCGAGAAGAGAGATCGCGCAGAGCGACGGGCGCGACGGACTGACAGAGCCGACTGTCTACAACCGCTTGGACGCTGCAGCGCGCCGCGACGCCAACAAGCTATACCGCCGGCAGTGGGCTTCACTATGCCAAAAGATGGAGGAAGATGTCAGCTCGCGGAGGCTGTTTGACACCCTGCGGCGCACCACCGAACTACTGGCAAAGCGTCAACCGCTGGCCGCTCTCGCAATCTCCAGCAGGCTCAGCTTTGAAGAGTTGGCAGAGCGGTTTGCCGATAGATTCGCGCCGCCTATCCCCGCAAGCGCAGCTAACATAGCTGCTTCTGAGAGCCCCAGAAGCGATGCCAGTCTCTCGCCCGTCGCCACGGAAGGTTCATGTGATGCGCCGTTCACTGCGGCGAAACTGAACAATGCGCTGCAGCGCTGCCGCCGCCGCACGGCGCCCGGACCGGACGGGGTGACATACCAGATGCTGCGAAACCTGGATGCGCAGCAACGACAGATCCTCCTACAGCAGATCAACCTGGTGTGGGAACGCGGGGAGCTACCGGAGGATTGGCGAACCGCGGTCGTTTGTCCCATCCGAAAGGCAGGGCGCCCACTTACGGAGCTGAGCGGATACCGGCCGGTGGGATTAACAACGGCGGCAGGTAAGCTCATGGAGCATATGGCGTTGCAGCCTCTGAACGAGCGGGCTGCGGAGGCTGATTTGTTTGACGAGCGGCAGCCGGGTTTCTGTGGGATACGGTGCACGGCTGATTCTATATCGGACGTTGTTACAGCTCTGGACCATGCCACGGCGGCAGGCCAGGTTGCGCTGCTGCTACTACTGGACGTATCGGACGCTTTTGACAACTTTCACCGCGCACCAATTCCCGCGATGCTTGAGGGGGCCGGTGTGAGCGGGCCCCTTTTTCAATTCGTTCATGGCTTCCTGAGCGGGCGCACCATGCGCGCACGAGTAAGGGTAAGCTCTCCAAGCCTCGCCCGGTGGACATGGGCGTGCCGCAGGGCTCTCTCTTATCACCATTTCTGTTTAATGTGGCCATGTCGGTGGTGCCGGCCTCCCTCCCCACGAACGGCCGACACCATGTGTACTTGTCCATATATGCAGGCGACATATCTTTGTGGTGCCGGGGACCACCGGGCGAGGTGTACCGCGTGCGGGGGTGCCTTCAGAGAGCCCTGACCGCAATCGATGGCAGCTTGCGCGGCCTTGATTTCTCGCTGAGCGCGGACAAATCGGTGGCCATGGCCTGCGTTTCTCGCTCGCGCGCGCACCTTGCGCCACTGTCACTGGACGGGACTCCGATTCCTTGGCGTAAATCGGTGCGGTACCTTCGCCTGGACATCGACTGGCGCCTTTGCTTCCACAACGCGGCGACCAAGGCCTGTCTGCAGATGAAGAGGATCACCACCGCCGTGCACAAGCTCACCGCTCGAGGCCAGGGCATCTCCCAGCAAGCCGCGCTGCGCCTATACAATGCCACAGCTTTGGCGGCGGTGCTCTATGCGCTGCCGCTTGTCACGGTGCGCCAGCCGTACTGGAAGAAACTCGAGCTCCAGCACCTCAAGTCCCTGCGCGTGTGCCTAGGCCTTCCCAAAAACTCGCAGTGCGCCGCAACGTTGGCCGAGGCAGGAACGTGGCCACTTGAGCTCCAAGCAGCGCGGAGGGCACTGAATCACATCGACCGGCTTCACCGCGCACAGGACGGCGGCTCGCAGCTGCAGCGTATGCGCTCGCACCCGCGCTCACGAACGGGCGCGGCGCTGCTCGAGTATGAGCAATTGACACAAGGCCCACCCCCAACGGCTCCTGCGCGCCCTGGCCTGCTGCCTCGGAGGTAGAGCGAAATATCGTCGGCATTGCGGGAAACCGGAGCACACCCCTCTCCTCGTGTACACCGACGGCTCAGTAGCCCGCGACAGCTGCTCCCTTGCTGCGGCGGCTACCATCCCCGCCCTGCAACTGCACTGCCAGCAACACGCAGCCTTCCTGGGATCCTCCACCGCGGCGGAGTTGGTGGGGATCCGGCTCGGGCTGGACCCTCCGCCCTCCGCCCCCCAGGAGTGCTTTGCTGTGCGACTCCCGCGCCGCCCTCAGCCGCCTTCAATCTAATGGCCGCGGTACCCCACTAGTGCAGGAAATTCGCTCGCGCATAGAGCGCCTCGCGCAGAGAGGGTGCCCGGTCACTGCGGCATCGCCGGCAACGAAGAAGCTGACGACCTCGCGACGGCTGCACACCAACTACCTGCCAGCGATCTGCCCCTTGCGCTGGAGGACGTGCGTGCTGCCATCCACGACCATCTCCGAAAGCAGCACCCCGACCCACGCATTGCGGGAGGTGAGCGCATCGACAGTATCACCGGCTGTCGCGCAGTTACACGGTCACAACGTACAATGATCCTCCGCGCGCGCGTTGGCTGCGTGTGGCCCGGGGAACGACGGGTGCGTCACGGAATCGCGACGAGTGATGTGTGTGACGGATGCGGTGCAGTGGAAACACTAGAACACCTGCTCCTTCACTGTACCGCGTTTGCCGATGCTCGTCGCGATATGCTCGCGGCCTATAGGGCGCAGGGCATACTACCAGACTCCATCAAGACGCTATTGTGGCCGCAAGGCAGTGCGTGCACTCGTGAGCGAACTTTGGTGAGGCTCTGTGCATTCCTCGAACACTCGGGCTTGACGTCCCGTCTGTTCTCCGTCAGGTAGTTACACGCAGTGACCGAACGCTCCGCGAGTTCTACCTTGAACGATTAATAACTGGACGCCCCACTCCAGTTGTAGCCAACACAGTGCTGTACGCGTGTGTGATTTAATTCCTCTAAATGAACTAATCACGCACACAACCTGGACACATATCTTATTGTGGAAATAGTTTGTACATATTACTTCTCCCATTATCCTCTCTTCCTGTCCCCTCACCTCCTTCATATAATTTCTCCATTCTGCCTGCTATCCTTTATTTTCGCTGACCCAGCTCAGGTGCTTCAGTATCGATGGCAGATGCCAAGGCTAGTAAAAATCTTTTCCTTCCTTTTTACTATTATTTTAATAAAAACCACTACCACCACCACCACCTTCACCGCGATCTATGAGGAATAAAAATGCTACAGCCTTTAGGTGCCTTCTATGCTCTCTACAATGAGTGTCTACTGTGCTTGCGATTTTCCCGCGAAATCTCTAATTGGATCTCATCGTCTTGGCCTGCCGCCGTGGCTCAGTGGTGAAGGCGCTCGTCTACTGAGCCGAAGTACCCGGATTCGAGCCTGGCAGCGGCGGCCGCGTTTCGATGGAGGCGAAACGCAAATCGCGCCTTGTGCTGTGCGCTGTAAGTACACGTTAACTATTCGCAGGTGGACAAAACGATTATTCCGGTGATCACTATGGCACCACTTCATTTCCTTTCATCTTTCAGTCCCTCCTTTATCCCTTCCCTTACGGAGCTGTTCCGGTGTCCAACGACATATGTGAGACAGTTAATGCGTTATTTCCTTTCCTCAAAACCATTTTCTATTTTTTCCTGTTTTCATGCCCCTATATTGTATGCGTGAGTCAGCTCTTTCTAGAACGTCCATGTTCCTTTTATCGGATTATCACATGGAATTACAATAACAGGGCCCAGTAACCTACAATAATTCCACCACTGATCACAATCAATTTCCTGGGGGAGGGGGGGGGGGGGGGGGGGCGTTAGCAAAAGGCGTCACCTTAACTGCCCCACAGCGCAGGAGAGGAAGTCCGTCCGTGAAAACCAGTATGTCGTATTATGGCTCTGAGATAAGGCTCGATGCTCAGCGGAAATAGTATTGGCGAGGGGAAACAAACGTGCCGAAATCCACGGGTGACGGGGAAGGGGGAACTCTCCCAGCCATCCATAGCGAGAGTGCTGTGGATATCCTCGTATGCCTTACGAATCAGCTTACCGAGGGCTTTCGGGAACCCGAAAGTCCTTAGTGCTCCAAAATGTAACCATGCTCGAGGCGATCAAATGCCTTTTTCTGATCTAAAGAAACATAGAGAAATCTCACCATGCGGCCCTGAGTGTGCGAGGTAATATCGCGAGTGACGAATGAAAGTCTGTGAATCTCTGCCTTTTACTGAGTAAGCTTGATGGTTACCAATGAGGGTCGCCATCACACCCCTCAAGCGCCGGACTACGATAGCTGCAAAAGCTTTTGTAGTCTACGTTCAAGTGCGTTACTTGCCTCCAGTCTTACCGTCGAAGCGACCCTGGATCGCGTTTGGTTAGAAGAATAATTCTTACGCTCCGGAAACTGCCAGGAAAATCGCAGCTCTCGAAACACCTGCGCAGAAGAGATGTTAAAGATGAACCTGGGATTCCCCAGAACGCCAGGTAGCTTTCCTCGACAGACCACACGGGCCAAGCGCTGTTCCCCGTTTTATTGCATTTATTGGAGCGTTCACCTCCTCCTAAGTTGAAGGGGGCACAAAGTGCATCATGTACTTCAGGTGCAATTTGCGGCAACGCCTTCAACAACAAATGTGCTACAGCAGCCGCCTCGTCTACAGCCATCGCTGTTTGCGCCATATTATCGAAACGCGCCTGAAATGTGCATGCGAACCACACTGGGCGATTGACCACCTAATCTTTAGTTGTGTACTGGATCTTGCAAGCCGCAACGAATCAGAATGTGCACAAAAGCCGCGCCTACATCACCAAGCTGCAGCAGAGAGGAGCGAAGCAGCAGCAAGGTGCTGCAGCTCATTATACCGTGCGCAGCTCCTGAAGCTCATCATACCGTGCGCGCATAAGAGGCGTCTGGCGGTCATCCCTCTGGGCGATTCTGAGTTTCGCTGACGGGTCTACCAGGTCATCTGACAAGCGACGGCGCAGCACAGGATCTTCTAGGGAGCAATACAAGCGCTACTGCGTCTTCACGTGTTTGCGGCCATTGTCAACCAGCAAAGCCCTCAAAGCCTGTGACGGACTCGCATTTGAACGTGTGTCTTCCAGCCGGCGCACATCTAGACGTTACGGCGTCTGGCTCCCTCGACATGTGGACGCCTCATTCGTGGTGAGAGAGAGATGTGGAATGAATGAATGAATGAATGAATGAATGAATGAATTAGCGCTGACAGCGTTGTGGCTGACATACGACACTGCAGCAATACCTAGGCGGCAGCGTTCATTTGGTGATCAATCTCTCACGATCAACCATTAACAGCGTGCGACCTCTCAGGGTGGCAGGGAGGGCGCGTTGGCTATCCAGTGCGCGGAACGGAATCAAAGCAGGCTTTTGATACCAACGCCATGTACATGGAAGCAAGATTGAGGTCTCCACTGACCCACGGAGCCGGTTGTGCGCCTTTCATTTCGTGAAAATGAACAGCCTTTGCAAAGTTGTCCACGCAAATGAATTTTATGAACGCCTTCGGCTCACTTGTTTGGTTTTTGAGGAAATGAAATGGCACAGAAACAGTCTCACATATCACAGTAGAAGAGATAAAAAAGGAAGGGAAAGAAGAAAGAGGAAACTGAAAATTGAAAGTTGGATTTTAAGGAAAGGCGCGGCTACACGCGCTTTCTGACGTCATGTGCCTCCTTGGAGCAACGCCACGGCGAAATCGCAAGTTCCCGGCCAGTAAAGCTTTCGCTTGAAAAATTGGCTGCGGTTCAACTACTGCTAAACCTGATTAGAGAGCGAAAGCTGTGGTGTACCGTGGAACTAGACGCGGCTTGGCGTCAGTCGCGTTGAGTGCGTATCTCACACTGGATAGGCAGTGCGGCCACTCTGCCGCCCTGGCAATTAAATTAATGGTTGATCGCGAGAAGTGGGTAACCTAAAGAACGCTGCGGCCTGTTGCTGCAGTGCTGCGTGTCTGGCACAACGCTGTGAGCGCTAATGCATGCAGCCCACATCTCTCTCTCACCACCGCCACGTACAACGAAGCGCAATTGAGGCGTCCACTGCACCAGGCAGCCAGTTATGCGCTTTCATTTCCTCAAATCATTTGAGTCAAGAACGTTGTCAACGCCAACGGCAATGCACAATGAACGCAGACAGCCTATAGCTTTAGCCCTGCGTTTCTGCTACAACGCTGCGAACGCCAACTCATGCTGCGCACATTTGTCACTACCGCCACATAGGTTAAATCGCGACTGAGAAGTCCACTGTCCAGGTGGCCAGTTATGCGCCTTTTGCTTTCAAAGAAAAATGAAGATTGGTTTTGAAGATTGGTTTTGAGGAAAGGAAATGGCGCAGTAACTCTCTCACATAAATTGGTGGACACCCCAACCGCGCCATAAGGAAGGGATAAATGCGGTTCAGCTGAAGGTCGTTCAAAGCTATTCTCCGGCCTGCTCGACGACTGCTTCAACTAGCATAATGAAGTTTTCATCGGAACAGATTTCTCGTTCACAACGCAAACGAAAGGCATTAGAAAAAAATTTATTTACATATGCACACATGCCAAGGTTACCGGATACATTGTCATTCACAAGAAGACATGACGCTAAGCATGTAAGAAGGCTAGCCAATTAAAAAGGTAGCATAAGCATCTTTGAGCAAATAACAAGCATTGCTTGTGGACGATGTAAAACGGGATAGCATACCTATTGACCGAACAGTGAACAGCAATAATCTGTTTGTACATATTATTTCTCCCCCTATCCTTTCTTCCTGTCCCCTCACCTCTTTCATTTCATTTCTCCATTCTGCCTGCTATCCTTTATTTCCGCTGCCCAAGCTCAGGTGCTTCAGTATCGATGGCAGATGCCGGGGATAGTAAAAATATTTTCCTTCCTTTTTACTATTATTTTTAATAAAACCACTATCACCACCATAATCTGACACTGAAAAAAAGACCTTAGCTCCAGTGAGGTCTAAAAGGCAGAACAAGACTATCTTTGTTAAACAGAAAAGAAGAAAGAACACAACATGCCGTCCACTGGATGTGTTCATTGCTGATTATTACCAGTTTATGGCTACGAGTTGTTGATCGGTTTCTTTTCCTTGGAAGAGGGAGTTTCTCCGGAAGTGGTCGTGACCATTTTTTTCTGTTTAACAACGATCGTCGTTCTCTGCTTTATAGACCACACTGGCGCTAAGGTAATTTTTTTTGTGTCACATTATTGCTGTTTACTGTTCTGTTAAGGGGTATGCTGTCCCGTTTTACATTAGTTGCTCAAAGATGCTTATGCTACCTTTTTAACTGGAGAGCAGTGATCGCACGATCAACCCACAGTATAAGAAATCGACCACACGATATTTCAGCTGCAGGGGTCATTGCGCTGAACAATCAAAGATGCTCTAGCTACTTCTCAAAGAAGTTTAAGTTACTATCTGGATTTTTCTCGTCAACCTTTTCTCTCCAAGCCGTTAGCTATTTCTTGCCAACCCACATAATAATGATATTCAAAAAAGGCATTCTACGCGGACAAGTCTGGACAGGACAGCGCTGAAAGGCTGAAATCAGCACGCTGCCAGCCTCCCAGCTCACAGCAGGAGAATTTCAGACATAACCGAAAGGCGGCGTTACTCTCTCTTAATCTCAAGCAAACAACTTCAGTGAGTGCTGCGAAGTCTGGCAACCAACATGGTACGAGTAGTACGAGTACGAGCAGTACGAAGGTAGCGTTGGGGCGTTGTCTGCGTTGGCCTGTGTATCATCGCTGCCAGCCGCGCTCTGATTTAAGACGCAGAGTGACGCAGTCGCAGCGGTCGAGGTGACGAAGAAGCAAGCGGCTTGAGTTTCGGTGGCAGCATGGAGCAGTGCGCAACTGACGTTGAGGGATTGTCTATTCAGTGCTTGAAGGCTTTGACGCATTTTTTTTTTTGGCCGCAGCACGATCTACGCAGCAGCGGCCCGCTACAGCCACATCACCATCGTCCACACATAGCTTGTCGGTTATGAATGAATAGGTGTTCCGCGCTTGTGACGAAATTAGCCATGTTTTGTGGGGCCTAATCGCATCGACACTATCGCACGGAATTTGCGCCGACGGCGTGGCTGTCGATGCTCGCAAAATCAAACTGACGAACGTCTTTACGGAATATACTGCCGAGGAGGCGAATTGTGGTTGCGACGCCAATATCTGTGACAGACGGAAACGTATTGTTACCGTGATTATCCACCTCTACAGGTAAGGACCTTGTTGACTCTGCCATTGTTCAGTAGGAAGTAAGGGACGTGGGGACACCAGTCGTCTCGACTTTTACGTGCTGCGTCTGTGGCAGCTAACTGGTAGCAACCAGCAATGAACACGTCGAGTCGACAGCATGTTGTGTTTTCAGTTGAGAATTTACAGCGACCTGTAACAAGAAGTGGCAGCAAAGGCTGGATGTGAATCTATACAACGCGGTCGCACAAAGCTCAGTATGCTTTCGAAACAATTCGCCCTGTTGATACCTGATTTATTATCTGCTGCGGGTCCTTGGACCCGAGATAATAAACTTAGTTTTTAAATATGGCGGAGTAATTGAAGCACTCTGGCGCGGGTCGGCACGGTATTGCACTGCACCAGGGATCGGTCTGGGGCATAATGGCGCGCACCTTTTATTTCTAGTTTTGCTCTCCTATCCTTTAACTCTCCTACTTTCAGCACGCAGCAGCGAGCGTGGTTCGGCTTGAGCCAGTAGGCAGGCCCGTGCACTTTCCTCTTCTTTCTTCCTGTGAGCAACAGCAGCCCATGTGCATCGAGAGAGCGTTCGCCGTGCCTTTATTAGTGCAACAAAATTTTGGTATGATTAATCGAGTTGGTTGTCTCTCTCGCTGTAGTGAGTCTTCCTGTGCTAACGCTAATGCCGAAATGGCAACCCTTCAGAGAAAGTTGAGAAAGCGGGAGTGGCGGAGGTAAGCCTAGATGTCGTACTTCATGGGCGCGTACCATGATAACGCAAACATGATGGATAATACACGCCAAAGCCCACGGGCTGCGTAGCCTTTTTTATTTGTGTGAATTCATCACAGCTTTCGGACACCGTAGACCTGTTCCCGTGCGAGGTCCTCGGGAGCTCTCGCTTACGCAGGACTTCTGCTCAGAAGCCCACCAGTAAACAGGTCGTCACATGCGACTCCAACGGCATGCGGAAACACATGCCGACAGAAGCTTAGAGAAGCAGAAGTCGACTGTCTTCATATTGGGCCTGCCGGGTCATAGTCTGTTGTTTTAATTTGCTGAAACTGTACATAGTTTTGGTGATGAAATTAAAGAAATTATTTTTTCACCGATTTAAATTGCCAATCTCGTTGTGCAGCTATTGGATTTGTATGCACATTTAGTTTTTATTGACCATGAAAGCAAGCAATTTATGCTCCTTAACAGTCTGCCCAGGGTTTCTTCACGTATAATATTATTTTTCATGCAATATTTTGTATAAACCCTATGACGAACAATTTTCTCTGTTGGGATCGCGTTTCATTTTTTCAAGAGTAGCTGCAAAGGGCTGTCCTTCATGGCCAACTACTTCACTTGAGGTGCCCAGGCACCAGGCTAAAGAGCTCGTGGAGAAGGCTGGAAGACACCCTCAGGCATGGGTTTGGAAATATAAAACGCACAAAGCATTACGAAAGACAAATCGAGTCTGTCACCCTCAACATTCTCTAGAGTGGCTTCGATATCAAAAGGGCAACTTCACTGCAAGCACTTATACATCAGTAGCCTGTGAAAATACTCTTCGTGCAAAATTCACACCACGCATTTATTCATTCCTTACTAAAATCCTGAGAAGCAAGCCTATCTGACCACTAGTCGAGGTTGCTGGAACTGCGAAAGATAGCAATGTGACTGTTTCATACAAAATTGGCAAGAAATAGAGCCAAGGACCGCAGACATGCAAGACAGGTATCGCTCCACACTAGTTTTTTTTTTCATAGGGGGCTTTCGTCATGGCATTGCTTGTTTCTCATTCAAGTGCTATGAGGGTGAGAGACCATGTAGAGACCATGTGCCCTATGAACCCGGCAAATTCTTTAAATATTATGAGGCACGACTTAAACAGCAGGCAGGTGACGCAGCTCGCCAAAACACCATATAAAAGAGGCCACTTCAAGCTTTGCTGTTAGTATCATTTTTTACTTTAACACTGTGCCTTATGCGGTCACTTTATTTCGGGCATTCAAAGACCAGACTGATGAAATGTACATGACAGAATTCATGTCACACTTCCTTCAGAAAGTAAGGTGTTGAGCCTTCCAAGGTGACACTGGCTCTCACACAGGTAGTTCATGAACTATTAAACCGTCACCCACCACCCTGCAGCTTAGTGTAGGGCGTGGAAGCGTAGCCAGGGGGGAGGGGGGTGTTTTGGTGCCAGAATACCCCCTACCCCGAAATATTCTTAGTGCTGCATTCTCCCTCCTCTCGGCCTTTCTTTTGCCCATACTATTTACACACCGCGTCGATATATTAAAATACAAAAACGAAAATAAGAAGACTGTCGGTTTATTCTCGAAAAGCTTGATGGACGTTGTCGCGGCTCTAAAATAGGAAGCGGAAATTATTGCAGAAAGAATCACTCTTCTTCGCCATCGCACGACGTATGGCACTCCTTTTAATTGCACTCACAGTTCACGCGATTGAACATACCCTTTCACATCGGCCTACTATTTCATCTTTTGCGTTGTCCTCTATCGCGAAAATGTAATGTTTTTTTTTTCTTCAAAGTGCCTTTACGGCTGGGTTCAAGTTCACATGAACTAGGATGAAGATTGGAGAAATGCCATTTGTTCGCGGTTGCTTACTTTGATATACACTGTAAAAAAATTCCGTACATATAACGTAGACTATGTACGTTTTAAATACAGAACCACTTCTGCTTTCAATGAAACGTAGGGAATGACCGTATATTCAGTCCAGTATTGAAGGAAATGTCCGTGTTCCTCTGTAGTCGTTGCAGGGAAAAATACTAAACATTCAATTTAAGGGACAGGACGGTTGACCCCATCGACTATGTGTTGCACCAACCGCACTAATAACTTGCTTAAAGGCAGCAAAAACAGAAGATGCTTATGATGTGACGCCACTTTTACACGATGAACTGCTGGCCCGCGGACTATAGGCAACACATGACGTCCGATTTTTTATTTGTCTGGTTTACTCTTAGCCAACAATGTCCGCAAACTAGCATGGCGAACGACCGTGAGCATGTCTAATGTGATTAACGCAATGAAGAGCCGAGGAAGGGTGATAACGCATTACGTTGCTTCAAGGTTGAGTGATTGGTACAAATTGTGAGCAACGTTAAATAACAAAGGCCTTAATTTGCTATAATGTTAAAAGCTGACTTGATGAAAATATTTTTCGCTACATTGCTAGCCACATGATAGAGTAATATTTAATAAAAATGTTACTGCAACATTTGCTTTCTGTGAGAAATGCTGCGTAATGAGGTCAACTGTTAGAAAACATTTAGACACAGACAATGGTTGGACAACTTCTCCAAAGTGAAACTGAACACCAGCTGAAAGTACACTGCAAACATGATGAAAGTGCACAAGTTGAAAGCCAAATTTCCATCTGCCATTTGGTAAGGAAATAAACAACTGAGTAAACCAAAAGCATGGGCAAACAAATCTGTGAATGCAGTGCAATGTAGCAGTTACATCTTTGCTACACAACCATTAATCAAAAACACCAACTCCTTCATGGATAACAAAAGCACCGACACAACAACATATTGCTCAATGCAATGTTTAATTTAGTAGGTAACTATTGCCGCCCATTCATGCCTGCTCTTCCTGCAGATAAATGCAACGCCACCAAAAAGCAGCGAGCAGCCATAATTGCTGCAGTGACAAGGAGGATGTGCACCATCGATGCTGTTCCCCCATCCTGAGTAGGAAATATTAGCAGTTTTTTCTGGAAATACTCTGAAAGCACGAATTTTCTATCCATCGTTTACTTAGCTTGCACTGACACGACCCATTGTGTACTCGGTACCTTTGACAAACAAGGGGCCAGCCGATAGGCACACAAGACTGTAGAACCTTGCTAACTTGCAAAAAATCAATGCACAGAAAGAAAAAGCTGACAAAAAAATGAGGAATTCCTTATTTGCACTTTTTATACAATACTAAGAACGTGGCTAAGATATGGCATGAACATTGTTTTTTTCTGTTCACTTACAAACTTTCCAGCCTGTGCTAGCATATTACTGTGATGTAAATAATGAAGCCTGCCAACACTGTACAATATGCTGTAACACTTATGAAATACTCCCCTTCAAGGCTGCCACATGCCTCTTACATGCGGTAAAGTTTAAATCTGCCAAACTAGCTAGTCTGCAAGATGAGACGCCAAGCCTCTGACATCTGGCGATGTGTACCTCCCATGTAATTTAGAGTGATTGGAGATGCTCCTTTTTGATGGCATTTCAGTTGCTGGGTGTGGAAGGACCAGATATGAAGGGCAACAACTAGACACCAACTTTTTAAGCAACATCACAATAAGCAATGTGCCTTAGCTTTCCTTCTGTCCAAAAAGGAGTTTCATTTTCTATGTTCTTTGTTCACATAACGGCTTGCATGTGCACATTTTGGCTTGCTGGGAGGTGCTTTCCTCTGTTAAACTACAGTTTTAACTCTGGCCTGTCTTCTGCGCCTTCTTAATTTTTTGCTAGCGTTCACCTTAAGTCGCGTACAAACTCACGCAGATCTCCACTTTTCTACGTTTCCAGCTGTCACATCTTCTCTGCCTTCGTCATGTCCACCACTGCATCCAATGCCTTCAAGTCTGCTGTGTATAATCATTTTAATTATTCTGCCTACACATGTATTTATGTTAGTCGCTCTCCTCTCTTCGATGCCAATTGGCCCTGAGAGTAAATAAGTGAAATGGTAGTCTAATCTAGGTCTGAGCAATCACGCATTATGTTGAGTTTATTTTACCACGTTGGCCAGTAGAGAGTGGAAGGAAAAAAAGCTGCTAAGTGGAGCTCGACATGCCTCTCGACCCCTACACTGGAAAGCAGCAGACACCAAGGCATACGTAATCACTAACGACAACAGAACATGACAAGTGTGAAGCAATTCAGTAACGTTCGTCGCATTTACCACAGTGCATACTCGCTGCTCAGTAATTTATTACCTCATTAGACATTCTTCAAAGAGAGTGTACAATTATGTGTTTTGTTTGAACATGGCACCACAGTACAATGACAATCATTAACCTTGTGCCAACACAACATAAAATAAACTTCTGCCCAGAAAATGCATTGCTTACAGTGCCACCACGGCACCTGTTTAGAAAATAAGCTCAAAATATTAGTGACATTAAATTTGAGCCGACGGTAATTCCCCCACCCCCTCCCTAAAAAAATGAAAAAGGGTGCTCTTCCGACGGTACGTTTGTACGCTGTAATATTTGCGAGTCCAACTACGTGTGAAATTCAGATATAAATAATTAACGCCAAAGCATTCGGTTGAATGCGAGGCGCCAGGGCGCGGGCAAACAGTAATCGTCTTCAGGTATCCACTGGTGCCACGCCCTGAGGGCCACTGCTCGGCGAATACCATTCACGGCCACGTTCACATCCAACAAGCTTGTCACAAACATCACACAGGTGATGATGCAGCAGCAGTTCATCATTGCTGTTGGCCAGTGCTGAATTTTTTGGCGTGGTAAACGGAATCATCCACCGAAACGCGCGTCGACTGTTACTCGCCAGATTCTTGCAGTCCCACGAGGGAGGGCAGCTTTTCCGTCGGCTTCAAGTCTCCTTTTTCGTGCAGGGCCACTGGCATTGTAACGCACATTCTGCATGATCGTTTTACTACGCACCGATGCCGCACGGGAAAGCGAGCTGTTGTATGTACACTCCAATGCAGCGTTCCGGCCACACACATACACACACACATACTAAAGACACAACGCGCAGGACGCACGCAGCGGACACGGAAGAAAAAAAACCCATTCCATAGCGCCTGTTCATTCAACTCCACACTGCGCTAACTGCGCACATGTTTCCGACTGCGGGCTCGGCTAGCGCTTCGACTTCGCCGTGGCTAGCCATGGCCAAGCTGCGCTGCCGCTGGTGGTAATAACGTTCATGCAACGAAAAGAAAAACAATATATCAAACAATTCAGGTTGTCAGCTAAAAAAGCTACCGTAAAATTAAATACATCTTATATGTTTTTGCCGTTGTGCGCCTTTGCGACATCAGCGACGTGAGCTTGAGCGCGAATACGCGAATGGCGCTATGAATTTCCCGTGTAGCTCCGTAAATTGCAAATGGCGTGGCGGCGCCGCTAACTTTTAGACATGCTTGCAGAGGTAGTCGGTGCGAACAGTTGGAAGTTCCATCGACTGGAATTGCTCAAGGAAAGTCAGCGGCACTGCATTTTTATTGTTTCTGTGCATTGCGAGTGACTTTGGCGGCAGCCACTCGGCAATGTCTCCGGTTTGGCGAACTTGTGAGAAGGTGAGCCTTTTGTTCTCAAATTTTGAAAGCGGTTTTTTGTTTGTATTGTAACACTGCGTCTCGTGGCATGTTATGTTCACGATAACATCAGTACAACGTGCATGCGCTTTCTGTCTCTATTTAGAGTAATATTGGTCGATCAGCGTAAACTTTTGAATTCAATTAAGCACGAACTGTCCATGTTGGTACTGCGTGTCGAATGTGTTTTGAGATGATTCTGAGCGGAAGATGGTGTTCTGATAATTTGTGTACTACCAGATATAGTCTAGAGATTTGAAACCATTTATCACACTGAAACAAAGTTGGAAAACTGTTTTGTGTTCATGCATCTGCTGTCCTTAAACTTGACTTTTCGGCAATCATTCGCATGGCTCCTTTGGATCTGGAAAATTGACTACTGTTGCTAGGGGTGCCTGGTAGCAGAGCTCCTGGGGACGCCCAGTGGGTCATTTGTTTGTCCAAGTGCCCAGTACCAAAGGTACCATTCCTGACATTTTTTCCCAGTCCGTTAACCTCATATTCCTTGCAAAGATTACAGTATGTAATCAGGTAGTAAAAAAATTGGTAACTTCTGCATATTTCAGAACAGTTCAGAGAAATGCACATGCAGCATCAGTATTCTCTCGGTAGAATTTCTGAGACCTGGATTCATTTCTTCTAGGACTGTGGCAAGCAGTAGGTCAACTGTACATAAATTTATTTTCCTCTGGTGCAAAGTAAAGAGTGCAAACGTCATAAGACAAGTCTCTAGTCTGTTTCATTCTCACTGCATTTGGCCAAAGCATAATATGAAATGCTGTATGTTTTGTGCCCTAGTTTCCTTTACTTTGAGCAGTAGATATTGACAGTGAATAGCAAGGCAACTCCACTCGCTGAAGGTTTTGCCTTCTGCAGCAAAACAGGGAGTACCTTACCCCATGTGTTATCTCGACAGACTGAAAACTGCGATGGACAGCTGCGTCCACAGCTGCTATCACCTCCCAAGTGCATGCGCTCGTAAGACACATAATAACTCTGGATTGCCATTAACATAGCCTTGCTCATTGCAGTTGCCGATAAACACCTCATAAGTGGTACTATTATGCACTCTTTTCTTTGGCACTATGTATGAGCTTCTGTTCTCGCACTTTCTAGAAATAATGCATGCAGTTTTGAAGTGCGAAAAGGGAATTTACGTGTAACTATATTGTCATGTCAGTGTGTTACAGCCAAATTGTACATTGATGTCAGTGCTGGTGGTTTCTTTTCATTATTTTAGGAGAATGTTATAATTTTACCTATAGCAAATAATAGCCCTCACTAATTAGCTGATTTTGTCATGTCCAGTATTTTGATATGCTAAGCCACCAAAGCATGATTCAGAATGTTGTCAGAACTAAAGGCACTGAGTCTTTTGTGTCAGTAAAAAATGTGCTTTATACCCCTGTCATATGGCATTCCTCGAAGGCCTTTCCAGCAAAGGCACCATTTTTCACCAAAGGAGCGAAAGCTTAAAGGAGCAGCGATGCAGCTACACGGTGCGGCCCAAAGGTGAAAGTCGTTCAGGCTTAGCACCCGCTGCTATACTCGAGGTGGCTGAAGTGAGTGTTCTAAAATTAAAGTGGTGTATTCTGTTCATTCGTTGAGCATTGACAATTTTTTTATTCTGATTGCTTCCTTAAAAGTACTGCAACAGCTACTCTCATCAGCAGGAGCAGGTTTTGTACGTGTATTGCCATGGCCACCATGGGCGCTCGGTGTTGCCGCAACACTTTCACTGTCTTGAAATTTGAACATAAAACATAAACACCCGTACAAAAACCAAAGCCAGACACACCTTTCGTATTTTAAAAAAATGTTTTCAAACATTATTAGCTTATCTATTTTTTTTATTGCTTTTACTTTTTGACTTTGGATGGTACTGCGATCACAGCTTCTCGAATGCGGCGTCTTCGGGCTCCGAAGGTCTCGGTTGAGCGCCTTCGCCTCCAAGGCCCTTAGCGACAAAGGCGCAACATTTGTACCGGGTAGCTGCACTCCTTACGCCTTTGGATATGATTCTCAAAGGCCTTTGCGGTGCCCGTGTGACAGGGGTATTAGTGTGGTATGGCTGCTTGAACACCTGTCCCTGGTATCTCACAAACTGAATAAGTAAGGGAAAAGCCTCAGGGTGCTTGCCGACGTTTCGACAAGAGGACTTGTCTTTGTCTGGCAAACTGTTCATCATTGGTGGGGTTTAAATAAGGTTTTCACTTCGAGGCGAAAGGCCTGTTGTGTGGGACGAGGGTGCGATATGGGAAGGGCGTTACGATGGGGAGCGTGAACCTTGACCAGGCATGATAGCTGCTAAAGAAGATTAACCGGTTGACCTGCAAAACTGTGAAAACAAAAAAGCCCAATTCAGTAGAAACGAATCTCGGGGTATGGAGTGTGGATAGTGGGCTTGAATGGCTTTACGTCCAGCCGCAACAGGTGGCTTGGTATGGCTGGCTGCCTTTTCCTGAAAAACTAGGATAAAGGAATTAAGCAGCATGGCAGAATAAAATACCAGGGGGGGGGGGGCAAAATAATTTGAAGGAAAAAGAGAAAATGAGGGCAGGTTCGGAGAAAAGGCAAAAAGAAGGAGGAGGGGGAGGAGTATGGCAGCCAAGGTTCCGAGAAGTGATGTCAGGAGGTGCAGGGCGTAAGGTTAAAATATAACAATAAATTAAAGAAAGCAGGAAAGGAGGGGGAAATTATGGGTTGGGAAACCTCTGACCATGTGCAAGGCCTTTTCAAATAATTATGCCAATTCCGGAATGTACAGAGCTGGCCACATTTAGTGCAAACATGTGAGCGCATGGCCGCACTCTTTAGAGGTCCACTGTGTGCGGCGCAGCCACTCATCGCTGCAAAATGGCGCAAGAGGAGATGCACCTGGAAGTGGTTCTTCGTGTCATGTTACACTTAGATGTGTGGCAATGTCAGACACAGTGGCCCAAAGAGCACAGCCATGTGCTCGCGTGTTCGCACTAAGAGTGGACAACCCTGTACTTGATTCTAAGTTTCCTCTGTATATGTTGACCCCAAACGAAAACAAGTTGTCTTGTCGAAACGGCAAGCACCCTGAGATTTTTCCTTCCCTTGTTCACTTTTTGAGTGTCAAGAAGCCATCTGCCTACTCTCTCTGTACCATGCACTCCACATCTTGTACGGTTATCTTTGTATGTATACACCAGTGATAAATCATGAAGGAAATCAAGGGATTTGTATTTGTATTGCTTAACACTTACTTTAAAGCTATATCATGAGGATATAGTTGAAAATGTGCTACGGGGGCTTGGTTGTGTGTCGTGACTGGTTTCTCTTTATCAGGGCTACTTGACAGCCACCATGAAACGCAGGCTTTTGAAAAGTCGTCCCTCAAATAAAAGAGCGTTTCCACTCTTACAATGGAAATGTTATTTGCTAAAAACTTCAATCATTGCAGTTCAGGGATTGATATTTTTCAAATATCTAACCTGAAGTTCAAAACCTGCAGAAGGAACTATGTAACTTCTTTCCTGCCTTAAAAACCCAGTACTTATTTGCCAGTTTCAGAAAGCAGAGGTCTGTTTCATGGCACCTACTTTCCACTATCTTGCATGAAAATTGGGCAGTACAGGCCCACCATAAAACTAGGGGCATAGTATACTGCTTGTATGCAACTACTTTGGCGTTAGAGCATGCATAGCATGGTCTTAAAGTTATTCTTTTCATTTGCAACTGGTTCATAAAAGGCCTATTCTGGCAAAAGGCATTTAGCAAAATTATCTTCCTCTGAATGCTTCTAAGGATAACTTTAGTTCATTCAGGAAAATATATATTGACAATATCTCTTAAAGGCATGATTGTCCATATTAGCTCTTGTTACCTCACAGTATTTAGTTTTGTGCCTCCAGCATCACTGACTTGCATCATATGTTAAATAGAGTAGTAAAAAGCTCGCTGTTAGTTTAAACCTCAACTCATGATGGGGCTGTGCACTTTTTGTTGTGTTACATGAAATATACTTATGTATGAAACAATTTCTTTCAGCTGCACCTCACATGATTCAAATTCCACCAGAAGAAAGGCTGCAACACAACATTGCTCACTACTGTTGCTTTCCCAGCACATGCCATAACAGCACATAGCAGGTAAGATGTGAACAAAAACAGAGCATGTATATGTTCCACACATGCATTTTGTGTACTACCAACACTATGATATGATTAACTATGTCATGTAAGAGAGAGCACACAAATCATTTTTTGTATATATTGCAGCATGGTTATTTCAAGTTTAAACTGGCCATTGAAACGACCCATTGTATCACCGCTGGTTACCCGGCGGCACTGGGGATCGAACTCCGCACCTCCTGCTTGCGAGGCAGATGCTCGGACCACTAGGCCACTCCTGCAGTCCCCCCACTGATGTTGCTTACACCAGGTGCTGTTAAAGCCCCGGTATGTATGTTAAATGCATTTTAGAAAACCATTCACTTCCAAAGTACCATTTCATCTTTATAGCAAAACCACAGTTCGCCTAGCTAGACAAACCTGCTGCATACAATCCAGCAGAAGGGTTGCACGTACATGCTTCGTTAGGAAAACATAAAAATCAAGCAGAGCCTGCCCTTCATGGTGCATTATACCCTGATTTTGAGCAATGATCAAGATAGGCAGATGGTCATTTCATTGCACAGTTGCATGATACATTTGTAGAATCGAAAAGACAAGTACTATTGCAAAATCTTCAAACAGTGTTTATTCTCAGAGAAAACATATCATAAAAAAAGTGTTGGATTAGTTATGGTGCACCTTGTATGGGGAAAGGGGCTCCCACTTTGTGAAAGGCTTAATTTTGGAATAACGACAGCATTTAGACTAGTTGGGTGACCATGTTTAGATAGTGGATGTGCTCAAAAAGACACTGGAAGTAAGCGCACTGTGTGGAAATCTCTTTCTGTATCCATGTCTTTTTGAGCGCTTTCACGATCTAAACCTAATTTTGCAAGAGAGCAAGGAAAACAAATATTTAAATTCTGATAATTAAGGATAAAAGATCATGTTTCATTGTGTTGCTTAAAGTGTACATTGTATCGCTATTGCTGTATTGCAGCACTTCTGTCGTGGCCTTGCATTGCAGCCTCTTGACTTTTGTTTATATAATAGGCAGTCCTTTTTTTCATTCGATTGCAACACTTTAGGAGTTACTATTGAGTTGCGTGGTAGCGAACTCTCAGATTAACGGTTTGCATTATTACGCCAGCATAACTTGCTAAGTGTTTCACTGCAGTCTTGTTACTAGAACAGCCTCTTCAAAGTATTCAGCCTGGTGGTCATTGAGGGTTACTGTTCACATATCAAAATGCCGGATCAGCTGTATACTCTTTACAGCTACCAGAACTATGGTACATTTCATGACATGCTGGCTGAAGAGTGCTGGAGCACCAGACTGGGGATTTGGATGAAACAATTTTCAAATGTGTGCTCGGTATCACGCTGTTTTGTTCCAGTTGTGGAGAGGTTTTCTTTTCATATTTGTTCTGTCAAACATTTAAATTTTGGGCAATATGTTGTTGCCTTTATCTTGGGTTCTCTTTGTTGTTGAGGTTTAGTATTTTTGGCACAAGCACTCCACTCTATTACTTTTCAGTATAATTTAAAATTTGTAGGGCACGTCATGAAGAATAAAACTTCTACTTGAATAATCTGCATGTGTTTATGTTCTCATTGTTGATATGAAAACTTAGTTGAGACAGCTTGTATTTTAGCTCTGGCTAGAATTTTTAGGAGAGCCTCAGTAACATAATCACATGACCAACACAAACTCGGTATTATTGTTTGTGCAATGAAAAACAGTTTTAAAATAGTTATTAACAGCTGTCAGTGTAGGACTGGCCTAAAATGTTTTGTGCTCTATGTAGCTCTTCTCTGAGGCAGGATTAATTCATCTGCACCTGCAGCCTGATACCGCCAAGATACCAATTCTTGGGTGAACTTATGATTTTTTTTCACTGAGCAAACTTGCATCATCTTGAAGCATGGAACTTGAGCTGATTCTTAACAGCTCTAGTGTAGCGAATTTCATTATCCTCATTGCTTAGTCTACATTCACCTCAGGACAATGGCCTTTTCCAGTTTAATTATCTGTGTCTTGCACCAGCTACATGCCACACTATCAGAAATCACCTAATCTTATCTAGTGAGCTTATAATCAGCTATCTCCTGCTATATTTTCCTTAGGGTGAAATTCATTTTGTTGCGATACAATGCACAAGCTGTTTCCTGGCGTGGTGCTCAGCTTATCTGGAATGAAATGCTTGGGAAATCTGTCTCTGATTTCACCTTGAGTAGACGAAATTAACTTGTGCTAAGGCACTATTTGGCCACAGATGCCCTTGTGCCATTAAAATCCATCAAATTCATTCTGTTGCCCTAAGATACCATTGGTGATTCATTCTCTGCATTGTATGCCCTGGCCAGATCCATTTTCTTCTTTTAATTTCTGCCAGAATATTAACAACTTCCTTGTTCATACCTGTTATGGTTTCACTCGGTCAGTTGTTCTATTAATAATTATAATCACTTTATTGAAAACATATTTTGGGCTAAATGGCATCAAGTTTGCCACTCTGCACAATGATATATATGTTTGGTCTTGTATGTCTTTACTTGTGTGGTAATGTTTATTTTGTGCTCACTGTCTAAACAACCTTATTTGCCTATGATATCCTAAGCCCTTCCATACCTATTTTCCTTCCCCCTGGCTCTTTCTCTTTTCAGTCATTCCTCCTCTTTCCTTTACACCGGCCATTGGTCACAAGGCTGCTGTGGGAACGACAGTCAGCACTGGGCCCTTTTTTGTTCATGGAACCTGCACTGCTACTATTAACACAAATAGTACGTTATCAGTATTTTTGTGATACTGAATTTATTGTTATTTATGAAGTAGTTGGCTAAGGCAATGGTAGCAGTGTTGGATATTGCAATATATTATGCATATATCTAGTAGTAGTAGTAGTAGTAAAGACTTTTATTCGACCATAATTTATAGGCCGAGCATGTCGACCGCCTGGGTCACTTGCAGTATATCAGTGTGTTCACTATTACACTACCCTCTATTTCTTTCAGTTCAGTTATTTGGCTATAGATATATTGTGCTGCTTTCCTAGTTTAGTCCACTCAAACTAAAACTTTGCTCTTTGTGTCACAGGTAGAATCTACAATGATTGCTGCTCTGTCTTGTAAGCAGGAGGCAGTGTTCAATGGAGCCATGAACTTTCCTTGGAATTGAAAAGCCTTTGCCATATTATGCGCTGAACCACGAGTGTGAAGAGGAAAATGTCATGCCTTGGATTTCTGCATAGGTGAGCCATTGCGGTGAATCCACCAGCGTGAAAGACAGGGATGAGAAAGGAGACAAGACAGGTGCTGACTCGCGACTAAAGTTTGTTGGCGTGAACAGGGGAATATATAAAAAGCCAAGCAATACCATAAACCATGAAGTTACAGATAAGCATACAGGACAACATGAGTCAAAAATCGCCCTCAACATTTCCCTGATCGAGGTAGTCCAACTCATTGTGTGTTAACACGATAGACAAAACACACATTCTTCACGCAGTCATAAGATGTGTCTAGCCTCGATAATCTCCCATTTAATCTCTCTGAATTTACTGCCAAAATCCGTGTTGCCAAAAGGAAAGGGTAGCAGACTTCACATCCCGTGCAGTGTACAGCAGAGTTACCCCAACCACCTAGCCAAGCCCCTACCCTCTTGTGTTCCTGTAGTCTTACATTCATACACCTTCCAGTTGCACCTACGTAAACCAGACTACAAGATAATAATATTTGATACCACATTCATTTTACAAGGTACATATACATTTCACTCTACACGTGTACTTTTCTCGAGCCACATTCACAGAATTATTCTTAAAATTTTACATGCTTTAGACAACGTATTAGGGGCCGAGAAAGCCACTTTTACATCATACCTTCTGGCCACATTTTTCAAATTGTGCGACAATTAATGTACATACGGTAACACAACTGGTCGTTTGGCATCTCGCTGGCTGGCCCCAGCCTGATTGTGCCGGTCACCGCAAAACTGTCTCAGCTTCTTTAACAATTTATCATATGCTCTTGCAGTAACAAGGTTTGGAAATCCTGCGTTCGTTAACCTTAAAATCTGCTCTTGGAATCTAGTCGTCATGCTGTGAAAGCATAATTTCATCAATTCTGAGCCCGCGCTAGAAAGTGCAATGCTATCTTTCACTAGCTTGGAATGGTCTACATGTAGCCAGGTAGCAGCTTAACACTCGCCAGCACACATGAAGTGTGCTGAACATCAAGGTAAGGTCCAGAAACCACAGCTCTTTTTCTTGGGACATTTGCTCCAAGGTAAACCTGAGATAAAGGCCTTGCTCCTTAAACAACTTGAGAAGATGTACAGGTCCCGAACTATCACAACCTTTATAAAAGACCAGAAAATCATCGACATAGCAAAACATTTTTCCCCCGGCCCATGCACATTCTGGACAATTATTCTATCCACCCTACTCAAGAAATTATTGCTTAGCACAAGGTCAACCTTTGAACCACTACATATTCGAGACTTTAGAACACATACCGCACTGCGCTACTCTACAAACATGCTCTTCAAATAAATGCTATTCAATAACATGCTCTTCAGATGAATTTCAGAAAAGGATTCATGCAAAATTATCTCTGGTTATTTGCAAAAGCATCTGTCTACATCGCATCTTGAAGATCCATTTCTTGTACTCAATTTGCAGTGTGGTTGAGTATCTTAAGAATGACAATCCAGCGGATTGTCTTGTGATTAGTGTCGATGTAGAACTATTTTATTCTATCCCGTATGAAGATCTTGTGAAAAGCTTATGAATGTGTATATCGGAGCACAACGATGAGCTCGTGTTTAGGAACGGGTGTGTAACATAAGTCTTTTTTGGCACTTGCCTCCTTTTATTTGAAGTGAAGAGCATGTTTGTGGAGTATGGCAGTGCGGCATATGTTCAAAAGTCTGCTAAATGTATCGATTCGAAGGTTGCCCCTGTGCTAAGCAATATTCTCTTAAGCAGGGTGGAAGGAATGATTGCCAAGAAATTGCATGGGCTGGGGGAAATCTTTCGCTACGTCTATGATTTTCTGGTCTTTTACAAAGGTGATAGTGTGGGACCTGTACATATTGTGAACTTGTTTAAGGAGCAAGGCCTTTGTCTTAAGTTTACCTTGGAGAAAATGTCCCAACAAAAAGAGCTGCGGTTTCTGAACCTTACCTTGATGTTCTGCACACGCCATGTGTGCTAGCAATATTCACCCAGGAGTGTTAAGCAGTTACTTGACTGTTGGTCGAACGATTCTAAGCTAGTGAAAAATAGCATTGCGTCGTCAAGTCTAGGCTCGGTATTGGTGAAGCCATGCTTTTACAGCGTGACAACTGGTTTCCAAGAGAAGATTTTAAGGCTAATGAAAGCATGATTTCCCAACCATGCTATTGCAGAAGCGTGCGATAAATTGTTAAAGCTGAGCATATAAGATTGGGCAAGTTGGTCTGACATGCTAAGGATAAGAATGGCGCAGCATCAAGTAACGAGGACAACAGGAGAGCACACCCACGCACAAGTGCCATCCTTGGAGCGGATGCAGAATCTAAGAGCGTGTGCTTGACATTCAGCGTTGGCAGCCAAGGATCGGGCTCGTTCAATCTTTAGCGTTCAAATCCGTGTTTCCTCGTTTCCTTGACTGTCAACGCTGAATGTCAAGCACGCGCTCTTGGATTTTGTATCTGCTCCAGGGTTGGCACTTGTGCGTGGGTGTGCTGTCCTGCTTTCCTCGTTACTTGATGCTGTGCCATTCTTCCCTTTAGCATGTTAAAAGCTGAAACCCCTTCGCAGGGACTGGCATGATCAGGCTGGGGCCAGCCAGTGAGATGCCAAAAGACTGACTGTGTTACTGTACATACATAGATTGTTGCAAAATTTGAAAACTGTGGCCAGAAGGTATGACGTAAAAATGGTGTGTTCGGCCCCTAATAAGTTGTCTACAATCTGTAAAATTGTTAATAATTTTGTGAATTTCGTTAGGGAAAAGCACATGTGTCGAGTGAAATGTGGCAACATATATGTGCCTTGCAACCATTGCATGCATTGCATACCATTATCATGTGGTTGGGTTTATGTCGGTGAAACTGGAATGTGTATCAATGTAAAACTACAGGAGCATGAGAGGTATTTGGATATTGGTAGGGGTTGTAACTTATCTGCATATTACAAGGGATGTGAAGGCTGCTAGCCATTCCTTTCGGCAACACGCATTTTGGCACTACGTTCACAGCAGATTAACCAGAAAATTATCGAGGCTGGACACATCTTATGACTCGGTGACAAATGTGTGAGTGTGCTGCCCATAGCGTTAACATGCAGCGGGTTGGACTGTCTAGATGAGAGGAATGTTAAGGGCAATCTTTTACTTATGTTGTGATGTAGCTTATGTGTAATTGTGTAGTTTGTGGCGTGTGGCTTTTCTGTATACTCTCTGTTCACTTCAAAACTTCAGTTGCGAGTCAGTGCCTGTTTTGTTTCTTTTCTCGTCCCTGTCTCGTGCTGATAGATTCAAGTACTTGTAGAGTAGATTCACTGAATTATTTACTTGCAGAGGCTTGTGAAAAAACGAGAGGAATTTTCTTTCCTTTATGCGGAATGGAAGGTTAAAATTTTTTTACTTAAATGTTTGCAGCATTAAATTCTATTCGGAAAGGTAAAACCCACTTTCTTGTACATTTTGTGTGCAATGGTGCCGGTGGCTGCATGCAACTGAAAACATTCGTCCAGTTTATCTAGCTAGCGTCCTTCTTTCTTGTGCCACATTTTCTGAAATAATATTTTGTCAGATTTATTTCAATCAGAATTTCTAAGAACATATTGGTGATCACATAATTTGGTGATCACATATGACATAATTCAAAACGTGATCATGGGTATTTTTTAGTCTGGGGCAGTAAAATGAGAAGTACATAGTATATAGTAAAATTAAATATGACCAGTCTAACATAAACAAAACTACTTTTTCTAAAGGAAAATTTTGCTACCGAAGTGCTGGAGTGACATGGCATTATGAAGACGTTGACAGTGTGCTGTATTCATGATGGCACGAGAACTTGCGTACAGTGCTTCAGGTAACTGGTGAGTACCTTGGTGCTGTGCTTCTGCTAATGTAGCCAAATTGTTTTTAATCTAAGAGTGTATCTGAAAACTTAGGCAAAAATTGAGTAGTATTTAGATATTCTTGCACCAGATACCACTGTGAGAATTAGTTATTAATGATGTGTCTCACATGTACCCTTGTCTGCTGAATATAGTAAGCATGGCTTTCGAGCTGAGTGCCTCCGACATATAAAAAAAAAATGGCCACTGGGCTGCTCCACGACGCGTGGAGCAGCCCAGTGTAGCACATTCAGGCTTCATGGAGTGGAGAATGAAGGCAGTAAATAATTTAAGAGTAGAAAACACAGCACAAACCACAGGACCAGGAAACTGACAGAACACACCGACCCTGATGACACTCTTTGCATGAAGGGTGTTATAAAGTTGCCTGTCATGTAGTGCAAGATGGAGGTCGCACAGGACGGGTGTTAAATATGAGTTGATGCAGACACCTGTCATTACGTAGTACTCACTGTAGAACTCGAGCAAGAAGCAAAGGTAACAGCTGAGCATGGCCACTCTTGTGCTTTCCTCCGCAAGAAATCTGGAATTGCACTTAGAAATCTTTTATGCTTTCTCTTGACATATACATCATTGCTGCATGTGGCGAGGAAAAGTACATACCCTTGATGTCAAGTGACAGTGAACTCACAGGGCTGGTAACAGCTCACTGAGGTGTTGTGATATATCTACAGGGCACCTCATGAGAAAAAAGAGCCCTTGAAGGAATTCTCTCAAAGTTTGTTGCCCCATGGACCTCTTCGTAATCAATGACTCTAAAAGGCAAGCCTTCCTTTAGTGTCACAAAAAAAAGGCCTAGGACATGGGTCTTTTTGCTTCTCCATTAGTGCCAAAATGTTTTCTAGCGAGATCTTTCGCAGATATATAATTATTTCACAAAATGTCAAGAAGGAGACTGAAGCTGCACCAAGCAGTACCAGTAAAAAACTTATCACAGCTGTTCAAAAAGCAGAAAGACTCATGCCTTCATCCTTCTTTTGCATCAGACACGTGAGGACACTTCGTCTTTCTGGGTCATCATTTTGAAAAATTTCACATGGCAACGGCCTTTGGTTAAATTTCTGCCAAGAGCCCTTTTTTGAAACTTGAGCATCCGTTCCTTGTGAGGCACACTGCAGAGATATTGGAATGCCTTAGTGAGCTGCTTCCGGTACGTGTGACTGCATTTTCACTGACATCAGATATTAGTACATTTTCTTGCACATGCTGAGATAATGGAAGCAATGAGTGAAAACATGCGGTTTTGGGGAAGTGTGCTTCCTGGGGCCGTATTCCAAGTTTGTGTCATAATAAAAAGCGTCATAATCTGCCGCAACGGGCATGCCCGGGAACTGGATATAAACTGAGTGCGGGACTTTCGCTTCGTCTTGTCTTGCCTATAACAAATTGGATGGACAATAAATTCGGCAAGCGTCTCCCACCTTTTTCAGATGTTACCAATGTTCCTTGCTCGCTAAGTTGTGCATTTAGTACTATGTACAGAAAGGCACCTGCATTGAATTGCATCTGGCCCCCATCCTGAGCTACTTTCTATTTGCACAAAATTATAAGCAACTGTAAAGACTTTCATGCGCACAGTGCCGCCCAAAAAGCGCATTTTGTCTGCTTCTTTCTGGACCTGTGGTTTTTACTGTTTACTGTTATGAAAAATGAATTTTGGGCAATAAATTAAAACGGGTTGGTTCTCGGTGAATGGCTTTTGAAAGCTTCTACGAAAGCCGATTGTTCAATAGCGGATGGTTGAAATGTATTTGTGAAATTTATATTTGGTGTTGTGTGACCACTAAATGAGGATTTTTTTTATGCTTTTCAGATGAATATGACAGCAATGTGCAGATGTACAATGTGTGTAGTTTGCCATGAAAATAAAACGTATGTACTTGTACTCACCCAAACACCACTCTTTCATTCTAAGCTGCATTCTTTGTATGTATGCACTACATGATATGTGTAAAGGAAAGCCTTGCACATAATACTTATTTCTTCGGCACCTGGACGGCTATATCTGCAGTGAACATTGCGGGCAGAAGCTATACGAAGACGCATGTTCATGTACTACAGAAAGTACATAATTACTATACAGATAATTTCCGCTCTACATGAAATGACTTCCGAGTGAACGGAGGACGTATGCATACACATTGCGGAAACTTCAATAAGAACAAAACATAAGCATTCGTTGTGAAAAAACGATTTCGGTCTCGTGCATAGCATGGCGTAACTTTCCGTTACCAAGAATGTGACAGTCGTCATACGGAGTCTCTGTTTCTGACATTTAGTCCGTACCTCATGTTGCGGAAAACCCTCCGGCAACGCATTACCAGCGGGTTTCTCTGTACTGCGGAGCATTTTTTTTTACAGTGTAGAGCAGAAGCTTCTGTGTTGCATATTATGTGAAAATATAGTAAACATCCGCGATTTTTTGAACAAATGTTTTGTTGAAAAAATGTTATTTACGATTCAATTCCGCCAAGGCTTGCGTGCACTCCTATTCTTCTGTAGATATTACACGGAACGAAACAACTAAACCTTGCTGCTTTTATTAAAGCAGAACAATGACTAAGATATTGTTTTTCGTGCAGGCTGTCTTTCTTTTTATTTTTCCTACTGGCTGCGCATAATACTCCCTAAAAAATAATTCGGGCTACGCCACTGATAGTGCGCATCCACATCGGTACGTAAAACGTAAGTTCGTCCTAATGGACAGAATTTGCAAATTAGGGCCACACTTCACGTAAGAGTTAAGTTGTACAACATACAGTGCAACGGCGCCAGAATGGACGCCAATTTACCAGTTAAACAATTTATGGAACCTCACGTCCACCACCAATTCTATCTGGCAGGATTTAGTTTGGTTCCGCAGCGTTCATAACCCTCTGCTGTTCCAGTAAAGTTCTTCTCCTCCTCTTCATAGTTTTCATAACTGTCAAAAAGGCTCCATTCGGAGTTATGAAAGCCAATATTACTTTATTCCCACCCAGATGTCATATCTCATTTTCTTATTTACCTTATTGCTTTCAAACCATTTGCTGTTTGTACTGTATAGCTCTGCAAGAATTCACAGTAACAATGTTTTTTTTTGTAGGGGCTCTGTATTTCATTCAGTTGAGGTTTCACTGTGCTTGGATGTTCACCAATGCTTTGTGGGTACTGCTGGTGGAGATTGGTGTGCATTTTCTAAATAAGCGAGATAATCGTTTGCAAGTGAAGGTGTGTGATTGCTGTGAAGTAATGGTTGGAATGGTTGTGATAGGCGAGTGCCTTAAGATGGCAGTGTTATTTTTCAACAATAAATGCCACTTCGCACTTAGCGTGAACAATAGTGTCGTTTATGTATCTCTTCCGGTCTTTGATGTGAATGACATCATTGACACTGAATGGTACTGTTCCCTCCACTCGGGCTATGATGTTTTTGATGTGAGGACCAGGTGATAATATGTTTGGCACTGCCGTTTGAAGGGAAAACAGGTGTGTGGATCTTTTGAGGTTTATCATAAAGATACTCTATGCATACTGTCTGTGTGAATATTCTTACTAACGGAAAAACACGAAAATTCCTTTTCAATGCAAACTCATTATAATGATGCTATGGTTTAGGCATGAGAAATGATGTAAAAATTGAAAATTCAAAAATAACACTTATGTGTATGTAACCTAGAAGTGAAAGCGTAAGGCATGACGCCCAGCGCTGCTTCGGGTGCAAACACTGTGCGCCCGTACATAGCATCCAATAGCTATGTTAATTACCTTGTCTGTGTGTATAGTTAAGTTTTGCGTTTGATGGAAGCTCCAGTGCAGATGAAGCCTTAGCAGATGCTTGGCAGTGCTCTCGCTGCTACTGATTTATCAGCAGATCTATTGATTTTTCAAAAATATTTACTGATTCAATGATAACCCCTCGAAATCTACTGATTTTTGTTTTTTCCCAAGTGCAGAACAAAATATGTACTCTTCGGTTCTACAGAGTTTATGTCCTTCGTTCGTGTATTTTTTGGCAGACGATATATTGATCAGAAGGTGAAGTTAGTCACTGCCTGATTCAACGGCTCATCCATCTATAACACAAGCAATGGATAGGCGCCGGGAGAATAGAGAAAGGAATAGGAAGGTGCTTCCAAGTTTTAATTCATTTAAAAGTGCGGTGGAAGTGACGACGTCAAAATTTAGGTATTAAAATGTCGGGCCGAGGCGTCGCTATAGACAAGCATCATGTTTGTAGACAAAGATGGCGCTGCGGTCGGCAACGACGCGGGATGCAGGCAAAACTCGGAACGCCTACACTGCGCCTAGTGACGCTGCCTTCGTAACCAACTGGCGTATGCGAATATTTCAAAGCATGCGCGTCGCTTGTGGTTAAAACTTTTTGTTGATGCTCTGAGAGTAGTTCTGCACTTTTTCAGCCTGTTCGCCAGACGGAATTAATAAGCGGAGCGTTGCATCGGATGCTTCTCTGCTCCTAGTTGGCAGCAAATAGCAGCGCAGCGCTACTGCGGTGAAAGCGCGAGGTATGGGGAGAAGCTCATTGTCCACTGGCCGATAAAGCATATCCGATTGCTAGTGCAGGATAGGACGTTGTGATGCACGACTCGAATCAGCTTTCCCACTCGACGAACTCTGTAATGTGCTTCCTATTTTCACCGAGCCGCCTCACTCCGGAGACCTTGGAAATTAATGAACACTATAGCTACTTTGAATAAGGCAGATGCGATCCGAGAGCTCCACGAGCTCATGCACAGACGTTTTCCTCGAGGTGCAAACGAAATTTACGCTCACTCGGCTAAGCTATAAAGTCTTCTTTTCATTCTAGATTGTATTCATGCGTGCGCATTCTGCTTGATCGGAGTTGCTTTTTGCGTGCAATTTGCAGTGTTCGCAGGTTCTGGTCGACTTAAAATGTGAAAATTCAAATAATTTGCAAAATAACACTGCGCGACTTTGTCGAGATCCTCGCGTCGTTGGACCGGTGTTAAAACGACAAACTTGTTGAAATAACGCGAGAATGAAAAGAGATAAAACCGCCGTGCGTACTACTATCAGAATCCGGCGCTTCTTCAAGCGCGGCACGGTGTGAACGCTGAAGCCGACTGGCGGAGCTTTTTGTCTTTTGTTCGCGCGAACTGATGCCCGGGACGTTTTCTCGGTGATAAGCACCTGAAAATTTCCCCCTGCGTTCAACTTACGGTACCAAGCATACGGAATATCGCGCCTAAGCTTACGCTGAGAGCACGACAGAATGAGAACGAGTTGCAGGCGTTACTTGATTTTTGCACTGTTCACCACTCGACCGAACAGCAACGATGCGAAGTCAGAGACACGAACCAACTTATTAGATTTGAATGCAGAAACTGAATGTAATACCCGAAGGGGCGAAACGAGCTCGGCGTAATAACCCACGAGCTCGGCGGTAATAATTAGCCGCGAAGCCGATCCGTCGCCGAACTTCTCTGGCTCCTCGGCCCCTGCCCGAGGCTTTCACGCCTATTTGACTGCAATAAAATGGTGGAAACTTAAGCCGCATCCTTTCTTCTGCATTGTGGCTCGACCAACCGCACCACAATTCGTCGGCGCGCCGTGAATTGTGCCCAAAAATACGCAAGCGAGGCGCACCAAATGCGGAACGTCCCGTTTTTTGCCTACACAACGAAAGTCACTGCTGACGCCAGCGCCGACGCATCTCTTTGACGTCAAGGCCTGACGCTTGTCGATACTTCTTGGTGGACAGTATTGATCGGTTATCAAGAAATGAGAAATGGAAGACGCGGTAACTGTCTCACATCTTAGTGGACACCCCTATCGCGCCTTGAGGGAAGAGGAGAAGGTGGGAGTGAAAGAAAAACGAGAGAGAGTGGTCCATGTTCGCGGGATCATGAATAATTTTGACCACCTGGGGATCTTCAACGCGCACTGACCTCCCACTACACCCGGCGGTACTTTCGCTCAATAGCCCAGTCAATACTCCCCCCAATATAACAACTGTGGCAACAGAGTCTCACTAGACAATATCTTGTGGAGCTGTCTGGAGGGTCCGCCTCCTCCGGACCTAATTCAGCTCCTAACTGCCAAGCAATCGGAGGCCATGCTGCTCATATCCGACCAGGAGACTCAACTGTGAGCCAACGAGGTCGCTGTAATCCACGGGATGACGGCCATCTAGCGCAACCAAGACCTTACCTTCAACCACTCGCTACCGGTCAATAAATGTTTTTTAATCTATTCCAAACCCACAGCACAAGGGTTCGCGTCCATATAAACGCGTCTGCGCTTGCTGGGCTGTAGCGTCTGTCTTGTCATTACGGGGGAGGCAGCAGTGAACTCGGTTTTCAACAGTCTATAGAGAGGAAGCGCACCCAGCGTCCTCCTCACCCTGTGGAAATGTGTGGTAGGGGCACTAGTGTTTCGGTCAGTAGTGATGGGTGTGCTTTCGTCAACCTGTGTTCGTCCTCATATGTAGCAATGTCGCACGCGTCTTGCCTATAAGCACTACACATGCATTTATACGATAATTTCTGGTTGTGTTGTATATCGGCGCTGAGTCTCGTTGTTTCTTCTCAGGCCTGGTTGGTGATTGTCCGCGATCGCGATTTAACATGACCATGAAGACCGGCAGTTCCGACTAAGTAGACGAGCGTCCTCACAACTGAGCCACGGCGACGGGCGATTCTTAGAAACCTCATTTGCGTCACTGAGCTGAAATCGAACTTTGTTTCGTGAAACAATGCTTTAAAGATGGGAATTCAGCAGCGTTACCAAGTACAATTTCTTCATGTTTGACTCTACACTCTGATCCCCTGACTGACTCGCGACTGATATTGAAAACGTTGACTGCGGCACTACTGTTGGCTGGGACTGGACCGGCGGCCACCCGCCCGGTCAGTCTAGCGGTAATGGTGATTACGGCTACGCCGTATGAACCCCGCTGCCAAGCGAGAACAACCATAGAGTTTTTATACACTTAGGAACTCTATGAGATCAACACACTTGATGTCGCTAGCCAGTGGCTTTTTTTTATTACGACAGAGATACTTCTCGTTTACCGCTGTATCGCACCGTTATAAATAGATAATCGATACAGTAAAGAGAAAACGGGTTTTAATAAGTGACCCTAACATATATGCAGATATATACTCATTTCTGCCCCTTTTATCACCAAACTCTGCTAATTCTTTTCTGAGCGCTGTGGCAACGCTGCAAGGTGTGAGTTATGCCGCATTTCTCCTATATCTTGTTTTTCCATGGTCATATCATTTTTTTTTATTCTGCACTACTCAAACATTGCCCCACTTGCTACTGTTGCCCACTAAGCCTTAAACAGGAGTAAAAAAATAGAGACTACAGTATTTCCCGCTCAATTTAATCCAAACGCCAGAATATTTAATCTGAGTGCCACTAAATGTAATCCAGGTGCTACAGAAATTAATCCAAGCGCCAAAGCATTTAATCTAAACGCCAGCGAATTTAATCCTCATGCATTCTCACACTGGACCGTTAAACTTTAAACGCGGTCTACAAATCCCAGACACGTTATCGATGAGTTGTTACTGACGAAGCATTAGACACCCAATGAGCAAGTAGTAATACCAACTTTTTATAATCATAACAAATAAGGGCAGGGTATTATACCACCCACCACATCAACCGATGTACAGGGTGAGCGCGAAGCATATTGCAGATATGCATCGGCGGTGTCCTGCAACTCGCATCATCATGTCACACCTTTGTTATCCTGATAAGATGAGCGACTCACTCTAAGGTTATGACTAAGATAAACTCCCTGTGATCAACCGATAGTCCACTCACATGACTTCGCATCACATGCAACCCACTGCAGGGTAGCCATAACGTCCCGTCATGATGAAAGTAGGCTCCTTGTGACATCACAACTTGTAATGACGCAGCGAAAGAATTTAGAGTTAGCGATAGCGATAACATTGCAATAGTGACTTGATGTGATGCATGATACTGCAAGTCGCGTGAGACTGGAGAGTGGATTCAACGAAATAGCTGTGTGCAAATGATAGCCGTATTGTCCAGGGAAATCCGATACCAATGTTGTTGGGTCGCAAAACTGCCTCCCCTTTCCTGAGAGTCACGTGGATTTATAAGGCGGGAAGAATTGCACATCTTTGTGCAGTTTATTAGTGTCATGTAGGAACACAGTGATAGTGCTAGCTAAATGTGTGTCGAAGTGATAGCATCATTACATTCGACATAACGTTTCGTTCCATACCCCTCATGACTTTGGTTGAGAATGTGGGGCGTCAGGTTGCAAGTGATGCGAAGTCCTGTGAGTGGACTATCGGCTGATCACAGGGAGTTTATCTTAGTCACCACCTTAGAGTGAGTCGCTCATTTTATCAGGATAACAAGGGTGTGACATGATGATGCGAGTTGGAGGACACCGCCGATACAATCTGCAATATGCTTCGAGCTCACCCTGTACTTCGGTTGATGTGGTGGTTGGTATAAATACCCGGCCCTTATTTGTTATGATTAAAAAAGTTGTTATTATTACTTGCTCATTGGGTGTCTAATGCTTCGTCAGTAACAACTCATCGATAACGCGTCTGGGATTTGTAGACCGCGTTTTAAGTTTGAGCGGTCCAGTGTGAGAGTGCATGATGATTAAATTCGCTGGCGTTTGGATTAAATGCTTTGGCGCTTGGATTAATTTCTGTGGCACCTGGATTAAATTGAATGGCACTCAGATTAAATATCCTGGCGTTCGGATTAAATTGAGCGGGAAATACTGTAGTGCAAGAAGCAGTATCAAGAGAAATATGTCCGATGCAGGCGCATCATTATGTACAATATGTCATCATCTCGGGGACACGGAAACATCAGTGCCTCGTTGCAGCAGCGTGCAAATCTACTGAAAAGAATTGCTCACAGCCTTCAAAGCTAACTAGCTGCTCAGCCTATGTCGCTTATTATTCAGTGTTTACAGGAGGTTTCAACCTCATATGCGGCTGGATGTGAATGTTAAAACTCCTCACTATGTGGATGATGCATATGGACACATATCAAATATAGAAGGTGCTTCTCCTTCATAGCGAGCAACGCATACCTTCCAACTCGCGTACCTGCTTACCCGCCGCTTTGTGTGTGGGCTTGGCTCCTAGGGCAGTGTGCGTCCTTCGCCGACCTTATCCGGAATAAAGGTACTGGTCTAACGGTTGCCGTGTCGGCCGGTCACCGCTCAATCGTAGTACAGACAATACAAATACGGGCTTCATGCTTCAAGTGTGTAAATTTACAGAAAGGCGAGCGGCGCCAAATTGGTGAACGATAGCGCAACTGACCTTTGTCGCAGTTACGTGCGTGGGCCAATACTGAGTCCGGTGCGACTTGCCCATCGAGAAAAGATGTGGCGAAAAAGTCGACAATAATAGATTGCTCCCCTGCATGTATTTAGTGATAGCTTTAACTTGGCTCAATAGCACGACCATAAAGTGTACTCTTATCCCAGCTCTTCCAGTTGTTTATGCGTGCCGAAGTCAGACACGGATAAAACCCGGGGAGTGCGTCTAGAAGTGTTTCTCACTAAAAGCTTCCATCTGTACCTTCTCTAGTCGTTACCATAGTGATCAGTACAGGGCCTCTTCATTTTGGTTAGGCCTCAGCTCATCGGGACCAAGCGGGCTGTCCAAATTATCCAGATTCTCGAATTAGTATGAGTGGAATTAAAGAACCTATATTGTATTTAATATTTCATTGAGTTAGAACCTAAATAGTAGTCATGCAGCTTCCGGTTTCTACGTAAGGAAATTTCCTGCTCATTCGAGAGACATCACTTGGCATAGTGACGTCATTGCAACAAGCCCATGTGGCAGGTGGCAACCTGGCCACCCGACTGCGAATCTGCCAACCATGGCATGTGTCATATGGAAACCCAAAATTTGTAATCAAGTTCATCTCCTAAAATCCCAAAGGAGTAACGAAATTTTTGAAGTCAAACCACCCCAGGAAATGAATTAAGTTGCATTAGTGGTGATGAATGCATGGAGTAATGCAGATTAGTGGGTCCGATTTCTGTAATTCTATAAGGTAAACCGATAGAAGGTGCACGGACATTTTATAAGGTGATGACACCTAAAATTTGGAATTTGGTCCATGCCCTAAAATTCCAAAGAACTAAAGAAATTTTTCAAGTCGAACCACTCCAGGAAATGAATGAAGTTGCATTAGTGGTTATAAGCGCGTGGAGTAATGCAGATTAGTGGGTCAGATTTGTGTAATTTCATAAGGTAAATCGATAGAAGGTGCTCGAACATTTCCGAAGGTGTTGACTCATGTATAGCGTATAGAGGAACGACAACCGGAAAATATGATATTTCGTTTTGGGGAAAGGAAATGACGCAGTAACTATCTCTCATATCTCGATGGACACCCAAACCGTGCCGGAAAGGAATGGACAAAGGAGGGAGTGCACTGACATTGCACAGGCACGGGAGTCTTTCGTTTCGCCTCCATCGAAACGTGGCCGCCGCGGTCGGGTTCCAATCCGGGTACTCCGGCTCGGTCCGCTGAGCCGCCACGGCGGATGTCCTTCGTCCGTTCCCTCACGCCGCGGTTCAGGTGTCCGCTGATATTAAGCCAGTTATTGCGCCTTTCATTTCCTGAAGGTCACTTTTTACTTCAACTTTCCTTTTTCCCCACATCCTCATGATACAGTGACCGGACATGTTGATCATTTTGGAGCAGAGAGCAAATGATAATATAACATGAATCGCGCAGTAGGAATATGTCGCGCAAATTTGGTGTTTCAACCGGAATGACCTGTAGGGGTGGAATACCGACGAGAAAATTTCGTTAACAGTATACAGACTTTTTTAGGAACGTTCGATATGTGGAATGTGCGAAGCTTGCAGTATTTTATAATGATCAGTATAAGAAGCAGATAATGAGCATGTGTACCTTAAGCCCGCAGTTACAACTTTTTGTTATATAGCTAATGCGATTCGCGCCCAAGCTGTTCGCGATACCGAGGAAAATGTTCTGACTGCGTGTCAAATTATCTTGACAGCAAAAAACTTTTCCGCCAACACTGCCTCACTGTTCGACTTAAGAAGAGCGTTAGCTAAGGGAGCTTCAAGTGTGTTCCCAGCACACGTGGAGAATATCAGGTCCAAACATCCGCGGATGTTTCCTTTCCGGAAAATTCCTTCGAAGACACAAGCAGTGCCATCTACCTCATGGGTTTTGCATTACTATTACCATTTACACCCACCTCCGCTATATCCGATATATTTCCTCGATATATGAGTTAATAACTTTTATAAACGTGTGCATCAAAAGACGATGAATCGTTTGACGCCATCCGGAACCCCCTGCGACAAACGTTCTGCCTTATTGGCCACCTGAAGAACCTCACAATGCACACTTTGGGGCTGAAAGGTCATCGGTGCGAATCCCACACCTATTTTCGGCTTCATCTCATTCAGTAATGTTATCCTCAGCAACATGCCAAGTAATTTGAAACCACTTCGAACATTCTGCGCCAAACAGATGGCCCCCAAAATTTATGCAAATGGTGGTCCTGTGGGGGGGGGGAGGGTCGCACTCTTATGGCCGCTATAGGGGCAGATATATAACGGATCGAAAGTATAGGTAGCATTTTTGGCGCTACGCGTTCACTGTTGATAATGTCACGCTTCCGGTCGTCTCCAGAAAAAAGAAGCCGCCACTCTGCCCGTCGTCCAGGGCCCGCGTCGTTCGCCGTCGGGTCCCGGGACAAGCCAATGATTGGCACCCGTGCGCCACCCGCAGCTCCTCCAACGCCTTCCAAGGCACACTGTTTTTACCTGGTAGCGCCTGAGGGCACTCCAAGTCACCACGACGGCGTCATCGACGCTGTCAAGAAACGTGAAGATTTCGTGCTGTACCTCCAGCACCTCGGCGTTTGCAAGCTTGTACCCGGCATCTGTGCGAACCCAGGCACACGCCACCAAATTATCAACGCCCGGGGTCGTAAACCTCGGAAACCAATGTGTTCCCGTCGACCCAGTGGGCCCGCCGGTTGCGTTTGTCACCACTTACCGACTGCCCCGTTCGTGCCGGACGACGTCCTGGTCGCGGCGCTGACCCCCTCCGGCAAGGTGCGTAACATCCAGCTTGTGACCTTCAGAGAACCCGCGCAAGTTTACCGGCACGCGCGTGGCGCTGCTCGAGATGCGGAACCCGGCGCCCAACTTTATGGGTTGAGTTGAGGTGTTAAATGCTACAGGTGGGGTTAGCCTTGCTTATTATGCCGGCAAGTGCTCCACCGTAGCGTTCCTTCTATGCTAATAATGTCCTAAAGACCGTCGCATCTACCCCGCTATACGCACAGTCTTATAATAGCACACATTCCTCTCCCGCAGTCTCTATCTATGCACACAATCACTCCACAAAGTCCACATCACAGTCCACTCCAGATGTCACCATCTATGCACATATTCAGTCACAGTACAACATAGGTCATTGTAGTGCCACAATCCATACACACATTCACTCACAGTATAACGTAGTCCACTCCAGAAGACGTCATCTACGCACACATTCAATCACAGTAGGCCATAGGCCGTTCCTGCTGTCACCATTTAGAAACAAGATCCGTGCCCTGCAGAAATGTGAAAAGAAGGCGTGCAGCCTCCCTTCTGCATGTCTGGTTTCCACTCGTATACACAGTGTCCTGAACTGAACTGTGACGGGTTCCTGTCTTCTTGAAGAAGCAAACATCACATACCTTTCCGCGTTGTACTCTGGGCAGTACATAATATAATGTTCGATATACCCGCACGCACCACATAAAGCACTAAGCGGAGACGATACTATGCCCATCTTATGCATCCAGGCAGAAGTGCGAGAAGAGGTCATGCGAATTCGATGTAGTAGATTCGCTTAGGATCACACATTGCTTGCGGGGCACACTCCACAGGGTACTGAAATGAACGAGCACCGTTTTCCTGTAGAGTTTTTCATCTTGAGGTACGTTTTTTGATGGATTCCTTGAGAGAGCTTTATGGGCGAGATGGACTGCCACCCCATTACCGTTGACTCGTATGTGATAGGGCACGCATTGGAAATATAGAGTAAAGCCTCTGCTGTGCAGATTCTGCACCAAGCGCTGAGAGCTTATAGACAAGGCTTCAGTAGGGAATCCGCGCTCTAACCTCTGAAGGGCAGATTTTGAATCAGTTAGGATGACACAGGTTGACACGGACAAGACCCCAACTTCCGTAAAGCCGCCTCAATAGCAACACTTTCAGCCGTTGTGCAGGATACGACAGCAGTCCAAAGAAGGAATGTAAAAAGCTGCTGCGCTAGCTTTTTTGACCTTGTGCACAGAACCATCCGTGAAAATTTCAAGATGGCGGGCATACTCTGTTTCCAATTGTTAAAGTACGAGAGAACGCGTTGCTGCCAAAGGAGAGCTCCGCTTTGCGCTCACCTGAGGAATTGTGACCTTACAGTCGAGGGTCGGAAAAGACCAGGGGGGTTTCAACCGTTTCCTTTACCTTCGGACATTAGGCCTAAAGAACTAAGAGTATGGAGTGCCAAGTAAGCCTTCGACTCATATCTCTTGCAGAGCCACTGGAGAACGGATCGCCCAGATACCGTCACTACTAGGCGGCCAAGATGCATTAGCAGTCTCTAAGAAGCGACAAGGCTAAGATTTTTCGATAGAGACTCATGAAGTACTGCCTTATTCGCAGCCGCCTGAGGAACTCCAATGGCTCTTCTTAGGCCCTTTTCTCTGGACAAAATCGAGTCATTCAAGCTGTGATGCTGAGGGGGAAATTAAAGGTAATTGATACATTATGCGACTGACCGCCAGCGCTTCATGAAGTTTGACCATTGAAGAAGGGTGGTTTCCCCATTGCTCACGTGTAATTATCACATTGAGACGCGAGGACATAGATGAAACAATCGCGTCTACAGCTTTTCGCCACTGTAGACGGTAGTCAATAATGACGCGCAGGAAATGTGTGTGGTTGAATTGACGGATGAAAGAGTAACCGAGGTCTATCTTCAACCGCGCTTGACGTCTTTCTACACCTGGAAACAGAAAAAAAGCCGGATTTTTCCACTGACAGAGGCAATCCCACACCTTGAAGGTAAGATTGTGCCGAAAGTAGAGTATGTCGAGCTATCAGGGCTAATCGCTTGTGTTGGTAGCAGGTGATCGAAATACAGACGTCGTCAGCATATATTGACATACGCACTTGTATGCAATTTTTTTTGCAACGAATCGGGAAGGCCCGCCATTACGACGTTGAAGAGCAGGGGGGAAAGAACACTTCATTGGGGCACACCTCGTGATAGAACCCTTTCGGTGCTTAAGGTACTCCCTAACCATACACAAACCGCAAGATCACTTATAAACTTGTAAATGAATCTTAACATATGGCCCTGTATGCCCATGCCTTCAAAACTGTTTAGAATTGAGCTCTGAAGCACGTTGTCGTAAGCTGTCGCAACGTCAAGAAAAATGGCTAAGGTGGAAAGGCCAAAAGCTCTCTGGTGTTTAATGTGACTCGCCAAGCCTAAAACGCTATCTTGGGCACTAAGACCTCGGCGGAATCTTGTTATACGTGTTGGCAGTGCCTTGCTGTCCTCAAGCCACCATGATAAGTCTTCATTTACCACGTTATTCGTCAACTTAGCTACACAGGAGGGCAGTGAAACAGGGCGATACGAGGCAAGGTGTCATGTCTTTGCCAGGCTTCCATACACGAACTACATGGGCCACCTTCGATGACGGAGGAACAGCGCCAGTCTCGCAAACTCGATTGATGAAGTTGAGGAGCTCCTTCCTGAGTTCCAAGGGCAGATTATGAAGCATTTGATTGGCGGTGCCATCAGGACCTGGTGCACATCGGCGCCGCAGGCCACTGAGCGCAGTCTGAAGCTCACGAAGCGTGAACGGGACGTCCATGATAGACGTGGAGGAAGCAGGTGGTGCATATATATATCTATTCCAGAATTAGTACGTACGAGTGCGTCTGCAACTTCCTCTTCCAAGCACGCAATGGGTTTTTCCTTGCGCATTCCAAGAGCTTCAAAAGGCTTCGAAGGGCGAGATTCTCCAGCAAGGCTACCAATAACTCTCCATATTATCGTCATCGGTGAGAACACAATCAAACTAGCGCAGAATGAGGCCCATTGCAACCTGTAGAGCTTGTTCGTGTGCCGTCAAATGGCAGAATTAAGCCCATTGAAGGTCACCTTCAAGTCCCTGTCGTCCTTCTTTCGCATGAGTTGGCACTCCGCCCTTCTCGCTGCGCAAAGGTTCCTGAGTTTTAAATCCGGGGCCGCAAAATGATTATGTAACTTGACCGCCGTAGTTGCTGCCAGCTTACTATATATCATTTTGTCAATAGCATCACCAGACACACGTTCTGGGTGCTCTCTGTATTTGTCCCAGTTGACCACATTGCTAACGAAAGTCGGCAGCAAACACAAAAATCGGATAGTGATCAGATCCCTTGAGGTCAGGCACTGTTTACCACCTCACGCGGACGTCAGGTGAATGCAGTGTCAGGTCTATAGCTGTCGCTGTAGCTGGAGGCCGGAAGAAAGTGGGGCTTCCGTCATTGGCAACACACTAATGCAAACTGTCAATAACGTCTACGAGTTTGCGTCCACGGGAATCCGTGTTCCTTTCACCCCAGATGGCATGATGGACGTTAAAATTACCGCAGATGATTCGAGGAGCTGGGCAGCGATCGCAGAGCTGCTGCAGAAACAAATCCAATGCTACCTTCTTCCGCGGGGACACGTACACGGATGCAATAGAAAGGGTTCGAAAGCCGAGCTGTATTCTCACAACTGCTACCTCAATGTCATCTGTGCAAAGATCGGCAACGCTTAGAGAAACATGTGGAATTTCCCTTCTTAAGTAAAGCGTGCCACTTCCTGCAGGAAATGACTTTATGCTGCAGTTTTTATGGGCGACATATCCAGTCAAACATCTCCCGCTTGGCAGCTGGCCAGCTTCTGACAGGGTCAATACTGGAGCACGGGTCTCTTTCAAAAATACTTTTAGTTCAGCTAACCGACTTAAAATCCCAGTGCAGTTTCATTGCAATATAAACGGCAATTTTCGGTGCATATTAGATCCACGAGGTTTAGCCTCATTCATATTAGAACGCAAGGAAGTTCGCTGCGATGGTGGTAATTTGGGACTCAAAAGAAAGCACCAGCTCCAGGAATTTCTTCAGTTTACCAGGCGCCATCGCTGGAACATGTGAACGCAGGGCCCCAAACAAAGCATGAAGAAGGTCAGACATACCTTGATTTTTAAGCTCCTTATTTTGCGCAACGTACTCACTTACAACATCGACAAAAGATGACGACGGGGACACACTCTTGGCTGCAGTAGCTGTTTTTTTTTGTCACTTGTGCATATGAGAGCCCCCTTGCCGTCGAGTCTGGCTGTGATCCGGTCGCTCAGGAACATGGACAATTTTACTGGAGGTCGAACAACCGACTCGCACGCAATGAACCTTGGCGTCTTGCTGTACTCAGGTCTCTTAGAGACACTGTTGGGTAACGCAACATCAGACTTCAACACTGGAAACTCGTACAATCCTGGGACAGACGTCTCAGTTGGTTGGGTTTTAGGACCAGCAATAAAGGATATTCGACGGTGCAGAGCGCTCACACGGAAAGGGCAGCCTCCGAAACTCGCTGGATGATCGCCACCACAATTGGCGTAAGCAAAATCGGCCTTGCAGGCTTTGAAGCCGTGGTCGCCTCCGCACCGCTTACAGCGTCGATCATTTGTGCCAACTTTGGCCACGTGTTCAAAACGTTGGCATCTATAACACCGAGGAGGAGCTTCAGTGAAGTCGACAAGTGCGTGTTTTGTGAATCCCAGATCAAATTTTTCGGGGTGCTCAGAGTTGGGAGCGAATGTCAACACGATAGAGTTGGTAGGTTTCGCAGCCCATTCTTTTCCAGGAGACTCCACACGGCCCACAAGTCCTACACGACCTACTTGCTCCTGTTCTTGAGTGATTAAGAGCGGGACGAGAACATAATGTCTACTTCTTCTCCCGGCCAGAGATTTTCCCCTTGGTCAGCATCTCTTCCTCAAGACCGGCTCCCAATTGATCTCATTTTGCGCAGTGGAGTGAACAAACCGGAGGCAGTACAGGCGGCTCTTCAGTCCACATCGAAGCACTTCATGCGCATTACTGATGTCCGGCTGTTCGGCAGGTGTCGTATTTTGTGCAGGTCACCGGATAAGGACTGTATTGAAGACCTGCTCGAGTGTACGTCCTTCGCCAACCCCCGGTGAGCGCATTCATTCGGCCTCATGTAGCGTTTACCAAGCGCTTGGTCCGAGGGGTCGACTGTCGATTAAGCCCTATGGAAACGCTTGAGAACCTCTCGCCTGCAAGAGTGATTGCTGTCCATTGATGCAGCAGGATGGTTGACAGAGTAAAAATTCCTACGGGGTCCGTCATTGCCACATTTGCAGGAATATTTTGCCCGTCAGAGATTAAGGTGTGGCCATTGGTTTTTCGGGTAGATGCCTTTAACTCTCGACCCCTTCAGTGTCAAAACTGCTGGCGATTTGGCCACAGCGGCAAAGCCTGCAAATCGGCCTTACGCTGCTGTGCTTGTGGGAAACGGCATTGCAGAGAGGAATGTCCCGAACAGCAACAGAAATGTTGTTTGTTTAGTGGTGCTCACCATGCTGATTCGCCTGATTGTCCTGCATGAGCACCAGAAGTTCAGGTGCTCGAGCTTATAGACAAGCGCAGATGCACGCGGAGAGAGGCTCTTGCCGCAGTCAAGGAGAGAGCCTCAGGCTACTCTAGTGTGGCCGCCAAATGACCACCCATATTGGATGCCAGTTGGTCCCAGGCTATTACAGCGGCAGTTGAGAAAGCTGTGGCAAATGCAATGGATCGCATTATGAAAACCGTTTCCACGTGCATTTCGCAGGTAATAGCTACCCAGATGACCAATCTTCTGCAAGTGTCCACCGCTCCGCTCCTGCCTTCTTTGGCTTCGGAAGCTACTCCTCCTTCTGTAGTAATCAGTTCCGCTCCACAGGGCCAAGAACAATGTCAGCAACAAAAGACCTCTCAGGCCTCTCCTTCGAACAGTGTTATGGACGCATCCTCTATGGACTGTATGGATATGGAGTCTGATCTCCGCGCCCAGAAACGAAGTGGGTCTCCTCTGAATATTGCAGGTCCAGCTTGCCCCCAGTCAAAGACAAAGAAAAGTAACGCAAGTCAAAATGCTAAGACCAGGATTCTAGAAAAGGCAGTCGCGGCTGCGGCACTCCCGCCAAGATAGCGTTCTTAAGTGTACTACAGTGGAATTGTCGATCTATATTCTCAGCTTCAACAGATTTAAATTGCCTATGCAATCAGCTTCTACCAGATTTATTTGCTTTACAGGAAACATGGCTAACTTCAAATTTTAATTATCATCTCAAGCATTACCGTCCGTTCCGGCTTGACCGGTCATCTTTAGGGGAGAGTTGTTAGTGCTCATCTCTACAAAGTTTTGCCACAGGGTATGCATTTCTTTTCAATATGCGGACATTGAATGTGAAATCCTTGCGGTTGACCTCAGTGTTCCAGGTCAACAGACCTTTACGATAGCTAATGCATATTTCCCGTCTGGTGTGCATGGCACTCGGCCCCTTGACTCACTCATGTCTAGTAGCAGTTCTCAGTTTTTATTAATTGAAGACTTCAATTCGTACCTTGTGACGTGGGGGTTTAAAACAGACAGCTTTGGTTCTAGATTATTTTATTGGGCTTCTGACAACAACTTGATCTGCAACAATTCCGGATTGCCTACGTTTGTTCGGAGTCAATGCCGGTCGGCCTTGGATTTAACTTTTTCCTCCCCAGGGGTCTCTTTTGTGTCTTGGGAGCCTGTTGACTGTGCAACAAACAGTCATCGTCTATCGATTAGTTTCAAGTTTGCGTGTAAATTATCTGTTCCCGAGCAACTTCACCACGTTAATAAATTACAATTGCTTTAAAGACACGCTAAAAGCATCTCTCCAAATGACTTCAGACCCTTCCGCTGATACAAGTGCCGAAAGCAAGGCTACACATCTATGTTCAGTACTGGAGCATGCAAGACAAAAGTCTGAATTTTTGGTTAAGGGAACCAAGAGTGCAATCGCGAACAATTGGTGGAATGCTGAGTGCACGCCTGCATACGGACGACGGAAAGCTGCTTGGAGGAAGCTTCTCATCAATCAATGCCCAAACATTGATTGGATTATAAATATGTTGCAGCAACATTGAAGTGCACTGTCGTCCGTGCAAAGCACGAGTATAATACAAATCATTATTATTTCCTTTCGCAATCAGGAAATAAACGACCTTTGTTTAATTTCATGAGGCGCAACAAGGTGATCCAACCGGCTGTCAACATTTAATCACTCCTTCAGTCCCCTGCTGACAACGCAAAGGCCTTAGAGGGTATGGCGTGTGGCCTAGAGCTTCGCTTTACATCTGCTCTACCTTCTCCTGCTATATTCACATGCACCTCAAGTGATTTCACTGAGGAATCTATGCCTGAGCTGTCGCAAATTGTTCTGCAATTATCCCTAGCGGCTCCTGGCCCCGATAAAGTCACTTCATCTATGATAAAAATTATGTTCAATGAATCTCCTGAAGACCTGTTGACTCTAGTTAACCATTCCATTAAAGATTCTTGGATTCCTCATGAGTGGCGTCTTGCTTAAATAGTTCCATTGCTTAAAAAGCAAGGGGAGGCCTTAACATTAGACAACATACGCCCTATTTCATTAACATCAAACCTATTGAAGTTGGTGGAAAGGGTCCTTCTCAGCCGTGTCATGTCATTTATTTCAAAAAATTCTCTCTTGAATCTGTGTCAAATTGGTTTCAGGCCGGGTTTTTCAATTTTGTGTGCTCATACAGACCTAGAGAGTCGGATTAAATTAGCTCGCAATAGAAAACATTTCCCTGCGCTTGTCACCTTGAATGTCAGTAAAGCATACGACAGCGTTGAGCACTCGACTCTGTTACTCAGATTAAATGAACTCAACATATTTTTGGTTACAGGCGCGAAAACAGACACCACACAAGGTAGAAAGACGGGACGGAGCGCCTTATACCTTGTGTTGTGTCTATTTTCGCGCCTGTAATCAAAAAGGTATACAGTTACCAACTTGCCCAGCAAGACGTTCTTTTAAAGAAACTGCGCTTTCCCATCTATTTCGTAGCCTGGATTTCTGTTTTTTTTGGAAAATAGAGAATTTTATTGCTGCCAAAATCGTGTTTCCTCAACGAGATTTCAAGACAAGAGGTGTACCGCAAGGATCAGTTCTCTCACCTCTTCTTTTTAACATTCTTCTAAACTCAATTCCATGCATTCAAAATGTAAAAACCTATGTGTACGCCAACGATATTGCATTTTTTTTGCATCAGCAGGTGACATTCACGCTCTTTACCGAACCCTGCAAAATTACCTCAATGTTCTTGACAACTGGTTAGGAAGAATTTATCTGTCCCTCAATGTGAAGAAATGCCCATTGTTAGTATTTCCGGTTTCTGTTCCTCTAAATATTTGCCTTGTCTATAGAAATAACATAGTTCCTAAAGTTCAGACGGTGAAGTATTTCGCAGTAATATACGACTCTACTCTATCTTGGCAGCCACACATTGAGCAAGTTTCTGCAAAAGGAGTTCGGGCTATTGCCATCCTGTGCAGGCTTTGCAGTGCTAGGTCCTGCTTGAGGAGGCATACACTTCTGATGATTTATAAATTGTACGTCCGCCCAATTTTGGAGTTCGGGTGTGTTTTGTTCTCAGGAACTCCTGCCTATAAACTTCGCCTTCTTGTGCTCTTGGAGCGTGAGGCGTTGCGCCTCTGTCTGGGGCTTCCAAAATATGTCGCCAATGCTGTTCTGCACCTTGAGGCGCGAATACCATCGTTATCATCTAGGTTTCGCCTTTTAACAGTTCAAACATTTTTAAAATTGTGCGACTCACCTCTTCACGCTTCCAGTATAATATTTCTTAGTCAATCTTCCGCCTTTTTTAGTGCCGCCTGGTCTCGTTTTCATTCTCCGCAGACATGTTACGTGCAGTCCCTCCTTGATCCTATAAACATTCATTTCACAGATGTCCGCAAAATGTATAACTAGTCATTTTCTGTCCAGATTGAATTCGATGACATTTTTCCATCGACTGCAAAGCTGCAGCCCTTCTTGCTTCTTCAGGGTCTGTTGCAGGACCACCTAACGTCCTTTACCCGTCATGTTCTTATTGCTACCGATGCCTCGCAGGATCGCGAAAAGGCCGGTGTGGGAATTTTTTCGCCTTCACTCGGTTGGTCTTTTTCTCTGCGTCTTCCTGACTTCACTCGAATTTATCTGTCTGAATTATTAGCAGTAATCTTAGCCTTACGAAAATTAGAAACTAGTTTCCCAGGTCGTGGTTATGACGGACTCTGTCCATTTGCTTTTCATTATCCTAACCCAATGAGTCTCGGGCATTACGCCTCTTTAAGTTCCTGATTCCGCTCCATCTAAATTCGGTAAGGTTTCTTTGGTACCAGGCCGCATGGGCTTTCATTTAAATGAGGTTGCAGATTCCTTAGCAAGAGCCTTTCTCTGCGGCCCAATTGTTGCTGTCTTGCCAACCTGTGCATATAAAGCTGCGGTGAGGTTTCGCAGCCACACAATATTTCAGGAATTTGCTGCCTCGGCAATTACATCATCTCCCGAATATCAGCATCTCTGCATCCTTGGAGTAGCAAAGACTGGCGCTCGCGCAGACTAGAGGTCTCTTTCACGCGTTTGCGTTGCCGGGTTTCCCTTCTAAATTTCTACCTTCACAGATCTGCTTGGCGGCTTCCCCATTGTGTCCTTTTTGTGCCGAACCTGAGACAAGAGATCACTTCCTGCTGTTCTGCCGCCGCTTCTCTCATTTGAGGAAGCATCTTTTGCAAATTCCATCTCAACAACTGGGTTTGCCTGTGTCCTCCGTGGTTGTCCTTTCCATTGGCGCTTCTTTGCTTGGACGAAGCGACAGGAGTGTGCGCTCTGCTGTGCAAAATTTCCTTCAAGGAACACGGCGACTCCCATTCTAATTTTTTTCCGCTCTCAGTCAGTACGATATTGAAACATTACAGGCATTGTATATTATTAGGCATATTAAGGCATTGTCCTGTTTTCGATCTCCAAGTTAGCAGGTCCCCTGTCATTGCGTCTTCCAATCTATCAGCCTACATACTATTACCACTCCTTTTCTCGTCAAAACTTTCCTGTCTTCAGCAATTAACCGCCTGTGTCCTGGCCTCTCCCCCGCAGTGGGTATGTGCCAGCAACGTCTGAGGCCTACCTACCTACCTACCTACAAGCAGGCGGGCCACATGGCGGCGAAATGCAAGACCCCGAGGTGCGAACTGTGAGCTGTCTTCGGGCATGCCAGCGAGGGCTGCACTGCGGCCTGTCAGAGGTGCGGCGGGAAGCATGCCACTGCGGACTGCACGCAGCGGCGGTCCCACGCGGCAGCGGCCCAGGCGCAGCAGGTGGCGAACGGTGAGCCGGAGCATGACTGGGGGACCTTTGGGAGCCCGCACGGGGTGAGGCTCCCTGCAGCCAATGAGCCGGGCGCCACTTCTCCCGTGGCGACAGAGGTTCGTGAGGACCCCGACGCGCGCAAGGATGGCTCTGGCGTCGCCACTCACGTCAGTGCAAACGGCGAGCTAGCGGCGGAAGAGGAGCCCGAACCGCAGTGGCCACTCAAAGAACCATTTACGTCACCAGTACCACAGCAGGCTGAGCTATCGCAGGAGCTATTCGTAAAGCAGCTCGCCTCTTGCTCAGCCAGTTCCAGTCGGGACCTGCCGGTGCCAGTGCCCGACGCATTGGTGCTTACTGGAGAAGCGCAGGAAAACGGCGGGCGGACTCTCGCGAACGTCTGGACGCTCAAAGCGTCTTGTGCGGACCACGTCGAGACGGTCTCCAAGGAAAACGTGTCGCAGATCTCCTGCGACACCTGGCTCTTGCCGAGCTCCGACGTGGCGTCCCCTCCTCCTCTCAAGCCAATTGACCTATGTCCAGCGCACCCGAGAAGTCCACTAGTCCTCGAAGGACACCGACGGATCGTCCGCTGTTCCGATGCGGAAGAAGCCACGCGCTGGCCCTCCCACTTCAAACGCCGCGGATCAATCCTCGGAGGATGACATGTATTTCGGAATTCCCGGCTGGCAGCGTGGCTGTTTTCCTGTTATTTATCTTTTCTTTAACTTTATCGCCCTTATACTTAACGTTCAAGGCTTCCGCAACACGGATAAGCATCGTGAGTCTCATTTCGCCATGACCCAGATGATTTATTTGCTGTTTTTTGCAAGAGTGTAATTTCCGCAACTGGATTGACTTCAACAATTTTAACTGGTTTTGTGTTAAAAGATTGTTTCTGATAGTTACTGTTGAAGTCGAGGTGTGGGAGTGGTTATTTTTTTGCGCAGCTTACTTGATGGCAGCCGTTGTTTCTTTGATACGGAAGGCAGAGTCATTGTGTTCGATTTCAATGACCAACGAAAAATTTGTGCCATAAACTTATATGCGCCCGCTCAAAACTCCCATGCCAATGAATTCTTTTGCTTAGTTATCACTTTTTTTGCTTGATGATCACCCGCTTTTGCTTGGCAGGGTCTTCAATTGTGCTTTGGACCGGGACAGTGACCCTCACGCGCAAGGGGGGCAACGCCTCAGTATGGCGCACGAATCTGAGTTGCAACGCATCATCTCCCAGTTTACGCTGCATGGCGCGTGGGGGTACTTGCACAGAGATGCGTTTACAATCGACTTCGCGCAGAGGATTCAGCTAAAGCCGGCTAGACCGCGTGTATCTCTCATACCATCTTTGACAGCGTCGCGCAAGGCCGTGTTCTCGATCTCCACGCTGACGCCGGGCACATATCTGATCATCCCCCGCTTGCCCTCGCCTTGCATTTACCATGCCGGCCAGGACAGCGCAGCGATTTGTGGCATTTGGACGTTCCGGTCATGTAAGACCCGCAAAGCTCGCGCGGAATTCAGGACGCAGTCACCGAGTCGCTCGCGCGGCTCGGGCTCGGGCCACGAGACTGGGACACACTGAAGGAGTACTGGAGGGGAGCGTGCGTGCGTGCGGGACGCCGCAAGCAGGAACGGGATGCGGCAATCCTGAGGGATTGCTTTCGGCGTATCTGGGTAGTTAAGTTAGGGGATCGCAAACGCCTGAAGCACAGGCTTACCTTCGGTATCAGTGAGATGGCAACTCGCGCCTTTTGTGCCAACACTCCAGAACCGCGGGGCAATCGGCGGCGCTAAAGCGTCCCATCGCGGACCTGGAGGTGCTGCATTTAGCCCAAGATTCAGGAGCCTCTGAGAAAGCCATGTTGTGTCAGTGTTCAAGGAGGACGTGGAGCACAGTTCCGCGAGGCGTGACATCGAGCGCACGTTCTGGAACTTGTTCCCCGACCTATTCTCCTCCGAACAGTTTGACACCGCTCCGGAGTACACCGCACGAGTGGCGGAGTTCGGTTATTCGCCCAGCTATCGGATGGGAAGTGTGGGATACCATATGTGGCATGAAAGGTTGTGCCTCCCCGGCACCAGATGGCACCCCAGTCGAATTTCACCCTGTGGCCTGGCAACATATCCACATGCCCTTTCTAGATTTGATAAACTCTGTACTCAACGCAGAATTTGTCCCGCTCTCTTTTTATAACGGCCGGATTACGTCGTTGCCCAAACCACGTGCAGACACGCAAATATAATTTAAGAGTCCGCAAGACATTAGAAAAAAACTAGGGTATACCACATTAATCCGTCCGAAACTCGAATACGCGTCTACAATTTGGGATCCTGATCACACTTAGGATCAGTAACTGCGGGTCCCTGCAAAGCCACGCTGCGCGTTTCATCTTTTCTGATTATTCATGTTACACCAGCGTAACCTCATTGAAGTCTAAAGCCGAGTTAGAAAAACTTAACACTGCGCTGTAAAATTTCTCGCCTATTACTTTCCCATAAGTTTTATCGCCATTCTTCCCTTCATCGTGAATTCTTTCATCTACCGTCAGATATTTCTCCACGTCGTGATCATCCTTACAAAGTTAAGCGCATTAACTGCCAGTCATCCCTTTATGGTTATTCTTTTTTACCGCGCACAATACCCAAATGGAAGGCCTTACAATCACACATTGCCGCAGAATTTGACCTAAATAAGTTCGAACACCTTATTCAATAGCATTTCAACAACTAAAAAGGTTTTTTTTTCAGCATACTTTCTTCCGCCTTGTATTTTTTATTTTTTATTTTATTTTTCATTTGTACTTCAGCGCACTTTTTCCTGCGTTGTCTTTTTCTTGCGGTGCTGTTATTTATTGCTAAAATTTTCCTGCTATGGGCTTTTTGCGGATGCCCATTTTTCAGTACTATTGGAGATTTCTGTTTTATTTTAGTGCATTATTATAACCTTTGACCAACGTATTAAACCCGTTTCCCCCCCCCCCCTCCTATGTAATACCCTCGAAAGAGGGCCTTTGGGGCCATTTTGAATAGATAAATAAATAAATAAATAACCCTTTTCTCCAGCAGCTCATGAGCCCATTCCGATCATCGTCCATTCCTGTCCGCACCATTTTCACCCCTCACACACTAGTTCGTGACTTCAAAGCCTACACCAATGCGCGCGAGGCCACAGCCTTCATGGTTAGCCTCAACCAGCAGAAAGAATTCGACCGGCTGGAGCACCGATACCTGATGGCGGCTCTGGAATGCTACAACTTTCCACGCACCTTCACTGAACTCCACAGTCGTCTCTATAGACGCCTACAGTCGATATCCTCCTCAACGGGGTGGCAACGCTTCGCTTCGCGGTGACCCGGGGCGTCACACAGGGCTGCCCGCTATCGCCAGTGCTCTTCGCGGTGGCCCTCGATCCGTTGCTGCGACGCGTGGAAAGCGTGAGTTCGGTGCGCGGTGTTTCGATGCCGAGCTCCGTGCAGGTCAACCTCATAGCTTACGCATATGACGCCACTACTACACGACGCAGGTAGCTTGGTGCGCTTTGGAAAAGCGTATTGCGAGTACGCCCGACTCTCCGGGGCCGCTTCAATGAGGCAGAAATAAAGTAGTATGCATAGGTCAACGCCCAAGTTCGGTGCCGGCACAACTAGCCTGCGTCGATCATTTTAACATGTTAGGCGTCACGTTCTCAGCAAGTGGTGTTTCACCACGCACGTGGCAACACGTTGTAGGCACTATATAGAACAACAGGTAGGCGCGGTAAGAGCGCGGACCCTTCCGATACGAGAGCGGACTTACTTTGTTAAAAATGTGCTTTGCAGTACACTATGGCTCGTGGCCCGTATTGCTCTGCCACCGTCTTCGGTGGTTCGTACCCTGAACCCGCTTATTTTTGGTTGGTTTTGGGAGCACAAGACGGACTTTGTGTCTCGCGCCCACCTCCGCCTTGCGCGAGACCTGGGTGGCTGGAGTATGCCGTACCTGGCAACCTTTTGTCGTCTGCTATGCTCAAAATCATGGCCAGGATTCTGGTTCATGCGCCCTCTAGTTCACAAAGCCGCCACCACGTGCCGCATGAAGTTGAGCTCCTCCTCCTCCTCTTAGATTCTTCCTCCCTGGTTTGAGAGAGAGACGCTAGTAAGATTCGCCCATTGTCAACTTTGTGCGTCCTCCCCTCAAGCCCAGCTTCTCGAGGGGGGGGGGGGGGGGGACCTTTGCGTTTCTGTTTTTTTTTCTCACCCAGTGTGTTCAGAGCGGGCTGACTGTGCGGCTCCCCTGGTCAGTTCCTTCATTGGGGTGGAAGCAAAGAAGTCGGGTTGCGGTTAACTCGGTGTACACGCACGCGCCGTCTTCGTCCGACTTTGAGTGGTCACCTGCAAAAACTACTGCAAGTATATATACACTTCACAAGATATGGCTAAACGTTCCAGAATCCGTGCATAACTTTTTTAAGACAACGAGAATGCCAATAGCGTCTGATAAAGACAAGCTTGGTGCTGCGATAATCAGACAGTGGGGCCCTAAAAGCCCAACTGTCGCTCCCATTAACAACATCGTCTTTAAGTTGTCTAAAGTGTGAACAATGAGGTAAAGCGCATATACAGGACGAGATAAGCTGTACGTATCACGAACACTTAAGAGCCTGGGCAGCCGTTACGTGGAGAATTAACCGAACAAATATTGGAACTTAAGAAGTTTGACAGCCACGGCAAACAATTACTTTGAGGAGCAGGAAGCTCAGAGAAAAGACTGCCTATGTACTATAGTAGTAAGATGTTTGCAATGTGCTACGGACCCTTTGCAAAACTTTGAAAGTCAGCTTCTCTGCATAGCGCAAACTCCTCCATGGCAGCCGAACCAGTTTGGGGGCAGAATTGTAGACATCTATTGTCAGGTTAAGCCGGAACCCTTTACTCCATACATCAATCCTTTGTTGCTTTCAGGATAAAGGGATTATGCTTAAGCCACTGCCTTGCAGGTACAATTCACCCTCCCCGCAGCGGTCAAATAGGATGGGTGAACGGCAAATTGTGTCAAGGCCCTGCTCATCACTCAGTGAGTTCAGAGCATAATGCGTGGAATAGTATTTTTTAGCGCTGCACCCAGCTTCTTCCCGTGGGTCGGTCCGCGTCTCCATGGTAAAGGTTTTTTGCTGTGCGGAAAAGCTGATTACTGGATGACTGAACAGAACTAGTTGCCGTAGAAGCATGTGTGAGAACCTGGTGTTTCGGATTTGTTTACACTCCATCGTTTTTATTTTTTCGAAAGAGGTTGCAGTGATAAGGGTCCGTATAATCTTGGCTGATGTATGGTGACTGGATACATACAGCAGGATATGCGGCTAATTTGCTGCATTTCATATCTCCGCATAACCTGACTCACCATAACTGTCAAGTCTTTTCGAAACGGCGAAAAAATTGCGGAGAGCAATTAAGTCCACTGACGACCTGCGAAGGCGAAAGCATGCACGCATGGTGTTCGGCTGCGGCGATGGCGTGCTGCTCTAATGCAATCGTCAGCAAAGATGATCTGTTCACACCGCCCGAATGGAAGTTGATGAAGACTACGATACCGAAACCCATCTCGAGCCCCTGTGCTTTCTTGCTATCGCTCTCCTCTATATTGCTCGCTATCCTTTCCCTTTAGGACCGCAACCGCAGCGGTGGCCAAGTGGTTGAGCATGCGCCTCGCATGCGGGAGGTGTGGGGCTTGATCCACAGTACCGCCGGGTACCCACTGGTGATACAATGGTTACAAGCTTTCCCCTGCCTGGTGCTCGGCTTGTTTAGGGTGAAATGCTTAGAAAATGGGTCTTTGACCCGACCTTGAGCAGTCGAAAATACCTTGTGCCATGGCGCTCTTTGGCCACAGATGCCCTTGCGCCATGAAAATCCATCACCATCATCTTTCCATTTCACCTACGCCTGCTGCAGTTCGAGTGCTTAAGATATTAGAGAGCAATTGCATCGGCCAGCAACATTCTTTTCCTTCACTTTTGAAGCGAGAGCTTCACTATGCTACCTCGTAACGAATTCGCGGTGCTTACGGTTTTGGCCTTCAAGTCAGCCAGAGGTCAAACCTCTTATGGCGCGGTTCGGGTGTCCACCGATATATCTGAGACAGTTACTGCGCCATTTCGTATCTTCAAAATCAATTTTAAAAACTAATCTTGAAAGGGAAAATTGAAAATTTGTTGTTGGGGGACGGAAATAGCGCAGTATCTGTCTCTCATATCGGAGGACACCTTAACCACGGGGACACGAAGGAACAGCACACGACAAAACAGCATGCGACAAAACAGCGCACAAAAAACAGCGCAGCGACAAAAGAGCGCAGGGAAAAAACAGCACGCGTCAAAACGGAACGCGGACAAGACGGCACAGCGACAAAACAGCACGGCGATAGAAAGAGCGCAGGGAAAAAACAGCACGACGACAAAACAGCATAGCGCAGTACGGTGCAGCGCTGCAGAAGCTGCTGTAGTGGTCGAGTGCTCCAAGGCAGCTGGAAGCGTAGCTGTTTGTTTGTAGATTGTTTGTAGCTTTTTATTTTAAGCGAGAAAATAATAAAACGAAGCGGAAAATGTTGCTCGTAGCTTTTTATTTTAAGCGAGAAAATAATAAAACGAAGCGGAAAATGTTGTTCGTAGCTTTTTATTTTAAGCGAAAAAATAATAAAATGAAGCGGGAAATGTCCCTCAAAAGGGCCACTTTTACCGATTTCATTGGATTCTCCTCCATTACCCAAGCTCCCTCAGACCCATTCTCCCATGAAAATAGGTCGACGCCATTTCCTGGAGGGCCTCCTCTAAGGCACAACTGCCACTTCGTTCTTGAGTTGTATCCGACTGTAAAAGGCGAGCTCGTCCCTTAAACTACAGCAGCAGCAAGCGTCTTGGCCGTGTCCCTTCTTTGTTCGTCCTGCCTACTCCTGCGCCTGGTATCTTGGAGTCATGCACCAACTCGCCCAGCAGCTGCAAAAGGAGATGTAAAATGACCATCTCGTTCGGTTTTACTTTTTTCCGCCCATGGCCGCAACCAAACCACGGCCGCTCGATCTCCTGTGGCCAAACTCACGAAAAACACAAATCCGATTCACTTAGAGAATCCGGCACGATATATTGTAGCGGCTTTCACTCCCCTTGTTATCAGAGCGCAAAGTGTGCTTCCTGGAAGGAGGGCAGAGCAGTACTGTTCACCTGGTGGAGCACTAGCCAGTCTACTTGTGTTCAGATCTGAAGCGGCATCTGCATTTCACAGTGCTTCTCGCAGCTGCGGGGTGGGGAGCGTGGCTGCAGCGCTCGTTTGTCCGCATCTCTAGTTACAACGCGTGTTATCCGGATGCTCCGGCTACGTGGCCGCTTCATTTTCATTTTTTCTGTAACCGTGCCCTTGAGCAGATTTCCGCATTGCCGAAACTGGCAGCCTCTAAGCACAGTGCACCATCGCATCCGAGCAGTGGGGAGCTCGTTCTGTGTATGTTTGCAGCCGGCGGCGAAGTGTACTGCAATGAAGAGCATTTACAGGGCAACGCCGGATTCAGACGCGGGGACGCAGCGTTAAAAATTATTTCTTCCCTCAAAAAAAGAGTGTTCCGAAGATAAATGCAATAAATCGTACTGTTCTACGTACTAACTTTTATGTTTTGACGAGCACCTCACTGCGAAAATGAGGGCTGAATATGCCGAAAGAAGCAAACTTTCTCAAATTTCGAATTTCTTATCTGACACGGCTTACGTTTCCTGATCTTTGAAACAATTTATTCGGCTTCTTTGTCTTTTGAACAACCTGACAAAATACTTGGAATGACTACTGCGGCACGATAAATGTTTCTAAATATTTCAAAATCCCACTGTTTTGTCCCTTTCACGCACGGCTCGCAAAAAACAACCTGGAAAAATCTTTGTCATAGTAACACAATAAACGACCTTTTTCGCAGGAATCGAAGGGTGCATCACGATGTCCTGGAATTATCTTGATGTTCTTGAAGTACTCAATATCTTTATTGCTAATTATCATGAATTATATTTATAAAATATCATTAATACAAGCGGAATTTAAGAACGACGCCTATGACAAAATTTCGCACAATGCTTTACTAAAAAAATCCGTCCACGTACGCTGCTGATTTACTGATGAATTTCTATACGTGTCAAAGTGATATTTTGGGCTACAAGGCCCGCCAAAAGACGGTGCTCATTCTTAATTAGCTGTTTGTCTTAAATTGTAGCCATAGTGTGACCTAGTGGGCAGCTGTATCGGGAAAGGGAAGATGGGTTGCCACAAATAGACTAGTGGTACTAGTAAGTAGGTTTATAAAGAAGAATGGGCATGAGCCCGTCAACCGGCACCAACTCGGCCACTGTCAGGGAAGCGTGCAGATAAAAGAGAGAGAGAGAGCAGAATCAAGAAAAATGATGATGTAAAGAATAAATGCGTGTCAAACCCATCGCATGCTTCAGGTCTGCGGCGAGAAACCAACACGGCGGCTAATAGAAGTAGGAGCTTGTAGAAAACATTAATTTCGCAAGAAGCTCACACTGTAGAGGTTTACAGCTCGTAAGTAAACCGGCAGCCTAGCATAACAGCTATTAAAGGCGTCGTTGAGTAGTTTGCCAAGACGCCTTGCAGGCGCTCAGCAATTTTAGCATAAGCTGCCCTTTGGGAAACTGCATTCCAACGTCCAGCCTCCGCCTGCTTTTGCTCAGTTAGGGACTGCTCCTGCTTCAGGGCCGCAATGAGGCGGTAGGGGTCTGGGTGGCGGAAACCTAGTGATTGCTGCAGGCTGTCGTGCCATGCTTCAACGCTGTTGTTGGTCTTCGGCAGACCGTCCAGCACGTGGTCGTGGCAGCTCCAATGCGTGGGCGGAAACGGTGTGTCCTTCCGCGTTCGATTTCGTCCAAATGCGACACCTATGTATGTCCGCTCAAAATAGTCAAAAACTTCTGACTGTTAATGGTCCAGGACTTGCACGTGGTCCTGGAGCTCTTCGTAGCCTGAAAAATTTGGAAGTCCATTATTAATTAAAACGAAAACAAATGCACACTCTACAACTACACTTACGGGAGACATTCCCTTCACTTATTTTTCCTATTGTTCTAAATGCTTCGCCTTAAGCACATTTTTAAGCTTATGAAGGCAGAACTGCATTCTTTCACATATGCGAAGTCGGCGTTTTAGCGAAAATTTTCGGGCGTCGAAAGCGTGTGCATTGGAGGTGGGAGGTAATTACCTTAACTTATTAAAAAAATACTTGAAAGAAACATCTGGTGCAAGAGCCCAACTCAACTTTGGCAACATCCTCCGATCTCAGAGAACTCAACGCTGGAAGTAGCTGCACTGCTTCACGGAAGTAGGAGTCGGTAGCGTACTTTCGGATAAGGCCGATCTCTTGGACCTTCCCTCGGACAGACAGCTTCAAATAAAAAAAAAACATGCGGAAGGGGTTGCGGCTGGAACACCACCCGAAAGGCTTGGATGGCTCCCTGCTCGAAATCTGTGAGCAAACTCATTGGGGACAGAGCAGGCTCGAGTTCCAGCATTTTCCTGAATATTCGTGTATAGGTTGCTGTCGTTTTCCGCTTTAGCAGACAATACGCCAATCGCAGCACCCTGCCAGACTGCAGAGCGTGAATAGTGTACAGCTGATAAAACACAGCTGGCGCCACTGAGAATGCTCCATCCACGAACCAGTGTTAACAGGAGGCCAGGTTGTCGAGGTTTGCCTTCGTTCCAAGAAGAATGAGTCTCTCCGGGTCTCCCGGTCCACCATCGAAGAGCAGAAAATCGTCACCAGTGGCCAACTCCACGACCTCTCTATCCAATACGATGTCTGCGATGAACCGAGGCGTGGACGGCAACGCCTTGGAAATCCTTCGTTGCCTTTGAATCGTCGATGCTATTGAAGGCAGTGCTGACCTTTGAAACTCTGCAGTGCATAAAAAGGGATGGCAGAAATGATGAAGAAGCGATGTTGTATTTCTTTTTGTCTGCATTCAAAAGTCGATCAGAAAAACAGCATTGCATCATACTCGTACCTGAGGAATATTGCGAATTCCAGCCGCACGTTCCTAATGTGCCTAAAACCTCGCTTCCAAAAAGTAGTTCGCTGTCGGATCAAGAACAAAAAATAACCGCATAAAATTAAGAGAAGGGCAATTAAAGATACAAGTCAGCCACTTTTTGCAGTGCATAAAATGGTTATTTAAGAAAAAGTTAATTCAGGTAGAGGCTCAGTGCTATAGTTATCCCTCTCCTTACGGTTGAAGCAAAACTTCTAATTAGCAGTGTTGCAGCTGCTGATACGGGTTTTCTCTCAAAAGTTTTTGGAATCCACACTTTTTGAAACGCCGGTCTTGTTGAATGACTTTTCCGATAGCAATCTGTGGGCATGATCAGGTGAAGGTGGTATCCTATACGTTTAAAGGGCATTATGAACAGCTAGGTGAAGCAAATACTCTGCCTGAATTGCAAATATGCCGTATAGATCAGGCCGGAGGAGCGTATCACATAATTAACTTCAATAGCTCCTCAGAACAATTTAAATATAAGGCAAACACTATCCTTATTAGTGCTATACGACCTTTTCACATTTGCTCATCTCACCTGATGTCTACGCCGATACAAATTAAAATATTTTCAAAGCTTTGTGACGGCTTTCTACATTGTGAACAGAGATACAGTCCAACTCCACAAGTAAAGGAACCAAACTTTTTTTTTGATGCACGTCGTGTGTAGCTACTTTTCGAATTTTTTCCGGCTATGGAAAACATATGAAGTTATCATTCAGTGTAGCAGTTGCCTCTGAGATGACTTTTCTCGTCCGATCTCGAGATGCTGTCGCTTGTTGCTTCATGTTCTCCATTGTGGAAACCGCGATGCAACGCTCAGGGTTGCGAAGGTGGCCTAGGTGTAGAGGCGTTGCCTGTGGAAAGAAAAAAAACAGAATGTAGCTCTCCGAGGTGGATTCTAGATATTCGGTCAGTTATTCCTTACCTATTCTTCAAGTATTTTCGTGCTTAATGAAGTAAACAAGAATTTTCAACTGTATTTAAGGTTGGTTGATATTACATTCCTATTTTCACAAAATCACAAAATCAAACGTGTTTCGTGACACCGAATAAATAAAGAATGTGGCTCTTACCTTTTCAACATGAAGTGCACCTTTCAGCGTGATAGTGGTGGCGGACCCTCGACACCCGGCTGTGCAGCAGCGCCATGAAGTTCGATTATGGTTTCTTCGCATTAAGCGGAAGGACTAGCCCTCATAGAGCAGTTTTTCCCCGCCTTTCTGGGTTTTCAAAATTTCTGCCATGGTTAAGGGCCACATTGATAAGTGAAATTGCGGTGCCTTTTTATACACCTCGCTTGCTTGGCCCCGCCCCCTAGGTGTGTTCACGTGACGTCACAGGCGCCCTTTTTTATTGTCCAGCGCGTAGATAAATTGCCAAAGTGTGGTACTTTTTGTTCTGGTTGGGGTGAATTTTATTTTTACTATGTGGCTATTTTGGGCTATATTTGGCCTACAGCTTAATTGGGGGAGGGGAGGAGAGGGGCGGGGGGTGCCTTGTGAGCTAAGAGAGTGTAGCTACTAGAACTGGCGGGCCACACCAGCCATACCGGCTTAATTAAGAAAACTGTTTTCATGTGCTGCCACGGCCCTGAATCTTCCGCTCCCTCTCTTTAGCCATTTACTGCTCCCCAAGTTGGAGCTAGACATAGGCACACAACTGTTTGGCCATTTACCTGAGCCGGACAAAAGTCGCGTCGATTAAGCGGTTGTGCTGAAAACCGGCTGTCGGGCTCAAGTATCCGCTATGGGGTCAAGCTAAGCGACCGTCGAGTCGGGCCGACTGCAGAGGGTGGGTTGAATCGCAGCCCTCTCCTCAAATTACACTTAATCCTCTGTCACGTTTGGGGAAAGCTGCTTCTGCAGGGAAGAACAGAAGCTGGTGCCGGTTTACTACTCGCGCGCTCGCGCCTCACAGGGCGCGCCGCGAATTGTGTTGACCTTGCTCGACTCGCCCCGCAACGTTGGGCTCATGTATAGACGCTTTACAGCGCCGTATCATGGGGGCTGCCATCTTTGATCACGTGAGCATGCCGCCATTACACGTCTCGTGACTGCTCGGCGCTCGCCTCGTCGCGACTTCTGCCACATCTGATGGTTCGGTTCCGACAGGCAGTGTTTCGGCTGATACGGTTGTAAAAGAGTGGAAAGAAGACACTATGGCTTGTCCAAAGATTCGAAGGACCTGTGAGAATCCCAATTTGATCTCTTGAGGCGTGAAAACGGTGTCGGGCTTCATGTCGCGGAGCCAGCCAAACGATGGATCGCCTGATGCTTTTCTTTGCCTCCACAGAAGGCTTTGCTGAATGTTTTTTATTGTTATTATCTAATACGGCAAGAATAAATTCTCTTGCGGCAGCGCAGGTCGTTGTAGTATTGCGTACATGCATGTAGACGCCGCTCTAAAACGCTCACATGCACATCGTACGCATTTGTTTGCAACCTGTTAACGGTGCTTAGGAAGCCTAAAATAATTTCTACTGGTTTGTTAAACACAGAAAGGCGAGGAAAATAAATATATACAAAAATGTAAACTATCATGGTAGCAGTACCATGCATTAGGCAGCCTTCACGAGCTGGCGTGCAATCGTTTCGAAGGATTCCGCGACATAATTGTTATAGCGCGCGCACGGCAACGCGTTCGTACTACACGAAGTTCATAATTATGTCAGCCTCACAAATGAAGTGGTGGTACGCTCCACGATCGATATGCGGACATGAAAATGCTCAAGGTTTCGTTGGTGGTAAGTAAACTTACTAGATATGCTTATCTAGGGACTTTAGTGGTAAGTAATCAGCTTCACTCTGAGCGCTGGCCTGCGGAGTCACTTTTAGTGACTGTCTGGCATGGACCGCGAGGAAGTGACAGCCACCGAGCACAGCAGCCGTAACGCAAATGCTTTATTCTGATTATTGTCCACGAAAAGGGAGTTACTTGGAGCGAAGTTCAACCGTAGCACCAAGACGGCACACAATACACGGACGGTAAGCGTTGTCCGTTCGCACGGCTGTGCACTGCACGATCTACAGTAGTGACATGTAGGAGCGTAAGTTGTCCTTTTTCGTTCCTCATTCGGCCTCGGGCGCTGCTGTTACTTTAACTGCCATGCACCTTAACTTACGAGCAATTAGGTCTCGCCACACACGCAGGCGGAAGTGCAGAGCAAGTGAAAACACGAAGTGACGGTTTCGATGGCGGAACAGTTGCTCCACGAGCTCCAATTATATTTTCTTCATGTTGCTATGATGTGCACTTACCCTCACAGATTTTTGAAGATCGTAACCTTCTATATTGGCCATCTAGCGCTGGCGAACGGCCGCGAACAGGGGCAGTACGTCCTTGTGCAGTTCAGTTCCGCGAGGCTCGCAAACCATCGCATCCCGCTCCTTTAATTCAATTAACATCCTGCCTTCCCCTCCTCCTCTTTTATCTATCCATCTATATATCGCAATCCTTCCAATACGCAACACAGCACGTATTTCCTCTGCCTTTCCCCATCTTCGCAGAGAGAACACTTCGGCAGCCACCCGCGATATTTCCATTATTGCATCGAGGCGTACACGCCGGCGACTTACGAGGCCCGTAATGGCGCCGTGTTCTCAGCGCATCTGTGGCGCCATCTGCTCTCAAACAGAAGAACTGCGCACTGTAAACTGTCTATCCGAGCAGGAACTCCGGAACAGGGGTGGGGGGGGGGCGGTAATATAACATTTAGGTATTAAAGCTAGGCGTTCGGTTGAAATATAGAGTGCTAGCCAGTTTTTAGCAAAAGCCATATCAGTTTTCAGAATTTCTAAAACTCGATTACCCTGGATGTAGTGGCCGAAGAATAAGGCGCAGAAAAACGAAATTCTTTTTCTACGCGCGGAGCGCGCTCTGCAGCTCTGCGCCTACACCCTCTCTTTCCACGCTTCGGTAAACGGCGGGCCATAGCCAGCTGACTCCTGTCAAGCATGCTCCACGATAATTGCATCCGCATTTGATGAAAAGGCCGATACGGCGACTGTCTCGGACTGTCTGCTTTTCGAGGAGATTCTTAGCAACAATCCTTCTGCCAGCAACTGTGCATTGTACTGACGGGGCCACGGCGCCAAACCTCACGAGCTGATCCTTCCCTACTATCTTTTTTGCTTTGTGCTCGTCTCTCTTTCGCGGCTTTCTGAAACCAGCCCTGCTGCAAGGTCAACGTAGTTAACAATGAACGCTTCGTCTAGCGTACGGAGAGTCGGCAAGCACGGGGTGGCGTAAAGCGGGTTCGGAGAACAATCTTCTACCGGGCGATGCCGCACAGGGAGGGCTATCTGCCTGGGCCACCGAAGACTACGGAGGCAGCCGGACTGACACCGTTGTTGCAGGTTCCAGCGAAACACAGGGACGGGCGCCTGTGGCGGCTTCAGCGAGACGGCGCCGATGGACAGAAAGGGGATTAAAGTATTAGAGCTGTCCTCGCGCGATCTAAGGGTTATTGTTTTGACGGGGCCGAGAACATGGCACGCAGATTTACTGGCGTGCAGAAAAGGATTATCGACTCTGAACCACGGCCAATATTTGTGCACTGCAGTTACCACTGCCTATACTTGGCACTCCAGAAGGTTGCAAGGAACTGTGATATCATCGGCGATGCTCGGAACATTGTAAAGGATGTTAGATTGAATTGAATTTATTTTCTCCAGAACAACTGGAAGAATTTTCAGCCAAAAAGCTGCTTTTTCAGCATGACTGGGCCCGGAAAACCTTTAGATAGCAGTGGCTTCGACATATCCGGTGACAGAAATAAAAATAAGAAAGATATAACAAAGGAGAAGAAATATACGCAGTATAAAATACAAGCAAATAATACTTAATAAATACAATTGTATGGTTAAAACTATAGCTTCTAGGCTCCTCTAGTGCAGAATACTGCGTAATCAAGAAATACACATGTAACAGAATCACAAAGATGTACTTAATGTTCACTAATACATTAGTTGAACGTATGTACATAAATGAAAAGCAGAATATACACATCAAGTTGTATGAAATATTCAAAATTTTAGAGAAATGCACAAAATTGTCTGTGTACATCACAGTGCGGCTAGAGAATCAGGAGTAGTGAATCTAAAATATACCTCAAAACTCTACAAAATATAGTCGCAATTCTTTGAATCAGAAATTTGTGGAATGTTTTTATTTGTTCAGTACTTTCGGAAGATTGTGTTGCAATGTTTGGAGTGTATAATTAGTTCTAAAATGAGGAACAAACCAAGTATCCGAGCTGCGGGTATTGGCAGAGGTATGTTGATTTTTTAAGGACGCTGTTTCAGTTATAAAGGCCTTGTAAGAACTATTAGAAAAAGAAAACAAACGGGGGTAGCAGCCGGAATTCATGCATGTTGTCAATGCTGATAATGTTATACAATGGAAACAAAACGTTTGTTGGGGTAAGTAGTGTACGTTTGCGATGTGAGGAAGGGTTTTCTTTTGGAGGCACAGAATCTTAACGATATTTGTTTTCGTAGTGGTTGCCCATATTAATCTGCTGTAATTAATATGAGATTCGAAGAGCGAGGGTAGCAGCGTTCAGCATCGTGACAGTGCTCCTGTTGTCGCAGCGAGCCTTTAACAGATGTTACCTGTGTATGCCAGCTGAGATTAGATGAGAAAACAACTCGCAGAATTTTGTGCTCATGCACAATCTCAGTCTCATTATCAGCATATCTAAATGCGTGTTTAATGTTAAGTGCCTTATTTTTGCCCGGAAGATAATTGCTTTTGTTAATTTCTTAATTAATATTTATTTTATTGTGCTGCGACCTGAGCAAGAGCACATAATTGCATTTTAATACTAATCTAGGTACACATGGACCAGAAATTAAGATTGTGCTGTCATCTGCATATATTATGAACTTCGCCGTTTGTTCTAATGTAACAATATATATATATATATATATATGTATATATATATATATATATATATATATATATATATATATATATATATATATATATAGTAATAAAGGCTCCAAAACACTTCCTTGTGTTACACCATGGGTAACTGTTAAGAAATTTGACTGTTCAGTATCGACGCATACGCACTGAGTTCTACCACACATAAATGATCGAAACAGTTCCAGTGGTATGCTCTGAATTCCGTAGAGTGAAAGTTTATGTAGTAGTATATCGTGATTAAGACAATCAAAGGCCTTCGTGAAGTCAATAAAGAAGCCTAAGGTATAATTCTTTTTTGTATAGTTTGTAGTATATTTTCTTTCAGAGTCAATAAGGATGTCCCTGTTGATCTATTTTTCCGAAATCCATGTTGGGCTTTTGTTAGCACTTTATGCTTATCTAGAAAAAGAAGTACTCGATCATAAATTAGTTTCCCTAGCCCCTTTGAATATATTGGAAGAACAGATATTGGTCTGTAATTTGAAACCAATTTTTTTTCGCCTCCCTTATGAACTGCAGTTAATCTAGTTTTCTTCATGGCAACTGGAAATACGCCATTTTCAATGACAAATTTATAGATATGAGTTAGAACAGAAATAATATGCTCCAAAACATATGGAACAGGCTTTACTTGCCTATTATCTACATCAAATGCTGTTGGCTTGGCTCAAATGCTGTTGGTTGGCTGCAAAAACATACTTTCGGGAACATTCATTCATTCATTTATTTATTGATACTGTCAGCCTTTCTCAGGCTATTACAGGAGTGGAAAACCTAATACATACACATTCCAAACAAGGTACATTTCACGACTACGACATGGACACAAGAGACGTAGGAAAAATGAGACAGTAGATAAGAAAACGCATGTGGTGAGGCAGAACTATTATATTGGTGTACTACGGTCCAGGTAAGATATCAGGCATTCTAGAAAGGCACAAAGGGAGTTAATATTTACAATAGAATCATACAGCATGTTTCATTCTTTAATAACACGAGGAAAAAAGCTGTACTTAAAGCAATCATTATAAGAACGCGGCACAGGAATGTACATGGAATGGCGATGTCTTGATGTCTCATTAGGGTGTATTGTAAAATAGGGTAATGTGATGATATTCAAATGGACATGTATTAAAAGGTAAAAAAACTTCAGCCTATCTACCTTAGCGCAGTATTATAAACTTTCAAGGTTTGCTAATTTACATAATTCGGTTCGTGAATTAGTTAGGCGATATTTATTGAAGATAAAACGGGAAGCAAGTTTCTGAACATTCTCAAATTTTATTTTATTGGTAGCGGTGTACGGATCCGAAAGAATCTTGCCATATTCAATTACAGGTTTTACAAGGGCGTTAGAAGTGACTGTTTTTACATCTGGAGTTTCATTACGGATTTTGCGGCTTAGTCCCCAAATTGCTTTGCGTGCCTTGGAGCATACAATTATTGAAGTGTGTATTCCAGTATAGGTCAGAAGTGAAGGTTAAGCCGAGATACTTGTGCTGTTGTACTGTATTAACTGGTTTGCCTGCACTAGTGTAAGGGTATATCATTATTTTTTTTCTAGTAACAGACATAATTACGGATTTGTCAGAGTTAAGCACCATTTGCCACTTAGCGTACCAATTTTCTATTGCATGCAGATAAGCGTTTAGATCTTCTTGATCAGTTGGAGTATTAAATGTTTTGTATACCACATAATCATCAGCGAACAGTCTGATTGGAACCGTGATAGCTTTTGGGAGGTCTTTTATGCAAACCAGAAATAAAAAGTGGGCCCAAGACACTTCCCTGTGGAACACCTGAAACCACCAGGGAAGGAGACGATTAATAAGCTTCGAGGTGTTCAAATTGTTCATTTATGAAAACCACAAATGAAACGGGAGCCCAAGACACTTCCCTGTGGAACACCTGAAACCACCGGGAAGAAGACGATTGATAACCTTCGAGGTGTTCAAACTGTTCAATTCTGAAAACCAGAAATAAAATGGGGCCCAAGACACTTCCCTGTGGAACACCTGAATCCACAGGGGAAGAAGACGATTGATAACCTTCGAGGTGTTCAAACTGTTCGTTTATGAAAACCAGAAACAAAAGGAAGCCCAAGGCACTTCCCTGTGGAACACCTGAAACCACCGGGGAAGAAGACGATTGATAACCTTCGAGGCGTTCAAACTGTTCATTTATGAAAACCAGAAATAAAAGGGAGCCCAAGACACTTCCCTGTGGTACACCTGAAGCCACCGGGGAAGACGACGATTGATAACGTTCGAGGTGTTCAAACTGTTCATTTCTGAAAGCCAGAAATAAAAGGGGGCCCAAGACACTTTCCTGTGGAACACCTGAATCCACCGGGGAAGAAGACAATTGATAACCTTTGAGGTGTTCAAACTGTTCGTTTATGAAAACCAGAAATAAAAGGGGGCCCAAGGCACTTTCCTGTGGAACACCTGAAACCACTGGGGAAGACGACGATGGATAACCATCCAGATCTTCAAACTGTTCATTTATGAAAACCAGAAATAAAAGGAGGCCCAAGACCCTTCCCTGTGAAACACCTGAAACGACCGGGGAAGAAGACGATTGATAACCTTCGAGGTGTTCAAACTGTTCATTTATGAAAACCAGAAATAAAAGGGGGCTCAAGACACTTCCTTGTGGAACACCTGAAACCACCGGGAAGAAGACAATTGATAACCTTCGAGGTGTTCAAAGTGTTCATTTATGAAAACCAGAAATAAAACGGGGCCCAAGACACCTCTCTGTGGAACAGAGTGGCACCAACAAGACAGCCATAAAAGGATATCAGAAAGTATAAATAAGTTCGAAACTTTATTTGGCATCAACCTTTCTATAGCCCTCTTTGGCCTATGAGAAGAATTAGCAAGGATGCTTCAACGCCCAGTTTACCTCGCTGCAGGAGCAAAGAAAGCAGCAGAGGATCTTTGTGACCGCTTGTCAAGACTATGGTCTGACGCCTCATTCGACGTCCTATAGCTGCGGACGAACTCAAGAGCAACAGAGTTAGGCCTAAAGCAACCTCGTGTGTCCAGAGTTTCGCAGCTGCCCAGAAGGCTTCAATTCACCGACGAGCCTGAGGAGCCTGCAGCGTTTGACGGCAAGCCATCGCAGAGAAAGAGTTTTTTTGCCGCTATAGATCGTATTACCAACGTCATCCGACGGATATGTGAACAGCCTGGCAGGGAGCAGCTGATTAGCCTAGAGCGCATTCTGACTGACGCTGCTGAAGGTGGAAACTTCGCGGCAAATGACCTGAATTAGCTTTTAGGCGGACACCCTGCAGATTTTGACACCAGCTGGCTTTCAGCCTAACTCGTGCTTCACCCAACATGGGTGAGATGGACCAGGTTGTCGGGTACCTGCAACTGGTGTTCTCTGTGCCTGCGTCAGCTGCTTCAGGAGAGCGATCTTTCAGTGCTCTAAGACGAGCAAAACCATTTCTGCGCAATCGAATGACGCCTGACTCCCCTTCTCCTCCTCCTCCTCCTCCTCCTCCTCCTCCTCCTCCTCCTCCTCCTCCTCCTCCTCCTCCACGTGCACAAGAAAAGAGCCGCGGACCTCAACTTGGATGCTGTTATGAAAGAGTTCGTGTCTAGAACGGCAGAACGAACAGCAACCTTCGGCCTCCTTTGAAACCTTCTCCTGCCTAACGCCCTCTTGTCATGCCAGCCATGAAGCTTGTCAATCCGCAATAATAGCTTTCTACCAGGTGCTTACGTGTACTTTCGTACTTTCTTCTCTGCTTGTATAAATATATCACATCACATTTGCTCCACTGCGGGAGTGAATTCAAAAATATTAACAATGATTTTTAACAGCTTTCGAACCCGTTTTGTTATTTGCGCGGTCTGCGCAGGTTCTGAGTAGTTCTGAAATTTTCAACCATTTTTAAAGTGTGCACCAGTGCAGAATAAGTGAATTTGCAAATCAGTAAGAATTAATACGTCTAAAATGAGTTAAAACATTACAATTTCTTTCATTCCTATGACACTAATTAAAATAACAAATAGTAACGTAGATAAACAAGAATGGACAAATATTAAAAAATAAATAATTAACAGCGTACAAAGACAACAATACTTGCCCTCCCGCACCACTCTCAAAAATATTCCGGTGTCCCTGTATACGAGGATGTGCACTCCCCTCTGCAGGGGTGGCCAACAAGTAGGTGCGCACACAGTGACTTTTTCCCGTGTCTCGCATCTTCCACCTGCTTTCACAAAGAATTTGCAGTCCTCCTGCCACTCACTGACATAGTAGCGGCCGCCATCTTTGGCTGAAGAAAAGGCGGTGAAAGCCTACGCATAGTAGTAGTAGTAGTAGTGGTGGTTTATTTAAAAAGAAAAAAATTAAAGGAAAAGAATGTTGTGTGGCCGCGGCAATTCCTATCGAATACCTGAAGCACCCCAGCTTCAGCCGGAAGGGGTGAAAGGGAAAGGGAGAGGGCCGCGTACAGTGCGGAAGCTAGCCTGTGCGACTGAACGGGCGCCATGTCTTTATAGAAAAAAAGAAAACTAAGCGACGGTCTTTGCGCCCATGTAATTAACTGCATTCCGTTTCCTTAACACCTGCATTCTTGCAATGAATATTTATTCCCCTATTGAACCATATTCCCTTGCCTCTCATTATCTCGCCCCAGCTGTCGTCAGAAAGACCACTTTACAGGAAACTGAATCACGAAAACATCAATAACATATTGAGACGCTGCTCAAGCGTATAAAAAACTTTCAGACGTAGTTCAACAGTGGTGGCCCTCTGCTTTTATGTGCTATCGGAACACAGAAGTCGCTTTATCCTTATAAAAGTGGCGAATACGAATATTAAATGTAGAGTGGCGCGACACTAATTTTTGGTTGCTGTTCATCGTGTTTTCGAGATGCGTAAGTATGGTTAGATTGGGATGAGAGCAGGGGATAATGTTCAATCGTCAGTGCTTGAGTAACCTCTGATTTTCAGGGGGCATGTCTACAAACACTCAAAATGGAAGGTTGGGAGTAAAATTTATTGAGAAGAAAGCTAATTTCCAACTGCCTGGGAAGGGTACAACAGTTTGCGATCGGTAACAAGGTGCTAGAAATTATAAGGAAAAACATGACAGCAGGCATGCGGACAACAGGAGTGAAATCGGAGAATGTGAATGTGGGAGCTAAAGTGCATTTTATAAGCACTCTAAGGTTATGACCAGCATCTTAACGATATTCCTGAGTGAAATATGCAATAAAAAAGCTATACCTTGGCACACATCGACTATAAACTTGGACTTTAACGAAAAGGCTTCAAATGAAATTGTGGAAAGCAAATATGCGCATTTGAGTACTTTGATTTAAGCAGACATCTCGACACCTCTGCGAGAGGTACAGCATACTTCATGAATACTTTCAGGTTCTGTACTATGGCATACCGCTAGCTGAAGCAGCCATTCATATTTTTGTTTCTTGGCACAGCTGCATCAGACCTTCCCCCGGAGAATTCCTTGTGGCTCATCCCGTGTAATGTCGGTGCACTCTTCTGAAGTATTACCACCGACATTCAAACGAGATCAATAGGTCCCATTATACCATGGCTAAACACGTTGTGACGGTTTCCAATAATAGTAAAGGGCAGACATGTCATCAAGTTGTCGCACAAAACGCACATGCAGACCCGCGAGTACTTTTGTAACTGCGCAGAATTTCAGGCCGTTGCGTTTGCATTTTATACATTTCTTTAAACTCTATGTTGGGAACCCTCACATGCATTCTTCCAGCTGAGGCAGAAGTCATCAAATAGTACTTCCAAAGTACTTCCAAAGAAGTCATCAAATTTGATGGCACCAGTTTAAAAGCAAAAAGTTTAGTTTACTTTAGTTTAACTTCCCAAAGAGACTCAGGCTATGAGAGACGCCGTAGTGAAGGCCTCCGGAAATTTAGATACCTGGGGGTCATTAACGTGCACTGACATCGCACAGTACACGGGCCTCTAGTATTTCGCCTCCACTGAAATTCGACCGCCGCGGTCGGGATCGAAACCGCGTCTTTCGGGTCAGCAGCCGAGTGCCAAATCACTGAGCCACCGGGGCGGCATTTTAACGCAAAAGTATCTCTCTGAGCTTCGGCAGACGTATACAGCTACCAAGGGCCACCTTTAATATGCTGGGCGATAAAAAGTTGGATATTAAAAAGAAATCGGAAACCTTTTAGAGCGAAGATGCGCCGTATCGTAGTATCATTATGAACCGATGGTCCTTAAGGGTAACGGAGTGGATTCCAAGAGAAAGCAAGCGCAGCAGGAGACGGCAGAAAGTTATAGGTGGGCGGATGAGATTTATGCCCCTGCTACACGGGCGTTTCAAATGCCTTCGAACCGAATGTCAGTCGGCTCGACTGCCAAACTTCCGCTGCTACACAAAGTTTTTCAACGGTATTCGGTTCAGATGATATTCGAGTCGACGGAGCTCCGAGGAGACATTCCAGAATTTGGAATGCGTTCGATACGCGAACACAGCCCGAGCCGACCAATAGGCGTCGCCGCCATCATCGCTTCGCCCCGGCCACAGCCGCGCGACTGCTTTAGGGTCTGTGGCTGCTCATCTCGATACCCGATGCTCGCTTTTTCTTGCTGTTTGTTTAACAAATTGCCCCTTTTCTGTCTAAGTAAGTGCTTGCAGACAATATTACACCAATGAACATTTACCGCGTGAGCATGAAATTTCCCCAAGAGTGCGCCGACGAGGGCAGTTGGTTGCACTCATACTGTTGTTTGCATCGCTGCCTACGAACACCTAGCGCTCGTTTGCATGACATAAAACGCATTCTGCGCTTTAGTTCTATTAAATAATCTCTTTAATTTGCTGTACCCGTGCTTGTTAACGCAGTGCGATAATCTGTGGGAAGCGTCGATACGATCGCTTGCCTGAGAAACTCTTGACAGCCGGGCTGCTGACATCGCGTACAACCGGCGCTTGTCGCTAATTGTCCCGACTTCTTCCGGCGTGACCAGTACTTTATTTTAACCTACTTTATCCAGAAGTATTATTGGGGACCATTCGCGTTATTTGAAAGGTATAAATTGTTATCCACAAAATAGCAACGGCGACGAGAGCTGCTGGCTGTAAAGCAGTGCTCGGCGGTCTGGGTAACACCGACGCTTCCCGTTCATCGTATGCGCGCCCTGCGATGTGAGCAATAGTTTATTTCAGGTCACTGTTGTCAAAACTACACTCGTTGATCATTTGCATTCGCTTGAACTTGTGAATTCGCGATTCACAACCGCCGAATTCACAGACGAACCCTGCGGACTCGCTAGGCCTAGTCGTCGCGGAAGGGAAGGGAGTCGTCGTCGATTAAAATTAATTTGGCAAGCGCTTATCGCTGGTGAGTGTTAAAGTGTTCACATGTGAAATATACCCTCTCGTTTCGCTTATTTTCAATACGGATAAGGTAGAAGCGCGAATATACTCACACCGTGTGCTTATTAGCGTGTTTTCGCTCAGCCGCCGGCCTGCCGAGGACATGAAGGCTGACCGTTGGCGTATAAAACTTGTCCCACTACAATCATATGCTTCTGCTGACTCTCACAGTTTCGTTGTCGCACCAGTGTGACCGCAGTGATCACCGCCATCGTCATCGCCGTTGTACACTGAAAACGAGCTGAGCAAATTTTGAATGCGTTCGGAAAGTGTCGTGTAGCAACGCGGGAGTCCGAGGAGCCCGAATGTCATTCCAAGCCTCGAATGCCATCCGACTCAGATGTCATTCGAACGTGCCCGTGTAGCACAGGTATAAGAAGTTTTCAGGGATACGGTGGCCACAGCTGGTACAGGACAGGTTTAATTGGAGAGACTTGGGATAGGCCTTTGTCCTGCAGTGGGCGCAGTCAGGCTGATGATGATCATTGTAAATCGCACGTATCAGTGTACGTAAAATTATGATTATTTATACACCTATTTTTATTTCACCGCTACAAAATAAGTTATTTTCCGAAAAAGGCAACATTTACGTCATCTCTCTTACACAGCAATCTCTATTGATAAGAGCACTCTGTGAACGTCGTATGTTAATAGTGTAACGCTGAAGCTGCTAATGCGCTGATTATCTTTGCCGTAGTGGAACGTTAAAAACCATTTCCGATAAAAGCTGTCAGTAAATTTCGGTAACCTTGGGCTTTATTTCATCAAATGGCGTGCAAGGCATAGAATTAGGATATTGAACCGAATTTTCTTTTGTTTAAATCGCCGCCACTGCACCAAATAAATCTGTTCCCTTTTTTGGTCAGGAAAAAATAATGGTTGCACATAGCCTAAGTTATGTTTGATTATTGATGCTTACGGCAGTCTAACAGGCGGAATAAAGAGAACACAGAAAAACTAACAAGTTCGACTCGAGCTAGTTAGAATGGCTTTAGAATCTAGCTAGCTTAGAATGGCTTTAGAATCTAGCTAGCTTGCGCACTGTTTCACTCGCCCACGTTATTAGTGCATATGAGTGTTCCTTTATTTGCTTTAGAAGCGCGGAACCCTATAGCAGTGCAGTTAAATTGCACTGATGAATGGAGTATCTATTTCAATCGACGTATGGGGTGCAGCTGCTGTTGCGGTGGGGTTTCAAGACGCTGATCGTATATTGACTAAGTAGGCTACTATAAGCGATGCACACGTGTTTGTGCTAGCCGTGAAATTTCTATTATAGATGTGAATTTTTAATGAAACAAAAATGAAGGCTAACATAATCCGTTCTTTAATAAAAGGGATTGAAGTGAACCGTTTTCGTAGCCTATAGCTGTCTCATAACTCCGCCTTCGATTTAATGGGATGGCCGAAATTTCCGGAGCCCTTCACTACGGCGTCTCTCATAGCCTGAGTCGCTTTGGGACGTTAAACCCTCATAAACCATAAACCTTATTCATGCGGCATTATATTTAGGCGTAAGCAGCAGTTGCTGCTAGTTGCTTTCCATTATAGTAGCGCGCCAGTCGCCTTGAAGTTTAATATGGGACTCGGGACTCCCACCTTTCAAGAAAGCTAGCAAACCGATTGAAATGGAGGCGCTACTAAGGATACAAAGCACAAAGGAACAGGGCTCACATTGTAAGTGCAAATTTGCAAAAGTTTATTACTCTTTGATGACACATTTTTATACAGATGGCCGGATGTCATGACCACAAGCAACGTTATCCATGCAATCCAGCAGTTTCACCTTGCCTATTTCTTCGCGGCTTTAGTGTGACCGTTTCAGTATCGCTTTTACTGAGTGCGATTGACGGATACCCAATCCACGTTCTTTCATCGGCAGTTGCAATCAAAAATGCGTAAACAATTTTTCTTCGAATTCTCTTTCATGACCTACTACCTCTGCTCTTTCAAACAGTGGTTCACATCTTCCTTTGCAGCGGTTACAATGCGACGCTAGATTTCCGCGATGGGTAATCTGTTCATTTGTGTTTTGTATCCCTAGTAGCGCGTACATTTCAATACGATGAATCAAATTGCCGGCGTGTTAGCCAGCTTGCAAGCAACCACTTTCACAGAGCAAAGCGCATGTAGACAGTTTTTTCAGGAGAGGTATACAGGAGCAGCAATGAGAGGAGAGGTGATGCATTTTTCCAACGCGTCCACACTATATAATATAATGGGCATGCGAGTGATATGCGAGCGTTACGAAAGAGCAGAATTCGCAATCTCATGAGGATTGTATGTAACACCGTTTTATGCGTACTGCATGCAAAAACACGCGCGCACTGACTTTACGGCATGCGATTTTCAGCTCATGTTGTCAACACGCGATCAGCTTTTTGCTTGATATTTTTAATTAGTTTGTTTTTCACTTATATCTTGATCATTCATGGTATGAATTAAATTAACACTGAAATGAAATAAACAAAAAGTAAATAAATATAAAAGTACATATTGAAGTTCAGGAAAGTGTGTTATTCTGTGTCTATTATTGAGGAAGGGGGACGCATCTGTGGTTTTTGGTGCAAAACTATTCCTTGTAAAAGTGCTGTGAAGGGCCAAATTTTTACGTTTTTTCCGAATCGGGTGGACAAAAAAATGTCGCGCAAATGTTTTTTAAAAAATGATAACATTGCTAATTTAACTATGCATAGTTTTATTGAGCGTTAATGACTCTCTGGCAGGAGTATGGTGACATGCAATAATTAACATGCAAAAACATCCAGGTATAGGGTTGCAATAATTTTTCTAGCGGGAGGAAATAACATCTACTTCTACGGCATTGCAAACACAAACATTAATGTTGGAAGGAAGAAACTGTACTTGAACAAGATAGTACGGGCATGAAAATAAATACATTATTTTTATTTGTAGATGAAGGCGTGGCGCGTGTGGACGTTACTGATATGCTCGCATATAGGTAGGAGCTTTTTTTTTCTTTCACTATCACGCTTTCCAAAATTGGGGGTCGACCGACACGCATGTCACAGCCAAGGCGAGATGCAAACAAAGTTTGAAGATCAGAAAAAAAAATCACGCGTTCTGGCTACCTTCGCCTCTTATGTTTCGCCCTCGTCGTGTGGGAAATCTGGCACGACTGCAGCAGACAGCCGATGAGTCAGTAAAGGCGCCGACGCGGGGTCAACTACCGGCATTGACGCGCTGGCGACGGCGACATCCGACGGCGTCCTTTCCCTTGTCTGCGGGAAGAAAAGAGGACCGGCTCCACGCCGTCGGCAGGCGAATTTCAGCAAATGGCTTAGAAGCGGACGGCGCCTTAGAGAACAAACGACCTCCCCTATCCTTTCTTCCTATTGCTCCCCTCTATACTTCTCCTCGCTATCCTCTCCCTTTCCCTTTAACATCCGCCGGCTGCCGCTCGGGCGCTTAATTTTTAGGTAGCAATTGCCGCGGCGGGCAACATTCTTTTCGTTCCGTTTTATTTGAAATAAACCACCGCTACTAATTTCCTTGACGGAGAACGCCGACGGCGGACGAGGCAAGCCATCTTTTCCCACGCTACCTGCGGATGACAGAGGACGATCTCGGAAGTGTTGATCTTCCAAGAAGTGGAGTTCAATTGTCGCTTCTGCGGGCGCGTTCCAATACCTCTACGTAGACGGCTACTTCGACGTCTAACCGGACTGTCGCCATCTTTGGACGCGTTCCGTTTCTCACGAAGCAGTCCAAGATGATTGCTCCGCCGAAGTCAACATTGATGCAGGCTAACTTCCTGTCTAAAGCTGGCGGAGCTGACGTACACGGAGCGAGTCGTACTCTTTGCGGGCGTCGTACTGTAGCCGGGTATGGATAGGCACCGTCCTTCAAGTGTGGGTCATTCCTTTAAGTTAATTGGCACGCAAACTAGTGGCTAATTAAGCAGTCTTCGTGGATGTGCGATTCCTAGCAGTGATTCACGCAGGAGAGTATCGTGCGGTTGAGAGATTTGCTACAGGAGCGGACGCTGTAGGTCTGTTTACATGGTCTGTTTATAATTTGACGATGCCGGCTCTTAGCGCTTCATTGTATGAATAAAAACTCGTCGCTGTCGTTGGGTTCTTCCTCGGCGTTAAGACGGCTGACGTAATGGTTTACAAATGTGTATTTCTGTTGCTATATTAGCTGCATCAACTCTTTCGTGCGCATTCTTTGTTACCTCTATAGTCTGAAAACAAACACACCGGCATGTTGCGAATTGATTTTAGTCTGTGCAGGATTAAAGCTCGCTGCTGTATTTATGTTTTTAGCCGCCGCCGAGTACCACGTACGGCAGACAGCTTAATGGCACGCATGCGTTTTTCCGTTGCGTTATCACCTTTCGCGCATATTAATTTTGTGTTTACAGTCTTTCGTTTTCTTTTTTATGTTTACAGGGTCATCTGGACGAGGACGTTCGAGCAGCACTATTCTCTTGAGGACAACAACAACAATAGCGTCAATAATAAAAAAATAATGGCGTCGCCTTCGTAGAACGGACACTTTCCGTCCCTGCTACAAGTAGACTGACCGATAGGCGCCGCCACAAGTCTGATTTACGCGTAAAATTATTGTAGCAAAATATGTGCGAACTGTTGAAAACGCGTTTTTAATGATCGTCATTGCGTAGTTTTGCGATTTCAGAAAGCGCGAGGCTATTCTCAGCAGCTTTTGAACGATCCGTCAACTAATTGCATACAGAAAACTAAGCAACAGCAAGCTGGTTTCGATGTCGCTGAAAGCGTGCCGTATACATTAGGAAAACAGCGAGAGCTCGTCGCTGTCGTCGTCGAGAGCTCCTCGCCGACATATTTTTTTTTTGCGCTAATAGCAGTTACGGGGTCAGCCTAAAGGACGTATTGAACAGTGTACTAGTACTAATTTAGAAAAAAATGTAAAAAAATCAGCACGCAGTTTTTAATTTACAACTATAGAAAACGGAAGTACGACTGACTTCTCCCACGTGGATAGGAACACTTCTAGAAGGGAATGCGCTATTTGCTGGTCCAAAGCGTAGCTCCAACAGTGCAGTACTGTAGTTTCATCAGTGCGAAAGAATGAATTTTGGGGGGGGGGGGGGGGGGGGGTTAAGGGTTTCTATATACGCGCCGACAATTTTCTAAAACTGCGTGATACCTTTAGACATGGCAGTGGCGTTTCGCAATGCCCCACAGAAAGCAAAATGGCGACTGCCTTATGGCTTATGCCTACTCACTCCTTTTGCGTGCTAGAGGTGAGTTTACAAAAAAAAAACAGATGTTCATTATTCAAGATACTTCCAGAAATCTCCTCTTCTATAAGGAATAGCCAGCAATTCCGTCTATTTACCTGCAGTGTTACCTCGCACGAAAGTGGCTCTCCAGATTTAAGCTGTGCACAGCCTACGACGTTCGCTTCCGAGCCAAGTGGGACTCTTTAGTAGCATTCCTGGAATCTTCGGAGGGGCAACGGCAACTCCTCTTGCCACTGCGCTCGTGCACGAATGTTGCTGTGTACACCCTGTTTTCGAGTTGGGAAATCGCATTTGATGTCTGGCGTTCGTCACTTTCATATCGTTTCTTGTCATATTTGAAGGTTAGAAAAAATGTCAATAAAAATGCGTTTGAAAAAAAGCCAGTACCTGACAGGCACAAAACGATTTTCATATACCTGTAAGTGCTTTGGCATGCATCATGAAAAGTGCTCAGACCGAACACATACGACAAAAAGCGAGCAACCACCCTACACGAGGGCCAGCTTTCAAGTAAACGTGTTTTGGACGCTTCAGCTCAAGCCTAGATATGGCCCCATGCCCACAATCCCGCGGCACTTGCATAAATTAAAACAAATAATACGGTTATGTTTGTGTTTGTCGATGGCTACTTTCGACTGGGCGGTTAATTTTTTTTTACCTTATGTGCATGCCGTACTTATGCTTAAACTAAGATATCTAACTTTTCGCGCAGCTTAACAGTGGCGGCAAACAAAAGTAGGGTATATTATTTATATTTATCATCTTCAGATATTAAGAAGTTCAAAGAAGCACATAAAGAAAACAAATGAGCTTAAGGAAAACGAAATGGTATGCGGTGATGTGCTGGTTTTTCCTTCTTGCTTTCTTTTGAATTTTTTTTTCATTTATCACATCACTTGCTGCCAATGTTCAGCAAAAGGTTCTTGTTTGTGCTATTCTATCGTCTCGTGTCCCGTTCTTGTAGCGCTGTGAGCAAAAATGCTGACAATGTGCTTAAAGAAGTTCGCACACATTCGGTAAAAGAACATTCAACGTCGTAGCTGTCATTTAAACACACAACAGCATTGCAGCAAGGCGTCGATCGTTTATGGTTCATGGGGGTTTAACGTCCCAGAGCGATTAGAGCTATTACGGACGCAGTAACGAAGGGCTCTAAAAATTTCGACCACCTGGGGTTCTTAACGTGCATTGACATCGCACAGCACGCGGGCCTCACCCAGCCGCGGAGGTCGAAATGCGATGGAGGCGAAATTCTAGACGCCCGTGTATTGTGCGATGTCAGTGCACGTTAAATAACCACAGGCGGTCGAGATTTCCGGAGACCTTCACTACAGCGTCCCTCATAGCCTTAGTAGCTTTGGGACGTTACACCCCACAAACCAAGCCTAAACCAAACCAGTACACGGGCCGCTAGAATTTCGCCACTATCAAAATTCGACCGCCACAGCCGGGATCGAACCCGTGTCTTCCGGGTCAGCTGCCGAGCGCCATAACCACTGAGCCACCGCGACGGTGCGCGTCGATCGTTGCATTTCTAAGTTGTGTATACGCTGATGTCCGTAACGCCTCAGGTCAGTGTTTTAGTTCTGGCGCCTCTTTTTTTATTGGCAGTTTTCAAACACCTTGAACAGAAACGGAAGCGCTGCTGTTCGCGGCCAATTTTACGACTACCTAAGAAGAATATGCACGGCCTAGTACAACTACCAAGTCCAGAGCCATCCCACCGGCATAATTTTGTCCAGCTTTTTTTGCTGTCTCTGCCAAAGCAAAACATAGTATATCATCAATTCGTTATTTGTGTTATTTTTTTTTACTGGATCTTCCCAGTCTTTAAGCTCGAATGGGCAAGCCTGTGCAACGAAATCCCTACACCCATTTCTGTATGCAACTCCATTGCAGTAGACTCCGCTAGTGCATGTTAGATCAGATGTGTGTTTGTTAGGTAAACGTTTCTTGTGGTTTCTGAGCAAAATGGTCAAATTTCCTCAAATGGACGTCGTAATAGCATCGGCTTCCCAGCGACAAAAAAGTAGCTTTGTTGAATTGCTGCTAAATTGACGTTTCCAGATAATTCGCTTCGAAGTGAAAAAATAACTTCAGTGTAACATTACACACAACAAACGCAGGTAAGTGGGGTAGCCCATTTCGCAAAGTAAAGAAGCCACCGGCCAGCCATAGATAACCATTGTGCAGCGTCCTGGTAAACACCCAGCCGCCTGAAAATGTCGGCTCGGGCAATCCTGCAACCATTACAAGCATCGAATACTGCATATTTTCAGTGCATGAAGACCCTGCACCTTGCTCCAAACAAATTTGCTGACGATTCAATTGCCGACAGCGAGAGTTTTAAAGAACAAGAACTCGTTGTACACCCAGAGCCCTACGTCAGCTGTATTTGCCAGAATTCAGCGCCATGATGGTGAACCCGCAGAATGGATGCTTCCAGCACAACTTCTTCAGCGTTGTCACCCACCAAATATTTCATATCGCAGGTATTACCCTACCCTGTTCCTAGTTGAGTCTGTCATACGAGCAATGAATAACTCGAAAGGTCATTGCCGTATGTGTTGTGATTTGCCGTTTGCGGGTATGGCTATGATAGTTCAGCCGCAGCTCTGCACCGTACGCCGCTGCGCTGTTCTGTCGTCGTGCTGTTTTTTCCCTGCGCTCTTCTGTCGTCGTGCTGTTTTGTCGCTGTGGTGTTCTGTCGCTGTGCCGTTTTGCCCGGCGTTCCGTTTTGCGTGTGCTGTTTTTCCCTGCGCTATTTGTCGCTGCGCTGTTTTTTGTGCGCTGTTTTGTCGCATGCTGTTCTGTCGTGTGCTGTTCTTTCGTGGCGCCCTTAACCACGCTGTAAGAGAAAGGATAAAGTAGGGAGTGAAAGAAAGGAAGTAAGAGGTGCAGTAATAGAGGGCTTGGAATAATTACCACCAACTGGGGATCTTTAACGTACACTGACATCGCGCCCTAACCACTGAGTCAACGTGGCGTGTTCCCTGCCTGGGTTCAGAACCCACTTCGGGAGTTTTATTTTGGAGTTAATTCTTTTTTCTGATTAGGTCACGTGGTTTTTCTAAACCTCTGGGGGTGGACAACAACGCCTAATTTTCCGCCTTATGAGCTGTTATCCTTTCGCATTAAAAGAAAATATGCCGCCTTCTACTTACGAGCGGCGCTTTAACGCTGATCCTGTTACCCAGACTGCTTGCACACAGCATGTGTTCCCTGCACTTATACAAAATTATGGTGATAGCTTGCTCAGCGTATAAATTATTGAATAATACCATTGAAACGTGTGTCCATATTCGGGATGCGCTTGTTAGGAATTGTACCTGCATTCATGTAACTTTCCGTCGCTCCAGTTAACTGCTTTTTCAGCGCGTGGGTGTGTGTGCGTGTAGGGGGGGGGGGGAGAGAATTCGAGAATGTAACATGCAAACAGATCCCCCGGATATTTTTTTTTACATCACATTACTCCGCATGAACATGCCCAGATATCCAGAATCGCAAGCTCGAGACAACACAGGACTAAAACTTTGATGCGCGCGTGGTTTTCTTTCGCCGGCCTTGAGGAAACGCGCGCGCCTATTTTTATCCGACAATAGTTCCTTTCCCCATAAAAAAAAGACATGCTATGCTTGATGAGTCGTGCATCTTCAAGACAGTCACGTTTCGATGCCCGCCCCCCAAGTCACCCCGTGCTCGTCGGCCATCGCGGCCTCGTCAACGGCTGCGTGCGCAAGCACTCAAATCGGAAAATATCGGGCTTTCCGCGCACCTATTGGCTCGCGTCAGCCGCCGCCTCATCCGTCGTCGAACGACGCCGTGCGTCAAATATCTGGTAGGTCTATATTGGTCGCGGCGCTCACCGTCGGGCGAAAATTGCCGGCCTCACGCCGTAAAAACGCTTCATGCATCCTGGCATTAAACGCTGTGGCTGACCGGGGTTAAATTACTAGATTACGATACTAGGTGACATGGCCAAGCACTGCTCGCCTTCACATGTCCGAGTTGGGAGATACACCAGCGGGTGGCAGTTGGTTACACGGCCGATTGCTCATTTCTCGCCGGGGTGTGTTACGTCATGAGGCCATGCGAAATAGCCTGGAATTTCGAAAACAAAATATCAAGCATGTCCGAAAAATCAAGCATATCCAAAAAATCAAGCGCCGAATTTTCGGTCGGAGGCTGTATCTCATATGCCACTTCGCGCCAAGGCCAGCGCGCATATACACCCGGCTTTAACCGTACAAACGACGCTAGCCATCCCAACGGCCACGCAGCGCCATTGGTCAGGCGAGGAGACAAGTTTCCAGAAAGCTCGAGACACTTCTGTCCGATCCGCCACCGCACGCGAGCGACCGAAGTGGAGAGGACAGATGAGTGATGTGTCTAATTTTTAAATTTGCGCCCATTTTTGCGACATCCACGAGGTCGTCGCCATCGCCTAGTGACACCCTTAAGCGCAGCGCTGCGTACTAGCAGACACTGAGCATCAGCATATTCGATTCGCTGTTTAGAAATTTGTAATGTTCGCACGCCCTTACAAAATGTGCAGTTTGTGGGTTTCATTTGGTGAACTTTCTAGCAGAATGAAAACGGCCGCTGTCAAACAACGCACGCGGGCCACAAGTTCGCATAGCTATCGAAAATGACAAGAACGATGGCGTCCGTTCGCATTCTTTGCCGGCGTATTCTTAGCCAGCAGTGTGCATCGTGGCACGACTTAGTGACGCGCCGGGTGTTGCAGCACGTCGTTTTCTGACCCACCATCGCGCAGCGCTGCCTCTCAGCGAAAGATATCTCGCACCAAGGCTTCGTACAAGGTATGTAGCATTACCAAGCATACGTTTTTGCCACGTGCTGACAGTCGATATTGTAGGACAGAAGAAGGACAGAAAAATAAGTTGATGTGTCTCATGCGTGGTGCTGCAACTAGTGAGCGCTGCCTGCTAACTCCGCAGTGTCTGGCCGCGACTTCAGATGAACAAGACCTTTTGCAATTTCCAGACATTGCAAAGTTTCAAATAGTGAAAGAGTGGCGCGAATCGAATTCAACTGCAAGTACTACCAAAGAACTATTCCCAATTTTGTACATTGCAAAACCGTTAACCCAGGAGTGCTTCCATCACAGGTACTGGTATAAATTTTTTTCTTTCATGATTATCCTTCTTCCGAAAAATGATTCAAGACTATCTCGTGACCGCTAGATCACCATCTGATAAAATACTTTCAGTGTGGGCCAGAGCATGGGCTTCTGCAGGCTTTACTGCGGCATCAAGGCACTGTCCAAAAGCAAAAAGAAATTAAAAACACTGGTTCTAAAACAACTGCAATTCGAGCCCTACGCCGAGTCAGGTAAGATGCATGCACATATTAAAATAGGCATGAGTCCCTTTCTTAGTATCAATAAAGAGAAGGTCACTGACAAGAAAAGCTCTTCAACCATTGCTGATTTATTTCTCACACATCTCCTGGATAGCCTTGCACACGTTTTGCACTGATTCCCTGCTGCTTGCATCACAGGCCAGCGTCACCACCTGAACAGACACGGGTGCAGTACGTTACGAGTAGACTGGCAATCCAAACGATAACAATTTTCCAAAACAACCAGAAAGACAACAATGAAAAAGCTGAGTAACATCACATTAACAAGGATATAAAACCATGGGAGGACAAACTTTCAAGGGACATTTACTACTCGTAACGCCAAGAGCTATGAGTGTTGCATGAATGCTACGGACAGAGAAGACTGGTGTAATGCATCTGGGTCTTTGTGCTCGCAACCTTTCATCTCTGTTGCCAGTGCACACACTGCTAACGTTGGTGGTCTTGCGCTTCCGGTCACAACTCCGTTCCCGCCGCAGAAAACTGTCTAAAGGGCCAAGTATCTTCATGAAATCGTAGCAGCTGCACTGAAAGGTGTTACTGCTAAAGTGGTTCAGCTCATGACGCAACTTGGCATGCACCTCATCTGCTTGCTCCTCTCGCCACCCATCATAATCTTTTCAGCCCTCCCCACTTTCTTTCCCTGCTCTGCATTGTCTAAATCTTATTCCTTCACGGACGACGCCACGATCTCGTGTAATAGAGACACTGGCAGCTCTCACTGCAAAATGAACGGCTATGTTTGTCTTCTCCTTTAAGAACCAAATGCAGTTTAGGTCGTCAGCCTCTATGTTTGGGGCCGCGAAGCTATGCAAAAGCAGAGCACCTTAAACAGCAGTGCGAAGCACGACACGCACTCTATTCATTCCTCCTATTTAGATGTGGATGTCCTTCAACAGTGAAAAAAGAAAGCAAAAAAGAAAACACAAGCACCAAGTGAATGTTTAATTCGTTGGTATTGAGGTCTTTACAGAAATAACTAAGCACAAGCAAACTATGAAATCTGCAAGCACTTGGAAGAATATCTACATGCAGTAGTGTTCAATGTGTGTCAAGTTGTCGATGCTATTTTTACAACGTCAGAACCATGGTAATCAATTTAACACGCGTAGAAGGTGTAAAATGCACGCGCATCATTGTTGGATTCCAGAAAATGGAGAGAATGGCAAACCAGCATCATTGAGTGCATGTAAACATCAGCATATACGTGGCAATCTACCAGGTTCAAAATTTGAAAGACAAAGGGGCAAAATGAAGTGCATAGTGCATGTTGCGAGGAGTTGTTTGCCTGCTGCTTACTTGAAGAGTGACATCACATTCATCTTATTTAGTACAAATGACAAGGCAACAGAGAAAGAAGACGAACACAAAGCACCGTTCTGTTCTCCTGTGTCTTCCGCTCTCTTGTTGCTTATGCTAAATGAGATGGATGATGTCTTGGGCTATTTGATATTTTCACATTACTCTTTTAAGATCGACTTTGCCGTAAAAGACATCTCGCCTCAAAAACCTGCAGCAAAAAAAAAAATTTAATACACTGACAAAAGAAGCCAATTTGCGGCCCAGTGGCCTAGAGCCAGTTGCTTTCTTTTATTTTTATCTTCCCTGAGCCTCTTGTCATTCCAAGTAAGCACAGCAGTAATCATCTAAAGATAATTATTTACAAGGTCCGCAGGTCGCCGCGATGATTCGCAGCAGACCTTCTGAAAGACTGACTGTTTTCTAGGGTCCCTCTGTACTTTAATGAACAATGCAGGCTGCTTTCAGGTGGCAGCAGAATCAGTACAATACTTTGAATGCCACATTAACCAATCTGTTACCTATATACATATATACATATGTAGAAGGATGCGTACATCCTCCCAATTTTTTACCTATATACATATGTAGAATGAAGCGTACATCCACACACAGCCTTCCATGCTTGAGCAACAGCCTTACGCAACAGCTACCCACCTCTACATTGTCGATGTGCACGTGGACGGGAGTTTCCACTGGCTGGCTTTTCACAGGGCTGCCAGCCAGCGAAACAAGAGTTTCCCCCGGCCGTGCATTACGTACGGCTTGCCGTTTCATCCTGGACTCGTGCAAAGAGAAAACGGCCCCAGTCACAAACAAAGTGGAAAAAAATGTTTTGGACTGTACCATATCGCACAAGATGTTGCATTTTTAAATCAACACTGCAGTAAACAATTTCTGAACGCAGTGGTGCTATTACAAAACCATGATTTTGAGCCAATTTCGAAGCGTCCAAAAAACGCACTTGGAGCACTTTCGAGTGGCTAAACCCAGTTTGTAGACATTGCTTGCCCATCAAGCAACCAATTTTGAAATCCAGCTATGCTGTGAAAAAAAACGAATCCTGGTAAACATCTAAATGTCCCAAGAAAATTTGTCTGCGGTAGCCTGGACAGACCATTTTCAAAGTGCTTGACTGGATGCGGATCTCCTCTCGTTCAATCACTCCATAGCAAGGGCATAGGATCTGGCATATCTAATATCACCGACCGAGAATAGGGGCGGTCAAACTATGACAATTTCAGCCGGCAGGGTACCTGCAAATACAGTTATCTTTGTCGTCCTACATCAATGTCAACAGCTCATTAATTGTCCATGGACGCATAAAAGTAAATTCTTCAGGGCAAAGCAGGCAATTCCCCCCGCAGTGCATAGATGACAATGGCTGCAACAGTGTGCAGGGAGCCACACCACATTTCCTTGGGAGAAAATACAACCGACACTCTACTTAAGTTAAGCAATGTCATTGCATTTATACCAGCTGCACATTCCCTTATATATCCCGCGCGATATTTCTGAAACAAGCTCAGACAAATGCGACCGCCCGCTTGAGAAACACTGCACAGCAGGGATTGCCAAGGTGCTTCTGGCTTAGAGTATTCCTCCAAAGCAAACAATAGTTATTTTGATCTGTTCAAATGCTTTGTACTAGTAGCGTTTAAATCCCTCATTAAGTCTGGCATCGTGTTGTCCCAAAGTATTCAGAGGCTTTGAGCCTTCCCGGCAGCAAAAAAGTATGGCGATAGTTGCATTGCCCACAATACAGTTACTAGTTTTTTTCTTGACAAAGTAACTACCTTGCCTGCATTACGCATCAATACAAGAATTCATAAAGGGAAGGTGTAAATGGACAAAATCTGATAAACGAAAGTCCTCTTGTCTTCCAACTTTTTGGCCTACCGAACTTTTTGTACTTCAATGGGGTTTGTGCAATAACCAGTAGCCTACTAGCAAGCTAGTAGTGAACTGGCAGGAGGGTGCTTGCTTTTTTTTTTAATGCAGCCTACACGGCCATCGTCCTAATGATGACTTAGCAAGTAAGCATGACTGAAGAAGAAAACCAAATCAGAAAAGGCTTATGACCACAAGAAGTGGAGCACTAATTCACTCAAGGTAAATTTGTTTTGAGGGAATGAAAGGTGCAGTAACTGTCACTTCTCGGTGTACACTTCAACCGAGTCGGAAAGAATGGAGGAGGGAGTGAAAGAAAGAAGAGAGAAAGACAGAAGAGAGGAAGAGGTGTGGTAATAGAGGGCTCCGGATCAGCTTTGAACCTCCTAGAAACTAATTCATTTAGGCGCTTTGTACAATATTGTGCACAAAATGAACTCTCAGCTTGTTCTTTTGGGAGTGTACTACACCTAGCAGCGAGTTCACGGTTTGCACCGACTTTTGCATCCTTTATGTCGCAAATAAGACTACATTTTATGCTGTCTGGTGAACTGAATAAATAAAAATTCATGGGGACATTTTGTTGACCTAGCCCGCCGCGGTGGCTCAGTGGTTATGGTGCTCGGCTGCTGACCCGAAAGGCGGGGGTTCCATCCCAGCCACGCCGCTCGAATTTCGGTAGAGGCAAAACTCTAGAGGCCCGTGTACATGTGCGATGTCAGAGCACGTTAAAGATCCCCAGGCGGTCGAAATTTCCGGAGCCCTTCTCTACGGCGTCCTTCATAACCTGAGTCGCTTTGGGACGTTAAACCCCCATAAACCATAAACCAAACCAAACTTTGTTGATCTAAAGGGCGGTGAGGCGAAAGCCTTTAGCGCGGCGTTGCTGCTTGTGTTGCTAATCTGTGAAGATGTTGATTAAAGATTGCAAAGAGTGTTTATGCGGCATCCTTCTATATCAGCGTTCAGGAGGCGTCTGGCAAGATTTCCTGGGAGCGCTCCTCTCAAACGATAGTGGCGCCACTCAGTGACGTCACACGCTCATAAGCCACACGGCTTTATCATTTCCCTTGCGATGCCACCAGACTTATCTCGATTGATCGCGACTTTCCGGAGCCCTTCTCTACGGCGTCCTTCATAACCTGAGTCGCTTTGGGATGTTGAACCCCCATAAACCATAAACCAAACCAAACTTTGTTGACCTAAAGGGCGGTGAGGCGAAAGCCTTTAGCGCGGCGTTGCTGCTTGTGTCGCTAATCTGTGAAGATGTTGATTAAAGATTGCAAAGAGTGTTTAGGCGGCATCCTTCCATATCAGCGTTCAGGAGGCGTCAGGCAAGATTTCCTGGGAGCGCTCCTCTCAAACGATAGTGGCGCCACTCAGTGACGTCACACGCTCATAAGCCACACGGCTTTATCATTTCCCTTGCGATGCCACCAGACTTATCTCGATTGATCGCGACTGCGCGCAATTGCTTCCATATTGGAGGACGCTTAAGTTCGTCTTTAAGATTGGGAAGCGACAGCGCGTTGCAGCATTGCCGACGAGTCCACAGAACGCGATTGCGCGTGAGATATGTGGTACAGGCATCATTTCCTCTTCTTAAAACCAATTTTCATTTCATTTTCCTTTCCGTACGGCGCGGTTCGGGTGTACACCGAGATATGTGAGACAGGCGTCATTTTATTTTCTTAAATTGTCGAAAGGGCAAGACATCGCGCCGAATAATAATAATAATAATAATAATAATAATAATTGGTTTTGGGGAAAGGAAATGGCGCAGTATCTGTCTCATATATCGTTGGACACCTGAACCGCGCCGTAAGGGAAGGGATAAAGGAGGGAGTGAAAGCAGAAAGGAAGGAAGAGGTGCCGTAGTGGAGGGCTCCGGAATAATTTTGACCACCTGGGGATCTTTAACTTTAAAATAAAGGCATCTTTCGCGCCCGGACAAGCGGCAGCAAAGTAATGAAAAGCCGAACTATCAGATTTTGCTAACAAAAAAAATTGATAGAGTTCTCCTCTGTGTCCCTTTAAAGGGGCTCGCACAAGAGAGCACATATTTAATATAGCTTCGGTGATATTTACAACTGTATTATTACTCGTTGCATGCGGAGATATAGAACCGATTCCGGCTTCAAGCGACGAACAAACCCTGCAGGTAATTTCAGAAACCAAAATTGAAAAAGAAATTTGTTTTCTGGGGAAAGGAAATGGCGCAATGTGACACAGGCCTGATTTGCTTTTCTTAAAACAAACTCTCATTTTCCTTCCCTTAGGGCGCGATTCGGGTGTCCACCGATATATGTGAGACAGGCGTAATATCTTTTCTTTCAAACCAATTTTCATTTCATATTCCTTCACGCCCTCCGTGGTCGCTCAGTGTTTAGGGCTCTCCGGTAGTGATCCGGAGTACTCCAGTTAGAACCCGGCCGCTGCCGCCGCGTTTCGATGAAGGCGAAACACTAAGGCGCCCGTGTGCTTTCCTGTGTCAGTAGACGTTAAAGATCCCCAAGTGGTGAAAATTATTCCGCAGCCCTCCACTATGCCACATCTTTATTCCTTTCTTATCTTAATGCCTCCTTTATTCCTTCTCTTACGGCGCGGCTCACGTGCCCGCGGATACGTGCGACAGATACTGCGCAATTTCCTTTCCCAAAAAACGTTTTTCTTTTATTACGGAGCCCTCCACTACGGCACCTGTTTCTTCCTTTCTTCTCTTAATTTCTCCTTCATCCCTTCCCTTACGGCGCGATTTTTGTGTCCGCCGATATGTTAGAGAGATACTACGCCGTTTCCTTTTCCCAAAAACGAATTTTATTATTATTACTTTCCCCTATTCTCTCTTCCTGTCCCCTCATATCTTTCATATCATTTCGCCTTTCCGTCTGCTATCCTTTATTTCCGATGCCCCAGCTCAGGTGCTTCGGTATCGATGGAAGATGCCGGGGTTAGCTAAAATATTTTCCTTCCTTCGTATTAGTTTAATAAAACCACTTACTATTACTATTTACGGGCGCGTATCTCCCCCTATCCTCTCCTCCTGTCCCCTCACCTCTTTCATTTCATTTCTCCATTCTGCCTGCTATCCTTTATTTCCGCTGCCCCAGCTCAGGTGCTTCAGTGTTGGTTACAGATGCTGGGGCTAGCAAAAATCTTTTCCTTTCTTTTCTATTATTCTTTTGTAGCGAGAGCTACATTAAGCTACCAGTCCAGCATTTCGCGGTATATGGAAGAGGAAAGTTGTGCGCATGCGCCTGTACCGCGGCAACCGAAGAGGCCCAAACTGCGGCGTGCGCTACAATCAGAACAAGAGCTACATATAGAACAACAATTGCGAACAATTCCCACTTTAGGAGGCAAAAAGTATAAAACAAACAACACTGAAAGGTCGTAAATGCTAGCAAAAAACAAGAAAAATAAATGAAAGGAATTCAATGATTTCTCGCAATATTACGTTCTTAAGGAGCTTTTTGGGAATAAGTTTTCTGAAATCAAGTAGTTTTTCAGTGCGATTTAGTAGAGACGGTATTTGGAACTGTGCGTGTAAAAAACATTCATTTCAAGAATGTCTTGGCCGCGGTTACCAGTGGTGTTGGCTTAACACCACTGGCCACACCAAGAAGTGACGACGAAACATTGAATGTTTGCTGGACTTTTGGCGCGAACATTATATCGAAAGCCCAGTAAAGGCACAGCAGAGCGCTGAGGGCATCTGCGAGAGTGTTTTCAGTAATGCTTACTTCTTCTAAGCATACAAAGAATTTCGTAGCTTCCAGGACGTGTTCTCCCTCATACATTACTGCCGGGTAGGAAGCTGTGGCAGCCGTGTCCTGCTGTAGAAAAATTTTTCCCATTAGTTGGTACACCTTTAAAACAATCATTTCATCAAAAAAAAGAATACTTTGCAGCCTGCTATTAAAGCCATGTTAAAACATTATGCACTGATGCTAGTTTATGCCAAGTGTTTTGCTAGCCTTTCTGCAGGCGAATGCAGATTCTGCATTTCACTTTGACAAAACATGTCACGCAACACTATTGCACTGAATCTGTGCATTCTTGGAGAGCTTGCCTAACTTCAAACGCATAGAGCTGTTTCATGCGCACTGTTGCATATCATACCTGACTAAAATGTGGCCGCTGTGCCTTGGTCTTAAATTTGTAGCCCCAAAACTATTTCTGCAGCTTAGCCGCTTAGACCTGTATGTATGAGACAGAACACATCTGTTTTGTGTTGTTTCTGCCTGCCTGTGCTCTTTTAGTTCTTATGATGTTGAAACTATAGTTTGATACAACTAAGAATGCGGCAGTGACTGCCCCTCAGAAATGGCCCCCCAGCAATGGCTTTGACTGGCTCTCATTACCTCAGTGTTAATCCCCTAGTGCTAAATCGCAGGTAAATGGCAGGTGCATCTGTGAAACGGAATTAACCACAACATCATAACAATCGGCTGACGTCTTTGGAACTTCCTTTGAGGGGATTTACCGCTGCATTTTTTAGTTGTATCTGACTAAAGCCGAATTCTTTGAATCAAGTTATTGTGGTACATCACGTGTCCCAGCTAACTTGAGCCAAGGGTTAAAAAATCAATTATTTGAGACAGGCGAGTGAAACCAGTTGCATATTGGTGACAGCCATCTTGCACGCCACAGGCAATTTATTGTTCTGCAATTCATTATCATTTTAAATATATAAATTAATAAATATTGACTTTAGACAACAAATTGCATTTGAAGAGTTCTCGAGCACTTTCAGAAACCCCCATTCAATCATTTAAGATAAGGAAACCCTCACGGGTGTCTTTTTTTCCCAGCTCCAAAGAAAGCCTGCGAAATAAAAAAATAAACCACGTGACTAGCGCATTCGCACAACACGATCGTGCTGCCCTCAAGCATGGTTTGAACAAACAAAATCACCTGCAGTCTTGACTCTACGGCCGCGCATCAGCGGCAGGCCGATGTTGGCGGTAGTTTCTCGTCTGCGTCAGCCAATTTGCACACATTACTGTGCGAGTTGGCCCCGCCAACATATCCGCCTGCCGCTGGGGCCGGGCCGTCGAGTCAAGGCTGCAGGTGATTCGTTTGTTCAAACCACGCTTGAGAGCAGCACGATCGTGGCGCGCGAATGCGCTAGTGACGCGGTTTATTTTTGTATTTCGCGGGCTTTCTTTGGAGCAAGGAAAAAAAGATGCAAGTGAGGGTTTCTTTATAGTAAATGATGGAATAGGGGTTTTTAAAGGCGCTCGTCCACTCTTCATATGCAATTTGTTGTCTACAATAATATTTATTAATTTAGATAATTAAACAAATAATCAATTGCGAAAAAACTGCCTGTGGTGCACAAGATGTCTGTCACTAATAATCAACTGGTTTTACTCGCCTGTCTCTAGTAATTTTTTTAACGCTTGGCTCAAGTTAGCAGGGACACCGGGTATGTCACTGCATATGGTGGAATTTGACTCCGAGTGCAAGAAGTGTTTGTGTCGACACAGGTTTTGATTCAAGTTTCGATTTCTCACGGTCAATTCAAACAGGATTTGCTTGAGAAAAGGGCGCAGTGGAGTTTCAACAGCCTCATCCTAGCGCACACCCCTGTCAGACAATAGGCGCAATAAAGGCTTGACTATTACTGCATAAATTTTTCTTGATCAATGAAACGATGTAAGAAAGCACAAATGAAGTTGCACAGCAAAATACAACTTCTGACTTTGAGCCGTCCTGTAGTAATTCTCTCTAATTTGAGCTTCACTAGCCACCACTGTGCACAAATCACGTTTTTTTTCTGAATATTTATCTTACGATTCATTATTACGGACCAGTCGCTTTATGAAAAGTTCTGCTTGGGGACAAAAGTGTCCGTATCAAGAGGCACGACTGCACCAGCTGCATTTATTTTCTGAACGCCATGCAGATGGCACAGTACCATCGAGAGGAGAGATATGCAGCTTTGGCTCCAGAAAGACAGCATGCTAGACTTATGATGGTAGGTCAGCAAAAGCGCTGTTTGGTCTGCCACTGGTTATCACTATGGCTCAATGAGCCAAATTGTTTTTGCCAAGCCTGTCTGAGGCAGTGCAGCCCTTAACTGAAAAACGCTGAGGTGATGCTGATCAGGTAACTGAAAAATATTATCCATGTAAGCACCACACAGTATCCCTAAAAGTTTTTCACTTCATAGAAATTTCTTTGGGACCTATCTATTCAAAAAGAACACTCAATATTCAAATACACATATCCAGCCAGTGCAGCTACTCCCTCAACTTGACTGTTTTATTGGTCCGCAGAAATAACCCCAAAGTGGGACACAAATTCTGCCAATCAACAATTTTCGAACAAATCTTGCGCATTTCAGAAAAAAAGAGAGGTTCTGGTATCATGTCGGCACTTATTGGCCGACATGATACCACTGAATCCTTGCCAACACATAAAATATCTTGGAGTCCCGTAATCTGAGAGTTGTCTCAGAACTGCGGAATAGTTTTTCGACAATGCGTCCGCACTAGCCTTAGCCCAGCTTGCTGGACTATTGCAGCAAAATATGCTCCAATTTACTGCAGTAGTGCACCTTCTGCTAATAGATCACCTCAGCAAAGCAAAGGCTAGCTTGGCCCCTCATGTGCAAAGAAAACCACTCTGCAGCATCTTGCTACGGTGACATTAGCCTTGTTACTCCTTTTTTATGAGGGCGGTCGTGGGGCCATCCCCGAGAATGTAAGAGCTATAGCTCTTACATTCTCGGGGATGGCCGCACGACCGGCACACAAAAGTATTGTGTCATGAATAGCTGCAGTGCTTCTGTGTTAGCAACCATTGGACAAGTCTGCGTGCACTTTCATGAATAATAAGCAAGAAAAAGACATGCGGTCTTAGTCACTTCACAACCTGTGACAATTTCTCGGACCATTTTTTCAATAAACAGAGGTGATTGCCGATTGCAGAAAGCAATTCGCTGGGTGCAGATTACTCCCTTCAAGACGCTGCTCATTATTTAAATTTAAAAAAAATATTTATGCACTTGAGTAACGTATCCTAACTTCAAGAAAGCAATTATCAAATATAAAACATCAACGCTTAACTGTTTGAATGCACGCACAAAATTCCCACAAAATTTCTTTACCGTTGTAAATTGTAACATAAAAGTACCTGGATTACGAAATAACTGCACAACGGATCGTGGAATCAGTTTTTGTTTCCAAAACCAACATGCTAACAGAAGAAAGATATTTGTGGCAAAATGCAATGAATGAAAATCTTGGAGGTCGTGGTGCCAAGCCCACTGTTTTGAAATGCTATTAAAACTGTGTTCATTAGTCGTAAAAAGAAAGCATCGCATTTGCAACACGAAGAGTGGCCAATTCACAAAAACAAAGGAATTACTGCAAGGCATAGCGCATTCTCAGAAAACCTTCTATGATGCTGCATATGCAGTTGAGTTCATAGCTCTTTAAGGGGTTAATATCAGGTAAAATACCTCACAGATAATTAATTTTAGTCAGCTGCTTTTTGCCTATTTTTCTAATAATTTCTGCATGCCATGCAGCCTGATCATGTTATGCCAGGTGACCATAAATAGAATCACGTTTCTTGCAGAACTATCTGTTAAGTCTAAAAATACGAAGTGGCAATCAATAGATGATCAAGCAGCATTTTTTGATAACTCTGTGCATCATGTACAAAGAAAACTGTTCCTGAAGCTATCCCACACCACACTGCTTTCAAAACAACCGTGATAGGCTGCCTGCCATTGAGAAGTGTAGACAGCATTCACATCATTGCTAAGACCACATTACGAAAGTGAACCAGAGGGAAATTGTATATACATACTTTCATAGCAAGATATGTTTCAGTTATGTGAAATCAGAACTAAAAACAAGCAGGATATCCAAGTTTTGTGATTCACCTGCAAAGCAGGCAGGAGGAAACAATTTGGTACGTCTCTGAAGAATGGAGCGCACATGTAACAGCAGCAGTTTGGCACCAGCTGTAAGGCCCATTGCCACCATGCATTTGACCACCTGTCTAATCACTAAGTACTTGCCTGTGTCCTCGATGTGTATTGTGAAAGCATACAAGAGCTCTCTATGCTGGCTCATCACTTAACAGTTATAAATGACAGACACAAGTAGGAAGAGAAATGACTGCGCCCTCTCCTTCACAAGGCAGGGCAGGAAAAACACTAATGACATGATCATGAATTCTGAAATGAGTAAAACCCCGACTTCCATTTTCAGAACAGTGCCATAATGAGCAATGACAATATAATATTGAAAACTTCAATTCTATATTTATTTCAAATTGCGATGCAACAAACTCAAAAATGGTTAATTGACTAAGACGCATGTAGCTAAGTCCTAAAGTGCTTGAAGAGCTTGCCTTGATCTGTTACCAAATAAGTTGCTAATAAATGCAAATACATCATTTTGGCCCTATTTGGCACTATGTACTGTGCTTTGGCCTTTCAGTTTATTTTTGTTACCTTTTTGTTCAAGCTATGAAGAGGATCCGAGTGTCTCTTCAACAGTTCGAATCATTTCTTCAAGGTGCCGTTTTTTCCTAGCAACTTCCAGCGTTTTTTTTTTTCTGAAATGCTTTAGAACTCGCTTTCAAGCTTCTCACCTAGTTAGATGTTCGTTATCAGACAGAATTCCATGTGAACATGAAAAAACGGAACCGAGGGAAACATCACGCGTGTATGTTTTTTTTTAACGCTGATGTAGCACACAAAGCAAATGAACAAGATTTGAAGGCAAGCCTCAGCGTGCTAGCCATTAATAAGAGTTGAAAGAAAGCTCCAGGGTGCAAACTAATGCTTTCACAAAAAGACTTCTCTTCGCAGTTAGTTCAAAATGCCACGCTAATGCCACAAGTCAGCATATTCGCAAGTAATTAAAAAACACATGCAAAGCAGCTTGAACGCCCACTAAGCAGGCAGTGCTGAGAAGGTAGCGAGCTCTTTTGTTCAGCTGCGGGCCTTTTTAAAATGAAGCAGCATGCGCATTAGCATGAACCCCATAATAGTACTCAGGCTTTACTCTATTAAATCATTGCGTTTCGCTTTCAATACAACAAAGCGTTGCTTTTGACCGTAAACCACGTCATTATATTGCTAACTTGACAGCTAGGTGGCACTATTCCCCTTCCCAAAAAGATGCTCTGCCACTACTTTGATGCTTACAAAGTACAATGGTGCGTAAGGGATGTTAGCTGTGAATCTTTCGAGACTCGCGCAACTCCGACACTGAGAGTTTAGCTCTGATATTGTGCATGATATACACATTAAGCCATACTATACGTGGTTGAGTCGTCATGTACTTCAGTTGTGACTCTTTGCTCCTTTTTCTACCTCTCTTTCCTTTCTCTTTGACCCTTAACTTGATTGTGAAGTCGTTGGCATTACAGCAATGCTTTTCATTTTTCGATGGGGGAATAACCCCACCTAGCATTGCCACGTGGTGCATAGGTAAATTGGAAGATGATGTTGTGCTTGCTCTATTACGTATCCTCTTGCTTGGCTGCTTGTAATCAAACTACCTAACAAATACGTGAAAATGTCGTTCACGAAGGCAGCCTAGTTTCAATAGTATCGCGTCAACTTTTGTCTTTGATCTCTAAGCAACTTCAGGCGCCATAGCAAGCTTTGATGTTGCGCATTACTTGGGACTACCGCGCAGTAGCAACATGGGAGAGACGAGAAAAATTAGCTGAGTTTTAACTATTGCTGAACCTGGTTATAGAGCGAAAGCTGTGGTGTATCGAGCAAGTAGATGTGGCTTGGCGTCTGTAACGCTGAGTGCGTTCTGCACACTGGATGGACAGCACGCCCACCCTGCCAGCTGGGCAGGTGGCAGTTAAGTTAGTGGTTGATCGTGAAAAGTTGGTCACCTAATGAATTCTGCGGACTATTCTACCGCCCTCTATTGGCCAATTGAAAACTTAAGTGGTGCGACACCATGGTGGACCACATATGGTAACGCCTATAGCCACATTTGCCCTCTGGCTCACTAGAAGATTAACCGGCAGCCACATGGCGAAACCGGCTTTATCTAGCGTAGAGAAGCTTTCACTTCAAAAGGGTGTAAACACTTCACCGCCTGTGTTTGCGTCCTTTTCACGTCTCGTCCATGCTACTACTGCGTTCTAGTCCCAAGTGTACAGAACCAACTAGCCAGCCACTATGCTTTATGCACAATGCAGTTCTGCAACACCATTATTTTTTTGTATAGGAGAGCCAAGTTATTTCCAGCTAATCCACCTGGTTTATTATAATTTTCACATTACATTCCATATACTGCAAAATGCATCATTGACTTATGACAGCAACTGCGACACACCAAGCATAATAGACAAGAATTACAGTAAATGAAACAAAATACATACCTTTATTTCTTGTTTTAAAGAATTATGGCAATGCGAACAAAGAATAGTTCAGCATGTCTCATCACATTCTCTTTAAAAACCTATCAAAAGCAAGATGTGCAATGCAAGACACAAAGCAGCTTTTCACTATTAAATGGATCAGCCACAAAACAATCTCAGGCACCCAGTGGCTATATATGGCCCTAATAGCGCATAGCTGGCATATCTCATCACCTATGTTCAAATTTGGAGCACAGCAGCCATTTCACACTTGACTTGAGGATGCCAATATTCCTTAACCAGGAACAGATGTTGATGGTAAGCAATGTTATGTCTTTATTTGAAACATCCCTCGATGCTCCTGTTCCATTCAGCTTTTATTCAAATGTTTGGGGGGGGGGGGGGGGCAAGTAGCTTTGTAATAAGGGATCAATTATTACTCATTAGCATCCATCTACCCAAATGTAGTCATATGGCTACAAAGGAAAGCTATATAGCTTTCTCAGACGCTTCGCAGTTGAAGAAAAATTCGTCCCGGTCTGGGGTTCGAACCTAGGACTACTCCGTATCAGGGGCAGTCGCTCTACCAACTGAGCTAACCAGGACGGCCAGCAGATCAGCAGGCAGGGAGATGGCTGATTGATCAACAACTCCACTCCTTCTTTGAGCTGTTGATCAATTCGCTGTCGTACTACCATCTGACCTGCGGGCCACTGTGGTTAGCTCAGTTTTTACAGAAACTGCGCAGGATAGGTGGTGCCCCGAGGCTTGAACCTTGGACCAGGACGAATTTTTCTTCCACAACAAAGTTCCTGAGAAAGTTTTCCTTTGTAGCCATATGGCTGCTTTTGGGTGGATGTTATTGATAATTACTCGTTATTACAATCTGTTTTTAGCTCTGGCCGGTGTCAGAAAGAAAATATTTCTTGCACGCTTATTTGTTAACTGCCTTTTTTTACATATTAAATGCGCCATTTTTTGCATTGTTCTGCTCCCTTTCACAGCCGCATGTTGTCTCTTTGTCCATTTTCATATTTAATCAAAATGCCTAGCAAGACAGCACCCTTTATTCCTGCCTATAGTTCAGGTTAGCCATTTTGGTCACAGGAACCCAAGACACATAAGCACCATCTGCCGACCAGTAACTGCTGAAATAAAATTGGCAGCCCATGGGCATCATCTATGGGAAATGCTATCAAAGTAACTTGTATATTTAACTTTTCTGCTGTATCTTTGAGACAACATGCTAGGTTGGCAGGGGAACAAATAAGCCTTTAAGTGCCAAATAATAGCAATTGATCAGTATTTACCATCTCGCTCACGGCAAGGCCCGGGTATTTACCGACTATCGCTATGATGGGTGGATCGCTATTAGCAATTCGCTTTCGGTGGTCTTGAAATGTCCTCGCCATGCAGTCGGAAATTAGAGTAAAATCTGGCTTTGATCTGGCGAGCTCTTTCATCATGGCCTCACTGTGGCTGGAAATAAAATCTTCGTCTTTGCCATCATCAAGATTAAAAATATAAACAAATTAAGACCTAAAATACATCACAAGAGGTAAAATTCACATCCATTACTTAAACTGAGTTGCCAATACATACAGCATAAGGCCGTGAAGCTATGTGAAAGGTAGGAAGAGTGTCGGGTGCCGTTCTCCGCCTCTTTGGAGCATTACTTTCTCCAGATGCCAGCCTGAGTTTTCTCCTCTCAAACTTCGCTTTGAAACGACGACCTTCACATCGTGAGTCCGGAAAATTGCCTCATTTTCATATTGTCCAAGCATCATATCTTAGGTTTTATAGAAGAAGGCATGTGTGGGCAAACAGTATAGTTTTAGCACAAGTGTAAGTACATATTGTCACGGCTTGCTTGACGTAGAGGCCGGCGGCCAGCACAGGTAGTGATAGCATGAGCACAAGAACAGAGGAACCGGCAGGTCCGCCAGCAGCAGCAGCAGCGTCGTCGTCGGCACGCGGCAATCGCGCTTCTACTTTCTCTTCGCTAGACTACCTCCTCCTATAGGGAAGCATCGTCCCGATGCTAACCCGAATGCAAAAGAACACTCGGCGGAAAACCACACAGGGGCCCAGAAATCTTGCTGGCCGATGTAGAAGGCAGTGGGAAATGCAGGCGATTATCGCGGGTAATACGGCTTAAGCCGGACAACGTGCACAATTTCAGGGCGGGGGGAGGGGGGGGGGGACGAGATGACGGTCGCATTCCTTCGGGCAGCACCTCGTAGTTCACGTCACCGATGCAGCGAAGAACCGTATACGGGCATAAGTAGCGCTTCATGAGTTTTTCGGAGACACCTCCACGGCGTACCAGCGTCCACACTCACACCTTGTCCCCAGGGTAAAAATGAACGTCACGTCGACGCAAATTGTACCGACGAGCGTATGTATGCTGTTGGTGCTGAAGGCGGAGTCGAACGTGTTGCCGAGCTTCCTCCACGCGCTCGCAGATTAGACGGGCATCAGCGACTACGTCTACAGACAGCTCGTGTGACAACATAGCATCAAGCATCGTGGTGACCTGTCTGCCATGCTTGGAAAGGGGACGTACCTGTCGTCTCCTGGACAGCGGTATTATGCGCGAATGTAACGTAGGGCAGTACCTCGTCCCAACTGCGATGGGCGACGTCCACATACATGGCGATCATGTCAGCCATCGTCTTGTTCAGCCTCTCCATCAGACCATTGGTTTGCGGCTGGTACGCCGTAGTTCGGCAGTGGCTGGTGCAGCTGAGACGGAGGATCTCCTGTGTGAGTTGTGCCAGAAACGTGGCACCCCGGTCAATGATCAAAACGGCAGAGGCACCGTGACGAAGCACAATACACTCAATAAAAAGCTGAGCTGCCTCAGCAGCCGTCGCTGAAGGAAGTGTTCGGGACTCGGCGTATCTGGTTAGGTAGTCGGTGGCTATGATAATGTACCTATTACCCGACTTCTACGTTGGAAATGGGCCGAGAAATTCCATGCCGATTGTGTGGATCGGAGCATGCGGTGGATCGAGCTGCTGGAGAAGTCCAGCTGGTCGTGTAGAAGGTCTTTTCCGCCTTTGGCACTCATGACAAGTTTTTACGTTGTAACGGACGTACTTAGGAAGTTGCGGCCAATAATACTTTTATCGAGTATGTGCAAGTGTTAGGCTGTAGCCAAGGTAAACAGCTGTACGATCATCGTGAAGAGCTTCGGCCACCTCGGCGCGCAAGTCATCTGGCACAACAAGGAGCCATGACTTCGGGCTGCTGTCGATGTTCTGCTTGTACAATACGCCGTGCAGAATTTGCTCCACTGCGGAAGTGAATTCAGAAATATTAAAAATGATTTTTAACAGCTTTTGAACCCGTTTTGTTATTTGCGCGGTCTGCGCAGGTTCTGAGTAGTTCTAAAATTTTCAACCATTTTTAAAGTGTGCACCAGTGCAGAATAAGTGAATTTGCAAATCAGCAAGAATTAATACGTCTAAAATGAGTTAAAACATTACAATTTCTTTCATTCCTATGACACTAATTGCAATAACAAATAGTAACGTAGATAAACAAGAATGGACAAATATTAAAAAATAAATAATAAACAGCGTACAAAGACAACAATACTTGCCCTCCCGCACCACTCTCAAAAATATTACGGGGTCCCTGTATACGAGGATGTGCACTCCCCTCTGCAGGGGTGGCCAACAAGTTGGTGCGCACACAGTGACTTTTTCCCGTGTCTCGCATCTTCCACCTGCTTTTACAAAGAATTTGCAGTCCTCCTGCCACTCACTGACATCGTAGCGGCCGCCATCTTTGGCTGAAGAAAAGGCGGTGAAAGCCTACGCATAGTAGTAGTAGTAGTGGTGGCTTATTTAAAAAGAAAAAAATTAAAGAAAAAGAATGTTGTGTGGCCGCGGCAATTCCTATCGAATACCTGAAGCACCCCAGCTTCAGCCGGAAGGGGTGAAAGGGAAAGGGAGAGGGCCGCGTACAGTGCGGAAGCTAGCCTGTGCGACTGAACATGGCGCCCGTGGCGCCATGTCTTTATAGAATAAAAGAAAACTAAGTGACGGTCTTTGCGCCCATGTAATTAACTGCATTCCGTTTCCTTAACACCTGCATTCTTGCAATGATTATTTATTCCCCTATTGAACCATATTTCCTTGCCTCTCATTATCTCGCCCCAGCTGTCGTCAGAAAGACCACTTTACAGGAAACTGAATCACGAAAACATCACTAACATATTGAGACGCTGCTCAAGCGTATAAAAAACTTTCAGACGTAGTTAAACAGTGGTGGCCCTCTGCTTTTATGTGCTATCGGGACGCAGAAGTCGCTTTATCCTTATAAAAGTGGTGAATACGAATATTAAATGTAGAGTGACGCGACACTAATTTTTGGTTGCTGTTCATCGTGTTTTCGAGATGCGTAAGTATGGTTAGATTGGGATGAGAGCAGGGGATAATGTTCAATTGTCAGTGCTTGAGTAACCTCTGATTTTCAGGGGGCATGTCTATAAACACTCAAAATGGAAGGTTGGGAGTAAAATTTATTGAGAAGAAAGCTAATTTCCAACTGCCTGGGAAGGGTACAACAGTTTGCGATCGGTAACAAGGTGCTAGAAATTATAAGGAAAAACATGACAGCAGGCATGCGGACAACAGGAGTGAAATCGGAGAATGTGAATGTGGGAGCTAAAGTGCATTTTATAAGCACTCTAAGGTTATGACCAGCATCTTAACGATATTCCTGAGTGAAATATGCAATAAAAAAGCTATACCTTGGCACACATCGACTATAAACTTGGACTTTAACGAAAAGGCTTCAAATGAAATTGTGGAAAGCAAATATGCGCATTTGAGTACTTTGATTTACGCAGACATCTCGACACCTCGGCGAGAGGTACAGCATACTTCATGAATACTTTCAGGTTCTGTACTATGGCATACCGCTAGCTGAAGCAGCCATTCATATTTTTGCTTCTTAGTACAGCTGCATCAGACCTTCCCCCGGAGAATTCCTTGTGGCTCGTCCCGTGTAATGTCGGTGCACTCTTCTGAAGTAATACCACCGACATTCAAACGAGATCAATAGGTCCCATTATACCATGGTTAAACACGTTGTGACGGTTTCCAATGATAGTAAAGGGCAGACATGTCATCAAGTTGTCGCACAAAACGCACATGCAGGCCCGCGAGTACTTTTGTAACTGCGCAGAATTTCAGGCCGTTGCGTTTGTATTTTATACATTTCTTTAAACTCTTGGTTGGGAACCCTCACATGCATTCTTCCATCTGAGGCAGAAGTCATCAAATAGTACTTCCAAAGTACTTCCAAAGAAGTCATCAAATTTGATGGCACCAGTTTAAAAGCAAAAAGTTTAGTTTACTTTAGTTTAACTTCCCAAAGAGACTCAGGCTATGAGAGACGCCGTAGTGAAGGCCTCCGGAAATTTAGATACCTGGGGGTCATTAACGTGCACTGACATCGCACAGTACACAAGCCTCTAGAATTTCGCCTCCACTGAAATTCGACCGCCGTGGTCGGGATCGAACCCGCGTCTTTCGGGTCAGCAGCCGAGTGTCAAATCACTGAGCCACCGGGGCGGCATTTTAATGCAAAAGTATCTCTCTGAGCTTCGGCAGACGTATCCAGCTACCAAGAGCCACCTTTAATATGCTGGGCGATAAAAAGTTGGATATTAAAAAGAAATCGGAAACCTTTTAGAGCGAAGATGCGCCATATCGTAGTATCATTATGAACCGATAGTCCTTAAGGGTAACGGAGTGGATTGCAAGAGAAAGCAAGCGCAGCAGGAGACGGCAGAAAGTTTTAGATGGGCGGATGAGATTTATGCCCCTGCTACACGGGCGTTTCAAATGCCTTCGAACCGAATGTCATTCGGCTCGACTGCCAAACTTCCGCTGCTACACAAAGTTTTTCAACGGTATTCGGTTCAGATGACATTCGAGTCGACGGAGCTCCGCGGAGACATTCCAGAATTTGGAATGCGTTCGATACGCGAACACAGCCCGAGCCGACCAATAGGCGTCGCCGCCATCATCGCTTCGCCCCGCCCACAGCCGCGCGACAGCTTTAGGCTCTGTGGCTGCTCATCTCGATACCCGACGCTCGCTTTTTCTTGCTGTTTGTTTAACAAATTGCCCCTTTTCTGTCTAAGTAAGTGCTTGCAGATAATAGTACACCAATGAACATTTACCGCGTGAGCATGAAATTTCCCCAAGAGTGCGCCGACGAGGGCAGTTGGTTGCACTCATACTGTTGTTTGCATCGCTGCCTACGAACAGCTAGCGCTCGTTTGCATGACATAAAACGCATTCTGCGCTTTAGTTCTATTAAATAATCTCTTTTAATTTGTTGTGCCCGTGCTTGTTAACGCAGTGCGACAATCTGTGAGAAGCGTCGATACGATCGCTTGCCTGAGAAACTCTTGACAGCCGGGCTGCTGACATCGCGTACAACCGGCGCTTGTCGCTAATTGTCCCGACTTCTTCCGGCGTGACCAGTACTTTATTTTAACCTACTTTATCCAGAAGTATTATTGGGGACCATTCGTGCTATTTGAAAGGCATAAATTGTTATCCACAAAATAGCAACGGCGACGAGAGCTGCTGGCCGTAAAGCAGTGCTCGGCGGTCTGGGTAACACCGGCGCTTCCCGTTCATCGTATGCGCGCCCTGCGATGTGAGCAATACTTGATTTCAGGTCACTGTTGTCAAAACTACACTCGTTGATTATTTGCATTCGCTTAAACTTGTGAATTCGCGATTCACAACCGCCGAATTCACAGACGAACCCTGCGGACTCGCTAGGCCTAGTCGTCGCGGAAGGGAAGGGAGTCGTCGTCGATTAAAATTAATTTGGCAAGCGCTTATCGCTGGTGCGTGTTCAAGTGTGCACATGTGAAATATACCCACTCGTTTCGCTTATTTTCAATACGGATAAGGTAGAAGCGCGAATATACTCACACCGTGTGCTCATTAGCGTGTTTTCGCTCAGCTGCCGGCCTGCCGAGGACATGAAGGCTGACCGTTGGCGTATAAAACTTGTCCCACTACAATCATATGCTTCTGCTGACTCTCACAGTTTCGTTGTCGCACCAGTGTGACCGCAGTGACCACCGCCATCGTCATCGCCGTTGTCCACTGAAAACGAGCTGCGCAAATTTCTAATGCGTTCGGAAAGTGTCGTGTAGCAACGCGGGAGTCCGAGTTGCCCGAGTGTCATTCCAAGTCTCGAATGCCATCCGACTCAGATGTCATTCGAACGTGCCCGTGTAGCACAGGTATAAGAAGTTTGCAGGGATACGGTGGCCACAGCTGGTACAGGACAGGTTTAATTGGAGAGACTTGGGATAGGCCTTTATCCTGCAGTGGGCGCAGTCAGGCTGATGATGATCATTGTAAATCGCACGTATCAGTGTACGTAAAATTATGATTATTTATACACCTATTTTTATTTCACCGCTACAAAATAAATTATTTTCCGAAAAAGGCAACATTTACGTCATCTCTCTTACACAGCAATCTCTATTGATAAGAGCACTCTGTGAACGTCGTATGTTAATAGTGTAACGCCGAAGCTGCTAATAGCGCTGATTATCTTTGCCGTAGTGGAACGTTAAAAACCATTTCCGATAAAAGCTGTCAGTAAATTTCGGTAACCTTGGGCTTTATTTCATCAAATGGCGTGCAAGGCATAGAATTAGGATATTGAACCGAATTTCCTTTTGTTTAAATCGCCGCCACTGCACCAAATAAATCTCTTCCCTATTTTGGTCAGGAAAAAATAATGGTTGCACATAGCCTAAGTTATGTTTGATTATTGATGCTTACGGCAGTCTAACAGGCGGAATAAAGAGAACACAGAAAAACTAACAAGTTCGACTCGAGCTAGATAGAATGGCTTTAGAATCTAGCTAGCTTGCGCACTGTTTCACTCGCCCACGTTATTAGTGCATATGAGTGTTCCTTTATTTGCTTTAGAAGCGCGGAACCCTATAGCAGTGCAGTTAAATTGCACTGATGAATGGAGTATCTATTTCAATCGACGTATGGGGTGCAGCTGCTGTTGCGGTGGGGTTTCAAGACGCTGATCGTATATTGACTAAGTAGGCTACTATAAGCGATGCACACGTGTTTGTGCTAGCCGTGAAATTTCTATTATAGATGTGAATTTTTAATGAAACAAAAATGAAGGCTAACATAATCCGTTCTTTAATAAAAGGGATTGAAGTGAACCGTTTTCGTAGCCTAGCTGTCTCATAACTCCACCTTCGATTTAATGTGATGACATTTTGAGATTTTTTTATCCATGCGGCGGCCGCCTCGGTGGCTAAACGGTTACGGCGCTCGGCTACCGGCCAGAAAGACGCGGGTTCGATCCCGGCCGTGGTGGTCGAATTTCGATGGAGGCGAAATTCTAGAGGCCCATGCACTGTGTGATGTCAGTGCACGTTAAAGAACCCCAGGTGGCCGAAATTTCCGGAGCCCTTCACTACGGCGTCTCTCATAGCCTGAGTCGCTTTGGGACGTTAAACCCTCATAAACCTTAAACCTTATCCATGCGGCATTATATTTAGGCGTAAGCAGCAGTTGCTGCTAGTTGCTTTCCATTATAGTAGCGCGCCAGTCGCCTTGAAGTTTAATATGGGACTCGGGACTCCCACCTTTCAAGAAAGCTAGCAAACCGATTGAAATGGAGGCGCTACTAAGGATACAAAGCACAAAGGAACAGGGCTCACATTGTAAGTGCAAATTTGCAAAAGTTTATTACTCTTTGATGACACATTTTTATACAGATGGCCGGATGTCATGACCACAAGCAACGTTATCCATGCAATCCAGCAGTTTCACCTTGCCTATTTCTTCGCGGCTTTAGTGTGACCGTTTCAGTATCGCTTTTACTGAGTGCGATTGACGGATACCCAATCCACGTTCTTTCATCGGCAGTTGCAATCAAAAATGCGTAAACAATTTTTCTTCGAATTCTCTTTCATGACCTACTACCTCTGCTCTTTCAAACAGTGGTTCACATCTTCCTTTGCAGCGGTTACAATGCGACGCTAGATTTCCGGGATGGGTAATCTGTTCATTTGTGTTTTGTATCCCTAGTAGCGCGTACATATCAATACGATGAATCAAATTGCCGGCGTGTTAGCCAGCTTTCAAGCAACCACTTTCACAGAGCAAAGCGCATGCAGACAGTTTTTTCAGGAGAGGTATACAGGAGCAGCAGTGAGAGGAGAGGTGATGCATTTTTCCAACGCGTCCACACTATATAATATAATGGGCATGCGAGTGATATGCGAGCGTTACGAAAGAGCAGAATTCGCAATCTCATGAGGATTGTATGTAACACCGTTTTATGCGTACTGCATGCCCAAACACGCGCGCACTGACTTCACGGCATGCGATTTTCAGCTCACGTTGTCAACACGCGATCAGCTTTTTGCTTGATATTTTTAATTAGTTTGTTTTTCACTTATATCTTGATCATTCATGGTATGAAATAAATTAACACTGAAATGAAATAAACAAAAAGTAAATAAATATAAAAGTACATATTGAAGTTCAGGAAAGTGTGTTATTCTGTGTCTATTATTGAGGAAGGGGGACGCATCTGTGGTTTTTGGTGCAAAACTATTCCTTGTAAAAGTGCTGTGAAGGGCCAAATTTTTACGTTTTTTCCGAATCGGGTGGACAAAAAAATGTCGCGCAAATGTTTTTAAAAAATGATAACATTGCTAATTTAACTATGCATATTTTTTATTGAGCGTTAATGACTCTCTGGCAGGAGTATGGTGACATGCAATAATTAACATGCAAAAACATCCAGGTATAGGGTTGCAATAATTTTTCTAGCGGGAGGAAATAACATCTACTTCTAAGGCATTGCAAACATAAACATTAATGTTACAACGAAGAAACTGTACTTGAAAAAGATAGTACGAGCATGAAAATAAATACATTATTTTTCTTTGTAGATGAAGGCGTGGCGCGTGTGGACGTTACTGATATGCTCGCATATAGGTAGGAGCTTTTTTTTTCTTTCACTATCACGCTTTCCAAAATTGGGGGTCGACCGACGCGCATGTCACAGCCAAGGCGAGATGCAAAAAAAGTTTGAAGATCAGAAAAAAAAATCACGCGTTCTGGCTACCTTCGCCTCTTATGTTTCGCCCTCGTCGTGTGGGAAATCTGGCACGACTGCAGCAGACAGCCGATGAGTCAGTAAAGGCGCCGACGCGGGGTCAACTACCGGCATTGACGCGCTGGCGACGGCGACATCCGACGGCATCCTTTGCCTTGTCTGCGGGAAGAAAAGAGGACCGGCTCCACGCCGTCGGCAGGCGAATTTCAGCGAATGGCTTAGAAGCGGACGGCGCCTTAGAGAACAAACGACCTCCCCTATCCTTTATTCCTATCGCTCCCCTCTATACTTCTCCTCGCTATCCTCTCCCTTTCCCTTTCACATCCGCCGGCTGCCGCTCGGGCGCTTAATTTTTAGGTAGCAATTGCCGCGGCGGGCAACATTCTTTTCGTTCCGTTTTATTTTAAATAAACCACCGCTACTAATTTCCTTGACGGAGAACGCCGACGGCGGACGAGGCAAGCCATGTTTTCCCACGCTACCTGCGGATGACAGAGGACGATCTCGGAAGTGTTGATCTTCCAAGAAGTGGAGTTCAATTGTCGCTTCTGCGGGCGCGTTCCAATACCTCTACGTAGACGGCTACTTCGACGTCTAACCGGACCGTCGCCATCTTTGGACGCGTTCCGTTTCTCACGAAGCAGTCCAAGATGATTGCTCCGCCGAAGTCAACATTGATGCAGGCTAACTTCCTGTCTAAAGCTGGCGGAGCTGACGTACCCGGAGCGAGTCGTACTCTTTGCGGGCGTCGTACTGTGTAGCCGGGTATGGATAGGCACCGTCCTTCAAGTGTGGGTCATTCCTTTAAGTTAATTGGCACGCAAACTAGTGGCTAATTAAGCAGTCTTCGTGGATGTGCGATTCCTAGCAGTGATTCACGCAGGAGAGTATCGTGCGGTTGAGAGATTTGCTACAGGAGCGGACGCTGTAGGTCTGTTTACATGGTCTGTTTATAATTTGACGATGCCGGCTCTTAGCGCTTCATTTTATGAATAAAAACTCGTCGCTGTCGTTGGGTTCTTCGTCGGCGTTAAGACGGCTGACGTAATGGTTTACAAATGTGTATTTCTGTTGCTATATTAGCTGCATCAACTCTTTCGTGCGCATTCTTTGTTACCTCTATAGTCTGAAAACAAACACACCGGCATGTTGCGAATTGATTTTAGTCTGTGCAGGATTAAAGCTCGCTGCTGTATTTATGTTTTTAGCCGCCGCCGAGTACCACGTACGGCAGACAGCTTAATGGCACGCATGCGTTTTTCCGTTGCGTTATCACCTTTCGCGCATATTAATTTTGTGTTTACAGTCTTTCGTTTTCTTTTTTATGTTTACAGGGTCATCTGGACGAGGACGTTCGAGCAGCACTATCCTCTTGAGGACAACAACAACAATAGCGTCAGTAATATAAAAATAATGGCGTCGCCTTCATAGAACGGACACTTTCCGTCCCTTCTACAAGTAGACTGACCGATAGGCGCCGCCACAAGTCTGATTTACGCGTAAAATTATTGTAGCAAAATATGTGCGAACTGTTGAAAACGCGTTTTTAATGATCGTCATTGCGTATTTTTTCGATTTCAGAAAGCGCGAGGCTATTCTCAGCAGCTTTTGAACGATCCGTACACTAATTGCACACAGAAAACTAAGCAACAGCAAGCTGGTTTCGATGTCGCTTAAAGCGTGCCGTATACATTAGGAAAACAGCGAGAGCTCGTCGCTGTCGTCGTCGAGAGCTCCTCGCCGACATATTTTTTTTTTGCGCTAATAGCAGTTACGGGGTCAGCCTAAAGGACGTATTGAACAGTGTACTAGTACTAATTTAGAAAGAAATGTAAAAAAATCAGCACGCAGTTTTTAATTTACAACTATAGAAAACGGAAGTACGACTGACTTCTCCCACGTGGATAGGAACACTTCTAGAAGGGAATGCGCTATTTGCTGGTCCAAAGCGTAGCTCCAACAGTGCAGTACTGTAGTTTCATCAGTGCGAAAAAATGAATTTTGGGGGAGGGGGGGGTGTAGGGTTCCTATATACGCGCCGACCATTTTCTAAAACTGCGTGATACCTTTAGACATGCCAGTGGCGTTTCGCAATGCCCCACAGAAAACAAAATGGCGACTGCCTTATGGCTTATGCCTACTCACTCCTTTTGCGTGCTAGAGGTGAGTTTACAAAAAAAAAACAGATGTTCATTATTCAAGATACTTCCAAAAATCTCCTCTTCTATAAGGAATAGCCAGCAATTCCGTCTATTTACCTGCAGTGTTACCTCGCACGAAAGTGGCTCTCCAGATTTAAGCTGTGCACAGCCTACGACGTTCGCTTCCGAGCCATGTGTGACTCTTTAGTAGCATTCCTGGAATCTTCAGAGGGGCAACGGCAACTCCTCTTGCCACTGCGCTCGTGCACGAATGTTGCTGTGTACACCCTGTTTTCGAGTTGGGAAATCGCATTTGATGTCTGGCGTTCGTCACTTTCATATCGTTTCTTGTCATATTTGAAGGTTAGAAAAAATGTCTATAAAAATGCGTTTGAAGAAAAGCCAGTACCTGACAGGCACAAAACGATTTTCATATACCTGTAAGTGCTTTGGCATGCATCATGAAAAGTGCTCATACCGAACACATACGACAACAAGCGAGCAACCACCCTACACGAGGGCCAGCTTTCAAGTAAACGTGTTTTGGACGCTTCAGCTCAAGCCTAGATAAAACAAATAATAAGGTTATCAGGAAAAACAAAGTGCGTGAGGGCCGCGCGTGGACAATTAGTACCATGAAAAGGCGCATGCTGCGGGAAATGTAAATTTGATGCTAACTGTAAATTGGAGAACAAACAGGAAAAAAAATATGTTTGTGTTTGTCGATGGCTACTTTCGAGTTGGCGGTTAATTTTTTTTCACCTTATGTGCATGCCGTACTTATGCTTAAACTAAGATATCTAACTTTTCGCGCAGCTTAACAGTGGCGGCAAACAAAAGTAGGGTATATTATTTATATTTATCATCTTCAGATATTAAGAAGCTCAAAGAAGCACATAAAGAAAACAAATGAGCTTAAGGAAAACGAAATGGTATGCGGTGATGTGCTGGTTTTTCTTTCTTGCTTTCTTTTGAATTTTTTTTCATTTATCGCATCACTTGCTGCCAATGTTCAGCAAAAGGTTCTTGTTTGTGCTATTCTATCGTCTCGTGTCCCGTTCTTGTTGCGCTGTGAGCAAAAATGCTGACAATGTGCTTAAAGAAGTTCGCACACATTCGGTGAAAGAAAATTCAACGTCGTAGCTGTCATTTAAACACACAACAGCATTGCAGCAAGGCGTCGATCGTTTAAGGTTCATGGGGGTTTAACGTCCCAGAGCGATTAGAGCTATGACGGACGCAGTAACGAAGGGCTCTAAAAATTTCGACCACCTGGGCTTCTTAACGTGCATTGACATCGCACAGAACGCAGGCCTCACCCGGCCGCGGAGGTCGAAATGCGATGGAGGCGAAATTCTAGACGCCCGTGTATTGTGCGATGTCAGTGCACGTTAAATAACCGCAGGCGGTCGAGATTTCCGGAGACCTTCACTACAGCGTCCCTCATAGCCTTAGTAGCTTTGGGACGTTACACCCCACAAACCAAGTCTAAACCAAACCAGTACACGGGCCGCTAGAATTTCGCCACTATCAAAATTCGACCGCCACAGCCGGGATCGAACCCGTGTCTTCCGGGTCAGCTGCCGAGCGCCATAACCACTGAGCCACCGCGACGGTGCGCGTCGATCGTTGCGTTTCTAAGTTGTGTATACGCTGATGTCCGTAACGCCTCAGGTCAGTGTTGGGTTTTTAGTTCTGGCGCCTCTTTTTTTATTGGCAGTTTTCAAACACCTTGAACAGAAACGGAAGCGCTGCTGTTCACGGCCAATTTTACGACTACCTAAGCAGAATATGCACGGCCTAGTACAACTACCAAGTCTAGAGCCATCCCACCGGCATAATTTTGTCCAGCTTTTTTTGCTGTCTCTGCCAAAGCAAAACATAGTATATCATCAATTCGTTATTTGTGTTATTTTTTTTTACTGGATCTTCCCAGTCTTTAAGCTCGAATGGGCAAGCCTGTGCAACGAAATCCCTACACTCATTTCTGTATGCAACTCCATTGCAGTAGACTCCCGCTAGTGCATGTTAGATCAGATGTGTGTTTGTTAGGTAAACGTTTCTTGTGGTTTCTGAGCAAAATGGTCAAATTTCCTCAAATGGACGTCGTAATAGCATCGGCTTCCCAGCGACAAAAATTAGCTTTGTTGAATTGCTGCTAAATTGACGTTTCCAGATAATTCGCTTCGAAGTGAAAAAATAACTTCAGTGTAACATTACACACAACAAACGCAGGTAAGTGGGGTAGCCCATTTCGCAAAGTAAAGAAGCCACCGGCCAGCCATAGATAACCATTGTGCAGCGTCCTGGTAAACACCCAGCCGCCTGAAAATGTCGGCTCGGGCAATCCTGCAACCATTACAAGCATCGAATACTGCATATTTTCAGTGCATGAAGACCCTGCACCTTGCTCCAAACAAATTTGCTGACGATTCAATTGCCGACAGCGAGAGTTTTAAAGAACAAGAACTCGTTGTACACCCAGAGCCCTACATCAGCTGTATTTGCCAGAATTCAGCGCCATGATGGTGAACCCGCAGAATGGATGCTTCCAGCACAACTTCTTCAGCGTTGTCACCCACCAAATATTTCATATCGCAGGTATTACCCTACCCTGTTCCTAGTTGAGTCTGTCATACGAGCAATGAATAACTCGAAAGGTCATTGCCGTATGCGTTGTGATTTGCCGTTTGCGGGTATGGCAATGATAGTTCAGCCGCAGCTCTGCACCGTACGCCGCTGCGCTGTTCTGTCGTCGTGCTGTTTTTTCCCTGCGCTCTTCTGTCGTCGTGCTGTTTTGTCGCTGTGGTGTTCTGTCGCTGTGCCGTTTTGCCCGGCGTTCCGTTTTGCGTGTGCTGTTTTTCCCTGCGCTATTTGTCGCTGCGCTGTTTTTTGTGCGCTGTTTTGTCGCATGCTGTTCTGTCGTGTGCTGTTCTTTCGTGGCGCCCTTAACCACGCTGTAAGAGAAAGGATAAAGTAGGGAGTAAAAGAAAGGAAGTAAGAGGTGCAGTAGTAGAGGGCTTGGAATAATTACCACCAATTGGGGATCTTTAACGTACACTGACATCGCGCCCTAACCACTGAGCCAACGTGGCGTGTTCCCTGCCTGGGTTCAGAACCCACTTCGGGAGTTTTATTTTGGAGTTAATTCTTTTTTCTGATTAGGTCACGTGGTTTTTCCAAACCTCTGGGGGTGGACAACAACGCCTAATTTTCCGCCTTATGAGCTGTTATCCTTTCGCATTAAAAGAAAATATGCCGCCTTCTACTTACGAGCGGCGCTTTAACGCTGATCCTGTTACCCAGACTGCTTGCACACAGCATGTGTTCCCTGCACTTATACAATATTATGGTGATAGCTTGCTCAGCGTATAAATTATTGAATAATACCATTGAAACGTGTGTCCATATTCGGGATGCGCTTGTATAGGAATTGTACCTGCATTCATGTAACTTTCCGTCGCTCCAGTTAACTGCTTTTTCAGCGCGTGGGTGTGTGTGCGTGTAGGGGGGGGGGGGGGGAGAATTCGAGAATGTAACATGCAAACAGATCCCCCGGATATTTTTTTTTACATCACATTACTCCGCATGAACATGCCCAGATATCCAGAATCGCAAGCTCGAGACAACACAGGACTAAAACTTTGATGCGCGCGTGGTTTTCTTTCGCCGGCCTTGAGGAAACGCGCGCGCCTATTTTTATCCGACAATAGTTCATTTCGCCATAAAAAAAAAGACATGCTATGCTTGATGAGTCGTGCATCTTCAAGACAGTCACGTTTCAATGCCCGCCCCCCAAGTCACCCCGTGCTCGTCGGCCATCGCGGCCTCGTCAACGGCTGCGTGCGCAAGCACTCAAATCGGAAAATATCGGGCATTCCGCGCACCTATTGGCTCGCGTCAGCCGCCGCCTCATCCGTCGTCGGACGACGCCGTGCGTCAAATATCTGGTAGGTCTATATTGGTCGCGGCGCTCACCGTCGGGCGAAAATTGCCGGCCTCACGCCGTAAAAACGCTTCATGCATCCTGGCATTAAACGCTGTGGCTGACCGGGGTTAAATTACTAGATTACGATACTAGGTGACATGGCCAAGCACTGCTCGCCTTCACATGTCCGAGTTGGGAGATACACCAGCGGGTGGCAGTTGGTTACACGGCCGATTGCTCCTTTCTCGCCGGGGTGTGTTACGTCATGAGGCCATGCGAAATAGCCTGGAATTTCGAAAACAAAATATCAAGCATGTCCGAAAAATCAAGCATATCCAAAAAATCAAGCGCCGAATTTTCGGTCGGAGGCTGTATCTCATATGCCACTTCGCGCCAAGGCCAGCGCGCATATACACCCGGCTTTAACCGTACAAACGACGCTAGCCATCCCAACGGCCACGCAGCGCCATTGGTCAGGCGAAGAGACAAGTTTCCAGAAAGCTCGAGACACTTCTGTCCGATCCGCCACCGCACGCGAGCGACCGAAGTGGAGAGGACAGATGAGTGATGTGTCTAATTTTTAAATTTGCGCCCATTTTTGCGACATCCACGAGGTCGTCGCCATCGCCTAGTGACACCCTTAAGCGCAGCGCTGCGTACTAGCAGACACTGAGCATCAGCATATTCGATTCGCTGTTTAGAAATTTGTAATGTTCGCACTCCCTTACAAAATGTGCAGTTTGTGGGTTTCATTTCGTGAACTTTCTAGCAGTATGAAAACGGCCGCTGTCAAACAACGCACGCGGGCCACAAGTTCGCATAGCTATCGAAAATGACAAGAACAATGGCGTCCGTTCGCATTCTTTGCCGGCGTATTCTTAGCCAGCCGTGTGCATCGTGGCACGACTTAGTGACGCGCCGGGTGTTGCACCACGTCGTTTTCTGACCCACCATCGCGCAGCGCTGCCTCTCAGCGAAAGATATCTCGCACCAAGGCTTCGTACAAGGTGTGTAGCATTATCAAGCATACGTTTTTGCCACGTGCTGACAGTCGATATTGTAGGACAGAAGAAGGACAGAAAAATAAGTTGATGTGTCTCATGCGCGGTGCTGCAACTAGTGAGCGCTGCCTGCTATCTCCGCAGTGTTTGGCCGCGACTTCAGATGAACAAGACCTTTTGCAATTTCCAGACATTGCAAAGTTTCAAATAGTGAAAGAGTGGCGCGAATCGAATTCAACTGCAAGTACTACCAAAGAACTATTCCCAATTTTGTACATTGCAAAACCGTTAACCCAGGAGTGCTTCCATCACAGGTACTGGTATAAATTTTTTTCTTTCATGATTATCCTTCTTCCGAAAAATGATTCAAGACTATCTCGTGACCGCTAGATCACCATCTGATAAAATACTTTCATTGTGGGCCAGAGCATGGGCTTCTGCAGGCTTTACTGCGGCATCAAGGCACTGTCCAAAAGCAAAAAGAAATTAAAAACACTGGTTCTAAAACAACTGCAATTCGAGCCCTACGCAGAGTCAGGTAAGATGCATGCACATATTAAAATAGGCATGAGTCCCTTTCTTAGTATCAATAAAGAGAAGGTCACTGACAAGAAAAGCTCTTCAACCATTGCTGATTTATTTCTCACACATCTCCTGGATAGCCTTGCACACGTTTTGCACTGATTCCCTGCTGCTTGCATCACAGGCCAGCGTCACCACCTGAACAGACACGGGTGCAGTACGTTACGAGTAGACTGGCAATCCAAACGATAACAATTTTCCAAAACAACCAGAAAGACAACAATGAAAAAGCTGAGTAACATCACATTAACAAGGATATAAAACCATGGGAGGACAAACTTTCAAGGGACATTTACTACTCGTAACGCCAAGAGCTATGAGTGTTGCATGAATGCTACGGACAGAGAAGACTGGTGTAATGCATCTGGGTCTTTGTGCTCGCAACCTTTCATCTCTGTTGCCAGTGCACACACTGCTAACGTTGGTGGTCTTGCGCTTCCGGTCACAACTCCGTTCCCGCCGCAGAAATCTGTCTAAAGGGCCAAGTATCTTCATGAAATCGTAGCAGCTGCACTGAAGGGTGTTACTGCTAAAGTGGTTCAGCTCATGACGCAACTTGGCATGCACCTCATCTGCTTGCTCCTCTCGCCACCCATCATAATCTTTTCAGCCCTTCCCACTTTCATCCCCTTCTCTGCATTGTCTAAATCGTATTCCTTCACGGGCGACGCCACGATCTCGTGTAATAGAGACACTGGCAGCTCTCACTGCAAAATGAACGGCTATGCTTGTCTTCTCCTTTAAGAACCAAATGCAGTTTAGGTCGTCAGCCTCTATGTTTGGGGCCGCGAAGCTATGCAAAAGCAGAGCACCTTAAACAGCAGTGCGAGGCACGACACGCACTCTATTCATTCCTCCTATTTAGATGTGGATGTCCTTCAACAGTGAAAAAAGAAAGCAAAAAAGAAAACACAAGCACCAAGTGAATGTTTAATTCGTTGGTATTGAGGTCTTTACAGAAATAACTGAGCACAAACAAACTATGAAATCTGCAAGCACTTGGAAGAATATCTACATGCAGTAGTGTTCAATGTGTGTCAAGTTGTCGATGCTATTTTTACAACGTCAGAACCATGGTAATCAATTTAACACGCGTAGAAGGTGTAAAATGCACGCGCATCATTGTTGGATTCCAGTAAATGGAGAGAATGGCAAACCAGCATCATTGAGTGCATGTAAACATCAGCATATACGTGGCAATCTACCAGGTTCAAAATTTGAAAGACAAAGGGGCAAAATGAAGTGCATAGTGCATGTTGCGAGGAGTTGTTTGCCTGCTGCTTACTTGAAGAGTGACATCACATTCATCTTATTTAGTACAAATGACAAGGCAACAGAGAAAGAAGACGAACACAAAGCACCGTTCTGTTCTCCTGTGTCTTCCGCTCTCTTGTTGCTTATGCTAAATGAGATGGATGATGTCTTGGGCTATTTGATATTTTCACATCACTCTTTTAAGATCGACTTTGCCGTAAAAGACATCTCGCCTCAAAAACCTGCAGCAAAAAAAAATTTTTAATACACTGACAAAAGAAGCCAATTTGCGGCCCAGTGGCCTAGAGCCAGTTGCTTTCTTTTATTTTTATCTTCCCTGAGCCTCTTGTCATTCCAAGTAAGCACAGCAGCAATCATCTAAAGATAATTATTTACAAGGTCCGCAGGTCGCCGCGATGATTCGCAGCAGACCTTCTGAAAGACTGACTGTTTTCTAGGGTCCCTCTGTACTTTAATGAACAATGCAGGCTGCTTTCAGGTGGCAGCAGAATCAGTACAATACTTTGAATGCCACATTAACCAATCTGTTACCTATATACATATATACATATGTAGAAGGATGCGTACATTCTCCCAATTTTTTACCTATATACATATGTAGAATGAAGCGTACATCCACACACAGCCTTCCATGCTTGAGCAACAGCCTTACGCAACAGCTACCCACCTCTACATTGTCGATGTGCACGTGGACGGGAGTTTCCACTGGCTCGCTTTTCACAGGGCTGCCAGCCAGCGAAACAAGAGTTTCCCCCGGCCGTGCATTACGTACGGCTTGCCGTTTCATCCTGGACTCGTGCAAAGAGAAAACGGCCCCAGTCACAAACAAAGTGGAAAAAAATGTTTTGGACTGTACCATATCGCACAAGATGTTGCATTTTTAAATCAACACTGCAGTAAACAATTTCTGAACGCAGTGGTGCTATTACAAAACCATGATTTTGAGCCAATTTCGAAGCATCCAAAAACGCACTTGGAGCACTTCCGAGTGGCTAAGCCCAGTTTGTAGACAGTGCTTGCCCATCAAGCAACCAATTTTGAAATCCAGCTATGCTGTGAAAAAAAACGAATCCTGGTAAACATCTAAATGCCCCAAGAAAATTTGTCTGCGGTAGCCTGGACAGACCATTTTCAAAGTGCTTGACTGGATGCGGATCTCCTCTCGTTCAATCACTCCATAGCAAGGGCATAGGATCTGGCATATCTAATATCACCGACCGAGAATAGGGGCGGTCAAACTATGACAATTTCAGCCGGCAGGGTACCTGCAAATACAGTTATCTTTGTCGTCCTACATCAATGTCAACAGCTCAATAATTGTCCATGGACGCATAAAAGTAAATTCTTCAGGGCAAAGCAGGCAATTCCCCCCGCAGTGCATAGATGACAATGGCTGCAACAGTGTGCAGGGAGCCACACCACATTTCCTTGGGAGAAAATACAACCGACACTCTACTTAAGTTAAGCAATGTCATTGCATTTATACCAGCTGCACATTCCCTTATATATCCCGCGCGATATTTCTGAAACAAGCGCAGACAAATGCGACCGCCCGCTTGGGAAACACTGCACAGCAGGGATTGCCAAGGTGCTTCTGGCTTAGAGTATTCCTCCAAAGCAAACAATAGTTATTTTGATCTGTTCAAATGCTTTGTACTAGTAGCGTTTAAATCCCTCATTAAGTCTGGCATCGTGTTGTCCCAAAGCATTCAGAGGCTTTGAGCCTTCCCGGCAGCAAAAAAGTATGGCGATAGTTACATTGCCCACAATACAGTTACTAGTTTTTTTCTTGACAAAGTAACTACCTTGCCTGCATTACGCAGCAATACAAGAATTCATAAAGGGAGGGTGTAAATGGACAAAATCTGATAAACGAAAGTCCTCTTGTCTTCCAACTTTTTGGCCTACCGAACTTTTTGTACTTCAATGGGGTTTGTGCAATAACCAGTAGCCTACTAGCAAGCTAGTAGTGAACTGGCAGGAGGGTGCTTGCTTTTTTTTTAATGCAGCCTACACGGCCATCGTCCTAATGATGACTTAGCAAGTAAGCATGACTGAAGAAGAAAACCAAATCAGAAAAGGCTTATGACCACAAGAAGTGGAGCACTAATTCACTCAAGGTAAATTTGATTTGAGGGAATGAAAGGTGCAGTAACTGTCACTTCTCGGTGTACACTTCAACCGAGTCGGAAAGGATGGAGGAGGGAGTGAAAGAAAGAAGAGAGAAAGACAGAAGAGAGGAAGAGGTGTGGTAATAGAGGGCTCCGGATCAGCTTTGAACCTCCTAGAAACTAATTCATTTAGGCGCTTTGTACAATATTGTGCACAAAATGAACTCTCAGCTTGTTCTTTTGGGAGTGTACTACACCTAGCAGCGAGTTCACGGTTTGCACCGACTTTTGCATCCTTTATGTCGCAAATAAGACTACATTTTATGCTGTCTGGCGAACTGAATAAATAAAAATTCATGGGGACATTTTGTTGACCTAGCCCGCCGCGGTGGCTCAGTGGTTATGCTGCTCGGCTGCTGACCCGAAAGACGGGGGTTCCATCCCAGCCGCGCCGCTCGAATTTCGGTAGAGGCAGAACTCTAGAGGCCCGTGTACATGTGCGATGTCAGTGCACGTTAAAGATCCCCAGGCGGTCGAAATTTCCGGAGCCCTTCTCTACGGCGTCCTTCATAACCTGAGTCGCTTTGGGACGTTAAACCCCCATAAACCATAAACCAAACCAAACTTTGTTGATCTAAAGGGCGGTGAGGCGAAAGCCTTTAGCACGGCGTTGCTGCTTGTGTTGCTAATCTGTGAAGATGTTGATTAAAGATTGCAAAGAGTGTTTATGCGGCATCCTTCTATAGCAGCGTTCAGGAGCCGTCTGGCAAGATTTCCTGGGAGCGCTCCTCTCAAACGATAGTGGCGCCACTCAGTGACGTCACACGCTCATAAGCCACACGGCTTTATCATTTCCCTTGCGATGCCACCAGACTTATCTCGATTGATCGCGACTTTCCGGAGCCCTTCTCTACGGCGTCCTTCATAACCTGAGTCGCTTTGGGATGTTGAACCCCCATAAACCATAAACCAAACCAAACTTTGTTGACCTAAAGGGCGGTGAGGCGAAAGCCTTTAGCGCGGCGTTGCTGCTTGTGTCGCTAATCTGTGAAGATGTTGATTTAAGATTGCAAAGAGTGTTTAGGCGGCATCCTTCCATATCAGCGTTCAGGAGGCGTCTGGCAAGATTTCCTGGGAGCGCTCCTCTCAAACGATAGTGGCGCCACTCAGTGACGTCACACGCTCATAAGCCACACGGCTTTATCATTTCCCTTGCGATGCCACCAGACTTATCTCGATTGATCGCGACTGCGCGCAATTGCTTCCATATTGGAGGAGGCTTAAGTTCGTCATTAAGATTGGGAAGCGACAGCGCGTTGCAGCATTGCCGACGAGTCCACAGAACGCGATTGCCCGTTCGGCGCGATGTCTTGCCCTTTCGACAATTTAAGAAAATAAAATGACGCCTGTCTCACATATCTCGGTGTACACCCGAACCGCGCCGTACGGAAAGGAAAATGAAATGAAAATTGGTTTTAAGAAGAGGAAATGATGCCTGTACCACATATCTCAGTGAACACCCGAACCGCTTTTGATTGACAGCTATAGTGTGACACCCTTCTGCGAACACCTCTACTGGCAAGTGATGAGCCTATAAAGGCTTTCGCCTTAATATTTCACAAAATGGTGAAGTGTGGAAGCTCATGATAATGAATACAGGCCTTTAAGGCCAAAGGGCATCTGTGGCCAAAGAGCGCCATGGCACAAGGTGATATCGACTATTCAAGGTGGAATTAAAGACCCATTTTCCAAGCATTTGACCCCAGATAAGCCGAGCACAAGGCCAAGGGAGAGCTTGTACTGTAGGTATCACCGGTTGGCGCCCCGCGGCACTGGGGCTCGAACCCCACACCTCCCGCATGCAAGGCGGATGCTCAACCACTCGGCCACCACTGCGGTCCCGAAGTGGGGAAGCACATTATCCATCATTTTCACGCAGATTGATTTCGCCGCCCGTAATAACACCATTCCCTTCCCCAATTTCACGCATAATGTGAATCTTCGGAACAGTAAATGACTGTATAATCCTTTAGCTGTATACCTGACATGTGCAGAAATTTCTGTGTTCCTATAATTATGGCACATTGTAGGAAATTTTGCACATTCCTGCATAAAATTACCCGCACGTATTTTGCACTAGAAAGCTTACAAAACTACCTTTCTTGAGTCCTGAATATAACTTTTAGATGGCAAAATATTTGATTTTGATGGAAAACAAAAATCATGCCTGAAAGGGGTAATGTGCACCGACATCGCACAGTACACGGCTGACTTTTGAGTTCCGTCTCCAGGCATCTTAATCCTGCGTTCAGGAAGAGGAAAAAGGGAAGTGACAGCTTAGTTTTGGCAAAATAAGCAGAGCATTATACTCACCTGATTGCGGTCTTCGGCACACGGGCAAGCTTGTCATTGCGGCCTGCCAAGGCTACAGCCCTGCCACGGCTGGCCACGGCTTTAACCGTGCTGGCCACGGTTACAGCCGCCTTCTCCGAGGCCCGCTTATTCTCGCCTCCTGCCATTGAGCCATGCTGGCTCATTTCCTGCAGAGCACATCAAGAGGGTCAAATGGTGAAGCGCATGCCAGCTGAGTCGGATAACTCATCCTGATAAACAGCGCATGAACAATGAGGGCACACAGCACCAAGTGCAGGACAAGCACAGTACTCTCAATTATAGAGTGAATGGAAAATAAATAGTTACGTAAATTTGGTCACGCATGTCAAGCGTAAAACTGAAAGCAAAACTGGAGACACAAGGTCGAATATGTGAAGCTTTCAAGAAAAGGGCATTCCACGTGGAGTGGCAAAGATGGCTAACACACACATTTGAATTTCTCAACAAGTTACACTTCATGGCGCTCACGGACGTCCACTGATACTGACAATGAAACCGGACGATAGTGCAACAAATATGGATGCCAACTTTTATTATCCGAGCCCTCATAGGAAGAATGCAGCGGCAAAAGGCGGTATCATGCTATCCAGTCACTATCCGTAATTACAGTTACCCACACTTTGACGCAATTAACAACGAATTATGTTCCTTCCTCAACTTTTTTTAGGACTTCGACGCCCGTACACGTAGAGTTGAAACGAATTGCGCAATGTTCATAGAAAAAGTTCTTGCCCAACGAACAAGTACCTTTCTATTCGCTCTGTACCAAACAAACCACACGACCCTTGGTATAATGCTCCCTTAAAGCGCCTATGAAACAAAAAGAGGCGTTTCTACAGCCCAGCCAAGATGTTTTCAAATGAGGCCCGTTGGGACGCTTAAAAATCGGTGCGCAGCGAGCATGTGTCGGAGCTAAAGAACGTGAGGGAGAACTTTTTACGCCATACGCTTCCATCAATGTTAACAAATGACACAAAGAAATTTTGGCGCGCGATTATCCATAGCCCCTGTGAACAACTCAGGAAATCATATGCCGTGTGATCAGATCGCGTCCGTTCTTAATGAAGTGTTTACCCGAAACTTTTCAGTAGCTTCAATGTTTCGCTCCCCACGGCACCCTGTTACGACTACAATGAAATATTCCCCATTAGAATTGAGCCCAGTGGTGTTGAAGCTCTAATCAAATTACTCCGACTCATCTCAGCTCATGGTTGTGACCAAATTACGGTGAAGTTTTTGCGAGGCACCCTTGTATATTCACTGGAAAGTCGGAAAGGTGATTCCACTCTTTAAACCTGACAACAAGCATTATCCCTTTAATTACCGACCTATTTCACTAACCAACTTCCCGTGCAAAATACTAGAACATATCCTTCACTCGTGTCTCGCTGACTTCCTCGAGTCAAATTTTTTTTCTTTCACAAGCTCGCAGCATGGTTTTCTGAACACGTATTCTTGCGAGACTCAACTTGATTTGTTCACCCATAAGCTAAACATCATTTTTTAGCCGCTCAACGGCAGATTGTAATTTTCTTCACTATTCCAAAGCTTGCGATAAAATGCGTCATAAATTGTTAATTTATTAACTACGTCTCATGAACATGGACCCCAAACTTCTAAGTTGGATTGAATGCTTTCTGAGTGACGGTTCACAATACGTGTCAACAAGTAATCTAGGCTCTCATTCAAGCCCTATTTATTCCGGCGTTCCAGAAGGCACAGTGCTTCGTCCTCTTCTTTTTCAAACTTATATTTACGATTTGCCTTCTTCTGTTTGCTTTCATATGCATTTATTTGCCGATGATTGTGTTGTTTTCCGGTAAATTACAAGCAGCGATGAAGTGGCTGTCCTCCAAACTGATCTGAATGCTGCATCTCTTCGTGGTGTCAAACATGGCTAATGGATCTAAACATCAAAAAAGGTATATCCCTTCGCGTGTCTAGAACTTGCAATAATGCCTTTGCTTACTCCTTAAATAATGTCATCTTAAAGTCGGTGCTTTCGTACAAGTACCTTGGTGTACACAGTACTTGGTCTCTACGTATTCGTCCCTCAGTTCACCTCACTTTGCTTGGGTTAACTGTGTCACAAAAACTCGCGTTCGAAACTGCTACGGAATGCTACGTTGGGTTTAACTACCCAAAGCTGCAAATTTTGGAGTATGAGGAACGCCGAAGTGAAGGGCTCTGGATTCCGACCACACGGGTTTCTTCACCCGCTTAGGACACGGTTCGTAAACGGGTACAAGAGAATCGCTGAGTGCCAAAACCACTTCGGAAACAAGCACATGAACTAGTTCCTCGAAGCATCACCGTTTCACCGGCCACTTCACAAACAGTTCCGAGGCTACCTACGCCGCGGAAAGTACTATTCAGTAGAACGGGCTCTCATCTAATGCTCGCGTGAAAAAGCACGAGAATAAAGAAGCACTTACCTTGATATGCTCGAAACCAAACGGACGTCAGAAAGCCGAGCTCAACACAAGATGTTGAGAATAAATCCCACTAACGCATTCAGTGGACACACCGAACAGTGGGCTCTGCACAATGCACCAAAATTCCTTCTGCAGGGACTTGTGCAACGGCGCTAGCTGTGTGACAATTATGACAACAGTCGAAATTAGAACGTTACTCAGCGCTCATGTCAGACAAAATTGGTTAACACATTTGTTTGCTTAAAGTTGCGCTTAATGTTTTCAACTTTTCTTGTAATACTACTGGCGCTGGACCCCTTTACCACTTTGAAGCTACTTAACTTTCTCAACGTACGGGCATAGAGAATAGATTTTCTTTCTCTATGGTACGGGTACTCATACATCCAGGCATAACGTAACGTTTTTCATCTCTCTAGGCAGAGGCAAGTTCAGTAAAATCGAACTAGAATATTGGGAAGTGACAATGCTAGCCGCAGCTGACACCGCCAAGCCACACCACGCTTTTCGTGTCTTTATTTTTCAGATGAAGTTATCAAAAGCAAGGGGTTTGAGCTTTTCATTCCTCGACTCTTTCGTTTCAACGCTCTACCATGGAAAAGAAGAAAAAGAAAAACCACACGCGGTGCTCGTGCCAAAACGAAAGATCGGGTACCTTGGTTTTTGCGAAGTCGACGGACGAGGCACTTTTTGTATTAGCAGTATTAAAAAAGAACGTTTTTTTTAAGAATTGTAAATCGCGCAGTATCTGCCTCAGCGGCGGACAGTTGCACCGCGCCGCAAGGGAAGGGATAGAGGAGCGATTGAGAGTTAAAAAAAAAGCTGGTAGTTTACCTCTGGTTAACCCTGGTTGAAACCAAAAAGCTGCATTTCCCTGTCTACGCTTGTGGTGGAGTGTCTGGCGGCTTCCATAGATAGCCATACTGACACGCACAGAGTAGTAGGCATTTTTTTATTTGTTATACATCTTACTTTCTTGGAAGCGACGTTAAAGGGACACTGAGGAGAAATTGAAGTTGGCTTGTATCGTTAGAATACCAGCTCCTGATCACAATAACGCCGCTCTTATCGAAAACAAAGCTCTCGTAAGGTAGAAAATAGCTAGAACCAAAATACAGGTATCGCCGCAACAGACCAATCTCGCAAGTACAAGCGTGATGTCTTCCTAGGACAAGAGGCGCCACCTTGGAGGAATTTTCCTTCCTACATGGGCTCACGAATCTCTGAGGCTGGCAAAGGAAGGTTGCGCACCGCACCGCTAGCCGTCAGATATCACGGCGTCTGCGTTTACGTCACGTTTCACGTCACTCCGTTCTGTGACGTCATAAGAGTTGCCGTGACGTCTGAAGAGTTCCCTGAGTTTGAATCAGCGCGGCGGGAAAAACTTTTTCAACTTCGAATCCAAATTTCTTTGAAATAAAGGCATCTTTCGCGACCGGACAAGCGGCAGCAAAGTAATGAAATGCCGAACTATCAGATTTTGCTAACAAAAAAAATTGATAGAGTTCTCCTCTGTGTCCCTTTAAAGGCGCTCGCACAAGAGAGCACATATTTAATATAGCTTCGGTGATATTTACAACTGTATTATTACTCGTTGCATGCGGAGATATAGAACCGATTCCGGCTTCAAGCGACGAACAAACCCTGCAGGTAATTTCAGAAACCAAAATTGAAAAAGAAATTTGTTTTCTGGGAAAGGAAATGGCGCAATGTGACACAGGCCTGATTTGCTTTTCTTAAAACAAACTCTCATTTTCCTTCCCTTAGGGCGCGATTCGGGTGTCCACCGATATATGTGAGACAGGCGTAATATCTTTTCTTTCAAACCAATTTTCATTTCATATTCCTTCACGCCCTCCGTGGTCGCTCAGTGTTTAGGGCTCTCGGGTAGTGATCCGGAGTACTCCAGTTAGAACCCGGCCGCTGCCGCCGCGTTTCGATGAAGGCGAAACACTAAGGCGCCCGTGTGCTTTCCTGTGTCAGTAGACGTTAAAGATCCCCAAGTGGTGAAAATTATTCCGCAGCCCTCCACTATGCCACCTCTTTATTCCTTTCTTATCTTAATGCCTCCTTTATTCCTTCTCTTACGGCGCGGCTCACGTGCCCGCGGATACGTGCGACAGATACTGCGCAATTTCCTTCCCCAAAAAACGTTTTTCTTTTATTACGGAGCCCTCCACTACGGCACCTCTTTCTTCCTTTCTTCTCTTAATTTCTCCTTCATCCCTTCCCTTACGGCGCGGTTTTTGTGTCCGCCGATATGTTAGAGAGATACTACGCCGTTTCTTTTTCCCAAAAACGAATTTTATTATTATTACTTTCCCCTATTCTCTCTTCCTGTCCCCTCATATCTTTCATATTGTCACGGAGTTCTCACGGAGGGACGCTTCAACAGCTGGAGTCGGCAAGAGGAGACGGTAATGGCGGCCGATCCGCGATAGCACGATCGCAACCTCATCGTCTTCGCGGACAGCTTGCGCCACCTGGCAACACTAGGTGGCATTATTCCCCCTCCGAAAAAGAAGAACGCGAGGAAAACGGAGCACACACAGAGTCACAACGGAGGGCCGCTAAGCCGTTATCGGGCATAGTACGGCTTAAGCCGCACAACGTGCACAATGTCAGAGCTGTTGGGCTGTCGACGTCTCGGTTGCGCGGCACCGTCGGGAACCACTTCATAGGTAACATCACTGATACGCCGTAGCACTTTATAGGGGCCAAAGTACCGGCAGAGTAGTTTCTCGGAGAAGCCCTGGCGGCGGACACGTGTCCACACCCAAACTTGTTCACCGGGATTGTAGTCGACCTGTCGGTGTCGAAGGTTGTAACGGCGCGCATCCGTGCCCTGCTGCTGGCCGATGTGTACGCGGGCAAGCTGACGGGCTTCTTCAGCGCGTTGGGCAATTTCATGAACATCGGGTGCGAGTTGGTCGTCATCGAGGCATGGTAGCATCGCGTCAAGCATGCTCTGGACTTCACGTCCATATACAAGACGAAAGGGAGTAAAGCGTGTAGTCTCCTGGAGGGCCGTGTTGTACGCAAATGTGACGTACGGTAGCACCTCATCCCAAGTTTTGTGCTGAACGTCCACGTACATTGACAGCATGTCCGCAATGGTCTTGTTTAAGCGCTCGGTTAGCCCATTGCTCTGCGGATGATAAGCTGTGGTCTTGCGATGGCTAGTGCAGCTCAACGTAAATATATGGTCGATTAGCTGCGCTGTAAACGCTGTGCCTCTGTCGGTAATAACGCACGAAGGGGCTCCGTGCCGCAAGACGATGTTTTGCATGAAAAAGTCGGCGACCTCTGAAGCTGTGGCACAGGGTATCGCCTTGGTCTCGGCGTAGCGAGTCAAATAGTCAGTAGCGACTATGATCCACTTGTTTCCTGAGAGTGACAACGGAAAAGGACCGAGAAGGTCCATTCCTATTTGATCGAACGGAGAGCGGGGTGTAGTAACGGGCTTGAGAAAACCCGCCGGCTTAAGCGGTGGCGTCTTCCGGCGCTGGCATTCGCGGCAGCTTTTTACGTACCTTTGGACATCGTCCGAGAGTCCGGGCCAGTAGTACATGTTGCGTATCCTGGCGAGCGTCCGGGAAAAACCCAGATGGCCTGAAGTGGGCTCGTCGTGGCATGCCAATAAAATGTCGGCGCGAAGATCGGCCGGAAGTACCAGAAGGTAAGCTCTTTCTTGGCCTCTCGAGTTCTTCTTGTATAAGATACCTTCGCGCAAACAGAAAGAGCCGAGACGTCGAGCGAAGTGTCGTGGTAGAGGCATGGCGTGACCTTCAAGGTTGTCAATCAGCGGTCGGAGGTCCGTGTCAGCCCGCTGCCGGGCTATTATGTCCGATGCATTAAGTATACCGAGGAAACCGCTGTCGTCGTCGATTTCGGGACCGGAAGAGTCGAGTGGTGCACGCGACAGCGTGTCGGCGTCTTCGTGTTTACGGCCCGACTTATATACGATGGTAATGTCGAATTCTTGGAGCCGTAAACTCCAGCGGGCCAATCGTCCAGACGGGTCTAGCAAATTAGCCAGCCAGCATAGGCAGTGGTGGTCGGTTACGACTTTGAATGCGCGGCCGTAAAGGTAAGGGCGAAATTTCATGGTGGCCCATACGACAGCAAGGCATTCCTTCTCTGACGTAGAGTAATTGCGTTCGGCGCGGGAGAGAGTACGGCTAGCATAGGCTATAACTCTCTCAATGCCCTCTTGGTGTTGGACAAGGACAGCTCCAAGACCGATATTGCTGGCGTCGGTGTGGATCTCGGTGTCGGCCTCTTCGTCGAAGTGTGCAAGAACGGGAGATGTCTGAAGGCGTTGGCGGAGCGAAGAGAAAGCCGTCTCTTGGTCTATTGTCCAAACGAAGGAGGTGTTGCTCCTGGTGAGGCGCGTCAACGGCTCTGCAATCTTTGCGAAGTCCGCAATAAACCGTCGGTAATATGCACAGAGACCCAGAAAACGCTGGACAGCTTTCTTGTCAGTCGGAGTAGGAAAATTGGCGACGGCGGCTGTCTTGTCGGGGTCGGGTCGAACTCCGTCGGCGCTCACAACGTGACCAAGGAACCTGAGCTCTGTGTAACCGAAGTGGCACTTCTGGGGCTTCAGCGTAAGGTCAGCGGAATGGAGGGCTCTGAGGACAGTTCGCAGGCGCACGAGATGCTGTTCAAAAGTTTCTAAAAAAACGACAACGTCGTCCAGGTATACAAGACAACTTTGCCACTTGAGGCCGGTGAGGACAGTGTCCATCATCCGTTGAAACGTCGCTGGCGCAGAGCAAAGCCAAAAGGCAGCACTTTGAATTCATAGAGGCCATCTGGTGTAACGAAGGCAGTTTTTTCGCGGTCCCGTTCGTCCACTTCAATTTGCCAATAACCGCTCTTCAGGTCAATGGATGAAAAGTACTTAGCACGCCGTAATCTGTCCAGGGAGTCATCAATGCGGGGCAACGGGTAGACGTCCTTTTTAGTCACATTGTTTAATTTACGGTAGTCCACGCAGAATCGAAGTGTTCCATCCTTCTTTTTAACAAGGACAACAGGCGAAGACCACGGGCTTTGGGAAGGTTGAACTACACCGTCGTCAATCATCTCCTGAACTTGCTTTTGGATTACTTCCCGTTCTTTGGCGGAAACACGATAAGGCTGCTGGCGGATAGGGCGAGCGTCGTCATACGTAATGATCCGGTGTTGCGTTAGGGGCGTTTGACGAACTTTCGACGAAGAAGCGAAACACTGTTTATACTCCAATAGCAAGTGCTCTAAGGCCAGGCGCTTTCCTTCGGGGAGGTTGCAGTTGATGTCGACATTCGGAACAGATTGGTCGTCAGTGGCGCGCGATGATTGGTCGTCAGGGGCCGCTGCCGCGAACGCAAAGCAGACCGGAACATCCACAACCGCTTCAGCGGTAGCGATCGCAGTTCCAGAGAAAAGGTGCCGGTGCTCTGGAGAAAAATTTGTAACAAGGATCGCAGACCGGCCAGCGCGAATTGTTAGTAAGCTTCGAGCGGCGCAGATGCCTTGAGTCAGGAGGAGCGAATGATTAGCCTCGGCGACTGCTTCAGCGTCGTGCAACTCAGCACAGGCGACTTCAATCAAAACACTGCTACGGGGCGGAAATGTGACGCTGTCGGCGAAAACGCGAAGTGCGGCACTGCGTTGGCAGGAGTTGTCGAGTTCGGCGGCTTGCTCTGTGGAAAACATGACGATTCGGTTGCGCAGATCGATAATTGCTCCATACTCCCGCAGAAAGTCGATGCCGAGGATTAGGTCCCGAGAACACTCGCCCAGGACGATGCAGCTGACGACGAACGTGGACTTGCTGATCTGAACGCGAGCAGTGCACATACCCTTGGGCGTAACCAGATGACCGCCGGCAGTTCGAAGGTGCGCGCCAGGCCAAGGGGTAATCACTTTTTTCAGAATGGTCGCCAGTTGTCCACTTAAGATCGAATAATCGGCCCCGGTATCAACTAATGCGCTTACTCTGCGACCATCGATAAGAACGGGTATTTCTAAAGAAACGCGGTTTTTTAACTCTGGTGATGGCGTCGGCGGGTTTTTGTCGGATTGTAGCGGCGACGACGGGAGGTCTTCAGCACAGCGCCCCCCAGCGACCTCGCCCCCGAAGGTCGCGGGTTTCAGTTTTCCCGACGAGGACTTGGCGATCGGCCCGGTGCCGCTCGCGAGAAGCCGGGAGGTGTCGGGGAAGAGCGCCTCGGTGAGGGTGAGCGCGACTGCCGCTGCGCTCGGGATGGATTGCGCTGGTCCGCAAGGAATTCTTCAATTTCAGGGGGTCGTTCACCTTGACGGGGTCTCGGTGAGTCGGTGCGGAAGCCTTGGATGCCGATGCGTCGGTAATAACAATTTCGATAAAGATGACCTGGCTCTCCGCAGTGAAAACAGAGCGGTCGTCGGTTAGGTGTACGCCAACCGTCGGCCTTTCGGAGGGGTGCTCGACGATCCTCGAAGTACTGCACCGGTTGCACAGAGGGCCGCGGGGCTTGAGGCGTGGCGTGAATTGGTGGCGGCGAAGCGGGAGCCGGACGCCTTGCAACTTCGGCGTACGTCGGACGGTGGTAGTCCCCAGGCAGAGGTGGTACGTCGACCACAGGAACAGGGCCCCGGAACGCCTGTTGCACCTCCTCTCGTACAAGAGCGGAGATGGAACCGAGCGCAGGCTGCGACGGGCTACAAAATTTGTGAAGCTCCTCAAGCACGATTGTGCGAATAAGTTCCCGCAAATCATCAGGATGCTGTCCGATGGTGGCAAACGATGATGTGACTGCAGCAGCATGCACGGGCCGGTCGTAACTGGCGCAACGCTGTTGCAGGACCTTCTCCATCGTTGTGGCTTCCGAAAGAAATGCAGCAACTGTAGATGGTGGGCTGCGCACGAGGCCTGCGAACAGCTGCTCTTTGACGCCTCTCATTAAGTGCCGAAGTTTCTTCTCTTCAGGCATGGCAGGATCAGCTCTCCTGAAGAGCCGCGTCATGTCCTCGACGTACATTTGTACGCTTTCGTTCGGTAGCTGGACGCGGGACTGGATTGCCCGCTCCGCTCTTTCGCGGCGATCCGCGCTGGTGTAGGCCTCCAGCAGGCGACGGCGAAACTCTCGCCAGGAAGTTAGAACTTCCTCACGGTTCTCAAACCACGTGCGGGCGCCATCCTCTAGGCTAAAGTAGACGTTTCTTAGTTTCGCGGCGTCGTCCCACTGGTTATAAGCAGCCACACGCTCGAAGTGAAGGAACCAGTCCTCCACGTCTTCGAAAAGGTCCCCGTGGAAGGCCTTGGGAACCCGCGGGGTCTGCAAGGTATAGTGGGCAGGTGTAGCACCGGCAGCTTGCGTGAGAATACCGGTGGCTGGCATCATGACTGTCGCGAGTGGTCCAAGCTCCGGTGAAAGTCCCTGCAGCCTCCGGCTGAAGCGGTGTACCGGGGTGTCAATCGGCGCAGGGCTGGCGGCACGGCTCCCTGGAGGGGTTTCTTGCATGGGATACTCGTACCCAGCACCTCCACCAAATTGTCACGGAGTTCTCACGGAGAGACGCTTCAACAGCTGGAGTCGGCAAGAGGAGACGGTAATGGCGGCCGATCCGCGATAGCACGATCGCAACGTCTTCGCGGACAGTCATTGTCTACAGGTATTTTGCCTCACGACTGGAAGGTGGGAAAGGTCGTTCCCGTCTACAAATCAGGTAATAAAAATTCCCCTTTGAATTATCGTCCCATCTCGCTAACCAGCGTGCCGTGCAAGATCATGGAACATGTCATATACTCACAAATCATGAACTTCTTAGATACTAGCAACTTCTTTCATCATTCACAACATGGATTTAGGAAAGGATTTTCATGTGAAACACAGTTGGCACTTTTTCTACATGACCTGCATGCAAACCTTGACTGTAACATCCAGACTGACGCTGTATTTTTAGATTATGCTAAAGCATTCGATAAAGTATCCCACCGACTCTTGCTGCTAAAACTTTCCCTCCTAAATTTACACCCTCATGTCTTAAGATGGTTAGAACAGTTTCTTACTAATCGTACTCAATCTGTGCTCATAAACAGCCAGTCGTCTAGCCCCCTACCCGTAACCTCAGGCGTTCCACAAGGATCCGTCCTGGGTCCCCTTCTTTTCTTAATATACATTAACGATTTACCCTTGCATGTATCTTCCTCAATCCGCTTGTTTGCTGACGACTGTGTCATTTATCGTACAGTAACTAACATCCCAGACCAACATGCTCTTCAGACTGACCTTAACAGTGTACAAGAATGGTGCGATCAGTGGTTAATGACTCTTAACCCTAACAAATGCAAGCTCATGTCATTCACCCGAAGTCCTAGACCTTTTCGTTCTACTTACACAATAGACAACCTACCAATAGAATCTGTGCTAACATTTAAGTACCTAGGCATCACACTATCAACTAACCTATCCTGGAATGCGCACATTGTCAACATCATTTCATCGGCCAACAAAAAACTAGGTTTCCTCAAACGCCACATCCGTGATGCACCAAAAGATTTGAAATCACTAGCATATACGTCACTGATAAGGCCTAAACTTGAATATGCATCAGCCATCTGGGATCCCCATCAAAACTATCTGAAGGCTAACCTCGAAAGAGTTCAAAATCGCGCTGTTAGATTCATTCATTCCGCATACTCATACGACATCAGTGTATCGTCTTTGAAAGCTGAAATTAACTTGTCGCTTCTTTCCCATCGCCGGCGCATTGCTAGCCTCTGCCTTTTTCACAAATTCTTCAACGGTTCATTGCACGAAGCACCCTACATCGTACGCCGCATGCACATATCTCAGCGCACTGGTCATCCGCTCCAAGTTGTCCGTCCACGCTCCCGTACTACTACATTCTCGGCCTCGTTTTTTGCCCGAGCAGCATCTGACTGGAACGGCCTTCCCCACCAAGTCGCCGCCATTACCTGTCCATCAAGATTCCACCAGCAGATAACGCAGATGATGTTAGACTAGAACCTCATGTTATATCCGTAGCCCCACCCCTTATGTAATACCCCTGAATTGGGGTCTTTAAGGAAATAAACTGAACTGAACTGAACTGAACTGAACTGGCAACACTAGGTGGCAATATCATTTCGCCTTTCCGGCTGCTATCCTTTATTTCCGATGCCCCAGCTCAGGTGCTTCGGTATCGATGGCAGATGCCGGGGTTAGCTAAAATATTTTCCTTCCTTCGTATTAGTTTAATAAAACCGCTTACTATTACTATTTACGGGCGCGTATCTCCCCCTATCCTCTCCTCCTGTCCCCTCACCTCTTTCATTTCATTTCTCCATTCTGCCTGCTATCCTTTATTTCCGCTGCCCCAGCTCAGGTGCTTCAGTGTTGGTTACAGATGCTGGGGCTAGCAAAAATCTTTTCCTTTCTTTTCTATTATTCTTTTGTAGCGAGAGCTACATTAAGCTACCAGTCCAGCATTTCGCGGTATATGGAAGAGGAAAGTTGTGCGCATGCGCCTGTACCGCGGCAACCGAAGAGGCCCAAACTGCGGCGTGCGCTACAATCAGAACAAGAGCTACATATAGAACAACAATTGCGAACAATTCCCACTTTAGGAGGCAAAAAGTATAAAACAAACAACACTGAAAGGTCGTAAATGCTAGCAAAAAACAAGAAAAATAAATGAAAGGAATTCAATGATTTCTCGCAATATTACGTTCTTAAGGAGCTTTTTGGGAATAAGTTTTCTGAAATCAAGTAGTTTTTCAGTGCGATTTAGTAGAGACGGTATTTGGAACTGTGCGTGTAAAAAACATTCATTTCAAGAATGTCTTGGCCGCGGTTACCAGTGGTGTTGGCTTAACACCACTGGCCACACCAAGAAGTGACGACGAAACATTGAATGTTTGCTGGACTTTTGGCGCGAACATTATATCGAAAGCCCAGTAAAGGCACAGCAGAGCGCTGAGGGCATCTGCGAGAGTGTTTTCAGTAATGCTTACTTCTTCTAAGCATACAAAGAATTTCGTAGCTTCCAGGACGTGTTCTCCCTCATACATTACTGCCGGGTAGGAAGCTGTGGCAGCCGTGTCCTGCTGTAGAAAAATTTTTCCCATTAGTTGGTACACCTTTAAAACAATCATTTCATCAAAAAAAAGAATACTTTGCAGCCTGTTATTAAAGCCATGTTAAAACATTATGCACTGATGCTAGTTTATGCCAAGTGTTTTGCTAGCCTTTCTGCAGGCGAATGCAGATTCTGCATTTCACTTTGACAAAACATGTCACGCAACACTATTGCACTGAATCTGTGCATTCTTGGAGAGCTTGCCTAACTTCAAACGCATAGAGCTGTTTCATGCGCACTGTTGCATATCATACCTGACTAAAATGTGGCCGCTGTGCCTTGGTCTTAAATTTGTAGCCCCAAAACTATTTCTGCAGCTTAGCCGCTTAGACCTGTATGTATGAGACAGAACACATCTGTTTTGTGTTGTTTCTGCCTGCCTGTGCTCTTTTAGTTCTTATGATGTTGAAACTATAGTTTGATACAACTAAGAATGCGGCAGTGACAGCCCCTCAGAAAAGGCCCCCCAGCAATGGCTTTGACTGGCTCTCATTACATCAGTGTTAATCCCCTAGTGCTAAATCGCAGGTAAATGGCAGGTGCATCTGTGAAACGGAATTAACCACAACATCATAACAATCGGCTGACGTCTTTGGAACTTCCTTTGAGGGGATTTACCGCTGCATTTTTTAGTTGTATCTGACTAAAGCCGAATTCTTTGAATCAAGTTATTGTGGTACATCACGTGTCCCAGCTAACTTGAGCCAAGGGTTAAAAAAATAATTATTTGAGACAGGCGAGTGAAACCAGTTGCATATTGGTGACAGCCATCTTGCACGCCACAGGCAATTTATTGTACTGCATTTCATTATTATTTTAAATATATAAATTAATAAATATTGACTTTAGACAACAAATTGCATTTGAAGAGTTCTCGAGCACTTTCAGAAACCCCCATTCAATCATTTACGATAAGGAAACCCTCACGGGTGTCTTTTTTTCCCAGCTCCAAAGAAAGCCTGCGAAATAAAAAAATAAACCACGTGACTAGCGCATTCGCACAACACGATCGTGCTGCCCTCAAGCATGGTTTGAACAAACAAAATCACCTGCAGTCTTGACTCTACGGCCGCGCATCAGCGGCAGGCCGATGTTGGCGGTAGTTTCTCGTCTGCGTCAGCCAATTTGCACACATTACTGTGCGAGTTGGCCCCGCCAACATATCTGCCTGCCGCTGGGGCCGGGCCGTCGAGTCAAGGCTGCAGGTGATTCGTTTGTTCAAACCACGCTTGAGAGCAGCACGATCGTGGCGCGCGAATGCGCTAGTGACGCGGTTTATTTTTGTATTTCGCGGGCCTTCTTTGGAGCCAGGAAAAAAAGATGCAAGTGAGGGTTTCTTTATAGTAAATGATGGAATAGGGGTTTTTAAAGGCGCTCGTCCACTCTTCATATGCAATTTGTTGTCTACAAATAATATTTATTAATTTAGATAATTAAACAAATAATCAATTGCGAAAAAACTGCCTGTGGTGCACAAGATGTCTGTCACTAATAATCAACTGGTTTTACTCTCCTGTCTCTAGTAATTTTTTTAACGCTTGGCTCAAGTTAGCAGGGACACCGGGTATGTCACTGCATATGGTGGAATTTGACTCCGAGTGCAAGAAGTGTTTGTGTCGACACAGGTTTTGATTCAAGTTTCGATTTCTCAGGGTCAATTAAACAGGATTTGCTTGAGAAAAGGGCGCAGTGGAGTTTCAACAGCCTCATCCTAGCGCACACCCCTGTCAGACAATAGGCGCAATAAAGGCTTGACTATTACTGCATAAATTTTTCTTGATCAATGAAACGATGTAAGAAAGCACAAATGAAGTTGCACAGCAAAATACAACTTCTGACTTTGAGCCGTCCTGTAGTAATTCTCTCTAATTTGAGCTTCACTAGCCACCACTGTGCACAAATCACGTTTTTTTTTTCTGAATATTTATCTTACGATTCATTATTACGGACCAGTCGCTTTATGAAAAGTTCTGCTTGGGGACAAAAGTGTCCGTATCAAGAGGCACGACTGCACCAGCTGCATTTATTTTCTGAACGCCATGCAGATGGCACAGTACCATCGAGAGGAGAGATATCCAGCTTTGGCTCCAGAAAGACAGCATGCTAGACTTTTGATGGTAGGTCAGCAAAAGCGCTGTTTGGTCTGCCACTGGTTATCACTATGGCTCAATGAGCCAAATTGTTTTTGCCAAGCCTGTCTGAGGCAGTGCAGCCCTTAATTGAAAAACGCTGAGGTGATGCTGATCAGGTAACTGAAAAATATTATCCATGTAAGCACCACACAGGATCCCTAAAAGTTTTTCACTTCATAGAAATTTCTTTGGGACCTATCTATTCAAAAAGAACACTCAATATTCAAATACACATATCCAGCCAGTGCAGCTACTCCCTCAACTTTACTGTTTTATTGGTCCGCAGAAATAACCCCAAAGTGGGACACAAATTCTGCCAATCAACAATTTTCGAACAAATCTTGCGCATTTCAGAAAAAAAGAGAGGTTCTGGTATCATGTCGGCACCTATTGGCCGACATGATACCACTGAATCCTTGCCAACACATAAAATATCTTGGAGTCCCGTAATCTGAGAGTTGTCTCAGAACTGCGGAATAGTTTTTCGACAATGCGTCCGCACTAGCCTTAGCCCAGCTTGCTGGACTATTGCAGCAAAATATGCTCCAATTTACTGCAGTAGTGCACCTTCTGCTAATAGATCACCTCAGCAAAGCAAAGGCTAGCTTGGCCCCTCATGTGCAAAGAAAACCACTCTGCAGCATCTTGCTACGGTGACATTAGCCTTGTTACTCCTTTTTTATGAGGGCGGTCGTGGGGCCATCCCCGAGAATGTAAGAGCTATAGCTCTTACATTCTCGGGGATGGCCGCACGACCGGCACACAAAAGTATTGTGTCATGAATAGCTGCAGTGCTTCTGTGTTAGCAACCATTGAACAAGTCTGCGTGCACTTTCATGAATAATAAGCAAGAAAAAGACATGCGGTCTTAGTCACTTCACAACCTGTGACAATTTGTCGGACCATTTTTTCAATAAACAGAGGTAATTGCCGATTGCAGAAAGCAATTCGCTGGGTGCAGATTACTCCCTTCAAGACGCTGCTCATTATTTAAATTTTAAAAAAATATTTATGCACCTAAGTAACGTATCCTAACTTCAAGAAAGCAATTATCAAATATAAAACATCAACGCTTAACTGTTTGAATGCACGCACAAAATTCCCACAAAATTTCTTTACCGTTGTAAATTGTAACATAAAAGTACCTGGATTACGAAATAACTGCACAACGGATCGTGGAATCAGTTTTTGTTTCGAAAACCAACATGCTAACAGAAGAAAGATATTTGTGGCAAAATGCAATGAATGAAAATCTTGGAGGTCGTGGTGCCAAGCCCACTGTTTTGAAATGCTATTAAAACTGTGTTCATTAGTCGTAAAAAGAAAGCATCGCATTTGCAACACGAAGAGTGGCCAATTCACAAAAACAAAGGAATTACTGCAAGGCATAGCGCATTCTCAGAAAACCTTCTATGATGCTGCATATGCAGTTGAGTTCATAGCTCTTTAAGGGGTTAATATCAGGTAAAATACCTCACAGATAATTAATTTTAGTCAGCTGCTTTTTGCCTATTTTTCTAATAATTTCTGCATGCCATGCAGCCTGATCATGTTATGCCAGGTGACCATGAATAGAATCACGTTTCTTGCAGAACTATCTGTTAAGTCTAAAAATACGAAGTGGCAATCAATAGATGATCAAGCAGCATTTTTTGATAACTCTGTGCATCATGTACAAAGAAAACTGTTCCTGAAGCTATCCCACAACACACTGCTTTCAAAACAACCGTGATAGGCTGCCTGCCATTGAGAAGTGTAGACAGCATTCACATCATTGCTAAGACCACATTACGAAAGTGAACCAGAGGGAAATTGTATATACATACTTTCATAGCAAGATATGTTTCAGTTATGTGAAATCAGAACTAAAAACAAGCAGGATATCCAAGTTTTGTGATTCACCTGCAAAGCAGGCAGGAGGAAACAATTTGGTACGTCTCTGAAGAATGGTGCGCACATGTAACAGCAGCAGTTTGGCACCAGCTGTAAGGCCCATTGCCACCATGCATTTGACCACCTGTCTAATCACTAAGTACTTGCCTGTGTCCTCGATGTGTATTGTGAAAGCATACAAGAGCTCTCTATGCTGGCTCATCACTTAACAGTTATAAATGACAGACACAAGTAGGAAGAGAAATGACTGCGCCCTCTCCTTCACAAGGCTGGGCAGGAAAAACACTGATGACATGATCATGATTTCTGAAATGAGAAAAACCCCGACTTGCATTTTCAGAACAGTGCCATAATGAGCAATGACAATATAATATTGAAAACTTCAATTCTATATTTATTTCAAATTGCGATGCAACAAACACAAAAATGGTTAATTGACTAAGTCCTAAAGTGCTTGAAGAGCTTGCCTTGATCTGTTACCAAATAAGTTGCTAATAAATGCAAATACATCATTTTGGCCCTATCTGGCACTATGTACTGTGCTTTGGTCTTTCAGTTTATTTTTGTTACCTTTTTGTTCAAGCTATGAAGAGGATCCGAGTGTCTCTTCAACAGTTCGAATCATTTCTTCAAGGTGCCGTTTTTTCCTAGCAACTTCCAGCGTTTTTTTTTTTTCTGAAATGCTTGAGAGCTCGCTTTCAAGCTTCTCACCTAGTTAGATGTTCGTTATCAGACAGAATTCCATGTGAACATGAAAAAACGGAACCGAGGGAAACATCACGCGTGTATGTTTTTTTTTAACGCTGATGTAGCACACAAAGCAAATGAACAAGATTTGAAGGCAAGCCTCAGCGTGCTAGCCATTAATAAGAGTTGAAAGGAAGCTCCAGGGTGCAAACTAATGCTTTCACAAAAAGACTTCTCTTCGCAGTTAGTTCAAAATGCCACGCTAATGCCACAAGTCAGCATATTCGCAAGTAATTAAAAAACACATGCAAAGCAGCTTGAACGCCCACTAAGCAGGCAGTGCTGAGGAGGTAGCGAGCTCTTTTGTTCAGCTGCGGGCCTTTTTAAGATGAAGCAGCATGCGCATTAGCATGAACCCCATAATAGTACTCAGGCTTTACTCTATTAAATCATTGCGTTTCGCTTTCAATACAACAAAGCGTTGCTTTTGACCGTAAACCACGTCATTATATTGCTAACTTGACAGCTAGGTGGCACTATTCCCCTTCCCAAAAAGATGCTCTGCCACTACTTTGATGCTTACAAAGTACAGTGGTGCGTAAGGGATGTTAGCTGTGAATCTTTCGAGACTCGCGCAACTCCGACACTGAGAATTTAGCTCTGATATTGTGCATGATATACACATTAAGCCATACTATACGTGGTTGAGTCGTCATGTACTTCAGTTGTGACTCTTTGCTCCTTTTTCTACCTCTCTTTCCTTTCTCTTTGACCCTTAACTTGATTGTGAAGTCGTTGGCATTACAGCAATGCTTTTCATTTTTCGATGGGGGATGTTGCATTTGGGTTGCAAGCCCCAAGGGTAGCGTTGGCCTGGCGGCCTGGGGCAAAGCTGGAAACATCCGAAGGTCCCGGCAAAGGAAGAGTCGACTGGCAACAGAACAACTTGTTTATTCTGGCATCGCAAAAGAGCAGCCGGTCAGGGCGACCACGTTTCTCGAAGGAAGAAATCGAAGTCCCCCTCGGCGTCCGGGGCAGCGGCGTTTTATACCATCGGAGTCGAGGGCAAGAGGGAACGGCTTGGGAAGAGTCATCCGATACGGCGTCGCTTCGACATGTCCAGACGTGACGGGCGCGTCCGCCAGGCCGGCGCCGGTCAGACCTCCTCGCCTCCCAGTTGGGGAGCTCCTCTCCCCGGCTGCCGCGCTTTGACAAGCGTGGGCAAAACATGCACACACACACACACGCACGCACGACGACACGTGGCACTGAAACCTGCCTGGACGCGCTTGGCGGGAGGCGTTGCGGCCGCGATGAACGAAGCCGCGGCGTCCGTTGCATCCGCGCCGGCTATACCGCGCGTTGTAGGCGAGACGTAACAGACCGCCCCGCCGGGAGAAGGAGATTCCGATGGTCAGGGGACTGCATCCGCTGTCCAGAGGGATGTCGCTCGATGATGCTCGTAATCGAAACCGATCGTCCCTCGACGTTGCTTGAGCGCAGCGCACAGAGAAGGCCTCGTTCTCGGGTTCAGGATCACATAGGACACTGCAAAGTCACTTCGGGAGAGTTGCCATTTTTGTGCTCGTTCCCAGCAAGCGTTAGAACTACGCCGAAACGCAACCGCTCAGTCAGCAAGCACGAGACAACCCTCACTAAGCTCTGCCAGGCTCTTTCCCCTTTTATACTACTGCCTAGTTCCTTACAGTAGTCAAGCAGCACTCAGAACGCGTCCACAAATTGGAAAATTGCACTAGAAAGCACATAATCACTTTGAAACACTAAACAAAAGCAATATGTTAAAAATCCTGCCTCAGGAAGAAAACATCACTAACAAACAACTTTGAGGCGGATTCCTACGTTAGGGGCTTCGACTTAAGCCATCGGCGTTACCGTTGAGACTCCCCTTTTTGTAACGCACCTCAAAGGAATATTGTTGCAAAGCGAGGCTCCAGCGCAGGAGGCGGCCATTTTTGGGAGAGATGGTCTGCAGCCATTGGAGAGGGCAGTGATCCGTCTCAATGATAAACCTCGAGCCGGCTAGGTAGCATGACAATTTCTGAACGGCCCACACGAGACACGCACACTCTTTCTCGGTGGCGCTGTACGCCTGCTCACGACAGGTCAGCTTACGACTAGCATACAGGACGGGGTGTTCCACTTCTCCATTGTCCCTTTGGCACAGTACAACGCCCATGCCTCGCTCACTAGCATCGCACTGAACAACGAACCCTTTTGTGTAGTCTGGCGATCGTAGCACAGGCTGGCTTGTTAGGGCGCTCTTTAGGGCGCTAAAAGCTCTTTCCTTTGTCTCGCTCCAGACGACTGTTTGGGGCTCTGTTTTTCTTAGAGCATCCGTCAGGGGAGCCGCGATATCGGAGTACCTGGGGATGTACCTCTGATAGTAGCCGGCGACACCTAAGAACGACCGAATATCGGTCTTCGTGCGCGGTTGCGGGCAGTCTCGCACAGCGGCCACCTTTATTTCAGAGGGGCGGCGACGACCCTGTCCAATCACGTGACCGAGGTAGACAACCTCGGCCTGTGCTAATTGGCACTTGGGAGCCTTGACTGTCAAGCCCGCTTCGCGCAGGCGGGTTAGCACTGCCCGCAAGTGTGCCATATGCTCAGACCAGGATGCGGAGAATATCGCTACGTCGTCTAAATACGGTAAAGCAAATTCTTCCTGTCCCCGCAACACTTTGTCCATGAGGCTTGAAAAGCAGTATGGCGCGTTCTTCAAACCAAAACTCAAAACTTTAGGACGGAATGTTCCCATTGGTGAAATGAACGCCGCATACCTACTAGCCTCTTCTGTAAGTGGAACCTGCCAATAACCCCTGACAAGATCTAGGGTGGAAATAAACTGAGCGCTACTAACTTTCTCAAGGCGCTCCTCGATGTTAGGGATCGGATAAATTTGATCCTTAGTAATGGAATTAAGCCTGCGGTAGTCGACGCAAGGACGAGGTTCCTTGCCCGGTACCTCAACTAAAATCAAAGGGGAGGTATAATCACTCTCACCCGCCTCAATAACACCGAGCTGTAGCATTTTCTTTACCTCAGCCTCCATAATATCGCGCTGGCGGGGTGACACCCGGTACGCCTTGGATCGTACTGGCTCTGGGGAGGTAAGTTCTATATCATGAGTAAGGACAGAAGTCCTACCAGGCCTCTCAGAGAACTGACCTTGAAACTCTTGTAAGAGTTGGTGTAGTTCGGTTTTCTGCTCAGCCGACAGCGGTGCTTTAATGATTAAGTCACTAATGACCTGATCAGTGTCTTCCCTGTTCGTCACTGAGCCTATTCCCGGAAGCTCGACCGGAAGCTCTTCTAACTTTCCCGTGTCGGGCATTTCCTCTCCAGTACCTGGTGCCTTCAACGCTACAGGCTCAATTTTATTCAGTTCGGACGTGCTCTGAATATCAGCTTGCTGCGCCTCCGACCCTTTCTCATTGTTCGACAACGTCGGCCCCGCAACTACCGCCTTTGCAGCGAGCTCCCGAACTCTCGATCTGGTTAAGGCCTGAACGCTAGCCTCACCAAACAAAAGCCCCTTCTCGCGCAGGAGGTGATCGGACCTGTTCGAAAATAGGTACGGGTACTGGGGGGGCAGCCTAGATGACACTACGGCCTCCGTCTCAAGTGCTCTGAAAGGTCCTTCAATAAGCACTTTTGCTACGGGCAGACACACGCTATGAGCTTCCACGGCTTGCTTGATCCATGCGCACTCGCCCGTGAACATATCGGGTTCTACGTAAGAGGGGTGAACTACATCCATTGTAGCTGCGGAATCACGAAGCACTCGGCACTTTTTCCCGTTCACGAGGAAGTCTCGCATGTAAGGCTCGAGAAGCTTCATGTTCTCGTCAGTGCTACATAATGACAAACACACGACTTCTCTTTTTGTTTCTGGACACTGCGCCGAAAAGTGACCCGGCTTCTGGCACGTATAACACACGCGCGCTTGCCTCGCCTCGAACCGCTTTCTGCGTTCGGCTTCGGCTGCCGCCGTCTCCTTACGTTCGGTCGGACTGCTTTCACTCGCATCCGCACTACGCGTGTCCCCCCTTGCTCTCATGGGTGTGAACTTCGGCCTCTCAGACTTGGAGCCAAATTCACCCTTTTGACCGTCCTTAGCTCCGCGAGCCCGACGCGTCACAAACTCCTCGGCTAGCTCGGCGGCTTTAGCCACTGTACTAACGTCTGGCCTATCCAAGACCCAGTACCGCACGTTCTCAGGTAACCGACTGTAAAACTGTTCCAGCCCGAAACACTGCAGAATTTTCTCGTGGTCACCAAACGCTTTCTCTTCTTTGAGCCACTCCTGCATGTTTGACATAAGCCTGTAGGCAAACTCTGTATATGACTCATTTCTGCCTTTCTCATTTTCCCGAAACTTCCGACGGAACGCCTCCGCTGACAGCCTGTACTTTTTTAGCAGACTCGATTTCACTTGGTCGAAATCCTCTGCCTCCTCTCTCTTCAAGCGAGCGACTACGTCGGCCGCCTCGCCGGGTAACAAAGTGAGCAAGCGCTGTGGCCACGTTTCCCGAGAGAACCCCTGCTTCTCGCACGTTCGCTCAAAGTTAACCAGGAACAAACCAATGTCCTCTCCAAGCTTAAACGGCCGCATCAGGTCAGTCATTTTGAACGATACCCGTTCTCCTGCACCGTGTGCCTGACTTCCATTACGAGCGCGTTCCATCTCTACCTCGAGACGCTTCATTTCCAAAGCGTGTTGACGGTCGCGCTCTTCTTTCTCTTTATCTTTTTGCTCTTTACGTTCGCGCTCCTCTTTCTCTTTTTGTTCTTTACGTTCGCGCTCGTTTTTCTCTTTTTCTTTTTGTTCCCTCTCCTCAATCGTCTCAAGGCATTCCGACAGCTCGTCATCCTCAGCCTCCAACTCAAGAATAGCCCTTAGCAGTTCTGGTTTTCTGAGTTTGTCTGAGACATCCAGACCCAACTCTCTTGCAAGCTCCAGCAATTTCGGTTTGCGCAACGACTTCAAATCCATGGCTGCTCCGAATGCTGCTTTCTCTACTGCCTACTATTGTCTTGCCGCAAACTAACCCGGCAGCAACGACAACACAATTACCAGCTCTGTTTCTGACACTAACAAAAGCCTGGCAAAACTCAGAAGAAGAAAGTCCCGCACTCACCAAACCTCGCAGCCAAGAATTCAGCGCAGTCGTTCCGCTGCAGGCAACCAGTCATCACACAGGGCTCGTTGCACTGCTCCCGGATGGTCGTTGTGCTGCTCAGCATACAGTTGAACGCATATCTTCGCTGCTGGCCTCCGTTGTCGGGATCCCACCGCTGGCAACCAGTTGTTGCATTTGGGTTGCAAGCCCCAAGGGTAGCGTTGGCCTGGCGGCCTGGGGCAAAGCTGGAAACATCCGAAGGTCCCGGCAAAGGAAGAGTCGACTGGCAACAGAACAACTTGTTTATTCTGGCATCGCAAAAGAGCAGCCGGTCAGGGCGACCACGTTTCTCGAAGGAAGAAATCGAAGTCCCCCTCGGCGTCCGGGGCAGCGGCGTTTTATACCATCGGAGTCGAGGGCAAGAGGGAACGGCTTGGGAAGAGTCATCCGATACGGCGTCGCTTCGACATGTCCAGACGTGACGGGCGCGTCCGCCAGGCCGGCGCCGGTCAGACCTCCTCGCCTCCCAGTTGGGGAGCTCCTCTCCCCGGCTGCCGCGCTTTGACAAGCGTGGGCAAAACATGCACACACACACACACGCACGCACGACGACACGTGGCACTGAAACCTGCCTGGACGCGCTTGGCGGGAGGCGTTGCGGCCGCGATGAACGAAGCCGCGGCGTCCGTTGCATCCGCGCCGGCTATACCGCGCGTTGTAGGCGAGACGTAACAGGGAATAACCCCACCTAGCATTGCCACGTGGTGCATAGGTAAATTGGAAGATGATGTTGTGCTTGCTCTATAACGTATCCTCTTGCTTGGCAGCTTGCAATCAAACTACCTAACAAATACGTGAAAATGTCGTTCACGAAGGCAGCCTAGTTTCAATAGTATCGCGTCAACTTTTGTCTTTGATCTCTAAGCACCTTCAGGTGCCATAGCAAGCTTTGATGTTGCGCATTACTTGGGACTACCGCGCAGTAGCAACATGGGAGAGACGAGAAAAATTAGCTGAGTTTTAACTATTGCTGAACCTGGTTATAGAGCGAAAGCTGTGGTGTATCGAGCAAGTAGATGTGGCTTGGCGTCTGTAACGCTGAGTGCGTTCCGCACACTGGATGGACAGCACGCCCACCCTGCCAGCTGGGCAGGTGGCAGTTAAGTTAGTGGTTGATCGTGAAAAGTTGGTCACCTAATGAATTCTGCGGCCTATTCTACCGCCCTCTATTGGCCAATTGAAAACTTAAGTGGTGCGACACCATGGTGGACCACATATGGTAAGGCCTATAGCCACATTTGCCCTCTGGCTCACTAGAAGATTAACCGGCAGCCACATGGCGAAACCGGCTTTATCTAGCGTAGAGAAGCTTTCACTTCAAAAGGGTGTAAACACTTCACCGCCTGTGTTTGCGTCCTTTTCACGTCTCGTCCATGCTACTACTGCGTTCTAGTCCCAAGTGTACAGAACCAACTAGCCAGCCACTATGCTTTATGCACAATGCAGTTCTGCAACACCATTATTTTTTTGTATAGGAGAGCCAAGTTATTTCCAGCTAATCCACCTGGTTTATTATAATTTTCACATTACATTCCATATACTGCAAAATGCATCATTGACTTATGACAGCAACTGCGACACACCAAGCATAATACACAAGAATTACAGTAAATGAAACAAAATACATATCTTTATTTCTTGTTTTAAAGAATTATGGCAATGCGAACAAAGAATAGTTCAGCAAGTCTCATCACATTCTCTTTAAAAACCTATCAAAAGCAAGATGTGCAATGCAAGACACAAACCAGCTTTTCACTATTAAATGGATCAGCCACAAAACAATCTCAGGCACCCAGTGGCTATATATGGCCCTAATAGCGCATAGCTTACATATCTCATCACCTATGTTCAAATTTGGAGCACAGCAGCCATTTCACACTTGACTTGAGGATGCCAATATTCCTTAACCAGGAACAGATGTTGATGGTAAGCAATGTTATGTCTTTATTTGAAACATCCCTCGATGCTCCTGTTCCATTCAGCTTTTATTCAAATGTTTGGGGGGGGGGGCAAGTAGCTTTGTAATAAGGGATCAATTATTACTCATTAGCATCCATCTACCCAAATGTAGTCATATGGCTACAAAGGAAAGCTATATAGCTTTCTAAGACACTTCGCAGTTGAAGAAAAATTCGTCCCGGTCTGGGGTTCGAACCTAGGACTACTCCGTATCAGGGGCAGTCGCTCTACCAACTGAGCTAACCAGGACGGCCAGCAGATCAGCAGGCAGGGAGATGGCTGATTGATCAACAACTCCACTCCTTCTTTGAGCTGTTCATCAATTCGCTGTCGTACTACCATCTGACCTGCGGGCCACTGTGGTTAGCTCAGTTTTTACAGAAACTGCGCAGGATAGGTGGTGCCCCGAGGCTTGAACCTTGGACCAAGACGAATTTTTCTTCCACAACAAAGTTCCTGAGAAAGTTTTCCTTTGTAGCCATATGGCTGCTTTTGGGTGGATGTTATTGATAATTACTCGTTATTACAGTCTGTTTTTAGCTCTGGCCGGTGTCAGAAAGAAAATATTTCTTGCACGCTTATTTGTTAACTGCCTTTTTTTACATATTAAATGCGCCAGTTTTTTGCATTGTTCTGCTCCCTTTCACAGCCGCATGTTGTCTCTTTGTCCATTTTCATATTTAATCAAAATGCCTAGCAAGACAGCACCCTTTATTCCTGCCTATAGTTCAGGTTAGCCATTTTGTTCACAGGAACCCAAGACACATAAGCACCATCTGCCGACCAGTAACTGCTGAAATAAAATTGGCAGCCCATGGGCATCATCTATGGGAAATGCTATCAAAGTAACTTGTAAATTTAACTTTTCTGCTGTATCTTTGAGACAACATGCTAGGTTGGCAGGGGAACAAATAAGCCTTTAAGTGCCAAATAATAGCAACTGATCAGTATTTACCATCTCGCTCACGGCAAGGCCCGGGTATTTACCGACTATCGCTATGATGGGTGGATCGCTATTAGCAATTCGCTTTCGGTCGTCTTGAAATGTCCTCGCCATGCAGTCGGAAATTAGAGTAAAATCTGGCTTTGATCTGGCGAGCTCTTTCATCATGGCCTCAATGTGGCTGGAAATAAAATCTTCGTCTTTGCCATCATCAAGATTAAAAATATAAACAAATTAAGACCTAAAATACATCACAAGAGGTAAAATTCACATCCATTACTTAAACTGAGTTGCCAATACATACAGCATAAGGCCGTGAAGCTATGTGAAAGGTAGGAAGAGTGTCGGGTGCCGTTCTCCGCCTCTTTGGAGCATTACTTTCTCCAGATGCCAGCCTGAGTTTTCTCCTCTCAAACTTCGCTTTGAAACGACGACCTTCACATCGTGAGTCCGGAAAATTGCCTCATTTTCATATTGTCCAAGCATCATATCTTAGGTTTTATAGGAGAAGGCATGTGTGGGCAAACAGTATAGTTTTAGCACAAGTGTAAGTACATATTGTCACGGCTTGCTTGACGTAGAGGCCGGCGGCCAGCACAGGTAGTGATAGCATGAGCACAAGAACAGAGGAACCGGCAGGTCCGCCAGCAGCAGCAGCAGCGTCGTCGTCGGCACGCGGCAATCGCGCTTCTACTTTCTCTTCGCTAGACTACCTCCTCCTATAGGGAAGCATCGTCCCGATGCTAACCCGAAAGCAAAAGAACACTCGGCGGAAAACCACACAGGGGCGCAGAAATCTTGCTGGCCGATGTAGAAGGCAGTGGGAAATGCAGGCGATTATCGCGGGTAATACGGCTTAAGCCGGACAACGTGCACAATTTCAGGGCGGGGGGAGGGGGGGGGGGACGAGATGACGGTCGCATTCCTTCGGGCAGCACCTCGTAGTTCAGGTCACCGATGCAGCGAAGAACCGTATACGGGCATAAGTAGCGCTTCATGAGTTTTTCGGAGACACCTCCACGGCGTACCAGCGTCCACACTCACACCTTGTCCCCAGGGTAAAAATGAACGTCACGTCGACGCAAATTGTACCGACGAGCGTATGTATGCTGTTGGTGCTGAAGGCGGAGTCGAACGAGTTGCCGAGCTTCCTCCACGCGCTCGCAGATTAGACGGGCATCAGCGACTACGTCTACAGACAGCTCGTGTGACAACATAGCATCAAGCATCGTGGTGACCTGTCTGCCATGCTTGGAAAGGGGACGTACCTGTCGTCTCCTGGACAGCGGTATTATGCGCGAATGTAACGTAGGGCAGTACCTCGTCCCAACTGCGATGGGCGACGTCCACATACATGGCGATCATGTCAGCCATCGTCTTGTTCAGCCTCTCCATCAGACCATTGGTTTGCGGCTGGTACGCCGTAGTTCGGCAGTGGCTGGTGCAGCTGAGACGGAGGATCTCCTGTGTGAGTTGTGCCAGAAACGTGGCACCCCGGTCAATGATCAAAACGGCAGAGGCACCGTGACGAAGCACAATACACTCAATAAAAAGCTGAGCTGCCTCAGCAGCCGTCGCTGAAGGAAGTGTTCGGGACTCGGCGTATCTGGTTAGGTAGTCGGTGGCTATGATAATGTACCTATTACCCGACTTCTACGTTGGAAATGGACCGAGAAATTCCATGCCGATTGTGTGGAACGGAGCATGCGGTGGATCGAGCTGCTGGAGAAGTCCAGCTGGTCGTGTAGAAGGTCTTTTCCGCCTTTGGCACTCATGACAAGTTTTTACGTTGTAACGGACGTACTTAGGAAGTTGCGGCCAATAATACTTTTATCGAGTATGTGCAAGTGTTAGGCTGTAGCCAAGGTAAACAGCTGTACGATCATCGTGAAGAGCTTCGGCCACCTCGGCGCGCAAGTCTTCTGGCACAACAAGGAGCCATGACTTCGGGCTGCTGTCGATGTTCTGCTTGTACAATACGCCGTGCAGAATTTGCTCCACTGCGGAAGTGAATTCAGAAATATTAAAAATGATTTTTAACAGCTTTCGAACCCGTTTTGTTATTTGCGCGGTCTGCGCAGGTTCTGAGTAGTTCTAAAATTTTCAACCATTTTTAAAGTGTGCACCAGTGCAGAATAAGTGATTTTGCAAATCAGCAAGAATTAATACGTCTAAAATGAGTTAAAACATTACAATTTCTTTCATTCCTATGACACTAATTGCAATAACAAATAGTAACGTAGATAAACAAGAATGGACAAATATTAAAAAATAAATAATAAACAGCGTACAAAGACAACAATACTTGCCCTCCCGCACCACTCTCAAAAATATTACGGGGTCCCTGTATACGAGGACGTGCACTCCCCTCTGCAGGGGTGGCCAACAAGTTGGTGCGCACACAGTGACTTTTTCCCGTGTCTCGCATCTTCCACCTGCTTTCACAAAGAATTTGCAGTCCTCCTGCCACTCACTGACATCGTAGCGGCCGCCATCTTTGGCTGAAGAAAAGGCGGTGAAAGCCTACGCATAGTAGTAGTAGTAGTGGTGGTGGCTTATTTAAAAAGAAAAAAATTAAAGAATAAGAATGTTGTGTGGCCGCGGCAATTCCTATCGAATACCTGAAGCACCCCAGCTTCAGCCGGAAGGGGTGAAAGGGAAAGGGCGAGGGCCGCGTACAGTGCGGAAGCTAGCCTGTGCGACTGAACATGGCGCCCGTGGCGCCATGTCTTTATAGAAAAAAAGAAAACTAAGTGACGGTCTTTGCGCCCATGTAATTAACTGCATTCCGTTTCCTTAACACCTGCATTCTTGCAATGATTATTTATTCCCCTATTGAACCATATTTTCTTGCCTCTCATTATCTCGCCCCAGCTGTCGTCAGAAAGACCACTTTACAGGAAACTGAATCACGAAAACATCACTAACATATTGAGACGCTGCTCAAGCGTATAAAAAACTTTCAGACGTAGTTAAACAGTGGTGGCCCTCTGCTTTTATGTGCTATCGGGACGCAGAAGTCGCTTTATCCTTATAAAAGTGGTGAATACGAATATTAAATGTAGAGTGACGCGACACTAATTTTTGGTTGCTGTTCATCGTGTTTTCGAGATGCGTAAGTATGGTTAGATTGGGATGAGAGCAGGGGATAATGTTCAATCGTCAGTGCTTGAGTAACCTCTGATTTTCAGGGGGCATGTCTATAAACACTCAAAATGGAAGGTTGGGAGTAAAATTTATTGAGAAGAAAGCTAATTTCCAACTGCCTGGGAAGGGTACAACAGTTTGCGATCGGTAACAAGGTGCTAGAAATTATAAGGAAAAACATGACAGCAGGCATGCGGACAACAGGAGTGAAATCGGAGAATGCGAATGTGGGAGCTAAAGTGCATTTTATAAGCACTCTAAGGTTATGACCAGCATCTTAACGATATTCCTGAGTGAAATATGCAATAAAAAAGCTATACCTTGGCACACATCGACTATAAACTTGGACTTTAACGAAAAGGCTTCAAATGAAATTGTGGAAAGCAAATATGCGCATTTGAGTACTTTGATTTACGCAGACATCTCGACACCTCGGCGAGAGGTACAGCATACTTCATGAATACTTTCAGGTTCTGTACTATGGCATACCGCTAGCTGAAGCAGCCATTCATATTTTTGCTTCTTAGTACAGCTGCATCAGACCTTCCCCCGGAGAATTCCTTGTGGCTCGTCCCGTGTAATGTCGGTGCACTCTTCTGAAGTAATACCACCGACATTCAAACGAGATCAATAGGTCCCATTATACCATGGTTAAACACGTTGTGACGGTTTCCAATGATAGTAAAGGGCAGACATGTCATCAAGTTGTCGCACAAAACGCACATGCAGGCCCGCGAGTACTTTTGTAACTGCGCAGAATTTCAGGCCGTTGCGTTTGTATTTTATACATTTCTTTAAACTCTAGGTTGGGAACCCTCACATGCATTCTTCCAGCTGAGGCAGAAGTCATCAAATAGTACTTCCAAAGTACTTCCAAAGAAGTCATCAAATTTGATGGCACCAGTTTAAAAGCAAAAAGTTTAGTTTACATTAGTTTAACTTCCCAAAGAGACTCAGGCTATGAGAGACGCCGTAGTGAAGGCCTCCGGAAATTTAGATACCTGGGGGTCATTAACGTGCACTGACATCGCACAGTACACAAGCCTCTAGAATTTCGCCTCCACTGAAATTCGACCGCCGCGGTCGGGATCGAACCCGCGTCTTTCGGGTCAGCAGCCGAGTGCCAAATCACTGAGCCACCGGGGCGGCATTTTAATGCAAAAGTATCTCTCTGAGCTTCGGCAGACGTATCCAGCTACCAAGATCCACCTTTAATATGCTGGGCGATAAAAAGTTGGATATTAAAAAGAAATCGGAAACCTTTTAGAGCGAAGATGCGCCATATCGTAGTATCATTATGAACCGATAGTCCTTAAGGGTAACGGAGTGGATTCCAAGAGAAAGCAAGCGCAGCAGGAGACGGCAGAAAGTTTTAGGTGGGCGGATGAGATTTATGCCCCTGCTACACGGGCGTTTCAAATGCCTTCGAACCGAATGTCATTCGGCTCGACTGCCAAACTTCCGCTGCTACACAAAGTTTTTCAACGGTATTCGGTTCAGATGACATTCGAGTCGACGGAGCTCCGCGGAGACATTCCAGAATTTGGAATGCGTTCGATACGCGAACACAGCCCGAGCCGACCAATAGGCGTCGCCGCCATCATCGCTTCGCCCCGCCCACAGCCGCGCGACTGCTTTAGGCTCTGTGGCTGCTCATCTCGATACCCGACGCTCGCTTTTTCTTGCTGTTTGTTTAACAAATTGCCCCTTTTCTGTCTAAGTAAGTGCTTGCAGATAATAGTACACCAATGAACATTTACCGCGTGAGCATGAAACTTCCCCAAGAGTGCGCCGACGAGGGCAGTTGGTTGCACTCATACTGCTGTTTGCATCGCTGCCTACGAACAGCTAGCGCTCGTTTGCATGACATAAAACGCATTCTGCGCTTTAGTTCTATTAAATAATCTCTTTTAATTTGTTGTGCCCGTGCTGCTGACATCCGGGCTGCTGACATCGCGTACAACCGACGCTTGTCGCTAATTGTCCCGACTTCTTCCGGCGTGACCAGTACTTTATTTTAACCTACTTTATCCAGAAGTATTATTGGGGACCATTCGTGCTATTTGAAAGGCATAAATTGTTATCCACAAAATAGCAACGGCGACGAGAGCTGCTGGCCGTAAAGCAGTGGTCGGCGGTCTGGGTAACACCGGCGCTTCCCGTTCATCGTATGCGCGCCCTGCGATGTGAGCAATAGTTGATTTCAGGTCACTGTTGTCAAAACTACACTCGTTGATCATTTGCATTCGCTTAAACTTGTGAATTCGCGATTCACAACCGCCGAATTCACAGACGAACCCTGCGGACTCGCTAGGCCTAGTCGTCGCGGAAGGGAAGGGAGTCGTCGTCGATTAAAGTTAATTTGGCAAGCGCTTATCGCTGGTGCGTGTTCAAGTGTGCACATGTGAAATATACCCACTCGTTTCGCTTATTTTCAATACGGATAAGGTAGAAGCGCGAATATACTCACACCGTGTGCTCATTAGCGTGTTTTCGCTCAGCTGCCGGCCTGCCGAGGACATGAAGGCTGACCGTTGGCGTATAAAACTTGTCCCACTACAATCATATGCTTCTGCTGACTCTCACAGTTTCGTTGTCGCACCAGTGTGACCGCAGTGGCCACCGCCATCGTCATCGCCGTTGTCCACTGAAAACGAGCTGCGCAAATTTCTAATGCGTTCGGAAAGTGTCGTGTAGCAACGCGGGAGTCCGAGTTGCCCGAGTGTCATTCCAAGTCTCGAATGCCATCCGACTCAGATGTCATTCGAACGTGCCCGTGTAGCACAGGTATATGAAGTTTGCAGGGATACGGTGGCCACAGCTGGTACAGGACAGGTTTAATTGGAGAGACTTGGAATAGGCCTTTATCCTGCAGTGGGCGCAGTCAGGCTGATGATGATCATTGTAAATCGCACGTATCAGTGTACGTAAAATTATGATTATTTATACACCTATTTTTATTTCACCGCTACAAAATAAATTATTTTCCGAAAAAGGCAACATTTACGTCATCTCTCTTACACAGCAATCTCTATTGATAAGAGCACTCTGTGAACGTCGTATGTTAATAGTGTAACGCTGAAGCTGCTAATAGCGCTGATTATCTTTGCCGTAGTGGAACATTAAAAACCATTTCCGATAAAAGCTGTCAGTAAATTTCGGTAACCTTGGGCTTTATTTCATCAAATGGCGTGCAAGGCATAGAATTAGGATATTGAACCGAATTTCCTTTTGTTTAAATCGCCGCCACTGCACCAAATAAATCTCTTCCCTATTTTGGTCAGGAAAAAATAATGGTTGCACATAGCCTAAGTTATGTTTGATTATTGATGCTTACGGCAGTCTAACAGGCGGAATAAAGAGAACACAGAAAAACTAACAAGTTCGACTCGAGCTAGATAGAATGGCTTTAGAATCTAGCTAGCTTGCGCACTGTTTCATTCGCCCACGTTATTAGTGCATATGAGTGTTCCTTTATTTGCTTTAGAAGCGCGGAACCCTATAGCAGTGCAGTTAAATTGCACTGATGAATGGAGTATCTATTTCAATCGACGTATGGGGTGCAGCTGCTGTTGCGGTGGGGTTTCAAGACGCTGATCGTATATTGACTAAGTAGGCTACTATAAGCGATGCACACGTGTTTGTGCTAGCCGTGAAATTTCTATTATAGATGTGAATTTTTAATGAAACAAAAATGAAGGCTAACATAATCCGTTCTTTAATAAAAGGGATTGAAGTGAACCGTTTTCGTAGCCTAGCTGTCTCATAACTCCACCTTCGATTTAATGTGATGACATTTTGAGATTTTTTTATCCATGCGGCGGCCGCCTCGGTGGCTAAACGGTTACGGCGCTCGGCTACCGGCCAGAAAGACGCGGGTTCGATCCCGGCCGTGGTGGTCGAATTTCGATGGAGGCGAAATTCTAGAGGCCCATGCACTGTGTGATGTCAGTGCACGTTAAAGAACCCCAGGTGGCCGAAATTTCCGGAGCCCTTCACTACGGCGTCTCTCATAGCCTGAGTCGCTTTGGGACGTTAAACCCTCATAAACCTTAAACCTTATCCATGCGGCATTATATTTAGGCGTAAGCAGCAGTTGCTGCTAGTTGCTTTCCATTATAGTAGCGCGCCAGTCGCCTTGAAGTTTAATATGGGACTCGGGACTCCCACCTTTCAAGAAAGCTAGCAAACCGATTGAAATGGAGGCGCTACTAAGGATACAAAGCACAAAGGAACAGGGCTCACATTGTAAGTGCAAATTTGCAAAAGTTTATTACTCTTTGATGACACATTTTTATACAGATGGCCGGATGTCATGACCACAAGCAACGTTATCCATGCAATCCAGCAGTTTCACCTTGCCTATTTCTTCGCGGCTTTAGTGTGACCGTTTCAGTATCGCTTTTACTGAGTGCGATTGACGGATACCCAATCCACGTTCTTTCATCGGCAGTTGCAATCAAAAATGCGTAAACAATTTTTCTTCGAATTCTCTTTCATGACCTACTACCTCTGCTCTTTCAAACAGCGGTTCACATCTTCCTTTGCAGCGGTTACAATGCGACGCTAGATTTCCGGGATGGGTAATCTGTTCATTTGTGTTTTGTATCCCTAGTAGCGCGTACATTTCAATACGATGAATCAAATTGCCGGCGTGTTAGCCAGCTTGCAAGCAACCACTTTCACAGAGCAAAGCGCATGCAGACAGTTTTTTCAGGAGAGGTATACAGGAGCCGCAATGAGAGAAGAGGTGATGCATTTTTCCAACGCGTCCACACTATATAATATAATGGGCATGCGAGGGATATGCGAGCGTTACGAAAGAGCAGAATTCGCAATCTCATGAGGATTGTATGTAACACCGTTTTATGCGTACTGCATGCCCAAACACGCGCGCACTGGCTTTACGGCATGCGATTTTCAGCTCACGTTGTCAACACGCGATCAGCTTTTTGCTTGATATTTTTAATTAGTTTGTTTTTCACTTATCTCTTGATCATTCATGGTATGAATTAAATTAACACTGAAATGAAATAAACAAAAAGTAAATAAATATAAAAGTACATATTGAAGTTCAGGAAAGTGTGTTATTCTGTGTCTATTATTGAGGAAGGGGGACGCATCTGTGGTTTTTGGTGCAACACTATTCCTTGTAAAAGTGCTGTGAAGGGCCAAATTTTTACGTTTTTTCCGAATCGGGCGGACAAAAAAATGTCGCGCAAATGTTTTTAAAAAATGATAACATTGCTAATTTAACTATGCATATTTTTTATTGAGCGTTAATGACTCTCTGGCAGGAGTATGGTGACGTGCAATAATTAACATGCAAAAACATCCAGGTATAGGGTTGCAATAATTTTTCTAGCGGGAGGAAATAACATCTACTTCTAAGGCATTGCAAACATAAACACTAATGTTGGAAGGAAGAAACTGTACTTGAACAAGATAGTACGGGCATGAAAATAAATACATTATTTTTCTTTGTAGATGAAGGCGTGGCGCGTGTGGACGTTACTGATATGCTCGCATATAGGTAGGAGCTTTTTTTTTCTTTCACTATCACGCTTTCCAAAATTGGGGGTCGACCGACGCGAGGCGAGATGCAAGGCGAGATGCAAGATGCGAGATGCGAGACCAAGGCAAGATGCAAACAAAGTTTGAAGATCAGAAATAAAAATCACGCGTTCTGGCTACCTTCGCCTCTTATGTTTCGCCTTCGTCGTGTGGGAAATCTGGCACGACTGCAGCAGACAGCCGATGAGTCAGTAAAGGCGCCGACGCGGGGTCAACTACGGGCATTGACGCGCTGGCGACGGCGACATCCGACGGCATCCTTTCCCTTGTCTGCGGGAAGAAAAGAGGACCGGCTCCACGCCTCGGCAGGCGAATTTCAGCGAATGGCTTAGAAGCGGACGGCGCCTTAGAGAACAAACGACCTCCCCTATCCTTTCTTCCTATCGCTCCCCTCTATACTTCTCCTCGCTATCCTCTCCCTTTCCCTTTCACATCCGCCGGCTGCCGCTCGGGCGCTTAATTTTTAGGTAGCAATTGCCGCGGCGGGCAACGTTCTTTTCGTTCCGTTTTATTTTAAATAAACCACCGCTACTAATTTCCTTGACGGAGAACGCCGACGGCGGACGAGGCAAGCCATGTTTTCCCACGCTACCTGCGGATGACAGAGGACGATCTCGGAAGTGTTGATCTTCCAAGAAGTGGAGTTCAATTGTCGCTTCTGCGGGCGCGTTCCAATACCTCTACGTAGACGGCTACTTCGACGTCTAACCGGACAGTCGCCATCTTTGGACGCGTTCCGTTTCTCACGAAGCAGTCCAAGATGATTGCTCCGCCGAAGTCAACATTGATGCAGGCTAACTTCCTGTCTAAAGCTGACGGAGCTGACGTACACGGAGCGAGTCGTACTCTTTGCGGGCGTCGTACTGTAGCCGGGTATGGATAGGCACCGTCCTTCAAGTGTGGATCATTCCTTTAAGTTAATTGGCACGCAAACTAGTGGCTAATTAAGCAGTCTTCGTGGATCTGCGATTCCTAGCAGTGATTCACGCAGGAGAGTATCGTGCGGTTGAGAGATTTGCTACAGGAGCGGACGCTGTAGGTCTGTTTACATGGTCTGTTTATAATTTGACGATGCCGGCTCTTAGCGCTTCATTTTATGAATAAAAACTCGTCGCTGTCGTTGGGTTCTTCGTCGGCGTTAAGACGGCTGACGTAATGGTTTACAAATATGTATTTCTGTTGCTATATTAGCTGCATCAACTCTTTCGTGCGCATTCTTTGTTACCTCTATAGTCTGAAAACAAACACACCGGCATGTTGCGAATTGATTTTAGTCTGTGCAGGATTAAAGCTCGCTGCTGTATTTATGTTTTTAGCCGCCGCCGAGTACCACGTACGGCAGACAGCTTAATGGCACGCATGCGTTTTTCCGTTGCGTTATCACCTTTCGCGCATATTAATTTTGTGTTTACAGTCTTTCGTTTTCTTTTTTATGTTTACAGGGTCATCTGGACGAGGACGTTCGAGCAGCACTATCCTCTTGAGGACAACAACAACAATAGCGTCAGTAATATAAAAATATTGGCGTCGCCTTCGTAGAACGGACACTTTCCGTCCCTGCTACAAGTAGACTGACCGATAGGCGCCGCCACAAGTCTGATTTAAGCGTAAAATTATTGTAGCAAAATATGTGCGAACTGTTGAAAACGCGTTTTTAATGATCGTCATTGCGTAGTTTTTCAATTTCAGAAAGCGCGAGGCTATTCTCAGCAGCTTTTGAACGATCCGTCCACTAATTCCACACAGAAAACTAAGCAACAGCAAGCTGGTTTCGATGTCGCTGAAAGCGTGCCGTATACATTAGGAAAACAGCGAGAGCTCGTCGCTGTCGTCGTCGAGAGCTCCTCACCGACATATTTTTTTTTGCGCTAATAGCAGTTACGGGGTCAGCCTAAAGGACGTATTGAACAGTGTACTAGTACTAATTTAGAAAAAAATGTAAAAAAATCAGCACGCAGTTTTTAATTTACAACTATAGAAAACGGAAGTACGACTGACTTCTCCCACGTGGATAGGAACACTTCTAGAAGGGAATGCGCTATTTGCTGGTCCAAAGCGTAGCTCCAACAGTGCAGTACTGTAGTTTCATCAGTGCGAAAAAATGAATTTTGGGGGGGGGGGGGGGTGTAAGGGTTCCTATATACGCGCCGACCATTTTCTAAAACTGCGTGATACCTTTAGACATGCCAGTGGCGTTTCGCAATGCCCCACAGAAAACAAAATGGCGATTGCCTTATGGCTTATGCCTACTCACTCCTTTTGCGTGCTAGAGGTGAGTTTACAAAAAAAAAAACAGATGTTCATTATTCAAGATACTTCCAAAAATCTCCTCTTCTATAAGGAATAGCCAGCAATTCCGTCTATTTACCTGCAGTGTTACCTCGCACGAAAGTGGCTCTCCAGATTTAAGCTGTGCACAGCCTACGACGTTCGCTTCCGAGCCATGTGTGACTCTTTAGTAGCATTCCTGGAATCTTCGGAGGGGCAACGGCAACTGCTCTTGCCATTGCGCTCGTGCACGAATGTTGCTGTGTACACCCTGTTTTCGAGTTGGGAAATCGCATTTGATGTCTGGCGTTCGTCACTTTCATATCGTTTCTTGTCATATTTGAAGGTTAGAAAAAATGTCCATAAAAATGCGTTTGAAAAAAAGCCAGTACCTGACAGGCACAAAACGATTTTCATATACCTGTAAGTGCTTTGGCATGCATCATGAAAAGTGCTCAGACCGAACACATACGACAAAAAGCGAGCAACCACCCTACACGAGGGCCAGCTTTCAAGTAAACGTGTTTTGGACGCTTCAGCTGAAGCCTAGATATGGTCCCATGCCCACAATCCCGCGGCACTTGCATAAATTAAAACAAATAATACGGTTATCAGGAAAAACAAAGTGCGTGAGGGCCGCGCGTGGACAATTAGTACCATGAAAAAGCGCATGCTGCGGGAAATGTAAATTTGATGCTAACTGTAAATTGGAGAACAAACAGGAAAAAAATATGTTTGTGTTTGTCGATGGCTACTTTCGACTGGGCGGTTAATTTTTTTTTACCTTATGTGCATGCCGTACTTATGCTTAAACTAAGATATCTAACTTTTCGCGCAGCTTAACAGTGGCGGCAAACAAAAGTAGGGTATATTATTTATATTTATCATCTTCAGATATTAAGAAGTTCAAAGAAGCACATAAAGAAAACAAATGAGCTTAAGGAAAACGAAATGGTATGCGGTGATGTGCTGGTTTTTCCTTCTTGCTTTCTTTTGAATTTTTTTTTCATTTATCGCATCACTTGCTGCCAATGTTCAGCAAATGGTTCTTGTTTGTGCTATTCTATCGTCTCGTGTCCCGTTCTTGTTGCGCTGTGAGCAAAAATGCTGACAATGTGCTTAAAGAAGTTCGCACACATTCGGTGAAAGAACATTCAACGTCGTAGCTGTCATTTAAACACACAACAGCATTGCAGCAAGGCGTCGATCGTTTATGGTTCATGGGGGTTTAACGTCCCAGAGCGATTAGAGCTATGACGGACGCAGTAACGAAGGGCTCTAAAAATTTCGACCACCTGGGGTTCTTAACGTGCATTGACATCGCACAGCACGCGGGCCTCACCCGGCCGCGGAGGTCGAAATGCGATGGAGGCGAAATTCTAGACGCCCGTGTATTGTGCGATGTCAGTGCACGTTAAATAACCGCAGGCGGTCGAGATTTCCGGAGACCTTCACTACAGCGTCCCTCATAGCCTTAGTAGCTTTGGGACGTTACACCCCACAAACCAAGCCTAAACCAAACCAGTACACGGGCCGCTAGAATTTCGCCACTATCAAAATTCGACCGCCACAGCCGGGATCGAACCCGTGTCTTCCGGGTCAGCTGCCGAGCGCCATAACCACTGAGCCACCGCGACGGTGCGCGTCGATCGTTGCGTTTCTAAGTTGTGTATACGCTGATGTCCGTAACGCCTCAGGTCAGTGTTTTAGTTCTGGCGCCTCTTTTTTTATTGGCAGTTTTCAAACACCTTGAACAGAAACGGAAGCGCTGCTGTTCGCGGCCAATTTTACGACTACCTAAGAAGAATATGCACGGCCTAGTACAACTACCAAGTCTAGAGCCATCCCACCGGCATAATTTTGTCCAGCTTTTTTTGCTGTCTCTGCCAAAGCAAAACATAGTATATCATCAATTCGTTATTTGTGTTATTTTTTTTTACTGGATCTTCCCAGTCTTTAGGCTCGAATGGGCAAGCCTGTGCAACGAAATCCCTACACTCATTTCTGTATGCAACTCCATTGCAGTAGACTCCCGCTAGTGCATGTTAGATCAGATGTGTGTTTGTTAGGTAAACGTTTCTTGTGGTTTCTAAGCAAAATGGTCAAATTTCCTCAAATGGACGTCGTAATAGCATCGGCTTCCCAGCGACAAAAAAGTAGCTTTGTTGAATTGCTGCTAAATTGACGTTTCCAGATAATTCGCTTCGAAGTGAAAAAATAACTTCAGTGTAACATTACACACAACAAACGCAGGTAAGTGGGGTAGCCCATTTCGCAAAGTAAAGAAGCCACCGGCCAGCCATAGATAACCATTGTGCAGCGTCCTGGTAAACACCCAGCCGCCTGAAAATGTCGGCTCGGGCAATCCTGCAACCATTACAAGCATCGAATACTGCATATTTTCAGTGCATGAAGACCCTGCACCTTGCTCCAAACAAATTTGCTGACGATTCAATTGCCGACAGCGAGAGTTTTAAAGAACAAGAACTCGTTGTACACCCAGAGCCCTACGTCAGCTGTATTCGCCAGAATTCAGCGCCATGATGGTGAACCCGCAGAATGGATGCTTCCAGCACAACTTCTTCAGCGTTGTCACCCACCAAATATTTCATATCGCAGGTATTACCCTACCCTGTTCCTAGTTGAGTCTGTCATACGAGCAATGAATAACTCGAAAGGTCATTGCCGTATGTGTTGTGATTTGCCGTTTGCGGGTATGGCTATGATAGTTCAGCCGCAGCTCTGCACCGTACGCCGCTGCGCTGTTCTGTCGTCGTGCTGTTTTTTCCCTGCGCTCTTCTGTCGTCGTGCTGTTTTGTCGCTGTGGTGTTCTGTCGCTGTGCCGTTTTGCCCGGCGTTCCGTTTTGCGTGTGCTGTTTTTCCCTGCGCTCTTTTTTCCCTGCGCTATTTGTCGCTGCGCTGTTTTTTGTGCGCTGTTTTGTCGCATGCTGTTCTGTCGTGTGCTGTTCTTTCGTGGCGCCCTTAACCACGCTGTAAGCGAAGGGATAAAGTAGGGAGTGAAAGAAAGGAAGTAAGAGGTGCAGTAGTAGAGGGCTTGGAATAATTACCACCAACTGGGGATCTTTAACGTACACTGACATCGCGCCCTAACCACTGAGCCAACGTGGCGTGTTCCCTGCCTGGGTTCAGAACCCACTTCGGGAGTTTTATTTAGGAGTTAATTCTTTTTTCTGATTAGGTCACGTGGTTTTTCCAAACCTCTGGGGGTGGACAACAACGCCTAATTTTCCGCCTTCTGAGCTGTTATCTTTTCACATTAAAAGAAAATATGCCGCCTTCTACTTAACGAGCGGCGCTTTAACGTTGATCCTGTTACCCAGACTGCTTGCACACAGCATGTGTTCCCTGCACTTATACAGAATTATGGTGATAGCTTGCTCAGCGTATAAATTATTGAATAATACCATTGAAACGTGTGTCCATATTCGGGATGCGCTTGTATAGGAATTGTACCTGCATTCATGTAACTTTCCGTCGCTCCAGTTAACTGCTTTTTCAGCGCGTGGGTGTGTGTGCGTGTAGGGGGGGGGGGAGAATTCGAGAATGTAACATGCAAACAGATCCCCCGGATATTTTTTTTACATCACATTACTCCACATGAACATGCCCAGATATCCAGAATCGCAAGCTCGAGACAACACAGGACTAAAACTTTGATGCGCGCGTGGTTTTCTTTCGCCGGCCTTGAGGAAACGCGCGCGCCTATTTTTATCCGACAATAGTTCATTTCCCCATAAAAAAAAAGACATGCTATGCTTGATGAGTCGTGCATCTTCAAGACAGTCACGTTTCGATGCCCGCCCCCCAAGTCACCCCGTGCTCGTCGGCCATCGCGGCCTCGTCAACGGCTGCGTGCGCAAGCACTCAAATCGGAAAATATCGGGCTTTCCGCGCACCTATTGGCTCGCGTCAGCCGCCGCCTCATCCGTCGTCGGACGACGCCGTGCGTCAAATATCTGGTAGGTCTATATTGGTCGCGGCGCTCACCGTCGGGCGAAAATTGCCGGCCTCACGCCGTAAAATCGCTTCATGCATCCTGGCATTAAACGCTGTGGCTGACCGGGGTTAAATTACTAGATTACGATACTAGGTGACATGGCCAAGCACTGCTCGCCTTCACATGTCCGAGTTGGGAGATACACCAGCGGGTGGCAGTTGGTTACACGGCCGATTGCTCATTTCTCGCCGGGGTGTGTTACGTCATGAGGCCATGCGAAATAGCCTGGAATTTCGAAAACAAAATATCAAGCATGTCCGAAAAATCAAGCATATCCAAAAAATCAAGCGCCGAATTTTCGGTCGGAGGCTGTATCTCATATGCCACTTCGCGCCAAGGCCAGCGCGCATATACACCCGGCTTTAACCGTACAAACGACGCTAGCCATCCCAACGGCCACGCAGCGCCATTGGTCAGGCGAGGAGACAAGTTTCCAGAAAGCTCGAGACACTTCTGTCCGATCCGCCACCGCACGCGAGCGACCGAAGTGGAGAGGACAGATGAGTGATGTGTCTAATTTTTAAATTTGCGCCCATTTTTGCGACATCCACGAGGTCGTCGCCATCGCCTAGTGACACCCTTATGCGCAGCGCTGCGTACTAGCAGACACTGAGCATCAGCATATTCGATTCGCTGTTTAGAAATTTGTAATGTTCGCACGCCCTTACAAAATTTGCAGTTTGTGGGTTTCATTTCGTGAACTTTCTAGCAGAATGAAAACGGCCGCTGTCAAACAACGCACGCGGGCCACAAGTTCGCATAGCTATCGAAAATGACAAGAACAATGGCGTCCGTTCGCATTCTTTGCCGGCGTATTCTTAGCCAGCCGTGTGCATCGTGGCACGACTTAGTGACGCGCCGGGTGTTGCACCACGTCGTTTTCTGACCCACCATCGCGCAGCGCTGCCTCTCAGCGAAAGATATCTCGCACCAAGGCTTCGTACAAGGTGTGTAGCATTACCAAGCATACGTTTTTGCCACGTGCTGACAGTCGATATTGTAGGACAGAAGAAGGACAGAAAAATAAGTTGATGTGTCTCATGCGCGGTGCTGCAACTAGTGAGCGCTGCCTGCTAACTCCGCAGTGTCTGGCCGCGACTTCAGATGAACAAGACCTTTTGCAATTTCCAGACATTGCAAAGTTTCAAATAGTGAAAGAGTGGCGCGAATCGAATTCAACTGCAAGTACTACCAAAGAACTATTCCCAATTTTGTACATTGCAAAACCGTTAACCCAGGAGTGCTTCCATCACAGGTACTGGTATAAATTTTTTTCTTTCATGATTATCCTTCTTCCGAAAAATGATTCAAGACTATCTCGTGACCGCTAGATCACCATCTGATAAAATACTTTCAGTGTGGGCCAGAGCATGGGCTTCTGCAGGCTTTACTGCGGCATCAAGGCACTGTCCAAAAGCAAAAAGAAATTAAAAACACTGGTTCTAAAACAACTGCAATTCGAGCCCTACGCAGAGTCAGGTAAGATGCATGCACATATTAAAATAGGCATGAGTCCCTTTCTTAGTATCAATAAAGAGAAGGTCACTGACAAGAAAAGCTCTTCAACCATTGCTGATTTATTTCTCACACATCTCCTGGATAGCCTTGCACACGTTTTTCACTGATTCCCTGCTGCTTGCATCACAGGCCAGCGTCACCACCTGAACAGACACGGGTGCAGTACGTTACGAGTAGACTGGCAATCCAAACGATAACAATTTTCCAAAACAACCAGAAAGACAACAATGAAAAAGCTGAGTAACATCACATTAACAAGGAGATAAAACCATGGGTGGACAAACTTTCAAGGGACATTTACTACTCGTAACGCCAAGAGCTATGAGTGTTGCATGAATGCTACGGACAGAGAAGACTGGTGTAATGCATCTGGGTCTTTGTGCTCGCAACCTTTCATCTCTGTTGCCAATGCACACACTGCTAACGTTGGTGGTCTTGCGCTTCCGGTGACAACTCCGTTCCCGCCGCAGAAAACTGTCTAAAGGGCCAAGTATCTTCATGAAATCGTAGCAGCTGCACTGAAGGGTGTTACTGCTAAAATGGTTCAGCTCATGACGCAACTTGGCATGCACCTCATCTGCATGCTCCTCTCGCCACCCATCATAATCTTTTCAGTCCTTCCCACTTTCTTCCCCTCCTCTGCATTGTCTAAATCGTATTCCTTCACGGGCGACGCCACGATCTCGTGTAATAGAGACACTGGCAGCTCTCACTGCAAAATGAACGGCTATGCTTGTTTCTCCTTTAAGAACCAAATGCAGTTTAGGTCGTCAGCCTCTATGTTTGGGGCCGCGAAGCTATGCAAAAGCAGAGCACCTTAAACAGCAGTGCGAGGCACGACACGCACTCTATTCATTCCTCCTTCCTTCAACAGTCCTTCAACAGTGAAAAAAAAAAGCAAAAAAGAAAACACAAGCACCAAATGAATGTTTAATTCGTGGGTATTGAGGTCTTTACAGAAATAACTAAGCACAAGCAAACTATGAAATCTGCAAGCACTTGGAAGAATATCTACATGCAGTAGTGTTCAATGTGTGTCAAGTTGTCGATGCTCTTTTTACAACGTCAGAACCATGGTAATGACTTTAACACGCGTAGAAGCATCATTGAGTGCATGTAAACATCAGCATATACGTGGCAGTCTACCAGGTTCAAAATTTGAAAGACAAAGGGGCAAAATGAAGTGTATAGTGCATGTTGCGAGGCGTTGTTTGCCTGCTGCTTACTTGAAGAGTGACATCACATTCATCTTATTTAGTACAAATGACAAGGCAACAGAGAAAGAAGACGAACACAAAGCACCGTTCTGTTCTCCTGTGTCTTCCGCTCTCTTGTTGCTTATGCTAAATGAGATGGATGATGTCTTGGGCTATTTGATATTTTCACATCACTCTTTTAAGATCGACTTTGCCGTTAAAGACATCTCGCCTCAAAAACCTGCAGCAAAAAAAAATTTTTAATACACTGACAAAAGAAGCCAATTTGCGGCCCAGTGGCCTAGAGCCAGTTGCTTTCTTTTATTTTTGTCTTCCCTGAGCCTCTTGTCATTCCAAGTAAGCACAGCAGCAATCATCTAAAGATAATTATTTACAAGGTCCGCAGGTCGCCGCGATGATTCGCAGCAGACCTTCTGAAAGACTGACTGTTTTCTAGGGTCCCTCTGTACTTTAATGAACAATGCAGGCTGCTTTCAGGTGGCAGCAGAATCAGTACAATACTTTGAATGCCACATTAACCAATCTGTTACCTATATACATATATACATATGTAGAAGGATGCGTACATCCTCCCAATTTTTTACCTATATACATATGTAGAATGAAGCGTACATCCACACACAGCCTTCCATGCTTGAGCAACAGCCTAACGCAACAGCTACCCACCTCTGCATTGTCGATGTGCACGTGGACGGGAGTTTCCACTGGCTGGCTTTTCACAGGGCTGCCAGCCAGCGAAACAAGAGTTTCGCCCGGCCGTGCATTACGTACGGCTTGCCGTTTCATCCTGGACTCGTGCAAAGAGAAAACGGCCCCAGTCACAAACAAAGTGGGAAAAAATGTTTTGGACTGTACCATATCGCACAAGATGTTGCATTTTTAAATCAACACTGCAGTAAACAATTTCTGAACGCAGTGGTGCTATTACAAAACCATGATTTTGAGCCAATTTCGAAGCATCCAAAAACGCACTTGGAGCACTTTCGAGTGGCTAAGCCCAGTTTGTAGACATTGCTTGCCCATCAAGCAACCAATTTTGAAATCCAGCTATGCTGTAAAAAAAAAAAACGAATCCTGGTAAACATCTAAATGTCCCAAGAAAATTTGGCTGCGGTAGCCTGGACAGACCATTTTCAAAGTGCTTGACTGGATGCGGATCTCCTCTCGTTCACTCACTCCATAGCAAGACCTTAGGATCTGCCATATCTAATATCACCGACCGAAAATAGGGGCGGTCAAACTATGACAATTTCAGCCGGCAGGGTACCTGCAAATACAGTTATCTTTGTCGTCCTACATCAATGTCAACAGCTCATTAATTGTCCATGGACGCATAAAAGTAAATTCTTCAGGGCAAAGCATGCAATTCCCCCCGCAGTGCATAGATGACAATGGCTGCAACAGTGTGCAGGGAGCCACACCACATTTCCTTGGGAGAAAATACAACCGACACTCTACTTAAGTTAAGCAATGTCTTTGCATTTATACCAGCTCCACATTCCCTTATATATCCCGCGCGATATTTCTGAAACAAGCGCAGACAAATGCGACCGCCCGCTTGGGAAACACTGACAGCAGGGATTGCCAAGGTGCTTCTGGCTTAGAGTATTCCTCCAAAGCAAACAATAGTTATTTTGATCTGTTCAAATGATTTGTACTAGTAGCGTTTAAATCCCTCATTAAGTCTGGCATCGTGTTGTCCCAAAGCATTCAGAGGCTTTGAGCCTTCCCGGCAGCAAAAAAGTATGGCGATAGTTGCAGTGCCCACAATACAGTTACTAGTTTTTTTCTTGACAAAGCAACTACCTTGCCTGCATTACGCAGCAATACAAGAATTCATAAAGGGAGGGTGTAAATGGCCAAAATCTGATAAACGAAAGTCCTCTTGTCTTCCAACTTTTTGGCCTACCGAACTTTTTGTACTTCAATGGGGTTTGTGCAATAACCAGTAGCCTACTAGCAAGCTAATAATGAACTGGCAGGAGGGTGCTTGCTTTTTTTTTAATGCAGCCTACACGGCCATCGTCCTAATAATGACTTAGCAAGTAAGAATGACTGAAGAAGAAAACCAAATCAGAAAAGGCTTATGACCACAAGAAATGGAGCACTAATTCACTCAAGGTAAATTTGTTTTGAGGGAATGAAAGGTGCAGTAACTGTCACTTCTCGGTGTACACTTCAACCGAGTCGGAAAGGATGGAGGAGGGAGTGAAAGAAAGAAGAGAGAAAGACAGGAGAGAGGAAGAGGTGTGGTCATAGAGGGCTCCGGATCAGCTTCGAACCTCCTAGAAACTAATTCATTTAGGCGCTTTGTACAATATTGTGCACAAAATGAACTCTCAGCTTGTTCTTTTGGGAGTGTACTACACCTAGCAGCGAGCTCACGGTTTGCACCGACTTTTGCATCCTTTATGTCGCAAATAAGACTACATTTTATGCTGTCTAGCGAACTGAATAAATAAAAATTCATGGGGACATTTTGTTGACCTAGCCCGCCGCGGTGGCTCAGTGGTTATGGTGCTCGGCTGCTGACCCGAAAGACGGGGGTTCCATCCCAGCCGTGCCGCTCGAATTTCGGTAGAGGCAGAACTCTAGAGGCCCGTGTACATGTGCGATGTCAGTGCACGTTAAAGATCCCCAGGAGGTCGAAATTTCCGGAGCCCTTCTCTACGGCGTCCTTCATAACCTGAGTCGCTTTGGGACGTTAAACCCCCATAAACCATAAACCAAACCAAACTTTGTTGATCTAAAGGGCGGTGAGGCGAAAGCCTTTAGCGCGGCGTTGCTGCTTGTGTTGCTAATCTGTGAAGATGTTGATTAAAGATTGCAAAGAGTGTTTATGCGGCATCCTTCTATATCAGCGTTCAGGAGGCGTCTGGCAAGATTTCCTGGGAGCGCTCCTCTCAAACGATAGTGGCGCCACTCAGTGACGTCACACGCTCATAAGCCACACGGCTTTATCATTTCTCTTGCGATGCCACCAGACTTATCTCGATTGATCGCGACTTTCCGGAGCCCTTCTCTACGGCGTCCTTCATAACCTGAGTCGCTTTGGGATGTTGAACCCCCATAAACAATAAACCAAACCAAACTTTGTTGACCTAAAGGGCGGTGAGGCGAAAGCCTTTAGCGCGGCGTTGCTGCTTGTGTCGCTAATCTGTGAAGATGTTGATTAAAGATTGCAAAGAGTGTTTAGGCGGCATCCTTCCATATCAGCGTTCAGGACGCGTCTGGCAAGATTTCCTGGGAGCGCTCCTCTCAAACGATAGTGGCGCCACTCAGTGACGTCACACGCTCATAAGCCACACGGCTTTATCATTTCCCTTGCGATGCCACCAGACTTATCTCGATTGATCGCGACTGCGCGCAATTGCTTCCATATTGGAGGACGCTTAAGTTCGTCTTTAAGATTGGGAAGCGACAGCGCGTTGCAGCGTTGCCGACGAGTCCACAGAACGCGATTGCCCGTTCGGCGCGATGTCTTGCCCTTTCGACAATTTAAGAAAATAAAATGACGCCTGTCTCACATATGTCGGTGTACACCCGAACCGCGCCGTACGGGAAGGAACATGAAATGAAAATTGGTTTTAAGAAGAGGAAATGATGCCTGTACCACATATCTCAGTGAACACCAAAACCGCTTTTGATTGACAGCTATAGTGTGACACCCTTCTGCGAACACCTCTACTGGCAAGTGATGAGCCTATAAAGGCTTTCGCCTTAATATTTCACAAAATGGTGAAGTGGGGAAGCTGATGAGAATGAATACAGGCCTTTAAGGCCAAAGGGCATCTGTGGCCAAAGAGCGCCATGGCACAAGGTGATTTCGACTATTCAAGGTGGAATTAAAGACCCATTTTCCAAGCATTTGACCCCAGATAAGCCGAGCACAAGGCCAAGGTAGAGCTTGTACTGTATGTATCACCGGTTGGCGTACCGCGGCACTGGGGATCGAACCCCACACCTCCCGCATGCAAGGCGGATGCTCAACCACTCGGCCACCACTGCGGTCCCGAAGTGGGGAAGCACATTATCCATCATTTTCACGCCGACAGATTTTGCCGCCCGTAATAACACCATTCCCCTCCCCCAATTTCACGCATAATGTGAATCTTTGGAACAGTAAATGATTGTATAATCCTTTAGCTGTATACCTGACATGTGCTGAAATTTCTGTGTTACTATTAATTATGGCACATTGTAGGAAAATTTGCACATTCCTGCATAAAATTACCCGCACGTATTTTGCACTAGAAAGCTTACAAAACTACCTTTCTTGAGTCCTGAATATAACTTTTAGATGGCAAAATATTTGATTTTGACGGAAAACAAAAATCATGCCTGAAAGGGGTAATGTGCACCGACATCGCACAGTACACGGCTGACTTTTGAGTTCCGTCTCCAGGCATCTTAATCCTGCGTTCAGGGAGAGGAAAAAGGGAAGTGACAGCTTAGTTTTGGCAAAATAAGCAGAGCATTATACTCACCTGATTGCGGTCTTCGGCACACGGGCAAGCTTGTCATTGCGGCCTGCCAAGGCTACAGCCTTGCCACGGCTGGCCACGGCTTTAACCGTGCTGGCCACGGTTACAGCCGCCTTCTCCGAGGCCCGCTTATTCTCGCCTCCTGCCATTGAGCCATGCTGGCTCATTTCCTGCAGAGCACATCAAGAGGGTCAAACGGTGAAGCGCATGCCAGCTGAGCCGGATAACTCATCCTGATAAACAGCGCATGAACAATGAGGGCACACAGCACCAAGTGAAGGACAAGCACTGTACTCTCAATTATAGTGTGAATGGAAAACAAATAGTTACGTAAATTTGGTCACGCATGTCACGCGCAAAAATGAAAGCGAAACTGGAGACACAAGGTCGAATATGGGAAGCTTTCAAGAAAAGGGCATTCCACGTGGAGTGGCAAAGATGGCTAACACACACATTTGAATTTCTCAACAAGTTACACTTCATGGCGCTCACGGGCGTCCACTGATACTGACAATGAAACCGGACGATAGTGCAACAAATATGGATGCCAACTTTTATTATCCGAGCCCTCATAGGAAGAATGCAGCGGCAAAAAGCGGTATCATGCTATCCAGTCACTATCCGTGATTACAGTTACGCACACTTTGACGCAATTAACAACGAATTATGTTCCTTCCTCAACTTTTTTTAGGACTTCGACGCCCGTACACGTAGAGTTGAAACGAATTGCGCAATGTTAATAGAAAAAGTTCTTGCCCAACTAACAAGTACCTTTCTATTCGCTCTGTACCAAACAAACCACACGATCCTTGGTATAATGCTCCCTTAAGGCGCCTATTAAACAAAAAGAGGCGTTTCTACAACCCAGCCAAGATGTTTTCAAATGAGGCCCGTTGGGACGCTTAAAAATCGGTGCACAGCGAGCATGTGTCGGAGCTAAAGAACGTGAGGGAGAAATTTTACGCCATACGCTTCCATCAATGTTAACAAATGACACAAAGAAATTCTGGCGCGCGATTATCCAAAAAGATGATGCTACCATAGCCCCTGTGAACAACTCAGGAAATCATATGCCGTGCGATCAGATCGCGTCCGTTGTTAACGAAGTGTTTACCCGAAACTTTTCAGTAGCTTCAATGTTTCGCTCCCCACGGCACCCTGTTACGACTACAATGAAATATTCCCCCTTAGAATTGAGCCCAGTGGTGCCGAAGCTCTAATCAAATTACTCCGACTCATCTCAGCTCATGATTGTGACCAAATTACGGTGAAGTTTTTGCGAGGTACCCTTGTATATTCACTGGAAAGTCGGAATAGTGATTCCACTCTTTAAATCTGACAACAAGCATTCTCCCTTTAATTACCGACCTATTTCAGTAACCAACGTCCCGTGCAAAATACTAGAACATATCCTTCACTCGTGTCTCGCTGACTTCCTCGAGTCAAATTTTTTTTCTTTCACAAGCTCGCAGCATGGTTTTCTGAACACGTATTCTTGCGAGACTCAACTTGCTTTGGTCACCCATAAGCTAAACATCATTTTTTAGCCGCTCAACGGCAGATTGTTTTTTCTTGACTATTCCAAAGCTTTCGATAAAATGCGTCATAAATTGTTAATTTATTAACTACGTCTCATGAACATGGACCCCAAACTTCTAAGTTGGATTGAATGCTTTCTGAGTGACGGTTCACAATACGTGTCAACTAGTAATCTAGGCTCTCATTCAAGCCCTATTTATTCCGGCGTTCCAGAAGGCACAGTCCTTCGTCCTCTTTTTTTTTCAAACTTATATTTACGATTTGCCTTCTTCTGTTTGCTTTCATATGCATTTATTTGCCGATGATTGTGTTGTTTTCTGGTAAATTACAAGCAGCGATGAAGTGGCTGTCCTCCAAACTGATCTGAATGCTGCATCTCTTCGTGGTGTCCAACATGGCTAATGGATCTAAACATCAAAAAAGGTATATCCCTTCGCGTGTCTAGAACTTGCAATAATGCCTTTGCTTACTCCTTAAATAATGTCATCTTAAAGTCGGTGCTTTCGTACAAGTACCTTGGTGTACACATTACTTGGTCTCTACATATTACATACATAACTAATAATGCTAATGGCATGCTGGGTTACATCCGTCGTAATTTCTCTAAAGCGCCTTCATCCCTAAAACTGCTATAGTACAAAACGCTAATACGTCGGAAACTATAATACGCTGCACCTATCTGGGACCCCCAACAAGAAAACCTAATATATTCATTAAAAATGGCTCAAAATATTTGCGCCTGCTTTATTTTTTCTAACTATAACAGGACCAACAGCATATATTCAATGATATCATGCCTTAATCTACTATCCTTAGCCTCACGTCAGAAAATGTTTTGTATCTGTCTTTTCCAAAAACTTTTTCATCATCCATACTTGCGCGGTGAATTTATATCTCCTCCACAAAATTTATCATCGCGATTAGATAATCCCTTCAAAGTCGATGTCCCTTTTTGCGGAACTAAGGCTTTCGTTCAGTTGTTTTTACCTCGCACAGCAGAAGAGTCGAATCACCTTCCCGCAACGACAGCAACAAAGATTACCAGCTTTTCAAGAACGCCATAGCTAGGACTGTATAAGCAGGCGCTTCTGTAACCGTTTGTTAACACCAGCTCCGTTCTTTTTTTTTTCCTGTTGTTCTTCTTTGTACGCCTGTACCCGTTCCCGTCTCTCATGTTCATGAGCCTGAGGGTGCACAAATAAGTAAAGAAGCAAAGCAGTAAACTATTGCTCAGGTCACTGAGCTATGCCTAGGCCACGTGGTAAAGTATCAGCCTGATAGCCCTGAACTCTACACGGATCGAAAGCTGTGCACTCTAAACAACGTGGTTCATGTGGCACATGAAGCTCTACCACAGCTTTATGACAAGTGTCATGAGCAGCAATGTGCGGGGCTTCAAATGTCCTTCACCTAATTAAATTGACCTATGACGTGGGAACTTGCAGGCTTAAGAAAAAGTTTGAAAATAAACAGAAGACAGCCCAGTGCCCTAAGGAAAGAAAAATGGCAGGGATATCCCTGAGAGACCGAAAGAAATGTCAAGTAGAGAATAAATTCAAGGAAGTGACATCCTAGGAGAATTTCGGTGGAAGAAATGATTTGGGCAAGCATGCGATGCAGATCACCAATGGCCTGTTTGGTAAATCAAGGGGATTGCAGGGAAAGCAAAACGTGGCCACAGCCAGTAGAAAGACAGGCAGAGATATGGAGGTTTGCTGGGACAAGGTGGTAATAGCTGAGAAAACGAGACCAACACATGGAGGGCACTGGTGAAGTCCTTCGCTCCACAGCGGACAAGTACGACTCCTTTCTTTCACAGTGCCCAATTATATAAAGATGGACACACGGTAGGACCTCTTTGAAATAGGATGATGGAAGGTACCCCCAACCACCCTGAATTTTCTTTACATTTTTTTAAGAGGTCTCAAATATAAAAATATATTCAGAAATTCCAAGCAAATTCTATCGACTTTTGCACTGTCCTAATTTTGAGATACTGACCTTGAAAGATTCGTATCTTAAAGGCGAGGAGTGATGTAACGGCATAACTGTTTTTTTCTACCAACGTCTGCAGCAGGTTCATTTGCATTGCCTTCATTATCACTAAACCCTAGGGCCTCATTGAGAGTGACTGTGCCTACATCAACTAATGTTAAGCAGTTTTTGTTCTCTAGTTTATGGGAGTTTAACGTCCCAAAGCGACTCAGGCTATGAGAGACGCCGTAGTGAAGGGCTTCGGAAATTTCGACCACCTGAGATTCCTTAACGTGTATCGTGCGGTTAAGAGGTGACACCTACGGTTGTTGTGTTGGGTTTTATGGAACATAAGCAACTCAGGCAATCATGCGCCAAACCCAAGGTATAGGAAAATTGTTTTCTGCAGATTTTTAGAAATACGAATTATCGGTAGTGTAGAGGGCCTAAAACATTATTTTGTATTACCTAGTGGTGAAGAAAGAAGGGAACTATATGAATGGCTAATATTAAAAGGTTTAAAGAAGGTCGAGTAACCTCAGCAGGCATCCTTGGCTGGGCGAGGATGCTGAGCCTCCCAACAAGTCAACAGAACCTCAGCCTTCTTCCCAAGATTGATAAGGTGGCCGAAGTATCAAAAAATGAAGTGAAGCACTGAGTAAAAATTTAGTTTGTTGAGGAAACCTGTTTATCTTAAAAACCTAAACACACAGGATATGTCCACCATTGCTTTTTCTCCCAAGAGTAACGTTGGGTATAAAGGAATGTGTTTATTATAAAACTCAATAAAATCATTTTTTCGTAATTGTTTTTTTAATTTCGTGCATGATAGGGGTCAATCACCTATTTCCCAAGCAAGCACTTCATCTGAAAGAAGCCGAGCACCAGGCAGGAGAAAGCTTGTACTAATTGTATCGCCAGTGGGTGCCCGGCGACACTTGGGATCGGACCCCATACCTCCCGCATGTGAGGCGGAAGCTCAAACCACTGCGGTACAGCCAGAGAAAAAAACGAGGAACCTAGAAATCAATAGGACACAGGAGAGTTCTGTGAAAGGAATTGGAAAGTGAGATAATTGGGAGGATTGTAAAAGGCGCGGCTAAGCTCAAGGCTAAGCGCGGGTGCTCGGTTCCGTGGTGACGCACTGCTCACCATCATCCCCTTGCGGGGATGTCCCTGCGGATGCTCAGGAACCGGTGGTGTCGTAACTCGCCAAAATTTTCATGTAGTAGATATGTCTGGGGGGATGCCATTTAGAGGCAAATATGAAACGTTTTATGAGAATCGATAAGACCTTAGTAAAATATTTCCATTCTCATCGGTTCTGCCGTGCAATTGAATACTAGCACTGCGCATTTGATTGCCTGGCATAGCTGTTTGAATCCCCTTGCCGAGAATTACTTCTGCCATCTTTTTGTGATTACATCCGGGATTAGCAACGCATCAAAACTTCTCTTCTGAGTGCGTTACATTTAGGCTAGATTTTGATAAGCGTTTGAGCCAAAAACTCTATTTAAAATGCTACGACAGATTATCAGGCAAGTTGAGCAGCAAGAGTGGAAGTTGAGGTCCTACACCCTTGACAGAATGTGACACACCTAAGCCGGCCGATAGCGACGATTCTCTCAATAAGTCTTAGCGGATCCACAAGAACCCAACCTTCTCCTGAGTAATTGGACAACGCGGTCGCACAGCGGCGCTAAAGACACCAATTGGTCAGGCAGGTGGAAGGCTGACAGCTCCTCTGAAGATTGTATATGCGTCTGCACTACTGTGCATATGGAGGAAACCTGTTTCTCACGTGCGGCCGCGCCTTTCATGCGCTCGTTTCAACACGATCATGTATGTCAGATCAGCGATAACAGCGATAACATCGTTGCTTGATGTCCAACGGCAGCGATGACGTCAGGAGCCAGGAAGGAGCCAGAGCCTACAAAACGAGGAACCAAACGATGCTGGCGTGCAGTGCGGTGGGGCACCGAGAAACGTGCTGACCTTGCTGCTTACTTCTAGGTGAGAGGTCTGTCGGCTGGGATCGGACGTTTTTCTTGGCTCCACTGGACTGCATTCATGTATCGAACCATGCCATCGCGAGATTGCACGAAATGTTCAATGTTGCTTGAGAAAGGTCAAGAGACTATAAAATGTGCTAAACGTAAGAAAGTATACCACACAGATAAATGTGCAGGAATGACTAAAAAGGCCTTCAAAAACATGGCACTTCGCCAAATCGACCACTGGATGTGTTACAGCTGTAAAAAGCAGGAATCAGACGAAGAAACATCTGAAAACAGTGACACAGAAGTGAATGGGGATGGGAAGGGAGGAAAGAAGAGTCAGTTGAGAAGAAAGGAAGAGGTGCCGCAGTGGAGGGCTCCAGAACAGTTTCGACCAAAATGGCGATGGCGTGCTTCCATTGGGGCGAAAGGCGAAGGCACCCGTGTCCTATACCATGTCGGTTCATGTTAACGATCCCCAGGTGATCGAAATTTTTCCACAGTCCTCCACTATGCCACCACTTCCTCTCCTTGTTCTTTCACTCCCACCTTCCTCCCTTCTCCTAAGGTGTTCGGGTGTGCAACGAGATGAGAGGCAATTACTGCTTCATTTTCCTTTCCTCAAAAACCAGTGTTTAATTTTTTTATGCTGAGAAAAATACAAAAGTTGCCGTTTGTAGCGCACTGTGCAGTCGTCAGGCTTTGCTCACATCCGCCGCGCCCATCAAAGGCGCTGCCCATTATTTTATTTTGATACAAACATTTCCTTCCCTAAAATGTAGACCCAGGCCTCGAGAAAGAGGAATATGTGCTCTTCAACACAAAATACCAATGTGCAAATTACAGAGGCGAACAAAATTTCTCGGGTAAATGCTACAATGCAGTTTAAAATCGTAGTGTCGCCATGTCACGATAGCCTCCAAAATAACCAGAGTAATTAGGTACGAAATAACCAGAACATGCCATTTCAAGTAGGTAGAAGTTTAAATTCTTTCACAACATTTTTCAATGAAAACTGCCGTTGACCATGACCAATACTCGTTCAGGCCCTATAATCAATCAGCGAAAAGAGACAGTCACATCAGGTAGACGAAATCAACTTGAGACTGATCTCTTTAAGTTTCATTTGTGTTATGAACCTACATCTGAATTCAATAGGCCCTCTCAGGAGGCTGTGTCTATAGTGTCAATGAAACTTGCTTCTTGGTAACAATAGCGCATTTGTGTGCTGACCTCCTTGTTCTGTTAACGTTTAAATACTGCTCACAGATGGTTACCTGCAATTGTGTGCATTGTTACTGTTGGTCTTGAGGAAATATATTCTGAACGAACCAAGATCTGAACATATGCATAAAAGTATTATAAACTTCCCTAACCATAGACCCTTTTGGTACTTCTAGTTCATTTTTTACTTTGAAAAGACATCACACTAGATCTTTACTTCGAAACATTTAGTTCCGCACAATATGGCTTTCGTAGAGGCCTATCCTCTGAACTGCCCTCCAGGCAGAGAAAGAGTTTATTCTGAAAGGATTTGAAAACAAAAGATGGTTGCTGGTGTACACATTGACTACTTCAAAGCGTTCGACCGCTTAAATCATCAGGCTTTACTAAAAAAGTTAGAAACGTATTGTGATGACCCCCATAATGCGCAGGTCCACACGGGACGGAGAGGCAAAGAGACACCGTATGGCTCAGTTTAAACAAACAGATATATTCAATAATCATACATGATTAAGATTCAGAGGCTGGGGCGTCCGAGCTTACGTGCCGACGACTTCATGGGGGCGATGGAGTGGCTCCGGAGTTGGGCTCGAGCGGTTGCTGGCAGAAGCTGCACGCCGTCGGGCTTCGGCGCTGAAGGCCCTCTTGGCGAACGATGTCGTCCTGAGCGAGAGTCTTCCGTACTGCTTCTCGATTTTTATATCCTCTTCTCCACACTCCCTAGGGTGAGGACGCCCACGCCGGAGGGGAAGGAGGGGGGGCTAGGGCTTTCACTTGGGCGCACAAACATACCACCGCACTTATTGTCTCGCCCCCTTCACGTGTTGAGTCCGAGGGAAAGAATGTTGTCTTCGCGGTAGCGCATAGCGTCGGCTGTGGTACGGCGCGCTCTGGATCGCTGACAGTTCCCTTGTCCTGGAATGTGCCCGGGAGGGCCGCCCCTAAAACCGCCACGCCAATTGGGGAGGATAAAGCCTGTTTCCCCGCGGCGGCGGCGGCGGGTCCGGTTGGGTCCGGTTGGGCTTAAACCACTTCGTTCTGGTTGTCACTCTCAACGAGCATGGCTGGGTAATTGATGATGCCTGTCATCTTGGTCTCCGTCTACGCCGCGCCGTCGAACGTGGACCCTCGTAGCACACACAAAGAATGTACCTCGTAGCACACACAAGGAATGTACCTCGTAGCACGCACAAGGAATGTACCTCGTAGCACACAAGGAATGTCACACTCGCTCACCCTCCAGAAGAATGTTCTCCGAACATTTGAGTCCACGCAGCTCCCCTTGTCTTTCTGAATCGCCTCGCACAGTGCGTCCGACAAAACACTTTTCGCTGCACTCAACACCACTGCACAACACCATATGCCTCCGCTGTCATAACTGGCGTCTCCAGGGGCAGCACTGATCTTCTTTTACAGATAAACATGAAACTCAGCACCCAAGCCTCTCCTTTCTAGTCCAAACTGGACGAAATAAATTTACCACAGTAACAAAGGAGCTCCCACTTCTAGCACGATCACGGCACAGACAAAAATATAGATAACGAAAGGAAGTAGGGCAGGTTCTGCATGCGCTCCGCATGCTCTCCTGTGAAGGTGTTACTTAATGACAGAAAGGTTTAACTACCAACTCCGATAACTTAACACATAAGCACATAGCAATGTTATGAGCTGCGGCATTACACAATTCTAACCAGTTCACAACTCCGCTCTGTTTACGCCATTAGTCCGACTTAGCTTTCCGATTTCGCAGCGGATATCGGCCTTCATGAGTCATACTAAGTAAGTCTGTGCCCCTTTGTCTGCTTTGGGACTCGCGAGGGCTCGTGGCAGGAGCCTCTCCTGGCGTTATCTGCGCGGCAACCTCGCGCGCTTCTTCTTCTAGCAATGCATGAAGTAAATCCGGTGGCATTCCGGCCGTCACCTCGGGCGCCTGCCGAACAAATGCAGGAGAGGGCGTTTCTTGCGAACTATCTGCGCGCTCCGCTTCACTTCTGTCCCCATCAAAATCCGCGCTTTCCCTTTCCTCATTTCGTGAATACTGAACCGGTGCCGACTTGAGGCGATTTGCGTGTATCCTTATCAAACGCCGGTTCACGTTTCGGACTCTGAAGTTTACCGGAGAAAGCTTCTCGACAACCTCGCACGGTCCTCTCCACTTCGTCTGGAACTTACGAGCTAGCCCAATCTGCCTTTGGCAGTTTTCAATGTACACGCTGTCCCCCACATCAAACGGCGCGTCTCTAGCACTGCGATCGTGCACCTCCTTCCTGCGCTTCGCCGCTTTCTTTAAGGACTCCTTTGCGATGTCCCTCGCCACTTGCAAGCGCGATTCTAGCTCAACCTTATAGTCGTCCAGTGAAGCGTATGGGACACGACGGGGGCCCTCTGGCACTTCACTAGGCTGGTCCGGGTCTCGGCCGTAGAGAAGAAAGAATGGCGATTCGCCCGTGCTCTCGTGTGCTGCGAAATTGTAGGCAAACATTGCATACGGGAGCCACAAGTCCCAGTCCCGCTGGTCGCGCGAAACAAAATGCGACAGGAACCCGGCCACGGTTTGGTTCAGTCGCTCCACCGCGCCGTTGCAAGCCGGATGGTACGGTGTTGTCTGCTTCTTAGCGATCTTAAGCAGCTCGCAAACTCTCCTCATTAGCTGCGACACGAAGTTCGTTCCTCGATCTGTCAAGAGTTGCCTCGGGGGTCCATGTCGGAGCACGATCTGTTCGACAAATGCTCTTGCAACCGTGTCTGCCTTCTGATCTGGGAGTGCTACCGCTTCCGCGTATTTTGAAAGGTGATTGACAAATACTAAAATGTACTTGTTTCCGGAAGTGGTCGTGGGCAAGGGGCCCATTATGTCCATACCTGTCCGCTCGAAGGGAGCCGAAACCTCAGGGAACGGCTGAATTGGAGCTGGTCTTCGTCCCTTGCGTGTTTTTCTTTCGAGACAGGAATGACACTTCGCACAGTAGTCTCTAACATCCTGTCGCATGCCACTCCAAAAGTACAAACGCTCCACACGCCTGCGTGTCTTCGCTACGCCAAAATGACCGGCGCATGGCGCATCGTGAAACGCGCGAAGAACCCTTTCTGTCCACGACCGAGGTATGACGACTCTCTCCCAAGCGGTTTTCTCTGGTCTCCCTTTCCTGGTTGGCCTCGTGCGCCGACACAGGGTGCCGTCTTTGCCAATGAAATAACCTAGCTGTTCAGGGTGAGACGGTGCGCCCTCTAAGCTTTCGATTATTCGCTTCAGGGCAGGATCTTTGCACTGCTCTGTGCGTAATTCGGCGGGGTCGACTACGGGGACAAACTCATCTATAGCTGCCACGGCAGCTGTGCGGCTGAGTGCATCAGCATTCAGATGTGTCTTTCCTGACTTGTGCTCAACTTCAAAGCAGTATTCCTGCAGGTGTAGATTCCATCTAGCGAGTCGCGAGCTAGGGTCCCTGACACTCATCACCCATTTCAGAGGATGGCAGTCTGTGACTAGATTGAATTTGCGGCCGTAAAGGTAGCATCTGAAGTGCTTTACTGCCCAGACAACGGCGAGGCACTCCCTTTCCGTAGCTCCGTACTTTTGCTCTGTGGGGCTCAGCTGTCGGCTAGCAAAAGCAACGGGATGTTCTTTGCCCTCGATAACCTGAGATAGCACGGCACCAACTGCGAACTTTGACGCATCTGTGGCCATAACGAAGGGCAAACTAAAATCCGGGTGGCGCAACAGCGGTGCACTCATTAGCTTCCTTTTCAGGGCCCCAAAAGCATTCTCCGCGTTTTCGTCCCAGCGAAAGGCGACATTTTTGGCTGTTAAGGTGGTGAGCGGCTTAGCGAGCATGGCTAACTCCTCTATGTGCCTTCGGTAGTAACCGATCAGGCCAAGAAACTGCCGGACCTGGCGGACGCTAGTCGGGGATGGAAAATCCGAGACACACCTTAGTTTCTCAGGGTCCGGTCGCACGCCGTCAGCTGAAACAACGTGCCCGAGGTATTTCACCTCATTTTTGAGGAATTGGCACTTAGAGGGCTTCAGCTTGAGACCCGCTGCTCTTAGTCGCACCAAAACCTGCTCAATATCGCGCAAATGGTTATCAAAACTGTCACTGTATATGATAATGTCATCCATATACACGAAGCACAGCCTCCCCAGAAGACCTGCCAGGATAACATCAGCGGTTCTCTGCCAGACAGCAGGGCTGTTGGCCAGACCCATCGGCATTCTTTTCCATTCATAGTGCCCTGAGGGCGTGTTGAATGCCGTTTTCTCGGCATCTGCCGGATCCATTGCTATCTGCCAGAATCCCGCCGCCATGTCCACTACCGTGAAGTACCTGGCAGAGCCCAGCTGAGAAAGCGTCTCCTGTATATTGGGGATGGGGTATGGATCGATGCGAGTTACGGCATTTAGTTTGCGGTAGTCCACTACCAATCGATACGAGCCATCTGGCTTTTCCACCAATAGTGCTGGTGCTCCCCAGGGTGACTTTGAGTGTTCGACAATGCCGCGATCAATCAGGTCCTGCACCTGCCGCTCCATCTCCTCACGTTGGGAGTAAGGAATCCTGTACGCACGCTGGTAAACGGGCGATGAAGTGCCGGTTTCTATCCTGTGCTTTATAACGCCACAGCAGCCCAAATCCAGGTTGGACGCGGCGAATACCTCCGAGTAGTCGTTCAGCAAACCAGCCAGAGCCTCCCTTTCCCTGGATTTTACGTGAGAAAGATCGAACGACACCTTTGGAGCAGCCGAAGGACTAGCATGCTCTACAGTTGCGAGTACCGTATCGGTGGGCTCACGTTGCTCTATCGCAGAGGTGAAGAAAGCCAATGTTTTGTTCTTGGGAAGGCTCAGTGGCTGCTGGCTACAGTTAACCACCCGTAGGGGCACTCTGTGGGCGTCATTAACTGTCACGAGGCACGCGGCTGCCTTCAGGCCATTGCTGAGAGAGTCGACCGGCTCAAGCACTCCCACGGCGCCGCTCTCTACATCAGAAGGCACAAACGCGTACAAAATGTGCTCCGACCAAGGAAGGACGACCGCCTCCTCGACCAGCCGGACGGCAACCCGCGAATATACCTTCTCCAATGATCCCACTGTTTGACGGGTGTCAATATCGGTAATGCGAATCTCAGCCCCTCTCCTGTTCAAAAACGGAACTTTTGAGCCGCCCGCATTAACCTCTTCCTCAGAGAATGAGACTACTACCTTCCCTTTTCTCAAAAAATCCTGCCCTAATATACCTGACACTTCGTTTGGCAGAGACACCGTGTCCGGGCATACGTAGCAGGGGTGCTCCAATGCAATTCCGCCGAGAGAGAAGTGTAACCGGTAGAGTCCACTTATGCCAAGAGGATCCCCCGTTATGCCTACAAATTTGGTTGCCATACCACCAGACGCTTCCAACACCTCGCGGTCCCCTTTCCTTCGAAGCGTGTTAAAACTGCTCTCCTTAAGCAATGTCACCTTTGACCCCGTATCTATCAACAATTCCATGCAACAACCATTTAACTTGCAACGCACAACAGGGCATGCCTCGTCGGCCACACAAACTACCACCACCTCATCATCCACTGCTCCCTCCCCACGCTCCTCAGGCTGGGGAGGACTAACTAGTTTTTTGTCTCGGTATCTGGAGCCCCGCTGTAGGCTTGCTTAGGGCGTGTCTCGCCTGCTTCTCTTTGTGGCTCCCCACGGCGCACGTTTTGGCAGAACCTGGCGATGTGTCCGCGACCCTGGCAAGCGAAGCATACGATTTCTTCAAAATCTCGCATACCGCGCCTGTAGCTTTGTGGCGGTCTCCGGTTTCCAGCGAATGGGCGCTGTTGAGTGCGCGCTTCAACCTGGCGTTCTACCTGCTGAGATAGCAGCTGTTCCAAGCGATCTAACCGCTCTGTCAAGAGAGCAACCTCAGGGTTGAGCACCGCTCTCTCTATGACGCGTACTCTCGCTGCGGCTGTCGTTAACGCCTCATTTCGTTCCTCATCCAATGCGGCCTCCACGGCTTGGTCGAAATTGCTCGGCTTGCGCGAGAGCACGAACCGGCGCACGGGGTCTTGCAGACCAGCCACGAACAAAGCGGTCATTTCCTCTTTAAGTAGATCCTCCGCGTATTTCTTCCTTAGCTGGTCTCCTTCCTCCTCCCTGCTTAACGTATCGCGTGCTAGGCGCTGAAGCCGCGACGCAAATGTTCGCACGTCCTCCCCTACCATCTGTCCGGCGTCACGGAACCTCTGTACCCGCACGTGACGTGGTTCAGTGTCGAAATGCTCAAACGCGAGCTTCTTAAATTCCGCAAATGATTTTGTGGATTTTACTTTTTCGTCTCGCCATGCAAAATCATGAGCAGCTCCTGCCATCTTACACCTCGCCATTCCCAGCATTTGAGCATCGGACCATCCCCCCATTTTCTCAATCTCTTCTAGCATGGAAAAGAAATCGCAGATTGGAACCCCTGTCTTATCTCCTGTAAACGTCGGAATGACGCTTCCTAATGCCAGCATGCTTGCTCCGAGCGACGGCTGTGGAGTGGGAGCTCCCTCAGATAAAGACATTTTTTTTTTCAAGCCCTCCGGTGCCTCAAGCCTCTCAAATGGGGGTAAAAGTCCCACAATCAGTCCCGTGATTCCCTTTTGATTACAATTTTGAAGTCATGAATGTCGCAGCATTCAGAGGACATTTGCTTTTGAGACCCCACTTCTGACATCAGTGTGATGACCCCCATAATGCGCAGGTCCACACGGGACGGAGAGGCAAAGATACACCGTATGGCTCAGTTTAAACAAACAGATATATTCAATAATCATACATGATTAAGATTCAGAGGCTGGGGCGTCCGAGCTTACGTGCCGACGACTTCATGGGGGCGATGGAGTGGCTCCGGAGTTGGGCTCGAGCGGTTGCTGGCAGAAGCTGCACGCCGTCGGGCTTCGGCGCTGAAGGCCCTCTTGGCGAACGATGTCGTCCTGAGCGAGCGTCTTCCGTACTGCTTCTCGATTTTTATATCCTCTTCTCCATACTCCCTAGGGTGAGGACGCCCACGCCAGAGGGGAAGGAGGGGGGGCTAGGGCTTTCACTTGGGCGCACAAACATACCACCGCGCTTATTGTCTCGCCCCCTTCACGTGTTGAGTCCGAGGGAAAGAATGTTGTCTTCGCGGTAGCGCATAGCGTCGGCTGTGGTACGGCGCGCTCTGGATCGCTGACAGTTCCCTTGTCCTGGAATGTGCCCGGGAGGGCCGCCCCTGAAACCGCCACGCCAATTGGGGAGGATAAAGCCTGTTTCCCCGCGGCGGCGGCGGCGGGTCCGGTTGGGTCCGGTTGGGCTTAAACCACTTCGTTCTGGTTGTCACTCTCAACGAGCATGGCTGGGTAATTGATGATGCCTGTCATCTGGGTCTCCGTCTACGCCGCGCCGTCGAACGTGGATCCTCGTAGCACACACAAAGAATGTACCTCGTAGCACACACAAGGAATGTACCTCGTAGCACACACAAGGAATGTACCTCGTAGCACACAAGGAATGTCACAGTATGGAATTCTAGGTATACCCCTGGACTTAATACGTTCGTACCTGGAGCATCGCACACAAAAAGTTGTAATAAGCGAAAATCTTCCTTCTAAGCGTGTTAATACAGGCGTGCCTCAAGGAAACATCCTAGGACCCCTATTTTTTAACTTTTACATCCCTGTCTTTCCCTCCTCCTCTTTATCTATCTATCTATCTATCTATCTATCTATCTATCTATCTATCTACCTATCTATCTATCTATCTATCTATCTATCTATCTATCTATCTATCTATCTATCTATCTATCTATCTATCTATCTATCTATCTATCTATCTATCTACCTATGTCAGTGACATTGTAAACATTAGTACAAAGCCAGAATATATAATATACGCTGATGACACAAAACCTTTATTTCGAAACAATGGTCACAGCCAACTTGTATATAACATTAATCACTCATTGGAAAATTTAAGCGCTTGGAGCAAACTTAATTCACTGTAGATAAATATAACCAAAACAAAAGCCGTGCTTTTTTCCACAAGGCAGTCTCCGATGCCTATCATGCCCTCAAATATTAATCTAATTTTTGACCATGCTCCTATTGAAGTTGTTGATGAAATGAAAACACTTGGTTTTATTTCAACAAAAATATGTCCTGGGATAGTCACATAAATGAAATAATTTCATGCCTGTCAAAAACAGTAGGTATTTTAGCAAAACTCCATTTTTTCCTACCGCCGAAAATTAAGCTACATATATATAATGCATTATTCTTGTCTCAACTAAACTATTGTTTCCTTGTATGGGGTACAACTACAAACTACACAAACAAATAATAAATCAAATATATGCACTATAAAAAAGGCTATACGCCATATAGCTGGAAAAAACTACTACACCCATACTGCGACGCTTTTTCAGAATTTTAAGTAATGTCAGTGCACTATCTCTACTCACATCACTTAGCAGTTCGCTACAAACAGCACATAACTACCTCTGAGAGTACAATGCTTTCGATCGCCAATCTAACAACACTTACACGAACATATCCTTCGCGTTCTGTTCATAACTGGGCGGTACGCTTCACAAGAACGACGTTTGGCCAGCAAATGCTTGCATGTACTCTTCCCACTCTGTTAAACTATTTTCGCGAAAATAAAGTTAATATTGAAAATGTAAATAAGGAAAGAATACATTCATTCTTTCTCTCGCAAATGTAATTTTTTCTGCTTTTCATGAGGTGTGTTTCTCCTGTGTCTTTTGGAATTTTTGCGGGTTTGTTGCTATGTATAATTGCTATTATTCGCTGATTATGTTTGTCATTCATATTGTGCCTTTATCTTTAACAACAAAAAGACTAAACTATGCGTAGTAAGAGCTAAAATGTCGGCAAATGTACTGGGATGTACTGCCTAAATTGTAAGTGCACCAAATGTTACTTCCATCTTGCTGTTTTGCCATGTAGTGGGGCCTGAGCGCCGTCAAGTGAATTCACCTTCCCTTTTTGCCTCTGGTCCCTCATTTCTTTTTGAAATGAAAATAAACTTCAAACTTCAAACCAGCAGGAGCCATTACATTTGAACGTTTGGAAAAAATGCTCAATCAGTCAAAGAAACTGTTTTGACGGGAAACGAAGAAAATTTTAAGGACACAAACACTTTTGAGGGCACGATGGACTTCAGTTAAGGGCCAAACTAAGCCCACAGCCAGTCAGCCACTTATGTACCTCTCCGAGATAATTGCCAGATCTGTTCAGCACCAAACTACAAAAAGAAATATGCGCATGTGTTAAAAAACGGCAAAAAATAAATGCATATGTCTCCTTAATCAGGCACTAGTAATGCCGAGGGAGGGGTAGAATCAATATAGTGCATGGAAATGAATCTAAACACAAAATTTTCTAGCGCTGCTCTGGGCATGCCGCCGAGTTCCGGGCCAGACAAGCTCTATAGTTAGATACAACTCAAAACTGAAGCAGTATGGACACCTCAAAAGTAACTCCATCTGACGGCATGGACCTGTTGTCACACCATCGTGACCAACTGCCTCTCTCCTGCTTACTTATAACTGGTAGTTACCATGGCAGGTGCAAGGCAACTGATCACAATGTTGTGACAATAGTTCCATGTCGTGGGCTGGAAGTCTTCCTTTAAGAGACCTTTACAGATTCATTCTCGTATTATATACGACTGTATATACCGTTACAAAGTGCACAAAGGTTTGTTGCTGCACAATTTTGTTTTCATTGTCATTACATTACGAACCGATGGGTCACGTTCACTGGTACCGAAAAGTGCCAGTTCCTCTTAGAACTGGACATAACTTTAATAATAGATAATTTTTTTTTGAGTGCGTAGTGTTCAACTCGAAACAATATCATAGCTCCTTGAGTAAATACCTCCAAGAAGTGTATCATAATTTCTTGCTGAACAGTTTAGTTTTTACCTGATTTTGTCTGAAGCGGTAAAACCACATTTCATTGAGGATAGTGACTTTGTCCGGCAGTAAAGTCGCATTTCGTACAAAGGAAATTGGATCGAAACCAGTCCATCTTTTCTTGCCACTTGATTCAAACTCCGAACATCAAGACCAAAAAGAACATGGCGATCACCATTAGGAACAGAATGGCTGTGCAGCCCAGCCAGAGGCCTCAGGGCACAAATAACTTTCCTAGCTTTTTGAAACGTCCGCTTTTATTGAGAGTAGCCTTAGACAGAAGTAATTAAGCGACGGTAACTCTTCCATCTGGTCAGGACACTAGCATGACTCCCAGTGCTTGAGAAGGTATACATCATTTAAATGCGTTGCTTCCATTTTTAGAGAATAAAGCTAGAACTAGCTAAAATAAGCCACAACCACCAGTTGAAAGGGTGACAGCGAATCACAGTAAGCAGTGGGTGCGCCAAAAATACTTGCGACTAAGATTATTTACATTGTAGGAACAAAATAGGCTCAGTGCAGTGCAATTTCGAAGCACAAGTCAGTTAGGACATTTGAAATTCATTCTTAGAGTTGTGGGCCACATTCTTTCTTAATCATTACCACCCTCGACACCTTTGCTTCACGCAACAAGCTTCCATACTTATACGCTACACTCCAAACCGGTGCTTAAAACCCTAGTTGCGACGAAAATACCGCGGCCACTGGAAGGGCAGCGTAAATGAAGCCCTATAAGGAAAGCTCGAAGCTACTAAAGCGACACTGCAGAGAGAAATGGAACAAAACGAAAAATTGGAACCTGAAAAATTGTTTTGAGGAATGGAAATTGCACAGTAACTCTCTCACATTTCTCAGTGGACACCCGAACTGCGCCGTAAGGAAGGGATAAAGGAGGAAGTGAAAAAAAAAGAAAGTAAACGACTGACTGCATTTTCTTTGTCTTTGGCTACTTTTCACGGGCAGGGCGGGCACCCCGCTTTCCGTATTTCTAAGCGAGGAATCTGACATAGGAACACGATGTTTAACCCCATTTACTGGACGAAAAGTCCAAGAAATACACTTTTCAAGTGAGAGTATACCCCTCCAAACCGCCCCTCCAAGAGTGAGGCCCTGCCGTAGTACTTCCGGCCCTGGGCGCACTGATATGCACGATATTGCACTGATATTGCAAAAAAACCTTATCAACTCGTCCCTCAGTTCACCTCACTTTGCTTGGGTTAACTGTGTCACAAAAACTCGCGTTCGAAACTGCTACGGAATGCTACGTTGGGTTTAACTACCCAAAGCTGCAAATTTTGGAGTATGAGGAACGCCGAAGTGAAGGGCTCTGGATTCCGACCACACGGGTTTCTTCACCCGCTTAGGACACGGTTCGTAAACGGGTACAAGAGAATCGCTGAGTGGCAAAACCACTTCGGAAACAAGCACATGAACTAGTTCCTCGAAGCATCACCGTTTCACAGGCCACTTCACAAACAGTTCCGAGGCTACCTACGCCGCGGAAAGTACTATTCAGTAGAACGGGCTCTCATCTAATGCTCGCGTGAAAAAGCACGACAATAAAGAAGCACTTACCTTGATATGCTCGAAAACAAACGAACGTCAGAAAGCCGAGCTCAACACAAGATGTTGAGAATAAATCCCACTAACGCATTCAGTGGACACACCGAACAGTGGGCTCTGCACAACGCACCAAAATTCCTTCTGCAGGGACTTGTGCAACGGCGCTAGCTGTGTGACAATTATGACAACAGTCGAAATTGGAACTTTACTCGGCGCTCATGTCAGACAAAATTGGCTAACACATTTGTTTGTTTAAAGTTGCGCTTAATGTTTTCAACTTTTCTTGTAATACTACTGGCGCTGGACCCCTTTACCACTTTGAAGCTACTTAACTTTCTCAACGTACGGGCATAGAGAATAGATTTTCTTTCTCTATGGTACGGGTACTCATACATCCAGGCATAACGTAACGTTTTTCATCTCTCTAGGCAGAGGCAAGTTTAGTAAAATCGAACTAGAATATTGGGAAGTGACCATGCTAGCCGCAGCTGACACCGCCAAGCCACACCACGCTTTTCGTGTCTTTATTTTTTCAGATGAAGTTATCAGAAGCAACGGGTTTGAGCTTTTCATTCCTCGACTCTTTCGTTTCAACGCTTTACCATGGAAAAGAAGAAAAAGAAAAACCACACGCGGTGCTCGTGCCAAAACGAAAGATCGGGTACCTTGGTTTTTGCGAAGTCGACGGACGAGGCACTTTTTGTATTAGCAGTATTTAAAAAGAACGTTTTTTTTTAAGAATTGTAAATCGCGCAGTATCTGCCTCACCGGCGGACAGTTGCACCGCGCCGCAAGGGAAGTGATAGAGGAGCGATTGAGAGTTAAAAAAATTGCTGGTAGTTTACCTCTGGTTAACCCTGGTTGAAACCAAAAAGCTGCATTTCCCTCTCTACGCTTGTGGTGGAGTGTCTGGCGGCTTCCATAGATAGCCATACTGACACGCACAGAGTAGTAGGCATTTTTTTATTTGTTATACATCTTACTTTCTTGGAAGCGACGTTAAAGGGACACTGAGGAGAAATTGAAGTTGGCTTGTATCGTTAGAATACCAGCTCCTGATCACAATAACGCCGCTCTTATCGAAAACAAAGCTCTCGTAAGGTAGAAAATAGCTAGAACCAAAATACAGGTATCGCCGCAACAGACCAATCTCGCAAGTACAAGCGTGATGTCTTCCTAGGACAAGAGGCGCCACCTTGGAGGAATTTTCCTTCCTACATGTGCTCACGAATCTCTGAGGCTGGCAAAGGAAGGTTGCGCACCGCACCGCTAGCCGTCAGATATCACGGCGTCTGCGTTTACGTCACGTTTCACGTCACTCAGTTCTGTGACGTCATAAGAGTTGCCGTGACGTCTGAAGAGTTCCCTGAGTTTGAATCAGCGCGGCGGGAAAAACTTTTTCAACTTCGAATCCAAATTTCTTTGAAATAAAGGCATCTTTCGCGCCCGGACAAGCGGCAGCAAAGTAATGAAATGCCGAACTATCAGGTTTTGCTAACAAAAAAAATTGATAGAGTTCTCCTCTGTGTCCCTTTAAAGGCGCTCGCACAAGAGAGCACATATTTAATATAGCTTCGGTGATATTTACAACTGTATTATTACTCGTTGCATGCGGAGATATAGAACCGATTCCGGCTTCAAGCGACGAACAAACCCTGCAGGTAATTTCAGAAACCAAAATTGAAAAAGAAATTTGTTTTCTGGGGAAAGGAAATGGCGCAATGTGACACAGGCCTGATTTGCTTTTCTTAAAACAAACTCTCATTTTCCTTCCCTTAGGGCACGATTCGGGTGTCCACCGATATATGTGAGACAGGCGTAATATCTTTTCTTTCAAACCAATTTTCATTTCATATTCCTTCACGCCCTCCGCGGTCGCTCAGTGTTTAGGGCTCTCGGGTAGTGATCCGGAGTACTCCAGTTAGAACCCGGCCGCTGCCGCCGCGTTTTGATGAAGGCGAAACACTAAGGCGCCCGTGTGCTTTCCTGTGTCAGTACACGTTAAAGATCCCCAAGTGGTGAAAATTATTCCGGAGCCCTCCACTATGCCACCTCTTTATTCCTTTCTTCTCTTAATCCCTCCTTTATTCCTTCTCTTACGGCGCGGCTCACGCGCCCGCGGATACGTGCGACAGATACTGCGCAATTTCCTTTCCCAAAAAACGTTTTTCTTTTATTACGGAGCCCTCCACTACGGCACCTGTTTCTTCCTTTCTTCTCTTAATTTCTCCTTCATCCCTTCCCTTACGGCGCGATTTTTGTGTCCGCCGATATGTTAGAGAGATACTACGCCGTTTCCTTTTCCCAAAAACGAATTTTATTATTATTACTTTCCCCTATTCTCTCTTCCTGTCCCCTCATATCTTTCATATCATTTCGCCTTTCCGTCTGCTATCCTTTATTTCCGATGCCCCAGCTCAGGTGCTTCGGTATCGATGGAAGATGCCGGGGTTAGCTAAAATATTTTCCTTCCTTCGTATTAGTTTAATAAAACCACTTACTATTACTATTTACGGGCGCGTATCTCCCCCTATCCTCTCCTCCTGTCCCCTCACCTCTTTCATTTCATTTCTCCATTCTGCCTGCTATCCTTTATTTCCGCTGCCCCAGCTCAGGTGCTTCAGTGTTGGTTACAGATGCTGGGGCTAGCAAAAATCTTTTCCTTTCTTTTCTATTATTCTTTTGTAGCGAGAGCTACATTAAGCTACCAGTCCAGCATTTCGCGGTATATGGAAGAGGAAAGTTGTGCGCATGCGCCTGTACCGCGGCAACCGAAGAGGCCCAAACTGCGGCGTGCGCTACAATCAGAACAAGAGCTACATATAGAACAACAATTGCGAACAATTCCCACTTTAGGAGGCAAAAAGTATAAAACAAACAACACTGAAAGGTCGTAAATGCTAGCAAAAAACAAGAAAAATAAATGAAAGGAATTCAATGATTTCTCGCAATATTACGTTCTTAAGGAGCTTTTTGGGAATAAGTTTTCTGAAATCAAGTAGTTTTTCAGTGCGATTTAGTAGAGACGGTATTTGGAACTGTGCGTGTAAAAAACATTCATTTCAAGAATGTCTTGGCGGCGGTTACCAGTGGTGTTGGCTTAACACCACTGGCCACACCAAGAAGTGACGACGAAACATTGAATGTTTGCTGGACTTTTGGCGCGAACATTATATCGAAAGCCCAGTAAAGGCACAGCAGAGCGCTGAGGGCATCTGCGAGAGTGTTTTCAGTAATGCTTACTTCTTCTAAGCATACAAAGAATTTCGTAGCTTCCAGGACGTGTTCTCCCTCATACATTACTGCCGGGTAGGAAGCTGTGGCAGCCGTGTCCTGCTGTAGAAAAATTTTTCCCATTAGTTGGTACACCTTTAAAACAATCATTTCATCAAAAAAAAAAGAATACTTTGCAGCCTGCTATTAAAGCCATGTTAAAACATTATGCACTGATGCTAGTTTATGCCAAGTGTTTTGCTCGCCTTTCTGCAGGCGAATGCAGATTCTGCATTTCACTTTGACAAAACATGTCACGCAACACTAATGCACTGAATCTGTGCATTCTTGGAGAGCTTGCCTAACTTCAAACGCATAGAGCTGTTTCATGCGCACTGTTGCATATCATACCCGACTAAAATGTGGCCGCTGTGCCTTGGTCTTAAATTTGTAGCCCCAAAACTATTTCTGCAGCTTAGCCGCTTGGACCTGTATGTATGAGACAGAACACATCTGTTTTGTGTTGTTTCTGCCTGCCTGTGCTCTTTTAGTTCTTATGATGTTGAAACTATAGTTTGATACAACTAAGAATGCGGCAGTGACTGCCCCTCAGAAAAGGCCCCCCAGCAATGGCTTTGACTGGCTCTCATTACATCAGTGTTAATCCCCTAGTGCTAAATCGCAGGTAAATGGCAGGTGCATCTGTGAAACGGAATTAACCACAACATCATAACAATCGGCTGACGTCTTTGGAACTTCCTTTGAGGGGATTTACCGCTGCATTTTTTAGTTGTATCTGACTAAAGCCGAATTCTTTGAATCAAGTTATTGTGGTACATCACGTGTCCCAGCTAACTTGAGCCAAGGGTTAAAAAATAAATTATTTGAGACAGGCGAGTGAAACCAGTTGCATATTGGTGACAGCCATCTTGCTCGCCACAGGCAATTTATTGTTCTGCAATTCATTATCAGTTTAAATATATAAATTAATAAATATTGACTTTAGACAACAAATTGCATTTGAAGAGTTCTCGAGCACTTTCAGAAACCCCCATTCAATTATTTACGATAAGGAAACCCTCACGGGTGTCTTTTTTCCCAGCTCCATAGAAAGCCTGCGAAATACAAAAATAAACCACGTGACTAGCGCATTCGCACAACACGATCGTGCTGCTCTCAAGCATGGTTTGAACAAACAAAATCACCTGCAGTCTTGACTCTACGGCCGCGCATCAGCGGCAGGCCGATGTTGGCGGTAGTTTCTCGTCTGCGTCAGCCAATTTGCACACATTACTGTGCGAGTTGGCCCCGCCAACATATCTGCCTGCCGCTGGGGCCGGGCCGTCGAGTCAAGGCTGCAGGTGATTCGTTTGTTCAAACCACGCTTGAGAGCAGCACGATCGTGGCGCGCGAATGCGCTAGTGACGCGGTTAATTTTTGTATTTGGCGGGCTTTCTTTGGAGCCGGGAAAAAAAGATGCAAGTGAGGGTTAATTTATAGTAAATGATGGAATAGGGGTTTTTAAAGGCGCTCGTCCATTCTTCATATGCAATTTGTTGTCTACAATGAATGTTTATTAATTTAGATAATTAAACAAATAATCAATTGCGAAAAAACTGCCTGTGGTGCACAAGATGTCTTTCACTAATAATCAACTGGTTTTACTCGCCTGTCTCTAGTAATTTTTTTAACGCTTGGCTCAAGTTAGCAGGGACACCGGGTATGTCACTGCATATGGTGGAATTTGACTCCGAGTGCAAGAAGTGTTTGTGTCGACACAGGTTTTGATTCAAGTTTCGATTTCTCAGGGTCAATTCAAACAGGATTTGCTTGAGAAAAGGGCGCAGTGGAGTTTCAACAGCCTCATCCTAGCGCACACCCCTGTCAGACAATAGGCGCAATAAAGGCTTGACTATTACTGCATAAATTTTTCTTGATCAATGAAACGATGTAAGAAAGCACAAATGAAGTTGCACAGCAAAATACAACTTCTGACTTTGAGCCGTCCTGTAGTAATTCTCTCTAATTTGAGCTTCACTAGCCACCACTGTGCACAAATCACGTTTTTTTTTCTGAATATTTATCTTACGATTCATTATTACGGACCAGTCGCCTTATGAAAAGTTCTGCTTGGGGACAAAAGTGTCCGTATCAAGAGGCACGACTGCACCAGCTGCATTTATTTTCTGAACGCCATGCAGATGGCACAGTACCATCGAGAGGAGAGATATGCAGCTTTGGCTCCAGAAAGACAGCATGCTAGACTTATGATGGTAGGTCAGCAAAAGCGCTGTTAGGTTTGCCACTAGTTATCACTATGGCTCAATGAGCAAAATTGTTTTTGCCAAGCCTGTCTCAGGCAGTGCAGCCCTTAACTGAAAAACGCTGAGATGATGCTGATCAGGTAACTGAAAAAAATTATCCATGTAAGAACCACACAGGATCCCTAAAAGTTTTTCACTTCATAGAAATTTCTTTGGGACCTAGCTATTCAAAAAGAACACTCAATATTCAAATACACAGATCCAGCCAGTGCAGCTACTCCATCAACTTGTCTGTTTTATTGGTCCGCAGAAATAATTCCAAAGCTGGGACACAAATTCTGCCAATCAACAATTTTCGAACAAATCTTGTGTATTTCAGAAAAAAAGAGAGGTTCTGGTATCATGTCGGCACATATTGGCCGACATGATACCACTGAATCCTTGCCAACACATAAAATATCTTGGAGTCCCGTAATCTGAGAGTTGCTAATAGATCTGCTGCTAATAGATCACCTCAGCAAAGCAAAGTCTAGCTTGGCCCCTCATGTGCAAAGAAAACCACTCTGCAGCATCTTGCTACTGTGACATTAGCCTTGTTACTCCTTTTTTATGAGGGCGGTCGTGGGCCCATCCCTGAGAATGTAAGAGCTATAGCTCGTACATTCTCGGGGATGGCCGCACGACCGGCACACAAAAGTCTTGTGTCATGAATAGCTGCAGTGCTTCTGTGTTAGCAACCATTGGACAAGTCTGCGTGCACTTTCATGAATAATAAGCAAGAAGAAGACATGCGGTCTTAGTCACTTCACAACCTGTGACAATTTGTCGGACCATTTTTTTAATAAACAGAGGTGTTTGCCGATTGCAGAAAGCAATTCGCTGGGTGCAGATTACTCCCTTCAAGACGCTGCTCATTATTTTAATTTAAAAAAAATATTTATGCACTTAAATAACGTATCCTAGCTTCAAGAAAGCAATTATCAAATATAAAACATCAACGCTTAACTGTTTGAATGCACGCACAAAATTCCCACAAAATTTCTTTACCGTTGTAAATTGTAGCATAAAAGTACCTGTGTGGAGTTCGCTGACCTTTCCGCGAACTCGTTGATATTCTGTCCTCAGGGAAGGCCGCTCCAGTGTGGTCGGAAGCCCGCACCAAGGGGGCCCGTCCCGTTCCTGCCTCCCCTTCGTGAGGCGGACGTCCTCGTTTACGCCGCGCCGTCACGGGGATGACCCGCCGGAAAAAAAGCCTAACCAGATACAGCTGTCGACATGTGTGCGTCGTCAAGGGGTGACGAGACTTCGGCGATGCGGGAGAGATACAGCTGGGTGGGGACAGAGTGCTGGGTGACCAGGAAACGGATTATTCCGTTAACGACTGTGTTCTCTTTGTTGCTGTCAACCACCTGAGTCATCGCCTCGCCGGCACATGTTTCTAGCATCTGTGGTGCTGTGGGTGGCGTGGGAACGGAAGTCGCATTTGTGTTGTTTGTGTGGTTATTTGAAACCTCCTTCCCAAATGTCTTAATCAGAACATTTTCCCCAATCTCTGATCAGTGGGCGGACCTTATTTTCCTTTCCCTAACCACTGATTGGCGAGATGGGTCGTTTGTTATCATATTGGTTGCTGTCCCCGCTAATGGCGGAGACAGAGGGTTTAAAACCAAGCGCTCTGGGTTGAGCGGGGGCTGAATTCGTCTGATCCACGATTTAGTCATGTAAATAGTTTTCTCCTTGCTTTGTTTCTTCTCGTTTTTTTTACCAATGTTGTAAATAAATAGTTAACCTTCTCCTTTCCTTGAGTAATGTGAATGTTTGCGAGTAGAACCACCGGGCCACCAAGAAACCCCGATTTCATCATCAAGTAGTTTCTTCTCATCGCCACCGGAAGAGGAAACTCAACTGGCGCAGTCGACACAGGATCGCAACTTCTTTCTACTCGAGGCATTGGACGGAAGGTGAGAAGAACAAGTCGGTGCACAAGCTTTTTGCCCGAAAGGAGAAAACGTGAAGCTGCGTCGCAAGACTGACGTCGAAAGCTTCAGGATCACGGGTCGAGTTCGAGAGGACGTCGGAGGCTCAAGTCAGCTAGGAGCTGAAAGAGCCGGGCAACAACAAGCCATCGAGGGTTCGAGTCAGCGAGCTGCTGAAAAGAACCAGGCGTCCACATCGAACGGGTTCGAGTCAGCGAGCTGCTGAAAAGTAACCAGGCGACCAAGTCAAGCCAGTCAAACGAGGCAGAAGTCAGCGAGCTGCTGAGAGATCCAAAGCTCAAGTCGTCCGCATCGAGGAGCCTGTCGTCATCACTGAGGACGACGAGATCACCGGGGCAGAGAGCAACCAGTAAGGTAGAAGACCTTTCTGCTTTCTCCGAATTCACCATGTCGGTGTAGTGTTTATGTGCTAGAAACGATAGCGCGGAAAACGGAAATGGCTGCCGTACGGTATGATCAGGAGGGCAGGATGCGATGCATTGAGCAGGAGGAGGCTGAACAGCTAAGTGAGATTGAAAATTTGAAACTGCAAATTGAACTGGAAAAGAGAAAACTTGCACAGATGCAGTTAAAATTAAGACAGGGGGCGAAAGTCGATAGCGAGGTCTTATTCGCATCAGTTCAATGTTTTGTCTGTATGAAATTTGAGCATTCGATGATTGAGTGTCCAAAAGAGCAAGAACAAGATGTTCCCGCGGTGAGGGGAGGTGTGTGCGAGCTAGTAGCTCAGGTACAGATACTGGCGCAGGCATACGGCGACTTGCACACCGACGATCAGAGTTCTGAAGCCTGTGTGGATTCAGGGGCCGAATTAACAAAGCAGGACGGTGATATAACGTTGTGTGCTAAGCCAAAAGAGAGTACTGCAGGCATAGGGGCGTTCGTCACACCTGTGAAGCATTTGCTGTCAGAGCAACCGAATATAGAGGAAACCCAGGAGGCACTTGATTGTGTTGCTCGCGATCAAGGGTTCTGCATCGTGACCCAGTCTATGTGCGCTAACTCTGACGCAGCAGTAAGGGTCGAGGACGAGAAGGCGGATCTGAGTGCGAGAACGTGCTTTGCAGTCGATGGCAATCTAGCTGCCAAAGAGGAGTTGTCTTACCAGCCGGTGCTGACACTGTGCGCACTCACAGTGACAGCAGATCTAGCTAGAGGTGTAGGGCAGCTGGTAACACCGGAAATACACGCACTAACAGAGCATTCTGAAAGGGAGCAGCTAGAAGAAGAAAATCAGAGTTCAGATTTCGAAGAGCATTTCGAAAGTCCCCACGATTCGGTTCGCGACAAACCCGGGGCTTTAGTAGAGCTTCAGGCAGATCCGAAAGCTGCAAATGTTCCTGCAGCAGATTGGGAGTTAACAGGCACAGCTGCGAGTTTCGCAGCAGATAGGGAACTGGGGGATTCGGATACTGCACCCATCCCCGTAAGCCTAAACATGCAGCATAAGACCTCATTACCAGAAGAGCGAGAGCAAGCTGGTCAAGGTAATTGGGAGAAAACAAGGCTTAAGGGCATGGTTTTCTTTGAAGAGGATGCCGGCTGCCAGCCGTACAGGGAGCAAGCGCTACCTGAAGAGCGATGTAAAACTGCATGTGAAGTAGCCGGTGACAGGCCTATCCCAACTGTGAAATTCAAAGAGGCAGAGAACGCAGACACGATGGCAGCAGCAATCTTGGTAGAATGCAGCGAGCTGGTGAGCTTTGTTGCTTTTGATGAAAACGACGATGCACACCCGATAGCGGCGGTAGCCTTCACAACCGGCGCCGTGCCGGATAAATTGGAATTTTGGTCCAATCTTGCGGACAAAGCTAAAAGGAAACATCTTTTTCGAGATGTAGGTGGCTAGAAATCATTCTGCCAATTTGGCGCACCGATCTGACATGGTGGATACTGGAATGTGCAGATTGGTGTCCTAACCTTGTGTGTGCGGATTGAATTAACCGCAATGTGTGCGCGTGTGCGCGTGTTTGTGGTCTGATTGAACAGCTGAGCATACATGTGCGCGCGTGTGTGTAATTTTGTTCCGGGAAACTGGCTGGACTTTTATGTCACACTGACAGCAAGTGACCGCGTGACATTCTTGGTTGGGAGGTGTGGAGTTCGCTGACCTTTCCGCGAACTCGTTGATATTGTGTCCGCAGGGAAGGCCGCTCCAGTGGGGTCGGAAGTCCCCAACAAAGTCGCCCGTCCCGTTCCTGCCTCCCCTTCGTGCGGCGGACGTCCTCGTTTACGCCGCGCCGTCACGGGGATGACCCGCCGGAAAAAAAGCCTAACCAGATACAGCTGTCGACATGTGTGCATCGTCAAGGGGTGACGAGACTTCGGCGATGCGGGAGAGATACAGCTGGGAGGGGACCGAGTGTTGGGTGACCAGGAAACGGATTATTCCCTTAACGACTGTGTTCTCTTTGTTGCTGTCAACAACCTGAGTCATCGCCTCGTCGGCACATGTTTCTAGCATCTGTGGTGCCGTGGGTGGCGTGGGGAACGGAAGTCGCATTTGTGTTGTTTGTGTTGTTATTTGAAACCTCCTTCCCAAATGTCTTAATCAGAACTTTTCCCCCAATCTCTGATCAGTGGGCGGACCTTATTTTTTTTTCCCTAACCACTGATTGGCGAGATGGGTCGTTTGTTATCTTATTGGTTGCTGTCCCCGCTAAAGACGGAGACAGAGCGTTTAAAACCAAGCGCTCTGGGTTGACCGGGGGCTGAATTCGTCTGATCCACGATTTAGTCATGTAAATAGTTTTCTCCTTGCTTTGTTTCTTCTCGTTTTTTTTGACTATGTTGTAAATAAATAGTTAACCTTCTCCTTTCCTTGAGTAATGTGAATGTTTGCGAGTAGAACCACCGGGTCATCAAGAAACCCCGATTTCATCATCAAGTAGTTTCCTCTCATCACCACCGGAAGGGGAAATTCAACTACCTGGATTACGAAATAACTGCACAACGGATCGTGGAATCAGTTTTTGTTTCGAAAACCAACATGCTAAAAGAAGAAAGATATTTGTGGCAAAATGCAATGAATGAAAATCTTGGAGGTCGTGGTGCCAAGCCCACTGTTTTGAAATGCTATTAAAACTGTGTTCATTAGTTGTAAAAAGAAAGCATCGCATTTGCAACACGAAGAGTGGCCAGTTCACAAAAACAAAGGAATTACTGCTAGGCATAGCGCATTCCCAGAAAACCTTCTATGATGCGGCATATGCAGTTGAGTTCATAGCTCTTTAAGGGGTTAATATCAGGTAAAATACCTCACAGATAATTCAATTTAGTCAGCTGCATTTTGCCTATTTTTCTAATAATTTCTGCATGCCATGCAACCTGATCATGTTATGCCAGGTGACCATAAATGGAATCACGTTTCTTGCAGAACTATCTGTTAAGTCTAAAAATATGAGGTGGCAATCAATAGATGATCAAGCAGCATTTTTTGATAACTCTGTGCATCATGTACAAAGAAAACTGTTCTACTGAAGCTATCCCACGCCACACTGCTTTCAAAACAACCGTGATAGTCTGCCTGCCATTGAGAAGTGTAGACAGCATTCACATCATTGCCATGACCACATTACGAAAGTGAACCAGCGGGCAATTGTATATGCATACTTTCATAGCAAGATATGTTTCAGTTATATGAAATCAGAACTAAAAACAAGCAGGATATCCAAGTTTTGTGATTCACCTGCAAAGCAGGCAGGAGGAACCAATTTGGTACGTCTCTGAAGAATGGTTCGCACATGTAACAGCAGCAGTTTGGCACCAGCTGTAAGGCCCATTGCCACCATGCATTTGACCACCTGTCTAATCACTAAGTACTTGCCTGTGTCCTCGATGTGTATTGTGAAAGCATACAAGAGCTCTCTATGATGGCTCGTCACTTAACAGTTATAAATGACAGACACAAGTAGGAAGAGAAATGACTGCGCCATCTCCTTCACAAGGCAGGGCAGGAAAAACACTGATGACATGATCATGATTTCTGAAATGAGAAAAACCCCGACTTGCATTTTCAGAACAGTGCCATAATGAGCAATGACAATATAATATTGAAAACTTCAATTCTATACTTATTTCAAATTGCTATGCAACAAACACAAAAAGGGTTAATTGACTAAGACGGATGTAGCTAAGTCCTAAAGTGCTTGAAGAGCTTGCCTTGATCTGTTGCCAAATAAGTTGCTAATAAATGCAAATACATCATTTTGGCACTATTTGGCACTATGCACTGTGCTTTGGCCTTTCAGTTTATTTTTGTTTCCTTTTTGTTCAAGCTATGAAGAGGATCCGAGTGTCTCTTCAACAGTTCGAATCATTTCTTCAAGGTGCCGTTTTTTCCTAGCAACTTCCAGCGTTTTTTTTTCTGAAATGCTTGAGAACTCGCTTTCAAGCTTCTCACCTAGTTAGATGTTCGTTATCAGACAGAATTCCATGTGAACCTGAAAAAACGAACAGAGGGAAACATCATGCGTGTATGTTTTGTTTTTTTGAACGCTGATGTAGCACACAAAGCAAATGAACAAGGTTTGAAGGCAAGCCTCAGCGTGCTAGCCATTAATAAGAGTTGAAAGGAAGCTTCAGGGTGCAAACTAATGCTTTCACAAAAAGAGTTCTCTTCGCGGTTAGTTCAAAATGCCACGCTAATGCCACAAGTCAGCATATTCGCAAGTAATTAAAAAACACATGCAAAGCAGCTTTAACGCCCACTAAGCAAGCAGCGCTGAGGAGGTAGCGAGCTCTTTTGTTCAGCTGCGGGCCTTTTTAAGATGAAGCAGCATGCGCACTAGCATGAACCTCATAATAGTACTCAGGCTTTACTATATTAAATCATTGCCTTTCGCTTTCAATACAACAAAGCGTTGCTTTTCGCCGTAAACCATGTCATTATACTGCTAACTTGACAGCTAGGTGGCACTATTCCCCTTCCAAAAAAGATGCCCTGCCACTACTTTGATGCTTACAAAGTACAGTGGTGCGTAAGGGATGTTAACTGTGAATCTTTCGAGACTGTCGCGCAACTCCGACACTGAGAGTTTAGCTCTGATATTGTGCATGTTATACACATTAAGCCATACTATACGTGGTTGAGTCGTCATGTACTTCTGTTGTGACTCTTTGCTCCTTTTTCTACCTCTCTTTCCTTTCTCTTTGACCCTTAACTTGATTGTGAAGTCGTTGGCATTACAGCAATGCTTTTCATTTTTCGATGGGGGAATAACACCACGTAGCATTGCCACGTGGTGCAGAGATAAATTGGAAGATGATGTTGTGCTTGCTCTATAACATATCCTCTTGCTTGGCTGCTTGTAATCAAACTACCTAACAAATACGTGAAAATGTCGTTCACGAAGGCAGCCTAGTTTCAATAGTATCGCGTCAACTTTTGTCTTTGATCTCTAAGCAACTTCAGGTGCCATAGCAAGCTTTGATGTTGCGCATTACTTGGGACTACCGCGCAGTAGCAACATGGGAGAGACGAGAAAAATTATCTGAGTTTTAACTATTGCTGAACCTGGTTATAGAGCGAAAGCTGTGGTGTATCGAGCAAGTAGATGTGGCTTGGCGTCTGTAACGCTGAGTGCGTTCCGCACACTGGATGGGCAGCATGCCCACCCTGCCAGCTGGGCAGGTGGCAGTTATGTTAGTGGTTGATCGTGAAAGGTTGGTCACCTAATGAATTCTGCGGCCTATTCTACCGCCCTCTATTGGCCAATTGAAAACTTAAGTGGTGCGACACCATGGTGGACCACATATGGTAAGGCCTATAGCCACACTTGCCCTCTGGCTCACTAGAAGATTAACCGGCAGCCACATGGCGAAATCGGCTTTATCTAGCGTAGAGAAGCTTTCACTTGAAAAGGGTGTAAACACTTCACCGCCTGTGTTTGCGTCCTTTTCACGTCTCGTCCATGCTACAACTGCGTTCTAGTCCCAAGTGTACAGAACCAACTAGCCAGCCACTATGCTTTATGCACAATGCAGTTCTGCAACACCATTATTTTTTTGTATAGGAGAGCCAAGTTATTCCCAGCTAATACACCTGGTTTACTATAATTTTCACATTACATTCCATATACTGCAAAATACATCATTGACTTATGACAGCAACTGCGACACACTAAGTATAATAGACAAGAATTGCAGTAAACGAAACAAAATACATATCTTTATTTCTTGTTCTAAAGAATTATGGCAATGCGAACAAAGAATAGTTCAGCATGTCTCATCACATTCTCTTTAAAAACCTATCAAAGCAAGATGTGCAATGCAAGACACAAAGCAGCTTTTCACTATTAAATGGATCAGCCACAAAACAATCTCAGGCACCCTGCGGCTATATATGGCCCTAATAGCACATAGCTGGCATATCTCATCACCTATGTTCAAATTTGGAGCACCGCAGCCATTTCACACTTGACTTGAGGATGCTAATATTCCTTAACCAGGAACAGATGTTGATGGTAAGCAATGTTATGTCTTTTTATTTTAAACATGCCTGGATGCTCCTGTTCCATTCAGCTTTTGTTCAAATGTTTGGAGGGGGCAAGTAGCTTTGTAATAACGGAGCAATTACTCATTAGCATCTACCCAAATGTAGTCATATGGCTACAAAGGAAAGCTATATAGCTTTCTCAGACACTTCGCAGTTGAAGAAAAATTCGTCCCGGTCTGGGGTTCGAACCTAGGACTACTGCGTATCAGGGGCAGTCGCTCAACCAACTGAGCTAACCAGGACGGCCAGCAGATCAGCAGGCAGGGAGATGGCTGATTGATAAACAACTCCACTCCTTCTTTGAGAGGTTGATCAATACGCTGTCGTACTACCATCTGACCTGCGGGCCACTGTGGTTTGCTCAGTTTTTACAGAAACTGCGCAGGATAGGTGGTGCCCCGAGGCTTGAACCTTGGACCAGGACGAATTTTTCTTCAACAACAAAGTTCTTGAGAAAGTTTTCGTTTATAGCCATATGGCTCCTTTTGGGTGGATGTTATTGATATTTACTCGTTATTATAATCTGTTTTTAGCTCAGGCCGGTGTCAGAAGGAAAATATTTCTTGCATGCTTATTTGTTAACTGCCTTTTTTTACATATTAAATGCGCCAGTTTTTTGTATTGTTCTGCTCCCTTTCACAGCCGCATGTTGTCTCTTTGTTCATTTTCATATTTAATCAACATGCCTAGCAAGACAGCACCCTTTATTGCTGCCTATAGTTCAGGTTAGCCATTTTGGTCACAGGAACCGAAGACACATAAGCACCATCTGCCGACCAGTAACTGCTGAAATAAAATTGGCAGCCCATGGGCATCATCTATGGGAAATTCTATCAAAGTAACTTGTAAACATAACTTTTCAGCTGTATCTTTGAGACAACATGCTAGGTTGGCAGGGGAACAAATAAGCCTTTAAGTGCTAAATGATAGCAATTGATCAGTATTTACCATCTCGCTCACGGCAAGGCCCGGGTATCTACCGACTATCACTATGATGGGTGGATCGCTATTAGCAATTCGCTTTCGGCAGTCTTGAAATGTCCTCGCCATGCAGTCGGAAATTAGAGTAAAATCTGGCTTTGAACTGGCGAGCTCTTTCATCATGGCCTCAATGTGGCTGGAAATAAAATCTTCGTCTTTGCCATCATCAAGGTTAAAAATATAAACAAATTAAGACCTAAAATACATCACAAGAGGTAAAATTCACATCCATTACTTAAACTGAATTGCCAATACATACAGCACAAGGCCGTGAAGCTATGTGAAAGGTAGGAAGAGTGTCGGGTACCGTTCTCCGCCTCTTTGGAGCATTACTTTCTCCAGATGCCAGCCTGAGTTTTCTCCTCTCAAACTTCGCTTTGAAACGACGACCTTCACATCGTGAGTCCGGAAAATTGCCTCATTTTCATATTGTCCAAGCATCATATCTTAGGTTTAATAGAAGAAGGCATGTGTGGGCAAACAGTATAGTTTTAGCACAAGTGTAAGTACATATTGTCACGGCTTGCTTGACGTAGAGGCCGGCGGCCAGCACAGGTAGTGATAGCATGAGCACAAGAACACAGGAACCGGCAGGTCCGCCAGCAGCAGCAGCGTCGTCGTCGGCACGCGGCAATCGCGCTTCTACTTTCTCTTCGCTAGACTACCTCCTCCTATAGGGAAGCATCGTCCCGATGCGAACCCGAGAGTAACAGAACACTCGGCGGAAAACCACACAGGGGCCCAGAAATCTTGCTGGCCGATGTAGAAGACAGTGGGAAATGCAGGCGATTATCGCGCGTAATACGCCTTTAGCCGGACAACGTGCACAATTTCAGGGCGGGGGGGAGGTGACGAGATGACGGTCGCATTCCTTCGGGCAGCACCTCGTAGTTCAGGTCACAGATGCAGCGAAGAACCGTATACGGGCATAAGTAGCGCTTCGTGAGTTTTTCGGAGACACCTCCACGGCGTACCGGCGTCCACACTCTCACCTTTTCCCCAGGGTAAAAATGGACGTCACGTCGACGCAAATTGTACCGACGAGCGTCTGTATGCTGTTGGTGCTGAGGGCGGAGTCGAGCGAGTTGCCGAGCTTCCTCCACGCGCTCGCAGACTAGACGGGCATCAGCGACAACGTCTACAGACAGCTCGTGTGAAAACATAGCATCAAGCATCGTTGTGACCTGTCTGCCATGCACCAGTTGGAAAGGGGACGTACCTGTCGTCTCCTGGACAGCGGTATTATACGCGAATGTAACGTAGGGCAGTACCTCGTCCCAACTGCGATGGGTGACGTCCACATACATGGCGATCATGTTAGCCATCGTCTTGTTCAGCCTCTCCATCAGACCATTGGTTTGCGGCTGGTACGCCGTAGTTCGGCAGTGGCTGGTGCAGCTGAGACGGAGGATCTCCTGTGTGAGTTGTGCCAGAAACGTGGCACCCCGGTCAATGATAAAAACGGCAGAGGCACCATGACGAAGCACAATACACCCAATAAAAAGCTGAGCTGCCTCAGCAGCCATCGCTGACGGAAGTGCTCGGGACTCGGCGTATCTGGTTAGGTAGTCGGTGGCTATGATAATGCACCTGTTACCCGACTTCGACGTTGGAAATGGGCCGAGAAATTCCATGCCGATTGTGTGGAACGGAGCATGCGGTGGCTCGAGCTGCTCGAGAAGTCCAGCTGGTCGTGTAGAAGGTCTTTTCCGCCTTTGGCACTAACGACAAGTTTTTACGTAGTAACGGACGTACTTAAGAAGTTGCGGCCAATAATACTTTTCTCGAGTACGTGCAAGTGTTCGGCTGTAGCCAAGGTGAACAGCTGTAGGATCATCGTGAAGAGCTTCGGCCACCTCGGCGCGCGTCTTCTGGCACAACAAGGAGCCATGACTTCGGGCTGCTGTCGATGTTCTTCTTGTACAATACGCCGTGCAGAATCCGGAACGTCGGCAGAATACGCAGGAAAACGCGGGGCACCACGTATTCGAGGCCTTCTAGGTGTGCCATCAGCTGACGAATCTGAGGATCATTGCGTTGCCGAGTAGCGATATCGGCCATGCCCAGTGCGCCCAATGAAGCCGTCGTCGTCGTCATTATCGCCCCCTGGCGCCGGATTCACGGGGGCTAGAGACAAACAGTAACCATCATTATGTTTGCGGCCTGATTTGTAGATGATGACGTCGTACTCCTGTAGCCGCAGGATCCACCGAGCAAGGCGGTCTGCAGGATCCTTGAGATTGGCGAGCCATCACAGCAATTGGTGGTCAGTAACGACGCCAAAAGGGCGACCGTACAGACAGGGCCGGAATTTGGTGATCGCCCAGATGACAGCGAGACACTTTTTTCAGTTGTCGAGTAATAGCCCTCCGACTTCGAAAAAGCTCGGCTGGCCTAGGCAATAACACGCTCGGCGCCGTCCTGGAATTGCACAAGCACTGCTCCTAGTCCTTGGTTGCTGGCGTCGGTGTGGAGTTCAGTGTCGGCGTCTTGATCGAAATGGCCTAGTACGGTAAGCGCTGCAAAGGCGTGCTTTAATTGGCGGAATGCTGATTGCTGCTCCTCGGTCCACTCAAAGGCGACGCTATCCTTCTTCAGGCTATAAAGTGGCGCTGCGATATAGGCGAAGTTGTGAACGAAACGTCTGAAGTACGCGCAGAGGCCGAGAAAGCTGCGGACTGTCTTCTTGTCGGATGGTGAAGGGAAGGACTCTACGGCAGCCGTTTTCTCTGGATCTGGCTTCACACCCATTTGGCTGACGACATGGCGTAGAAACTTCAACTCACTGTATGCGAAGCGGCCCTTCGAAGCCTTGAGCGTGAGTCCGGCGGTCAGAAAAGCGTGAAGGACCGCTTCAAGGCGCACAAGATGGTAAGCTAAAGTGCTTGAGAAGATGACAACGTCATCCAGATACACGAGACACGTCTGCCACTTCAGTCCGGCGAGCACAGTATCCATGACTCAGTGAAATGTCGCGTGCACTGTACACAGGCGAAACGGCATGACCTTAAACTCGTAGAGTCCATTGGGTGTTATAAATGCGATCTTCTCGCGGTCGCGCTCATCCACTTCAATCTGCCAGTATCCACTCTTCAAGTCGATGGACGAAAAATAGCGGGAATGGCGGAGACGGTCGAGAGTGTCGTCGATGCGAGGTAGTGGATACACGTCCTTCTTGGTCACCTTATTGAGTCGCCAGTAGTAGCCGCAAAATCGAAGGGTCCCGTCTTTTTTTCTTGACCAGTACTACAGGGGCTGCCCATGGAGTGTTGGATGGCTGGATGACGTCGTCGTTAATCATTTCGAGCACTTGCTCTTGTATGGTTTCCCTCTCCTTCAAGGAAACGCTGTACGGCGGTTGGAGAATCGGGGGTGTCACGGTATCGACAATAATTGTATGCTTGGCGACGGGTGTCTGGCGAACTCGGGATGTCGTCGCGAAACAGTTGTGGTACTGATGCAAAAGAGAGAGCAGTTCGCATGTGTGGGAAGGCTCAAGCTTGGGATCGATGTCCAGGGGCAACGTTGTAGGGTCATATGACCCGGGCGGGGCTTCCTCCTCAGGCAGCGCAACAGCTTCGCGAACGTCGCTAAGTTCATCCAGTTGGGCTATAACTACCCCTTTCGTCAGGTCCTGCGGCTCGTTCCTGAAGTTGGTCACAAAAATGTTGGCGCGCCCACTTTGAACTTTGGCGATCCTCCGCCCTACACCGATGCCCCGCGTAAGTAGCATTTGGACACTTCATTCGAGAACGCCTTCTCCACATGCGGTTGTATCGGCTTGGACCGGAAGAAAAACTATCGACAACGGTGGCAAGTGAACATGGTCGGCATCGACTTTCATCGCAGGGCGAGGGGCCCGAAGAGGTATTGGCGATGAACAACAATGTGCGCGGAGGGTCAACTTGTTCCTCCCTACGTCGATTACAGCGCCATACTCACGGAGAAAGTACATGCCAAGAATTACATCTTTGAAGCAATTCCCCAAGATCACGAATGTGACTGAATCTCAACGCGGGCAGTGCACTTGCCAACAGAGTTTACGAGGTGACCTCCCGTGGTGCAACTGGGGCCATCCCACTGCATGGTAACCTTGCGAAGACGCCGAGAGAAGTTCCCGCTGAAGATTGAGTAATCGGCACCGGTGTCGACAAGCGCAGTTACGTCATGACCGTCGATTAAAACGTGTACATTGCTAGAGGCCACCGAAGAGTCTTCGCTTCCAAGGGAGCCATCAGTCGAACGGGGACATTCCAACATAGGCAGAGGTTCTTTACTGCGTGCAACCCCGGCAACGCCAATCCAGGCGCCGCCGTACTTAGTTTCCCCGAAGTGGCGAAAGGCTCTCACGGCGAGATTCGCGAGAAGGGGGTGATGATCGGCGAGGGGGCGGCGACCGGGAGGTGCGAGATGGAGCTGAAACCTGCGATGGAGAGCGTCAAAGGTAGTCCTGTATCTCGCGGGGCTGTTCACCGTGGCGGGGGCGTAGATCAGCCCGGTTGAAACCTCGAAGGCCGACTTCGCGGTACTGAAAGTAGCGGTACATGTGGTCAGGCTCACCGCAGTGGAAACACAGCGGCCTCCGGTCTGAAATCCTCCAGATGTCGATTTTCCTGCGGCCCAGCGGTTCAAGGCGTGCATCAGACGGGGGCACGAATTCGTGGAGTCGAGAGCAGGAATCGGCAGCGGTCTGGTACTGGCGATCTACGAGAGGTGGACGACGGATGGCGGCGGCGTAGCTCAGAGATGATTGGTCGGCTGCAGCTACAATCGGTACGTCTTCGGACGCCAGCGCGTGTGGCTGTTCGTCCCGAACAGCAGCCGCGATGGAGACAGATGCAGGCTGTTCAGGAGCTGGGAACAGCCTTTTCAGCTCCTCTCGGACGATGTCGCGGATAATTTCGCGAACATCGGCGAGGCCAACCCCACTCAGGCCAGACGAAGTAAGACTTGAGACGACAGGAAGGGCGCTCAGTCGCTGAAAGTGACTGGTTCTTGTCGCCAATGCGTGCTCGATGTTGGTAGCTTCAGCGACGAATTCGGCCACTGCGGTAGGAGGATTGCGGATAAGGCCTCCAAAGGTGTCATTCCGGACACCCCTCATCAAGACCCGCACCTTCTTCTCTTCAGTAGCCCGATGGTCAGCGCGGCCACTCAGACGCAGTGCGTCTTCGACGAAACTTCTCACGCTCTTGGTGGGAGCCTGGATACGAGCCTGGAGCAGGTCTTCAGCAAGCTGTCGCCGGTGCTGGTTTGCGAATGTGCGTACCAGTTCGCTCTTGCACACCTCCCATGATGTTAGCCAAGCCTCGTGGTTCTCGAACCAGTATTTCGCTGTGGCATCTAAGGATAAGTACAGTTTCTGCAGACATTGGTCGGGTGTCCACCCATCATGTCGAAATACCCGATCATAGTGCTGGACCCGGTCTTCAACATCATCAAGTACATTGCCACGGAACGGGGCGACAGATCTTGGGGTGACAGGCACGTAGACGATCCTCGGCGCAATCGCGGGGTTGGTTTGTCTTAACTGGGACGGAACGGTGGTGTTGGTCCTAAATGTCCTCGATCTCTGGAGCAAGAGTTGGAATTCCGGCGCTTGGCCTTGCTAACATCAGATAGTGCGAGTCCCTGTTTCTCCCGACGGCTCCAGGAAAACCCGACGGCCAGGACTTTGTACCGGGCTTGAATTGCGAGGCGGGGTGCGTTGCATGGGATGCGTTACCCAGCACCTGCACCAAATGTCACGGCTTGCTTGACGTAGAGTCTTGTGATTGTTGTTTATTTTAGAAAGCAATTCACATCAGAGTGCACTAACTGTGGTAGGCATTTGTTGGATGCATCTTATCTTTACAAATAAGTGTGCCAATCAAGATCGATTGTGTTCCTATTTGTAAAAGCACAACATAAACAACCGATGGTTGCTTACATATCCTCTCCCAGTAGCGTCTGCCAAAACGGAGAATTTCGCCACAAGCGCCTTGGCCGCCTCTCCATAATGCTTCCCAGGGTAGCGAATGCAAAATGAAACAAAAAAATAACCCATAGTCACACACATGAAGCAGCAACAATTTTGCAAAATCAGAAAGTAGTGCTTTTAGTAAGATGCCACCTGTAATCACAAATTATTTACCATAGGCAACATCAGTGCATAGTTATTAACGTAATTCTACACTTTACTCATAGAAATTCAATATATATACCAAGTACAGTAGTGCAACCTTTATTACTGCTCGTAATAAAATGAATCACTCCAATTACAGACAGCTCTTCTGGAAAGCAACAATTTTCAGTGTATTTACCCCTCAATAACATAAAAACTTGCTGTTTTGAGAACAGACAGGGTGAAAATATACATAGCCCACTAAATATGTATGGCCATGAAATTTTGCTGCACTCGTATGAACAGCAATGGGAGCAAGATATTGACTCCCCTAACCAGGTATTTGCATTCCTGAACCCAGAGTGCCGGATACAGCTGACAAATCTATTGTGAAAGCTCAAATTCTGTAGTGAGCACCACATTTTTTGTGCCTTCACGCTGTACAGTCCAAAGCATTTAGCTAAAGTGCCTTTCGTATTCTGCAATATACTGAATAAATACCTGTGCACAAAGCTCCTTAGCAGCTCCAACTAGTTTTATATGTTCAGCATTATCAGCTGTTTAGGTACAGATATATACTAGAGGATCATGAGGTAGGAACAGGTATAGTAGTGCCCACTCTATTGGTCATTTAAGGTTGGCTCCACAAGAAGCGTGCAAATAATGGCATAATACACTTCCATTTGCTGAAATTCTGTCCAAATTTTAACTCACTGCATGCAGCTATGCGGAAGCTGACCCTTAGAATAATTAAAATGACACTGAGAACATACTGAAGTTGGCCTGCATCAGTAGATTATTACATTCTAAAAAAAAGACAGTGCTTGCATTGAAAACAGCTATAAAAGGCCAAAAATAAAATATGTAAAGGTGTGGCCACCACTGCAGAGTTAAGTAAATTGTGTGGCATTGACATATTTCTTTGCTTCAGCACAAATGCCCATGGCCAGGCTATACCACCCTTCACCCCTAAGCACTGATTAATCGCTGAGTCTTTTGATGTGTAGGTGATATCAGTTTGGATCGAATGGTCAGAAAATTTGAAATGTAAATTTCCCAACAATACATCCATCTTTTGCTGCCAGAAAAACATCAGAATACCCAGAAAGAGCTGTAAAATCAATTTTTGCTAAAAACAAAAATTTGATATGGCTTTCCTCAGTGTCCCTTTGGGATTTTCTGAATATATATTTTTTCTTCTTCATTCGTTATAGTGTTAGACTTGCTTTATGGGTAGTGTTGATTAAGAAACGAAATGTACACAATAGCGAGGCACGACTACATCATTATGCTTCCTTGATAACATAAATCCCCCAGGCTTATAAAGCTATTGAGTTCCTTGCTCTACAGTAGTAGGCAAGACCTGCAAGTTCTCACACGGGGCAAAAGAAGAATTAGCTTATCCCTTACTCCTGCTTCTTTACCCTTGATAACAAGTTGCCTTTCACAGTGCCCTGTAAAACTATTTGAGCTATATTCACTCCATAAAGTTTAGTCTGGAGTGGACCATTTTCAGAGCACGAATCTAAATTCAGGCTTTGGGACAGCACATCATAACCAGTGCAAATTACAGCACATGCTGATGAGAATGAAATGACGGCTAGACTATCAACTGAAGTTTTAGTGAAAAATACATGACAAACTACCCACAGGAACCAAACAGAGCCTACAGCTATACTACCTCAAGTCATGGCCAAGTAAAGCCCTCTTTTAACTAGCAGAGCTCGACTCGCTTAGGCATGTGCTGCCCTGGAAGGAAATTTAGAGAGTCCATATTGAAAGACCAATTTCTTCTCTGCATCTTAATATCACATTAGAGTGACAGAGACAAAGTTCACAAGCAATATTCAGCAAAACACAAGCAGATGAAGCAAATACTCATTTTTTACACACAAGGTATGCTTACTGTATTGCACGTTCATGAACACATTCATCGGGGTGCACCATCTCTCAGACCACATGGTAGTGACATTCTACAAAAATGGCCCCTTCTGATCAAGGCTGGTGCTGGTCGGAATGCCCAATCCAGTGGCCTACCTCTGCACTTTCGCTCACAATCCAGGCACTGGTCCACACGCAATATATGCATGCTTATGTGACGTATTCATGCCTGTTTTGATAGCTTTGTTTGGCCGGCCATGTGTTTTTATAGCCTCCGTGGGGAACTATGCGCCCACTAACACCTTTTCAGTGCTCTTCGATATGTAGTGGTTAAAAGCGTTCTAAAGGGTTCTTTAAGAAAAGAAGACACAGGTGTGGCAATCTTTCCCGTCAGCTACTGCCCATTGGTGACATTTATTGTTGCCTACACTAGGCCCTCACATAGATGTAGACAGACACTACTGTCGACACTGGCAAACATTGTAATGAGATGCTATTACATGGCCAAGAGCTCAGAAGAGGTGGTCAAGGTCTCTACCTAAAATGCTTTTTAAATTAATTAAAGTCAGCTTCAAAAGAAAACATCTGAAAGAAGTCTGTCTGGTTGGGAAATTTAATTTTGCAGAAAGATGACTGACGCCAACCAAGTTAATTTTTGAAAAACCACGACGTTTCGAGGCCGGCTCAGTCCCTTCTTCATGGTGTAACTACGGGCGAGGCGCAGCTTGGCTTTTTAAGCCCTCGTGTTGAAGACTTCTGGGTCAGTGACCGCCAACCATGGATGTAAGAAGAAGGCAGTGTCCCCAGGGAGCGATTAACATCTTTCCGTGCCTGTTGGAAGCGCCAAGACCCGAGTAGAAGCCTCCTGAGTGGGTTAGCTTCGGTTTCTAGTACATAAGTGCCGTCAAAGTCAATTCGGTGGCCGCATGCCTCGCAGTGTTCGGCCACAGCGCTGCGCTGACAGTTCATTTGTCGGGCGTCCACTTTGTGTTGCCTCATTCTTTCTGCGAAGTTCTTCGTTTCCCCTACGTACGAGGCCGGGCAGACCGAGCAGGGGATATTGGATGCAACGCCTTGGGTCCTTTGTTTATGGTGATGGTCTTACGGGCAGTCAGTTTGTGCGTTGTTAGCAACCTTTATTTACCGAGAAGGCGAGCCAGCGTCTCGCACACGCCTTTCACGTATGGGATGCAAACTCATTTCCGCTTCTGACATGTGCTTGGGGAAGGAATAGAGCTGTTTTTGTTTTTGGCTTACGCGTCGGATGAATGAACTGGGGTACCCATTTTTTGGAGATCGGAGACTCCTCGGTTCTTCACGTTTCCTTGTTCTTCACGAGAAGAACATATGGTGTCGGTCTCTTCAATAGAGATATAATGGCAGATGCCTTGTGGGGATTGCGAGGGTTCGAGTTGAAATCAAGGTACCGTCCCGTGTGGGTTGGCTTTCTGTGTACCGAGAACCGCAAGCCTTTGTTGTGCTTTGTGAGTAGAACTTCGGAAAAAGGCAGACTGCCTTGCTGCTCACGTTCAACTGCAAATTGTATGGTCAGTTCAGTTGAATTTAGATGGGTTAGGGGGTTTTCTATTTCTGACGTTTTCACCACAAAAAAGCAGTCGTCTACATGTTCGAAGGAACAACTTTGGTTTGGGCATGAAGGTAGTAGGCGCCCGGCTTTCGACGGCTACCGTGGTTAAATTAGCCATTGTGACTGATATCGACACTCCCATGGCAGTTCCGGCTGTTGGTTGGTTGGTAACAACTTTATTTAAAATTCCTGCACAGCTTTCATCGACTATGAGTGGCGTTCTCTCGTGGAGGGTTTGGTCGTTTTGGAGTGAGCGGTGTGCAACGGACACAGCCAGAGGCACTGGAACGCGGGTGAATAACGACACCACGTTAAACGAGACCAGGCTTTCGTCTTCCTCAATCGTCAGGTCCGAGACAAATTGCAAGAAGTGACCCGAATGCTGTACATGCGTGGGTGTTCTGGCGGAAAGTGGCACTAGTACCATGTGAAGGTAGTCAGAAAGCCGTCGGAGAGCAGATAGGGTGACGTCCACAATTGGCCGCAATGGGATGTCAGGTTTATGAACTTTAGGTAGCCCGTAGAAGCTTGGGGTTGAGCAATTTCTGGAAATGAGGTGGAGGTAAGGCCTTTTGAAATCAGGGTGCCGCTTGAATATCTTCGCTAGAAACATGTTGAGGGTGGTTTGAGTGGTTGAAGTGAGATCCTTGGGAATCTTCTCATATGCCCCACTACTCAGCAAGGCCGAAGCTTTAGCCTCGTAGTCGCGACACCGACGCCATATGTTCTTCACATGAAGAAAAAAGAAACGAAAAGAAACGGGTAGTATTCGATCCCCCAAAAAATAGGTACCCCAGTTCATCTAACCGATGAGTCAGCCAAAAACAAAAAAAACAAAAACAGCTCTATTCCTTCCCCAAGCACACGTCAGAAGCGGAAATGCGTTTCCATCCCATACGTGAAAGGCGTGAATGAGGCGCTGGCTCGCATTCTCGCTTAGGAAGGGGTGCTAACAACGCACAAACCGACTACCACCATCGGACGCCTTCTCCCCTGCCCGAAAGACCATCACCCTAAAGAAAGGGCTCAAGACGTTGTAAACAAAATCCCATGCGCGGTCTGCCCGGCCTCGTACGTAAGGGAAACGAGGAACTTCGCGGCAGAATGAGGCAACACAAAGCGGACGTCCGACAAATGAACTGTCAGCGCAGCGCTGTGGCCGAACACTGCGAGGCATGCGACCACCGAATTGACTTTGACGGCACTATTGTACTGGAAACCGAAGCTAAACCGCGCAGGAGGCTTCTCCTCGAGTCGTGGCACATCCAACAGACACGGAAGGATGTTAATCGCTCCCTGGGGACACTTCCCTCTTCGTTCATCCATGGTTTGCGGCCACTGACCCGGAAGTCTTCAACACGATGGCTTAAAAAGCCAAGCTGCCCCTCGCCCGTAGTCACACCAAGTAGAAGAGACCGAGCCGGTCCCGAAACGTCGTGTTTTTTTTTCAAAAACTAACTCGTTTGGCATCAGTCATCTTTCTACTAAATTAAGATCAGCTTGCGAAACATTTTTGTAGTACTTACTTTGTGTATGAGCCCAAGTCATGGAAGAGCCACTGAATTACTCTTTGCCGTTTTGCAAAATACTGGCCGGGATGATGTAGCGCTATGCTCCCTACAATGTCAAGAGGCACAGCTGGCAGCTGATAGAATGTTAGCACTGGTAACTGCTGAGCTTGCACAGGTGGTGTTTCAACATCAATGACATAACAATTCTGTACAACTTGAACTGGTGGGCGAGTTGGTCAGACATAGTTCTTGTAAACCAGCGCAACGGCTCGAAGCCAAACAGAAAGGTACAAAACACAGCGCTGAACTAACAACAGAATAGATTTATTCAGGGCACCATGCAGTAGTTAAATACACGCTGGTATCACATAATAACGGAAAAACAGAGAAAAACAAGACAAAATAAGAAAAAAAATAGGAAAAATAAGAAAAATATCGTTTCACAGCCTATCATTGTGATTGTGCGAAAGCTGTGCCGAAGCACGTAATCTATGACATTAGGTATCCATGTTCTTTTTCCGAGATAGCAACAGAAGGGGTGCTTATGCATTGCGTACCTATCCTCATGATTTCTGATGCCTCAATTATCTCCCTGGTGAGCTGGTCTTTGCTTTTTGCTACAATTTTACTGCTCTTGAACATTGGGCGGCATGAGCAATAACGACAGTGAATCCCGATATGGCGGACGGCATTCTTCACATTATTGTTGTGCTCCTTAATTATTTCATTTAAACACCGACCAGTTTGGCCAACGTATGACCGACCACAAGACAGAGGAATTGAATATACCAAGTTGACTTGGCACTGAACATATTTCTTCTCATGCTTCTTCGTGCACACAGGAACATCGCGACCTGTTTTGTTTGGCCGATTTACACGCGCACATAAGGTCCTCAATTTTACAGGGGTTGAAAACACATCTACTCCAGCTCGTTTTACTATCCTTTTCAAATTGTGCGATAAAACATGAATGTAAGGAATTACGGATACGTATTTTCCTCGGCTAACTTGGTTGGCAGTAGCTCCAAGTTTCAACTTCTTCAGCATTCCCTCCGCTACCGAAGTTAACAAATGAAGCGGGTATCCTGCAGCAACAAGCCTTTCAACCTGGCATGAAAAACTGTGCGCGGCCTTATGCCTACAAGATTTTTTCATGGCATTGCCGAAACAAGATGTGGCAATGCTTTGTTTCACTAGCTTAGAGTGTGAAGAGCAGTATGGAAGTAGAGGCTTCCTGCTTCTAGGTTCAAAGGCCCAGAATACATGAACACCATTAAAAAACAGAGTCAGGTCTAAAAATTTTATGGAGTCAGTAACAGGCACTTCATGAGTTATTTCCAGAGGCGACAGAACATCTGCAAAGACAGAACAAGGCTTAGTCACCTCTGCAGGAAGATTTTCCGGTTCACATTCAAGTAAAATAAAGTAATCATCTACAAAGCGGAACAGTTTTTTAACATTTGATCCCTTGAGGCGAATATCGAGTGCTCTGTTAGTCATAGCTAAATACAAATCGGTTAGCGACGGTGCTATACACGCTCCTATGCATATTCCTTTCTTTTGAATGAAAACACGCCCATCCCATTCTGCTAGGTAGACTCTAGGTAGGTTTGTGTCAGTTCTAAAAAGTTTCCTTCGGGAATGCCAGAAGCATTCTGAAACGCAATGGCACCATAATCGTCTATGACTTCACTATTGCACGGTAACATTTTGTCATGAGGAATGGAGTAATACAGGTCTTTGATATCAATTGAAAAAGCGCGCACCTGCTTGCTGCTATGGTTATTTTTTAGAAATTCAATTACATCGTCTGATTTTTTCACCTGATAAGGATCGTCAAAGGTTAGGAGAGTTAGGCACTTTTGTAAAAACCTACCCAGGCACTGTTGCCACGCGCCGTTTTCTGAAATAATCACCCCTAAAGGTACGTCTACTTTATGAGTTTCACTTGTGAAAAACATGTCCAAGCTCAATTTTTGGCATTTGTCTATTGAGGACACCAACTGCTCTAAATTGAGCCTCTTACACAACTGTTTTGCCTTCTTTTTCGCTTTTACGAGGAAGCTGTTTGTTCTCTCTTTGAATAAAGTGCTAATTGCTGCGTCTGATTTCTGTTTAAAGCTATCTTTTGAAAGTACTGCAAAGCCCCCTTCTTTGTCAGCGGTTAGCAAAACCAGATTGTTGTCACGCATGTATCGAACAGTCTTAGCAACCGGGAGGTTTTCCCCACGAGGGATCGAACGCAGCACAACATTCACTCCGTCGGAAACACATCTACCGGCCTGCGGTTCCTCAGCACGTCGCGCAACCCGCCTTACCATGGCAAGTAGTTCAGGAGGCTGCATTCATGGCTCAACGGCGCACTTAGGGCCAAGACGTAGGACTCGTTGAATATCCTCTGGAATATGCGTGCACCATCGACGTTGTGAATCTGGTTGAGCGTCCCTGTTTGCTTCTTTGGAACGCACCCTCGAAGTAGTGGAAGAAGTTGCTGCCGCCAAAACTCCGTTGTGACTCGCAGCCGAGATGTGTTTTGATCGATCACGGCATAGGTGGTGCGGTCTCGTCCAGTGTCGCTCGTGTGACGTGACCCAGCAACCCAGGCTTCGAGGCAGCGGCTAAGTACCTGGCGGTGTTGCGCTAGCTTCCTAAATTCTCCTTTTTGTCTGTGTCTGCTTGCTCCTGTTCTGGGGTGATCGGGCGCGGGACGAGAGCTTAATGTCTACTTCTTCTCCCGAACAGGGGTTTTCCCCTTGGTAGGCATCTCTTCCTCAAGACCAGCTCCCAATTGATCTCTTTTTCCGCAGTGGTGTTTCGAGCATTCCGGTCGCTTTAGTGCCTTCCGATGGGGACGCTATCCGACTAAACAACCCGGAGGCAGTGCAGGCGGCCCTTCAGTCCACATGGAAGCACTTTATGCACATTACCGATGTCCGGCAGTTCGGCAGGGGTGGTATTTTGTGCAGGTCGCCGGATAAAGGCTGTATTGAAGACCTGCTAAAGTGTACGACCTTCGCCAACCACCCGGTGAGCGCATTCATTCCGAGTCATCTAGCGTGTTCCAAGGGCTTGGTCCGAGGGGTCGACTCTCGATTGAGCCCTGCGGAAACGCTTGAGAACCTCTTGCCTGCAGGAGTGATTGCTGTCCATCGATGCAGCAGGATGGTTGACGGAGTAAAAATTCCTACGGAGTCCGTCATTGCCACATTTGCAGGAATATTTTGCCCGTCAGAGATTAAGGTGTGGCCATTGGTTTTTCGAGTAGATGCCTTTAACTCTCGGCCCCTTCAGTGTCCAAACTGCTGGTGATTTGGCCACAGCGGCAAAGCCTGCAAATCGGCCTTACGCTGCTGTGCCTGTGGGGAACGTCATTGCAGAGAGGAATGCCTTGAACAGCAAGAGAAATGTTGTTTGTGTAGCGGTGCTCACCCTGCTGATTCACCTGACTGTCCTGCACGAGCACAAGAAGTTCAAGTGCTCGAGGTTATAGACAAGCGCAGATGGACGCGGAGAGAGGCTTTTGCCGCAGTCAAGGAGAGAGCCTCAGGCTACTCTAGTGTGGCCGCCAAATGCCCACCCATAATGGATTCTAGTTGGTCCCAGGCTATTACAGCGGCAGTTGAGAAAGCTGTTGCAAATGCAATGGATCGCATTATGGAAACCGTGTCCACGTGCATTTCGCAGGTCATAGCTGCTCAGATGACCAATCTTCTGCAGGCGTCCAACGCTCGACTCTTGTCTTCTTTGGCTTCGGAATCTACCCCTCCTTCTGTAGTAATCGATTCCGCTCCACAGGGCCAAAACAATGCGAGCAACAAAAGAACTCTCAGGCCTGTCCTTCGACCAGCGTTATGGACGCATCCTCTATGGACTGTATATATATGGAGTCTGATCTCCACGCCCAGAAACGAAGTGGGTCTCCTCTGAATATTGCAGGCCCATCTTGCCCCCAGTTAAAGACAAAGAAAAGTAACGCAAGTCAAAATGCTAAGACCAGGATACTAGAAAAGGCAGTCGCGGCTGCGGCACTCCCGCCAAGATAGCGTTCTTAAGTGTACTACAGTGGAATTGTCGATCTATATTCTCAGCTTCAACAGATTTAAATTGCCTATGCAATCAGCTTCTACCAGATTTATTTGCTTTACAGGAAACATGGCTAACTTCAAATTTTAATTATCATCTCAAGAATTACCGTCCGTTCCGGTTTGACCGGTCATCACGAGGGGGGGGGGGGGGGGGGTTATTAGTGCTCATCTCTACAAATTTTTGCCACACGGCATGCATTTTTTTCCAATATGCGCACAATGAATGTGAAATCCTTGCGGTGGACCTCAGCGTCCCAGGTCAACAGCCATTTACGGTAGCTAATGCATATTTCCCGTCTGGTGTGCGTGACACTCGGCCCCTTGACTCACTCATGTCTAGTAGCCGATCTCAGGTTCTATTACTTGGAGACTTCAATTCGCACCATGTGGCGTGGGGGTTTAAAACAGTAAGCTTTGGTTCTAGACTATTTGATTGGGCTTCTGACAACAACTTGATTTGCAACAATTCCGGATTGCCTACGTTTGTTCAGAGCCAATGCCGCTCTGCCTTGGATTTAACTTTTTCCTCCCCAGGAGTCTCTGTTATGTCTTGGGCGCCTGTTGACAATGGAACAAACAGTGATCATCTACCGATTAGTTTCATGTTTTCGTGTAAATTAACTCTTCCTAAGCGACATAGCGCACGTTAATAAATTACAGTTGCTTTCAAGACACGCAAAATCAGCCCTCCAAATCACTTCAGACACTTGTGCTTAGACAAGTGCCGAAATCAAGGCTGCACATCTATGTTCAGTACTGGACCATGCAAGGCAAAAGTCTGAATTTTTGGTTAAGAAAACCGAGGGTGTCATCGCGAACAATTGGTGGAATGCTGAGTGCACGCGTGCATACAGACGACGGAAAGCAGCTTGGAAGAAACTTCTCATCAATCAATGCCCAAAAAATTGGTTGGATTGTAAGTATGTTGCAGCAACATTTAAGCGCACCGTCGCCCGTGCAAAGGAGGAGTATAATACAAATCATTACGATTTTCTTTCACAATCAGGAAATAAACGAGCTTTGTTTAATTTCATGAGGCGCAACAAGGTGATTCCACCGGCTGCCAACATTGAATCCCTCGTTCAGTGCCCTGCTGACATCGCAAAGGCCTTAGAGGATATTGCGTGTGGCTTAGAGCTTCGCTTTACATCTGCCTTACCTTCTCCTAATATACTGACATGCACCTCAAGTGATTTCACTGAGGTCTCTATGCCTGAGCTGTCGCAAATTGTTCTGCGCTTATCCCCAGCGGCTCCTGGCCCCGATAAGGTCATTTCATCTATGATCAAAATTTTGTTCAATGAATCTCCTGCCGACCTGTTGGCTCTAGTTAACCATTCTATTAAAGGTCCTTGGATACCGCATGAGCGGCGTCTTGCTGAAATAGTTCTACTGCTTAAAAAGCAAGGGGAGGGCTTAACTTCAGACAATATACGCCCTATTTCCTTAACATCGAACCTAGTGAAATTGGTAGAAAGGGTCCTTCTCAGCCGTGTCATGTCATTTATTTCAGAAAATGCTCTATTGAATCTATGTCAAATTGGTTTCAGGCCGGGTTGTTCAATTTGGTGTGCTCATACTGACCTAGAGAGTCGTATTAAATTAGCTCGCAATAGAAAACTGTTTGCTGCGCTTGTCACCTTGGATGTCAGTAAAGCATACGACAGCGTTGAGCACTCGACTCTATTACTAATATTACAGGAACTGAACTTCCCAAGCTATTTTGTAGCCTTGATTTCTGCTTTTTTGGAAAATAGAGAATTTTACTGCTGCCAAAATGGTGTTTCCTCAAGGAGATTTCCACAGACAAGAGGTGTACCGCAAGGATCAGTTCTCTCACCTGTTCCCTTCAACAATTTTCTAAGCTCAATTCCATGCATTCAAAATGTGAAAACTTATGTGTACTTCGACGATACTGCATTTTTTGCATCAGCAGGTGACATTCACCATCTTTATCGAACCCTGCAAAGTTACCTCAATGTTCTTGACAACTGGTTAGGAAGAATTCATCGGTCCCTTAATGTTAAGAAATGCGCATTGTTAGTATTTCCAGTTTCTGTTCCTGTAAATATCTGCCTGTTATATAGAAATAACATAATACCTCAAGTTCAGACGGTGAAGTATCTCAGAGTAATATACGACTCTACTCTTTCCTGGCGGCCACACATTGAGCAACTTTCTGCAAAAGGAGTTCGGGCCATTGGCATCCTGCGTAGGCTTTGTAGTGCTAGCTCAGGCATGAGAAGGCATACACTTCTGATGATTTATAAAATGTACGTCCGCCCAATTTCGGAGTTCGGGTGTGTTTTATTCTCAGGGGCTCCTGCCTATAAGCTTCGCCCTCTTGTGCTGTTGGAGCGTAAGACGTTGCGCCTTTGTCTTGGGCTTCCAAAATATGTCGCCAATGATGTTCTGCATCTTGAGGCGCGAATGCCACCGTTATCAGCTAGGTTTCGCCTTTTAACATTTCAGACATTTTTAAAATTGTGCGACTCACCTCTTCACGCTTCCAGTATAATATTTCTTAGTCAACCTTCCGCCTTTTTTAGTGCTGCCTGGTCTCGTTTTCATACCCCGCAGATATGTTACGTGCAGTCCCTCCTTGATCCCATAAATATTCATTTCACAGATGTCCGCCAATTGCATAACAACTCATCATCTGTCCAGATTGAATTCGATGACATTTTTCCGTCGAATGCAAAGCTGCAGCCCGTCCCGCTTCTTCAGGGTCTGTTGCAAGACCACCTTAGGTCCTTTCCCTGTCATGTTCTTATTGCTACCGATGCCTTGCAGGATCGCGAGAAGGCAGGTGTGGGAATTTTTTCGCCTTCACTGTATTGGTCTTTTTCTCTCCGTCTTCCTGACTTCACTCCCACTTTTCTGGCTGAATTATTAGCAGTAATCTTAGCCTTACGAAAATTAGAAACTACCGTTTCCCAGGTTGTGGTTATGACAGACTCTCTGTCCATTTGCTCTTCCTTATCCTCACCCACCAAGCCTCGGGCATTACGCCTCTTTAGGTTCCTGATTCCGCTCCATCTCAATTCGGTAAGGTTGCTTTGGGTACCAGGTCACATGGGTTTTCACTTAAATGACGTCGCAGATTCCTTAGCAAGAGCCTCTCTCTGCAGCCCAATTGTTGCTGTCCTGCCAACGTATGCATATACAGCTGCGGTGAGGTTTCGCAGCTACACAATATTTCAGGAATTTGCTGCCTCGGCTCTTACACCATCTCCCGAATATCAGCATCTTCTGCATCCTTGGAGTAGCAAAGACTGGCGCTCACGCAGACTAGAGGTCTCTTTCACGTGCTTGCGTTGCCGGGTTCCCCTTCTCAATTTCTACCTTCACAGATCTGGCCTGGCGGCTTCCCCACTGTGCCCTTTTTGTGCCGAACCTGAGACAATAGATCACTTCCTGCTGTTCTGCCGCCGCTTCTCTCATTTGAGGAAGCGTCTTTTGCAAATCCCATTTCATCAATTGGGCTGCATGTGTCCTCCGCGGTTGTTCTTTCCACTGGCGCTTCTTTGCTTGGACGAAGCGACAGGAGTGTGCGCTATGCTGTGCAAAATTTTCTGCAAGAAACGCAGCGCCTCCCATTCTAATTTCTTCTTCCCGCTCTCAGTCAGTACGACATTGAAACATTACAGGCACGGTATACTATTATGCACATTAAGCCATTGTCCCGTCTTCGATCTCCAAGTTAACAGGACCCCTGTCCTTCCGTCTTCCAATCTATCAGGCTACATCCTATTACCATTCCTTTTCCTGTCAAAACTTTCCTGTATCCAGCAATTAACCGCCTGTGTCTTGGCCACTCCCCCGTAGTGGGTATGTTCCAGCAACGTCTGAGGCCTTCCTTCCTTCCTGATGAGCCGGCTGATTTCGTGCCACTGTTGTTTCCAATGTCCCTTCTGACTTGAAGACTGAAGAAGAAGCCTCAGATGATCCTTGCATAGCCTCACCTGACGTTGCCATTCGGACCTCAAGAACTTGCATATCCTTATGCCGTGGCTAACTGAAGGCTGAAAGCCCACAAACAAGCCCAGCACCTCGGGAGGCTGAAGCCAAGCATTTGCGATTTACACGAAGCATTTGCGATGACGGGTACGAAACGAGACGGTTCGGTGAGACAGGACGAAGAAATAGAGCGCCTTGTAGAAGAAATAAAGCTGTACAAGATGAACTGGGGGGCGAGTTGGTCAGACATAGTTCTTGTAAACCAGCGCAACGGCTCGAAGCCAAACAGAAAGGGACAAAACATAGCGCTGACCTAACAACAGAATAGATTTATTCAGGGCACCATGCAGTGGTTAAATACACGCAGGTATCACAGAATAACGGAAAAACAGAAAAAAACATCACAGTATAAGAAAAAATAAGAAACAAATATCGTTTCACAGCCTATCATTGTGATTGTGCAAAAGCTTTGCCGAAGCACGTAATCTATGACATTAGGTATCCGTGTTCTTTTTCCGAGATAGCAACAGAAGGGGTGCTTATGCATTGCGTACCTATCCTCATGATTTCTGATGCCTCAGTTATCTCTCTGGTGAGCTGGTCTTTGCTTTTTCATGCCAGTTTTCAGTTTTCATGCCGGGTTGAAAGGCTTGTTGCGGCAGGATACCCGCGTCACTTGTTAACTTCGGTAGCGGAGGGAATACTGAAGAAGTTGAAACTTGGAGCTACTGCCAACCAAGTTAGCCGAGGAAAAAACCTATCCGTAATTCCTTACATTCATGTTTTATCGCACAATTTGAAAAAAAATAGGAAAACGAGCTGGAGTAGATGTGTTTTCGGCCCCTGTAAAATTGAGGACCTTATGTGCGCGTGTAAATCAGCCAAACAAAACACGTCGCGATGTTCGTGTATGCACGGAGAAGCATGAGAAGAAATATGTTCAGTGCCAAGACAACTTGGTATATTCAATTCCTCTGTCTTGTGGTCGGTCATACATTGGCCAAACTGGTCAGTGTTTAAAGAAAGAATTAAGGAGCACAACAATAATGTGAAGAATGCCGTCCGCCATATCGGGATTCACTGTCGTGATTGCTCATGCCGCCCAATGTTCAAGAGCAGTAAAATTGTAGCAAATAGCAAAGACCAGCTCACCAGGGAGATAATTGAAGCATCAGAAATGATGAGGATAGGTACGCAATGCGTAAGCACCCCTTTTGTTGCTATCTCGGAAAAAGAACACGGATACCTAATACTACGGATAATACTACTAATAATACGGATACCTACCTGTCATAGATTACGTGCTTCGGCACAGCTTTCGCACAATCACAATGAAAGGCTGTGAAACAATATTTTTCTTTTTTTCTTATTCTGTCTTGTTTTTCTCTGTTTTTTCGTTATTCTGTGATACCATCGTGTATTTAACTACTGCATGGTGCCCTGAATAAATCTATTCTGTTGTTAGTTCAGCGCTGTGTTTTGTCCCTTTCTGTTTGGCTTCGAGCCGTTGGGCTGGTTTACAAGATCAACAATCCTGCACCAAGAAAGAGATATATATATTAAATGATGAAATATATGGTCCTTTTGAATGCCTCAGTAGTTTAGAAGAGCAGTAGTATTGTGTTTATGTAGCAGATCTATTTGCCAACATTGCTGCAAAATATTGACCACTATTAAGCAATAGCAGCTTACATGCCTGTAATCTGATGTCTCAGTGATGTTTAATTTCGCCTTGTGCTCAATTTCAAAATCATTTGGCATGTCAACGTACACTCCAAAGTCTTCATCAAGGACCTGTAGAACGAATGAATAAATTAATGAATAAATTTATTTGTCAAAAGAGAGCGCAAAAAATAGTGGCAGTAAGTGCAGATGTTAAATCTACAGCACGTGTGTGCCAAATTGCACATTAATGGCCTTGCAAAACACAAATAAAAGCTACTTTTTACATGACACACACACACACACACACACACACATTTCACATCACTTTACATTACTCTCTAAATTTGACTAACATTGTTCTCACTTCAAGTTAATTAATTAATAGAGCCTTGTTATGCCATCCACTTGTTATCCTAGTGAGCTTAGCTTGTAGGGCAACTGCATTGAATGAGCTGAGGACGAATGTTTTGTAGTAGTTGGCTACATACAGGTGGAATTTTATTGGCAGAGTGTGTGCATATACGTAATATCATAACACCAGTAGTTCGCTTACCTGAATACCATGCACTAGTCCATTGCTGCAAGGAGTTGTGAAGTCTATGCTTAATGAATAAACATGATTATCTGCAGGGGCAGATATCCAGTTGAGGCGCAAATAATTCTGCTGAAAGGAAATTCTTTTTTTTTTTGCATAAATGACGATCAGTAGACTAAGCAGAAGATCATATTTTATTCGCATCCACATTTGTCGACATGGCGCCTTAAAGCTGATACATGAACGTAAACACTGCTACATTTGCTGGCCTTTTTTTTTACCTGATCGTTAGACATGAATAAATGTTTAGCTGTGAGAACGCTTCAGGGAATCATTCTGTAGTCCATGACTTATAAAACAGATAAAAAGAGTCATTCTGTGATGAAAGGCAGATGAAAATTCAGTATTTCGAGCCCCGAACGTGGCTTTATATGTGCAGCCTTCACGCCGGCACCGTTGCGTATACACGTGTTCAGAAGTTGGGGCCAATGGTTGCTTCCATCGTAACTAATGCTTCAAGTCCCACTGCATCGAAGGGGTCTCGGGTGATGTGAGCACCGGTGGAAAGAGGGAGAGAGATAGCATCTTTCAGGCTGCTCTTTTCAAAAATGAAAAATCATTTTTAAAGGTCACTTTTTGCTCAATTTATGTCAGAGACCTGAAACAAACTGTCCCCTCGCTCTACCAATGTGCTGATTGTTGTTTTGTAGCCTTAAAGCTTAGCGGCCAGCTCTGAACTGACCACGTTGTAGGGCACGGGTTCCCTTTTTTCATCCCGCCTTGTGTAGCGCTGCCACTTTGTGTTCTTCTCCGTCTCGGGTTTCATCCAAAATATAATGATTCTTGCTAAAAACCGCAGCGAAATTTTCAAAACTATAGAGAAAAAATGTTCTGACTGACGGTCACTGAAAATGGCTGCTTTCTTCGGATTGATGCGTTCCACAATCTCGCACAGGAGGTCTCGGACCCTTTTTTGAAAATTGGCAGGGCGCATAAGAACCTCCTAGACCTCCCCGAGTTTAACCAGTGGTCTTAGCGCACTGTATTTGTCGGCAGCGGCCAGGTTAAGCGGCGGTTCTCTGCTACCACATGTGCGTCTTCATTGCTCGGTCGGCCGCACTTCTTTGAAGGTGCTTCTGCATCGGCTATTTTCATGAAAAACGCTTCAGCTTTGGAGTCGCCAAATGTTCTCTTTGTACAAGCATATTTTTCAACGCCCGTAAGCAGTAAGTATATTTTCTACCATATGTGCACAGAAAAAAATGGCGCGTTGTGGGCAGAAAATGCCACTTTGATATTTTCGGCATTCAGGTGCCACACCTACATTTGTGGGCGTGCCACTCTGACCGTCCACCGCAGCACCATTTCTTCATCTGTGACAATGAACATTTGTGTTCTGTTTCTACATTAACCTATCGACACATTCCGTGCCCTAAATTGCATCATTCGCAATCATTTGCAGAATGCAAAAAGAAAAGCTATTTACTCGTTCCTCAAAAAAAACGACATGATGGACACATTTTCTTATTTTTTACGAACGCATTTCGCTGTAGCTGCATAAGATGGCATCACAAACTTGACAAGTATTTAAAAATGGTAACAGTGCGGTATTCAAAGGTCGAAATTTGCCTTGCATGCGAAAATATGAGGACGCTTAGGTTGCGCCCACATATGTGGCCACAGCGCCTGAAAGGGGTGCATGGGCGTGTCTGGGACGAGGGAAATGTGAGGGCAGGGGAACCTGAAAAAGTGGGGTTTCAATGTTTTATGAAAAAAAATTCTCTATTAAGGAGGAGAATTCTCTCATAAAATGGCTATTGTTGATAATGGGTGCGCACTGTTTCAGATCTTGTTTTAAAGGACTATAGACACCTAGTATATTTGCTTGCTTTCTTATTTCAAACAATGTATTAGACATTGGAATGCATGCATGACGTTTGCTTACGACTGCAAAATAATTTGCAATTGGAATTCTTCCTTGGTTCTCTCTCTTGCGATTTGTTCAGCCAAGCGATGGCTGTGACATGTAGTTCGTGTTAAGCCCTGTGAGACACAGAAAGAAACAATATAATTAATCACTGATGTTTAGTTTTCATCCACAATAACACGTAAGCCAGCTTGCTTAAGTGCTTGATTGTCAACAAATGATATATCATCAGTTATATTTTTGTTTTTCTCGTGTCTTACGTGACCTAAACATCCCCTACTCATCAGAGCCATCATTCGGTCGATAAAACCAAAACAGAAAGAGCCTCATGATGAAATTCAGTTATGAATTTGACAACTGTAGGTGAATATCGTGAGGTGGTCCATGTATACTAACGTCTAACACATCAGTTTATAGAGAACATGCAAGCAAAAATTAGGTGTGTGCAGTCGTTTAAACCATGGTGGAGTGAAACGTCTCCTGACATGCTATCACAAACAAGACCACTTGTTAGTGTGACATTTCATTTGTTGGCAATGGCATTGGGTTCTCAACATGTAATCCTAAACTGAAGAAGCTGCTGCAAAACTTTCACCACCATACGAGTACATTAGCATTTCTTAGAACAATCCCATTAGCATGCAGCTCACATCGGGCACTACCCAGGTCAGCACTGCAGCGATCCAATATCTGAAAAGGCAACATGACACTTTCGGCTGTGAAGATTGTAGGGTTCATGAAGTTGCAGAATGTTGAGAATAAATTTTACTTCATTCTAGATTTCTGACATTCTTTTGGAAATGTGGCTTGAGGAAGCTGCTGCAAAATGAAAACAACCTTATGAAAATAACTTAAGTGGCTTACAGGTGAATAACCTTTGCAACATTTGGCTAAAAAGCTAACAGTGCCTACAGGCTAACGCAAAAATGTAAATAACATTTTTTTTATTTCTAACTTTTTGCAAGGATATCACTTCTCTAAAGGAATAGGAATTATAGTTTTCAGGAGGGGGACCCAATTTATCTCGTGAGGCGCTCACGTGGTGCTAAAGAAATAATCTTACACCAATAAGCTAGCTATTGCGTTCCCTGCGCGAGCTCGTGCCAAGCCCAACTGCATCGCATTATGCGCGTTCTAGTCGCAATGCCGACAGTCAAACCTTAGGCAAGCTGATAAAAAGAACGGGCGATAACTATACATGCCACGCAAAGCCCGCGAAAAAAAATAGAAATGGACGCTACAATAACTCACCGTAATATTTAGCGTGACAACGGCAATGTCAGTGAAGGCGTCATGGTGCTCGATATCTTCCATGAGCTCTTGCCGTGTCCACGGTGCCTCGAAAGTCAGAACTATGTTCCGGTCGCGGAAGGAGAGCAGGCATTTTGATGTCATCTCGTTCGCTGACTAAGGAACTATGCCTGCGCGCTGTTTCCCACGCTTCTTGGCTCATGCTGTTCCCGCTCTTCCAGGCTCACGCTGTTCCTCCTCTTTTTTTGATGTTTCGCGGTTAGGTTCGCCGGCGCTTAGCGACGCCAATTTCACCGTACTACTTCTTTGAAATTCTTCGAACGTGCTCTAAGCGGAAGTTTTGTAGCATTTCCACTAGTTTGGTCGCAAAATATGAAAATAAATTATAACTTTTCGTTGCGTGGACAACTTTCGCGAAAGTGCTGAAACGGAACCAGAAGTACTCTGCACAGCAAATTTCCCCGCCGTGGCCCCAGGATACCTGCAGAGCCTGCGGTACCTTCGTTCTTGCTGCGTACGCTTTCTCGCTATTTTATCATTGCGTAAAAAGGTGTCCTGTTCATTTTTCTCCGACCAAGCTTTTACCAATGTGGTACACTCCCGCTGCGCAGCGGCGGTTCGACGTTGAAATATCTTCCGAGCACCCTGCAGCGCAAGCTTGATCGATACGAGACCCGCGTGCGTGTCGTGCGTGTCATGCGAGCGGATGCAACGATGGAGGTTAAATATTGCCCACGGTTCTCTTTTTTTCAGCCAACTGACGAAATTTGAGACTCACATATATTTAGTGCACAGTGCAGAGCCTAACTTCAACGTGTGTACTGCGGTATAAATTGTTGTGCTAGCCGTTACACGAACTTTTCTTCGTACCGATCACATTTGCATTGCTGTCACAGAAGCGTGCTGGAAGAGAATGGTAGCATTCAGCAATGCTCAGCGGCTTGGCAGCTTACTAACAACCCAGAATTGCCAAATGGAGCAAATTTCGAGGTTTTACTGCCAGACAGTGAATGTGTGGAGGGCGAAGAAAGCAGCACAGAACGCGGGAATGGCTCTCAGCATGGGAACAGCTCTCACCCCCAAGATAAAAAAGGCGCTGTTGTCAATTCCATGGATCAAGAAGAAGTAACAACTGCCCATGGTTTCCAATGCTTTCTGGCAGAATCAAAGAGTGCCGTCTGGAAGTTTTTTTAAGTGTTTTTGTGCAGCATTGTTTTCCTCATACTGCTAATCGCAGGGTCTTTGCTGAGTTGCAGCTGCTCATTGAGTGTGGGCTTAAGGCATATGCAGATAGCGCTTCACATGTCATGCAAATGCCATCACCGCCTCCCGACATGGAGTCCCTTTTCACAGCAAGGACACTATGGAGCGTTATGCCAAAGAAATGTTTCCATATGTTCCACCACAAGAGGTGCTCCTTAGTCAAAGTGCCAAATACCACGATATTCCGTTGCCTGATGTGCTCTCGACACTTTGTGCAATCCCTAACATTGTGGCCCATTTAGTCACGTCAAATGTCAAATCTGATGCTCGCACTGTGTATAAAGATTACACAGATGGTCTTCTTTACAGAGAGCACCTATTGCCACTAATTAAGGAAGACGTCACGCATAATATAATCCTGCTACTGCACTCTGACGAGATAGAAATTGCAAATCTATTAGGAGTGAAACGAGGCATTCACAAACTGCTGGCTATCTACTGCTCCTTATTAAACCTGCATGTGCGTTACAGGTCACAACTCCAAAACATATATTTGCTCATGCTGGTGCGTTACAGCTATGTAAAGTCGTATGGCCTTGGTGGAGTACTGCGTAATTACTAAATGACCTACAGGAACGAGGCCTGCAATTTGACCTGAGGTTATTGCGAGCACGTGCACAGGCGCTGTTTTTTTTTGCATCTGTGGAGATAATCTGTCGCTGAACCACCTAGGGGGCCTTTCAACATCTTTCAGGAGTGGATGTGTTTGTAGATTTTGCATGGACTTGTCACAACACTTGGCAAGCAAAACAAATGATTCACAGTGCACAGCATGCACAGCAAGCAGGCAGAAACGCCACGTTGAAGCCCTCGCAGTAAGCGATAAAACAGGCGCCTGTATGGCGTTACTGAAGCATCTCCATTGCTAGAAGTGCCTTATTTTTATGTGACACGCCATCTGCCCCCCGACATAATGCATGACATTCTGGAAGGAGGGGCAGAATGTGTTCTGCACCAGGTGCTCAGGGCACTTCTTTCCTCTAAGCTGTTGTGCAGACAAGACCTGGATAAGATCACTACTTTCTGCTATGAGCCTAATGATGCCAGAAATAAGCCCGCTGAGATAAATATGACATTCATGAGAAGCAATGCTGTGCTGAAAGGAACAGCATCAAGCAGGTGGTGTGTAATGAGGTTCTTCCCTCTGATATTTGGCCCAAAAGTACCAGAAGTAAATGAAGACTGGGAACTATTCTTGCAGTTCCGTGCAATAATGGACATTACATTTTCGTGGGACATACCATCTGAGCGTTTGGCCTACCTTGACGTCCTTGTTCAAACATTTTTGACTGAGTTTGCCGAGCAGTATGGCTCTGCTGCTGTAACTCCTAGGCTACATTACATGACTCACTATGCAAAGTATGTGCGTTAGGTGGGACCAGTGAGGACTTTCTGGTCAATGCGCTTTGATGCAAAGCATCAGGAGTTCAAGAAACTAGCAACAAGAGTCAACAATTACAGGAACATAACACTTACCCTCGAAAGGCGCCACCAACTGATGCAGAGTTACCAGCTTCACACCTTCCAGCTGTACAAAGGTCTTGTAACAACGCAGAGACCATCCACCCGGCATGTGCTAAGGAAGTGTTGCCTGAAAATGCTTGTGAAGTGAAATCTGCCACTAATGATCATTGCCACTATCGGTCTGGGAGTCTTGTAGTGGTGCCAAATCGGGACATCCCAGAGTTTTACGAGGTTGAGTTTCTGTTTGTTGCTAAGGGCAAGCTGTACCTTTTGACAAGGACTTTAGTGCTGAAACGCTTTCATAGGCACTGATTCTGTTACTGTGTCAAGCGGTCAGATGAGCAGCAAATGCAAGAGCCTACAGAAATGTTTCACCACCACCTGTTCCACATGTATGGACAAGGCAGTGTTGTTCCGAAGTGCGAGATGTGGTGAAGTTACTGTCATAGTTTCTACATATTTCGGGATGAAGTTTAACAGTCATGCAGCAGTTTGAACTGAGACGTTTCTCTGATTTCTGCTGTACCGTTGCTTGCTCCTTTCAGTAAAATTTCATGACCTTGACTTGAGATCTTTCTCTGCCTAATTTTTATACCTAAAAATGGGGGTGGAATGAACAAATGCACTATGTTCTTGCAGTTGGTTTATTCTTGAAAAGTTTTTCTTCTTTGAGCCTTAGTATTTGGAAAATTTTCATTTGGATGTACAAGTCATGCACTGCTCAAGTTAGCATAGAAGCGCATCATGGAGTTTACCGCAGCACCACAGTGTCCCCCACGTGAGTAAATTGCAAATTGTGGAGTTGTTGCTCTGAGGCGACTCGTCAGCTATGAGGGACGCCACAGTGGAGGTCTCCGCATTAGTTCAGACCCGTAGGAAAATTACATGCCACAATGGCTAAGCATGTTCTAACCCAGGTGGTTAATCAGGCGATTAGAGTACAGGGGCAGAGCAGCTGAATATTGGATTTACGCTTTCTACCCGACGGCATTTTCAGCACAAAATCACCATAGAGGATGGAATTTCAGATCATAAAGCTGTTCAAGTAAATATTGGGCTGGATAAGAGCAAAAAATTTAACAAAACTGTAACTGTTTACAATTTTAACTAGACATATGATTTCCAAATACTTGACAATTAGAGGTTGCCCTTGGCGTAATCCCCAACAGCAGTCATTTATACACTCTGTAGTTGGATGGACGTATTTCAAAGCTATTGTTCATGACTGTGTATGTCTCAGTTCACACTTGCTGAAATCAGGTGAGTCATCATCATCAGCGTGACTATGCCCACTGCAGGGTAAAGGCCTCTCCCATGTCTCTCCAATTAACCCTGTCCTTTGCCAGCTGCGCCCTCCCTATCCCTGCCAAGTTCCTAATCTCGTCCGTCCACCTAACCTTCTGCCGCCCCTTGCTACGCTTGCCTTCTCTTGGAATCTACTCCGTTACCCTTAAGGGCCAGGGGTTATCTTGCCTTCGCATTACATGCCCTGCCCAAGCCCATTTCTTCCTCTTGATTTCGACCAGGATGTCATTAACCTGCGTTTAATCCCTCACCCAATGTACCCGCTTCCAGTCTCGTCAACGTTACACCCATAATTTTTTCCCATGGCTTGCTGCGTTGTCCTTAACTCAAACTGAACCATTTTTGTTAGCCTTCACGTTTCTGCCTCGTAGGTGAGTACCGGTAAGATACAGCTGTTGTATACTTTTCTCCGGAGAGATATTGGTGAACTGCCATTCATGATCTGAGAAAGCCTGCCATATGCACTCCACCCCATTCTCTTCTATGCAAGAATGCTGGGAGAAGGGTGAGATTCCCCAACAATGGAAAACCGCTAAGGTGATTTTCATACCTAAGCCAGGGAAACCGCTCAATCTAGAAAATCTAAGGCCTATATCCCTCACCTCTTGCGTTGGAAAACTGATGGAACATGTCATACAAACGCGACTAACCAATTTCATGGAAGACAACGACTTATACCCCCATTCGATGATAGGTGTTAGATCGCATTTGTCCACGCAAGATGTCATGATACAGCTCACACATGACATATTAGACACTAAGTCGCTGGATGCGAAAGTAATAGTGGGACTTGATCTCACTAAAGCTTTCGATAATGTAAAACACGAGGCGATACTAGAAAACCTGGCTCTTTTAAACGTCGGGGAGCGCACATACAACTACATTGCCAATTTCCTTTCGGACAGGATAGCGCGCATCCACTTTGGTGAAAGTCAGTCTTAAGACATACACTTGGGCAGCATAGGCACCCCTCAGGGTTCGGTACTTTCCCCTATTCTCTTCAACGTGGCCATGATACGGCTTCCGAAGAGACTGGAGGGGATAGATGGCTTGAATTTCTGCATGTATGCGGACGATATCACCATGTGGATGACCCGTGGCCACGACGCGCACATCGAAAGTACGCTACAGAAGGCCATAAATGAGGTCGAAAACTATGTCCGCCGTAGGGGCTTGCAATGCTCGCCGCAGAAGTCTGAACTTCTTTTTTATAGACCTCTGCATCAAAGACAAACTAGAACCATCCCTAACATCAAATTACAAACTCAAGGGGCGGAGATTCCTCATGTTGAAAAAATCAGAATTTTAGGAATGATTATACAAAGCAACGGGTATAACGGTGATGCATTAACTAAGATGGAAAACTGCGCGCAACAAACTATGCGGCTCATACAGCGGATTGCCAACAGAAGACATGGCATGAAAGAGCAGAATCTCCTACGGCTGGTACAGGCGTTCGTAGTAAGCCGTATCTCGTATCCTGCCCCCTTCCTTGATCTTAAAGTTTCAGAAAAGGAAAAGATAAATGGAATTATCAGGCGATGCACGAAACAAGCTCTAGGATTGCCCATCCGTACATCCACTCACCGCCTCCTAGAGCTGGGAATGCATAATACCCTGGAAGAAATTACGGAAGCAGTGAGAACGTCCCAAATCGAACGCTTAGCCGGGACCACAACCGGCAGGGCCATTCTAGAAAAACTCAATCTTAGCCGAGATAACAGAACAACCGCCAAAGTTGACATGCTCGAAAAAATTCGAGACAATATAGTTGTACCCCCATTACCCAGGAATATGCATCCTATTCATCACTCAGTGCGCCGGGCCAAGCGGGCAGAGGCGCTAGAGAAACGCTTCCGCTCCTACAAAGACGAGGACGTGGTCTACGTGGATGCCGCTGAGTATGGTAAGAACACGATGACCGTCGCGGTCGTCAATAATAAACAACTCCTCAAAATAAGTGCCTCCATACTCTCGGGTAACCCAGAGACTGCAGAGGAAGCTGCCATAGCACTGGCTTGTGTAGGCACAAAAGCGAGATACATCATCAGTGACTCCAAAGTTGCCATACTAAATTTCAGCAGGGGCCGGGTCTCCCGTCTAACGAATACAATTCTAAGCCGTCATGTAATAGACCGGAAAATTACGCTAGTCTGAACACCAGCACATGCATCCCTGCCTGGTAATGAGACGGCCCACGAGTTCGCCCGAGGCTTTTCTTTCCGGGCGGACCCGAGCGAGGTGGTCTTTACAGACAGGGATCGCATGGTGACCTACAGAGAAATTACACAACACTATCATTTGCAACGAGCTAGACTTCCTCCAGCGGATAGATCCTTGTCCAGATACCAAGCCATCAACTGGCGCCGGTTACAAACTTACACATTTCCAAACCCGGCCCTCTGGAGTCTTCTGTACCCAGGGCAATTTTCAGAAAAATGCGCGAACTGCGAACTTAGGGCCACCTTGGACCACATACTATGGGAATGTCCTCATGCTCCCCGGGAGGGACGAGGTATTAACACAAAAGATCAATGGGAGACCTTACTACTGAGCTCCGACCCGGCGACTCAGTTACAACTCGTCCGACTGGCCGAAGCCGCCGCCGAGAGTCAAGACCTTTCGGCCGTCTTCTAGGCGGGTAGCCCTCTGGCTACCCTCTTTCTGTTGGATATTAAAAGTTTTCCTATCCTATCTTCCAGTTATTTCCTTCTCATAGTAGGTCCATGTGACCCTTTGGTCTGCAGCTCAGGAGCATCTCGGCTGCAAATTCGTTCCTTATTCCTGACAGTGTGCGCCTCTGCTCATGCTGCCAGCGGATTAACTTGCATGTGATTCCTGTGACCCGCTTTATACGTTTCTTGATGAGGCTCGCAGGTTTTTCTGCTTACCCATGACAGTGGCAATGAAAAGATGCTGCGGATTTTGCGTTTGCCTTTTTTTCGCGCCTAATTTCTGAAATTCGTCTTTTATGTATTCATTTGTAATTTTCGTTGCGCACTTCTGTCTACAGGGCTCATGTTGAAGCCTACAAATGATTCAAACTTCCGGACATATCGCGGCCATGCTGGCGCTTGTATGCTACGGTAGAGTTAATTGTATCAATATACAAGCCTTGTAGAATACGTTCCGTCCCAGGCCAGATACCTGTTGCGCGCCACAAATACGCTTAATACCGATGCTCGCTTGCCGTCAGCAAGTATCGCAGACCGTCGTATACCTCTCTGCCGAGGCTTGCAACGAGACCGCGGAGCGTTTTGGTTGTCAGGAAAGAGGCCGATGCCAGAACACAATACGAGTTGAAATGCAGAAGGGTCGCTAGCAGAGGCAAAACGCCGCGATATTACGCTACATATTTTGCCCGGTACGTGCCAAGGTGCACACAGCATTTCACTTCGGGGGGTCGTCGGACTTCCTTGATGCGCAGGTATTGCACGTCCCATTCCCATGAGCACTTAGTAACACCGCTTAGGTCACATAGTAAACATAGTAAATCGAAATTGGTGTAGGAAATAGGAATCCGGTTTAGTTCTCCGTTTTTCGTCGCCTCCACTCGGCTCCGATAGCACCAACCTCCCGACGGCGCGGCGGCTCCCCCCGCCAGCCGCCGATCGCTTTGCTGCAGCTGCGGGACGAGCTTCTTCTGTCGCACACAGTTTGCTTGCTTTATTGAGTGACGGTTGTGGTTGCCGTGCTCTGGATTTACTAAATAACACAATCGGCCTTTGACGGAGGGAGGCCGCCGTGATAACTGCAAATACAGGCGAACGATTAGTCTCCCTGATCCTTGCGGGTTCAACATTTAGTGCTTGAAATCTGCGCGCAGCACGCTTCTTCCAGCCGTTAGTCCTTTCATTAGCCAAGAGGCATCGTCAGGGATTAACGGGTTTAGTTAGTCCCGAAAGGACGAAAAATCGCTTAGAGTGTAGGTGCCTCCACGAAAGGTTTCCTGAACACAACAACATGAAGTCGTTAACGGGCAGCAATCCGGCCTTGCATCGCAAGGAGTGCGGTTGAGTGCCGTTTCTGGATAAATGCTCTGTTGTTGCCAGAAGCAGAGATAAGCTGACTACAAAAATCTTTGAAGCTGCACAGATAGCTACTTTGCACGATCTGTGTGTCAGCGAGGCTTCTGTACGCTTATCGAAACGAGAATTGAGATTCCTAGGTTTGTAAAAGCCTTCATCCACTTATTCTTATCTTATGTTCCCTTGATTTCCCCTTAAGAAAATATTTAATGTGTGTCTTTGGAAATTCTGATGACTTTACACATTAAACTCATTTGAGTCTCTCATGACTTTCTTGCGACTTTTCCTTATGAATTCCTAATGGCTTTCTAAAACAAATTGGCCACCGTGGTTCTAGTGTGTTTCTAATGCATGCTTTTCTGATGCCTTCTTTTTCGGTCTCTGATGTCAGATGAAAGAGCTTCTGCATTAGAATCTTTGATGCTGATCAGTTGCATTTCTAATGTTTTACCGCCTTTTTGCCCAGTGCATAGTTGAGTATCCTGTGATGACAGAGTAACATTCTGGCATGTTTTAATGCAGTATCTGATATAAAAAGTCCTCCTTGCTATGCCGGCAAGGCAGGACAAACACTTGCGCGGCATGTGGAAAGTCAGCTGGTGCCTTTGGGCTCTACCATCACACACTTAATCTTCTGTTGGTCAATCTTCTACCGCATAGTGGCAAGACGAGATTAGTTTTCTAGCTACTGCAGCTTTGAAGCAGCAAATGTGTAATGAGTGATCTGAAAACTGTATGAGCCTCGTGAAGTGGGCACCATCATTTTGGTGGGTACATGTAAAGATATAAATAGAAGGATCCATATGTTTGAAAAGACATGGAAAAAAACAGCCAAAAAACTTTTAAAATCAAAAGCTGGCTTGCATGCATGGTCAGATACATACGAACTTGTGTCAAATTATTTTATTTCCCTACTCAGCATAAAAGAGAGGCTATTTTTCAGCTGCAGCAGTGTGGCCGCAGGAAATCGGCCGCACGTGTACCCTGCAAGCACACACAGAAAAAGAATCCATGCATTTTGCAAGTTGCATATGCAGTTCAAGGCAGCAATGTTACTCAAAATTCTCAGCAAATGTATGAGACAAGAGTAAATAATAATTGCACAGAAAAAGACACTGGCAAAATGAAAAGAAATCCTTATACAGCAAAGAAAGTTTTAATGCACAAACTGGCGATCAATTAAACAACCCCTAACACATGCACGCCCTCAGACTTGAAAAACCCAATTCAGGAAATGGTGAATAATGTACTAAGTGCTGTATTTACACGATTGTAAGTCAATCTACTTTCTAAAATTCGAATATCTGAAGTGGGAGCTTCGGCTTCACAGCTTTGGCGCATGCGCTCAGTCGTTAGGCTCAGGTCCCGGTCGACACGGTCTTGTGTTTTTTCCTTTAGTCAGAAGTTAGCGCTCGTGCTGTGGGTTCTGTCTTCGTCCGTCGTCTTGTTTGCGCGCTACTTTTCACATGGATCGAAGCCGACTCGCCCAACTTTCCACCCTTGTCAAGGCATATAGCACAGCACACAGGAGTTTTTGTATTTCTCCTCCATCGAAATATGGCTGCCGCCGGCGAGGTCTAACCCGAGACCTTGGAATTAGCACTCGAGTCACAGCGGCGGGTGCCTGTGACTCTAGCTTTGTCGTCGAAATGAGCTCAGAATACTGTAAATTTAATTTCTCCAGCTAAACGTATCTCGAATGCGACTGGATTAGAGTTTTACGAATATTTAGCGGGCGTTAAATGCCGCGAAGCAGATGTGACAAGCCCCTTAGGGCTTTCCTCGTTCAGTTTCACACGCGTAGGACAGCTATTGCAACAAGGGCAATGTGCAGTGGACATCGTAAATGTGAACTTGAGAGCAAGCGGAATGAATCCCATTCGCGAGCATCATAACTTCTGGGATTGAACTGAAGTCGAAGAGCGCCAAGACGCTGTGCAAAACGGATACGACGCGGCCGATGTCTGGAAATAAGTATTTTTGAGTAAGCTTGAATGTCATTTATTCATCTGTATCAAACATATTATTGATGAAGGACAGCGTGGTCTCCTTAGAGATCATTTTTTTTTTTGTATGAATAACTTCTTTTCAGCGAACACTTCCAAAAAGTTTGAAAATAGGCTTTTTGGGGTGAAAATATGGCTTTTGCGGCACTGTATTACCAGTTTTGACGGACACCGGAAAGCCGGTGAATTGTATTAAGTCCTAAGCCGGTTAACTATTCTCTGATTAACTAACTTTAGGTGTCACAGGTAGGCAGCTTGTTGCGATTAGAGGTTTGTAGCTGTTCGTTAGTAATAGCCATATCATTTTTTTTAGAATTTTGAAAGCGCGATTACCCTCGCCGCTGCGGCTTGGCTGCGTCGTGCAATGATACAAGCGCTTTCAGGAACATGCAATCAAAGCGACACCTCCTGTGGACGTAACTACTCGAAAAAAGTCAAATTTTGTCGAGCCACCGCGCCAAGGGTAGTCACGTTTTTTTAAATTCTAAAGACTCATATGGCTATTAATTATATGGCTATTACTAACGATTTCCCGCCGCGGTGGCTCAGTATTTAGGACGCTCGGCTACTGAGCTGGAATACCAGGGTTCGATCCGGACCGCGGCGGCCGCGTTTCGATGGAGCCGAAACGCAGAGGCGCCAGTGTGCTATACGATGTCAGTGCATGTTGAAGATCCCTAGGGGGCCGAAATAATTCCCGAGCCCTCCACTATGGCACCTCTTTCTCTCTTTCTTCTTTCACTCCAACCTTCCTCCCTTCCTTTACGGCACAGTTAGGGTGTCCACCGAGATATGTGAGACAATTACTGCGCCATTTGCTGTCCTGAAAAACCAATTATGAATTTATTACTAACGACGCCTACAAATTTCTAATTCCAACTAGGCGTAACTCTACTAGTTAAAAAGTTAATATTAAAAATTAGTTTACGAGCTTACTACTAAAGACGATTCGCCGATTTTCTGATTTCCGACAACACTGGTAATACTATGCCGCAAAAAACATTTTTTTACCCATAAAAGCTTGTTTTTGGAATTTCTTAAAGGGTTCGCTGAAACACCCGGCATTATTTGTCATAAAAGTTATTGGCGACTTGAATGTGACTCGCCAAAAACGCGAAAACTATGTCCGCATGAAATATAAGGCAATTTATGTAACTTTCATGGCTAACGAGCGAAAAAAAGGCGAAGACGCAGAGAAGAAGACTACAACACAACACAAGTGCTCACTTCCAACTGATCGTTTATTGGGAAACAACAGCAACATGTACACAAAAAGCCGAAAATACAAAGAAGCAAGAGACTAAAGTTCAATAACGCCGCACCAATAATTTTATTCAGGAACGGATTACACGCGCATCAACAAGAGATCTAAAGCAATGAAGTGAACATCGGCACGAAAGAAGAAACACACCAGACAATATCAAGTGTCATCAAGGAGAGCTACTTGATAGCGTGTTAGGGTGACTGAAGGGGAGTTAATGCACGTGTCAATTGATTCTGCGATATAATACGGTTCTTTTAGCTCGCGTGTGAATTCATTTTGGTGTGTAAAAAGAACAATGGTGTTCTCAAATTTTGACGCGCATCGCTTACGTTTTCCTAGCCGGTCACATTCCCGGCAGTGGTAAGACAGGTTAGAGCGGTTTGGTTAAAGTAAATCTAATGCTCATAAGGCGTATATTTCAGTAGCAGTTGGTTTGGCCGATGTAAGCATGGCCGCAGGTTTTCGGATTGTTGCAGGGTACATTTTTACAGCATTCAACATCTTTGTTAACGTTCCTGATGCCACATACTTTGCTGACGGTACGGAGTGTAACGTCCACCCGTTTTTGGACGGCCGCGCACAGACGGGTAAGCTTGGCAGGGGCGGAGAAAGCGACGTCCACATCATAACGTCTACCTACTTTTTTCAGCCAGTGTGAAGTTCTATTAATGTACGGGATCACAGCAACCTTTCTTTGTTCGCGCTCGTGCCTACTGCTGGCCGTGTGGGACCTGATAAAACTTACAAGCCTCTCACATAGACTTGAGAGGGCCGCTTCAGGGAACCCCGATGCTCTCAGCCTAGCTACCTTTCATGAAAAGCTTTCTAAGCATTTTGCAGGCATAATTTTACAAGGGCCAATCTCAGAGCAGAAACGGCTACAGCATGTTTAATGGTTTTTGACTGTGCTGAATAGTAATTCATCAATGGCTTTGAACTTCTGGGCGCGAAACACCAGAGACGTGATCGGGAAAAAAGTGGAAGTTGAGGTCTAAAAGCTGAAGCTTATCCTGTTTTGGAAGTTCAAAAGTGAAGGACAGTCCAGAGCTATTTTCTTTGAACGCATTTAAAATATCAACAACTCGCCTGTAGAAGTTGTTTATTTTTGTGGAATACCAGGAAGTCATCTACATACCTAAATATGCGAAAGTGAAGGTAACAAAGGTTCGCTTTTATATTTCTGTCAATACGACTCAGATAACCATCGCAAAGAGTGGACACAACGGATGAGCCAATACATACACCAGAACTTTGAACATAGAAGGTATGCGACAAAGGTTTACCGCAGATCAAAATACAGTAATTCAACGAAATGTTAAACGGACGTGCTACAATTTGATCTTAAATTGATTTCAGCACTGTCCTCAACAATTCAGCGCTAGACGCATTCCAGCAGTGTATTGTGTGGGAGAGAATAAAATGTCTTTAATGTGTATGCTAAAAGCAAGACATCCACCTGGGTTTTGACCATTTAGGAAGTGCACAACGTGCTCCGAATTCCGCACCAGAAAGGTGTCAGTCAGTTGCAGCGAGGAAAGATGCCGCTGAAGGTTTAATTGCCTGAGGACATTATAGGACACCGACCAATTTTTTATTTCATTTTATGCTCTCCATGATTGCCATTAGATCCGAAATGCGTTTTTAATGCTCGCAGTCTTATTTTTGAAATAAAATTTACGAGCACAGTTATCATTTCACTTATTTCCTCCCATTCTCACTTACCTATAGGAAAACCAACCGTGCGTATTCAGTGATGCTAACATTCCTGAAGCTCAGAATGCAGTTGAATGACTATAGTAATCTTGTTAGAATAGAGACGCAACGCAATTCATAATACTTTGCGAGCCAGATAATACTTATTCCGGTTCCTGTATGCGTCACTTACCGCAAGGAGCGCAGGCAGTTATTTTGTCGTGGAACCGCACACTACTGCTGCTGTTACCTAGCTCCCTGACTTTCGCCAATCGAAGTCGCATGCTGTATACGTGCTCTCACATATCAGTTGAGCACCTCTGGTGAAGGATTTCGTATTTCTGCCCGGAGATGATTTCGATTTCTTTATTTTCACCATGGTTATATCACGAGGTACATACTTTCCAATTCCCAATAAGCGACATGTCCACGAAGACACGGCAAACCTCCTTTGTAAAAACAACAGGAGAGAAACCTGCCCCCTCAAGAAAGTCCCTAAACTGTGCCAGAAATAAGAGCCGGGGAACATATGAAATACCTAAAGTTGAGCTGCTGGATATTAAAAATGTATTATGTGTACCAAGCAAGTCGTCAGTTGTGCAGCATTTTATCGCATTAATGCATTCTTTGTAGATCCTGAGTTTTCATTGTTCGCTATAGATTTTGCCATCGAAAGGCTCATGATTCTGAAATAAGAATCCCAATTGCATTCTGATATTCTATTGCCACAGCAATACGTGTGCATTCAGCGCGAAGTTCCTTTCCACGATTTGAGCACGACTCAATCAGGACGTGCACAGCAGGGTGCAAAATGCATTAAGTGGCAAATTTAAGCACGCGAAAACGCCTGATCCACGGAAGGTGTGTGTCATGCCCCGCCATTACATTATAGGGTTCTTTATATCAAAATCACATCGGTAGATTCGGCAGAATGCGAGGGCATTACAGTCCCTGGGTGCGTATGACACCACACAAAACTCTCTACAATGAACGGTCGCGTCACAAATTCGGTACAAAAGTCCGGTTAGCCATCTAATGGCAGGTGCATGTACACCACCGACTTTTCTCGTAATGCGGCTAGTAATGCTTTCGCATTGAAAACCACGCGGAACTCGCTTGCCGCGCGTTGCCTGCTGACAGTTTCAACCCGCCAGCCAATCCTCGATGTACGGACGGACGGATGGAGCGGAAATACGAATGCCGTTTCTTTTCCTCTCTTTCTCACTACCGTTTTCATTTCTCACGGCTCAGACCTACGACCTTCACGGCACTCAAACCCACGACCTTCACATGACTCGAACCCATGACCATTGCGGAACTCGAACCCTCGATCTTTGCGGACTCCAACCCACGACCTTCGCGGACTCCAACCCTCGACCTTCACCGGGCTCCAACCCACGACCTTTTTGCCATTGCTATCATCATCATTACTGTCATCACATCACCGCTATTATCATCATCGCTATCATCAGCTATCGCTATCATCACTGTCATCATTATCACTGTCTGTCTCCAGTAATATCAGTACCTATCTCCAGAATTATCGGTCACTATCGTTATCACTATCACTACCATCATTCTCTCTAGCACTGTCACTATCTGTAGCTATCATTATCACTCCCTATTTTACTACCTATTTGCTATCACTACTATCATTACGTTTATCTTGCTTATCAATTAGCTGTTGTTCAATCAACTCTTACATTTTATTTTAGTTACCATAGAACTTCCGATTGACAGTTCGTGCGAACACTTTTGCGAGCAACTTCCGTCTACAACTTTCGTCCACGCCACTCGTGTGCCAAGAAAGGCTTACACCTTAACGTCACAGGCATGGTTCTGGCAGGTGGACTCCGGAGAGCAACCTAGGAGGCAGGCGGGCCACCTAGGTCACGTGACCTGGAACCCGATGTCATGGAACCCGTAGCGCCGGAGCACCTGTGATGTACGCGTGTGTGTGCTGTTGAGGTCAACGAATGCGACTCCAACGGAGGCGCAGACCTCCATTACCGCCTCTCTTTCTGTCTTTTCTATTTCACTCTAAACTTCCTCCCTTCCCTCACGGCGTTGTTGAGGGGTCCACCAAATGTGAGACAATTACTGCGCCTTTCTTTTCCTCTAAAATCACAATCACAACGGAGACGCACAACGGCCAATTGAGGGAGTAGCGTAAATATAGCCCGTCCATGGTCTCTTCGGGCGGTGGATGGGCTGTTTTGAGAGGCCTCCTACACTCCGAGGGATTTGTTCAACGGGCAAGGTGTCGCGCCCGATGGCGTTCTGAAGACTCCTTGGCAGCACTGCAACACACTGCTGTGTTTCACTTTTAAAGGCGAAGCTTAAGCGTCCTCCATTTTTTTTTTTAACCATAAACCACCGCTTCCTGGCAGCTGTGCTTATTTGGAGACAAAATGCTCATCTGTATTTTCTGTACGTAATGGTGGCAGAATTTCTTAATTCTTACGTAATGGTTACAGAATTTCTTAGACGTCGGTGGCCAGTGTTTTTGTGCGTCCAGCTGTCGCGTGGAACGCGCTGTGTTTTCGTGCTGTGTCTTCGCGCTGTGTCCCGCGCCAAATCATTTTATTTATTATTTGAAAATACTGCAGCCCCATTCCAGGGGCTATAGCAGGAGTGGTTACATATATCATGCGGTACAGTTGCGCGCATAAAGGGGTACATGGCAAAATGTGAAACAAACGCTGCATACAACATCATATAATGCTACGTCTCAATTTCGGACGCAAAATCAGACACAGAAAAGGCACGTATATTTCCATTTAAAGAGTTCCAACTCTCCACGGTACGCGGAAAAAAACTGTATTTGAAAGCGTTAGGACGGGCAAAAAAGGGTTGGATATTAAGATCGTGATGGCTCCTGGTTAGAGATGGTTTTGAAAACGTGATATGCTTACTCTCTGAGAGGCAATTAGCAGAATGCACTATTGAGTGAAGAAGGTTTAAGGACTCAGTTTTCCGGCGGGATGCGAGCGGACTTAAGTTTAAGGAAGATATCGCAGATGAGGGTGAAAAATGAAAGTCGTAGCGGCGAAAAATAAATCTTACAGCTTTTCGTTGTACAGATTCTATTTGATCAATTTCACATTGCTTATATGGATTCCAAACATTGGAAGCGTATTCAAGAATAGGGCGAATTAGAGTTATATACATGACCAGTTTCGTCTCTTTAGGAGCATCCCGTACTGTGCGCCTCAAGTAACCTACCTTTTTAAGGGCTTTAGCTGTGATATGATCGATGTGTTTTGACCATGACATATTGTGTGAAAAAACAACGCCAAGATATTTATATTCATGTACCCTTTGCAGGGATGAATAATCGTAATTAGAAGGGCATGAATAATTGTAATTAGAAGGGCATAGGCGGTTGGTGAAAGACATGACAACTGTTTTGCTGAAGTTGATTTTCATCTGCCACGTATTGCACCAATCACAGAATATACCAAAAGACTCATTCAGAAGGAAGTGATCACTGACAGAGTTAATAGTGTGGTACAATACACAATCATCGGCGTATAGACGGATCCTTGAGGTTATACTGTCAGGCAAATCATTAATATAAAGTAAAAACAACAAAGGGCCAAGGACAGATCCTTGGGGAACACCTGAGGTTACGTCAGCTTTCGAAGAATCGACCGAATTGAAGCGAACAGACTGGGAGCGGTGCGAGAGGAAATCGGCAATCCAGTTATTGAGAGTGACTTTTAGTTTGCATAACAGTTTAGAGTGAAGAACCGTATCAAAAGCTTTTGAGAAATCGATGAATATGGCATCGATTTGGTTACCGGCATCTATGCTGAGAAAAATGTCATGCGCAAATTCTGTTAACTGAGTCACTGTACTAAATCCCTTGCGAAACCCGTGTTGAGCCCTTGACAGAAGTTTAGATGCTTCAAGAAATTCCATGATGTGTTTATAAATAATGTGCTCTAGGATCTTACATGAATGTGCAGTTAAAGAGATCGGCCTATAGTTAGAAAGAAGTTGTTTGTTGCCGGATTTATATAGCGGGAGTACATTGGCAAGTTTCCATGAGGAAGGGACAATGCCAGTAGAAAGAGATTGTTGAAATATAATTGAGAGATATCGACACGACCAAAGAGAATAACGTGCAAGGAAGGTATTTGGGATACTGTCCGGTCCAGCGCATTTTTTTGAGTCAAGGTGCAAGATAAGATTTAAAACGCCCTGAGTGCTAACCGTGATATCATAAATAGAATGGTCATGATTAGGAACACAGAAAGATGGAATGATGTTATTATCACGTGCAAAGACAGAATGAAAGTAAACATTAAATGCATCAGATATTTCAGCGGGGTCAGAGACAATTTCTCCATTAATAACGAATGAGGTAGATGAAGTGCCTGAGGGTAGGACAGATCGCCAAAATTTACGAGGGTTATTGCTAAGCAGCCCTTGAATCTGAACGCGGAAATAGAAATCTTTAGCAGAATGCATTTTATTACGAAGTTCATTTTTCGCAGCTTGAAATCGAGCAATGGAATCAGGGTTATTGTTACGTGTCATGCGTCTCAGCCGAGACACACGACGTGACATCTGCAAAACATCTCGATTAATCCAAGGGAGAGTAGGATTTCTTTTCTTCGTTTTGACGGGAACAAACAACTTAATGCACAGACTAACAATCTTTTCAAAATATTCAACAAGGTCGTTAACATCGCCGTCACGGCTGAGCGCGCAAAAGGAGTCGAAGCACTCGGCCAGTTTGTCGATTATGGAGTTGTCGTCAGCGTGATGGAAATCCAGAAATGACGAGAACGTGCACTGTGGGTTACTATTAAAGCGGGATAGAGTAAGGAGAACTGCTTCATGGTCGGAAATACCATCGACAACCGTGCACTGAAATCCGGTCTCTATTAGGTTGTGGCTCAGGAAGATTAGGTCTAGCAATGAATTCAGTCTGGTAGGAAACGAAACTATTTGAGTGAGACCAAGAGAGAGCGAAAGATCTATCAATTCTTTTGCTAAAGAAGCATCACGGCCAGAATAAGACATCGATGGCCAGTGAATACCAGGCACGTTAAAATCACCCATGAAGATGATGTTTGGTACTGAAAGACTATGCATGAACTGGCCAACAGAGTGCAAAACATCAACAGAAGTTCCGGGGGGTCGGTAAAAAACGCCAATAATAACAGTCTTTTTTTCCAAATAAATCTTGCACCAAATTGACTCAGTGTTGCAAGGAGCGGGTAGTATAGAAAACCTAAGATATGAACGAAGAAGTAAAGCTACACCCCCGCCTTTGCCCTCATGTCTGTCGGCACGGATAGCAAGGTAACCAGGTGGGGTAAATTCCGAGTCATATATGTCAGGGTGTAGCCAGGTTTCAGTGATGCCAATAATGTGAGGGTCATGGGAGGACACAAGCGCGAGAAGATCGGGGAGTTTGTTTGAGATGCTTCTAGCGTTAAGATTTAAGACAACGAGACTGGATGGAGAGCTAGGTAACTGTCAATGGGGTGACGAATCAAGTGCAGTAGATTCGCCAGCCTCGTGACGTGGTAACGAAGGAAGCTCAGTATATTCTGTGGCTTCGTGACGTGATAACGAAGGAAGCTCAGAAGATTCGGACACATCGTGATGGGGATCTCGTTTCAAGCCACTCGAGGCTTCATCTCATGTGTACCTGACACCATCAATGAAAGCATGGTCGTACCGAAGCTTCACCTTTGAACCACCGTGACGAAGCGAGGAAGATGCATTCCATATTTTCTTACGAAGGGCTCGAACATTCGCAGAAAAATCCTCAGTGATGTAAAATTTTTCCCCTTTGAGTTTCGATAGGTTCTTCATGACAAGAATCTTCTCACTGAAATCAAGGATCCTTAATATGACAGGACGTGTCCGTCCATTACTGGGTCTGCCGATGCGATGACAACGCTCGATACGTGGACATTCTATGCGAAGCTTGTCAGTAAACATTTTGCAGATTTGGGACAATAAACTGTTGCCATCTTCATCAGGACTCTCTAGTAGACCATGCACAACAAGATTGTTTCGCCTTGACCGGTTTTCCAAGTCTTCATTTTTTACAACCAGGTTAGATATTGTTTTCTTTAAGGATATAATGTCCGAACGGAGGTTAGGGCTCAAAGACTCGGAGGCTAAAGGAGTTGCAGATGATTCCAGTGATGAGACACGAGCTTCAAGATCATCGAGACGAGCGGAAAAAGATTTCTTAATATCTGTAATGTCACTAGCGATTCGTTTTTGACCAGCAAGCAGTTGCGAGAGCTGAGAAAGCACGTCTGCCGCCTCCAGAGTAGAAGACAAGTCAGTATTGGCACGCGTTGCCCGTTTCCCACTAAGATGTTTAGATGAATTAGCTGAGAGTGATCGTTTGGGGGGGCCTGGATTTTGTTCAACATCCCCGCTCTGTAGAAGGCGAGATAAGCAAAATACAGCATTTGAACAGACACTAACAAAACTCTGTGGGCAGGAAAACAGCAGCAAACAACGATCATCAGATCAAACGCAGTGAGCGTTCTTGAGGTAACATACCTGCACGAAGAACATGCAACGCTTAGGCATCTTGCAAAGGCTGCTGCTGTCCTTCCCACTGAAGTGGTATGCCGGTGCGGTCCGATTTATAGTCCGATGAAGAGCTGACGTAGACCAAGGGCCAATGGTGATTCGACGTTGTAGACAGGCACGTGGGAAGCCGTCAGGGGCCCAGGGGAGCACGCCAGGTATATCACCAACAAGGGTGACATGGCAGTCCGTAGCCAAGATGACGGTCCCATCCACGCGCCGCAGGCTGGACGGTTGCGCAGGCGCACTTGAGTCGAAGTCGCAGAAAAGCGAAACAGCAATAGCCGCGAGGATCTGCACGAAGAACATGCAACGCTTAGGCATCTTGCAAAGGCTGCTGCCGTCCTGCCCACTGATTCTGGTGATTTGAACGCCCTGGTGATTTGAACGCTCTGGTGATTTGAACGCCCATCATAGTGCGTGGGGCAGTGCACGCCACTCCGCGCGTGGAGACGACCTGCACGACGCAGAAAAGCAGCTGGGACTCACCCCCTTGAACACCGGCGAGCCAACCTTTCGACGAGGCGGAACAACCTGCTCCTGCATCGACGTTGCCTTCGCATCCAGGTGTATCGAGGCGACATGGCGCCGATCACCATCTCTCTGGGGCTCGGATCATTACTCCATCCTAATCGAACCCACTGCATTGGAGGCGCGCCCCAAACGTGCCTACTCCATTACCAACTGGAGTGCGTTCATGCGGGCGGTCGACAACGCGGCGGCCACTGGCGCAGATTTCTTTTCAAGCGCTCTCGCAGCCACCCAACGAGCAGAGGTAAGGGCAGGGCAGCCCACACCTGATGTTAAGCTGCTCAATCTGCGCGAGAGAGAGATCGCGCTGAGTGACGGGCGCGACAGACTGTCAGAGCCGCCGACTGGACTGTCTGCAACCGCCTGGACGCGGCAGCGCACCGCCATGCCAACAAGCTATACCGCCGGCAGTGGGCTTCAGTATGTCAAAGGATGGAGGAAGATGTTAGCTCGCGGATGCTGTTTGACGCCCTGCGGCGCATCACCGAACCACAGGCAAACCGTCAACCGCTGGCCGCCCTCGTCCAGCCCCGCAAACGCCGCTAACATAGCTGCTCCTGAGAGCCCCAGAACCGACGCCAGACCCTCGCCCGTCGCCTCGGAAGGTTCATGTGATGCGCCGTTCACCGTGGCGGAACTGAACAATGCGCTGCAGCGCTGCCGCCGCCGCTCGGCGCCCGCCCTTTCAAAAATTTCTTTAGGCAGTCCATAGACTGCCTATGGACTTTAGTCTAAGAAGTCTATAGACTGTCTATAGACAAATCCTTTAGACCAGTCTATAGACAATCTATAGATTTATGGCCATACACTTTTAGTAGACTTTTGTCTATAGACAGTTCATAGACAATGTCTACTGAATGTAGATAGGCCATTGACAGTCTATAGACACAGGTCCATAGACCGTCTATAGAAGATATATAGATTTACGGCCATACACTTCCTATAGACTTCTGTCCATAGACCGTCTATAGACAAACGTCTACTGATAATAGACACAGGTCTATAGGCAGTCTATAGATGATCTATAGACTTAGGCCATACACTTCCTGTAGTTTACTGTCTATAGACAAAAATCTACTGGTCCAGTAGACATACGTCTATAGACTGCCTATAGACATTCCACAGTTATGTGGCCTGACAATGCTTCAGATATTTGTCTATAGACAGTCTATAGAGCTCTGTCTAAAAAACCTTAATAGACCATTGTCTGTAGACTGCCTATAGACAGTCTACAACTGTTGAAAAAGGTCACCACACGGTCTTTACAAATGACTTGACGATCAATATACCTACAATTTAGTTTATTTCCAAGCTATGCAGGCAAGGAATATGCAATACATGCACCATAAGAATGCACCACATAAAAATAAATGTTGAAAGTAATGGTCCGAATATAGTTTTCTCAGAAGCAATCTCGCGACCTGTTGTCTTGCAGTCAGTCATCCGGGCATGTTGACCTGTACAGTGGAAGAAAAAAAAAGAGGAACTGAAAAAAAAATCCCACTCCATCTCTACAAATGTGCTTTACAACACAAGGCATATACCCTGGCTATCCCATTCAAGAAAGCTAGTCGATGTTTTGGTTTGGTTTTATGTGGTCCAAAATCCCAAGGTGACTCAGGCTATGAGAGGTGTCGTAATGAAAGGTTGCAGAGTAATTTCGGCCACCTGCGGTTTCTTTCCGTGCACTGACATTGGATAGAACACAGGCCTCTAGCATTTTGCCTCTATCAAAACGCAACAGGCTAGACCAGGATCGATCCTGCATCATTCAGGTTGTAGTAGTAGCACAGTTTATTTGGGACAAAAAATATACAAAATTTGTCCTGGGTGAGAAGGCTAATGGCATTTTTGCCTGATGAGGCCATCCCACCCCTAACAGCAGTGGCAACCACTATAGGCATATTCAAACACATTTGCAGTACAGTACATCGTACAACAACCAATTTGTATGCAAGCACACAAAACAAACAAATGGACAACCATGAGGACTGTGTGCATGCTTCTGTATATGGAAAAAAAGGTTTACAGATTCCCAAATACTATTTACACGTACAACACACCCAAATATCATCCATGACACAAAAGTAATTCTTTGACTTATTATTCCATTACATACATATGTCTTAGTGTTTTCTTTAGGTAGTGATGAGTAGATTGGTAATAATTCAAAGATGGCTAGATACTGATTCAATAAATTTGCAATTTACATACATAATCTCACATCACCATAGTTGGTGCGAGATCAGGGAACCTATATTTTATCTTACCTAAGGAGATGTGGAGTGTGTTTCTTTTTGTATTGAACCTCAATATTGGAAAGGTATAACATATACTGGTACACGATTTCCAGAAACAACTTATATTTGAATAGCTTTCTGATCTCTAGTATGTCATAGATCTTAAAGTATGGCAAGCAATGTTCTATTTTTGGAATTTTCGAATACGACATATTGAGCGCTTTTGCAGAGGGTGCAGCTAATCAAGGTTTCTTTGTGTGGTGTGTCACGATACCAGGGAGCAGTATGTTAAACGTGAGTGAAAGAGAGCATATTAAGTTTGTTGCTTCACTGGCAACCTATTTAATATGCCAAAAACACGTGAAGTTCAATTCGGAGAGCTTCTGTGTGCAAATTCCAGAGAAACGTTTCATGAAAGATAACACCTATAAAGCAAATCATCTAAGACTGGTTGATAATGTTAGTCTGGAACTTCAATTTGAACTCACTATCTTTTTTGCTACCTTTAGGCTTGAAAATCAGGTATTGCATCTTTTATGCTTAGGTCTAGTTTAATAAAGGTTAACCAAAAGTCTAAATAGTGAAGCCATTCATTTGCTTCCCTGTAAACGAAGCTTTCATTGCAACCTGAAAAAAATACATTAGTGTCATCTGCATGTAATACCATATCAGAGCAGCCTGGGGTGTTTACATTATGACTCATATATATCAAGAATAATATGGGGCCTAGAATGGATCCCTATGGAACTCCGTATTTAATAGTGCCTCGATCGGATTCGGTGCTCTTTATTGTGGTGTATTCTCCCTGCAAATTAAACAGCTTTCCTTCAGGGCATGTGCTGTGCCTTGGATTCCATAGAACGGTAGCTTTATTAATAATATATCATGATGGACAGAATCAAAGGCTTTCCTGAAATCAAGAAATAAACCCAAAGTAAGCTTTCATTTCTTAATGTTATCAAGAATTTTCTGCTTAATATAAAGTAAAGCAGTTTCAGTTGCCTTATTCTTTCTGAATCCAAACTGCTTGTTTACTATCAAGTTATGCAGAGTGAGGAAATCGACAATTCTTTTGTCCATTATGTGTTTAGCAACTTTTGAAAAGACTGAAAGCATTGACATTGGTCTATAGTTGTTCATGTCTTCAAAAGCACCACCTTTATGAATAGCTGGAACACGCACAAGCTTCATTTGGTTTGGAAATACCCCTACTTGAAGTATGCAGTTGCATATATGCGTAAGGACTGGAGTTATCAGTGCGGCTACAGCTTTCACGGGGGAAACTTTCACATCATCGTAGGCTGATGCACAGTTGTCCTTCAGCGTCATGATTATGTTGAGGACTTCTTTGGTGCAAGTTGGAGTGAGAAATACAGCTTGAGGACATTGAACATTCATGTATTGTTCACATGATAATGTACCATGAATATCATTCGAGGCACCAACTTCTACAAAGTACATGTTGAAAAGGTTTGCAATGTTTTCGTCAGTTCAGCCTTGTGTAGGTAATGCACAGCTGTAATGTCGTCTTGTGTAATAGCCTTAACTTGCAGCTTTTCTACAATCTCATTTACTTTGCTTAGCAAGTTCTCATCCTGGGTTTCAGTCAATATATGAAGCTTTAGGGTTAGAAAGCGACTATGCCACTCCAAATCATCTAGGTCCTGCTTCAGCTGAGTTATATCACTACCTACATTGTTAGATTCCAGCCCTTCAACTCACTTTGTTAGTTTTTTGTAGTTTTTTTCTTGAACGGTCAGGTGGCTCGGAAAGTCGTCAAACTTATCAGAGAGCAACTACATTTGCGTCTCAAATGCATCAAACTTTTTTGACAAAGGCAAAAGAGCATCAAGCTTCGTTTCAGTCTGCAGTAATCTGAGTATCACGCCGGAATCATGCTGCAGATTTTCTGTGGTGCTTGTACCCTTGTGGTTGCCTCGACAAGAGTCACATTTCTATGCTTTCTTTTTGGCTTCGCGCTTAGCACTGAAAGATTCTTCTGTTATTCCTGCACGTGCACCACTATGAAAATTAAATTTGCACTCTGAGCATGTTGCAAAGATGCTATCAGTGAGTGGAAGACGGCAAGCACAACAACGAGCTATAGTACGCTCAGATCTTTTACAAAAAACCCATGCACATAGGAACAGCGACGACATAAAAGGAAAACAAAATCACATTCAGTGAGACATAATTATGCATAAACCTGCACAAAGGACAGATACGGTTACATGATGCTGGCAGTTACGGTCACCACTGCCAAGTGAGGTCCCAGTGGAAGGAATCTTCTTTTATAGCCCACAGTGAACGGTTGATGCTGTACCGGATTTCCGGGTGACACCGACGACCACGCCTTCCTGGTCCACTGCTCGAGACTACCGTCCGTCTTCAGGGCACGTGCGATGACCATTGAGATGTACGGCTGCACAGTGGGTAATCTGCACAAAGGCAGAGACGGTTATGTGATGCTCGCAGTTATCGTCGTTACTTTGCAGTGGTGATGATAACTTGACGTAGCTTTACATAACATAACTGACGACTTGGCATAACTTGAACACCTGAAGAACACGATAACCACTGAGCCATCGCGCCGGATTCATCATTTCAGTAAATATGCATGACAAATTTTATGTGGCTGTCATAAAACATTGTAACTAATATCCACATTCCGTGCAGCACTCTACCTCTACGCTAAATACCTACTGCAAATACTGACCTCTGTATGCATTCCCTTTACATTAATTGGAATAGAATATTTAGAAAATTTGTGCCACTTATCATTGACTCCCTACGAGCTGTTGAGAGTGCAGCTCCATAAAACGTACATTCTGTGCTCCTTGCAAAAGAATCCCAACTGGAGAATATTCAAGCATTTATTCTTATACTCGCTATTGAACAAGCGCTTCAAAATACCCTGCATGAAGCCTGGTACGTACTCCGATACTGAAACGGGCATAAGCCATGCAAAACCTACCAGGCAGACTGCGAACCAGTTCACCACGGTTTTGTGCCCACAACTTGAAACACTAAGACAAAATAGCATACTCATACACCAGAGTGCGCTCTTTGGAACAAGCGGGTTACAGCGCTTCCATGCCGTGCTCATTATCCAGAAAAACTCAAACAGCACATAATGGCTGCAACAGCGCCATTTCAGAACCACACGTGAGCTTCAGACAACAAGCTCATTATTGTAAGGATGAAATACCATCTCAAATTCATTTAAGTTTTCACTTCAAGTGCAGCCAGGACAGAGCAGTAAAAAGGAGACACTTGCATGCAGGTACCCTAACCTAACGCTGATAGAAAAATCAACGAAAGCAACGAACACGCTCAAAGTAAGAATTATTTCATTGAAACAATTAATGTGTTCATCAAAAGGCACAGTCATAATAAAACAGCGCGAGCAGAATTGCATTCGTGGCGCAAATAAGCGCCAAGTTACATTGGCGTTTTTGTAATGTAGCAGTCTGAGATCAGAAACGCATACTCTGCCTCTCGCACAATTGGTACTGGAGAAATTTGTGCACGCGTAAGCGGGGTTCATGAACGAGCCTCTCGGAACGAAATGTAAGCCATCTCTTGTGGAGGCGACCTTTACTCAGCTTTGGAAATGAATTGCCCGCAGGCCAGCGGAGGCGGCCAACGGCTCGAATAACAGGGATGGACGAATCCATACGTGTGCAACGAAAGGGGAGACGGGATGCAGCTCGTAGGTTCTTCGCGGTGTTTGTACACGCTCGCCATTTGCGCCGGCAACCACTTTTTTTTTCAGCCATCGCACTACTAGCATTCCTCCACCGCCGCTTCACTAAAACTTTGACAAACGCCTCGAGCTCTAGTCAATAGCGTTACAAAACATATTTGGTGAAACGTCGCTGCCCACGACGCGCACCAAGTGAGCAGCTACAACAAACAAGCAATTAATGCACACCTCTCAATGAACAGCGCTCCGTGGTCCCGACAGGCGATAGCACAAAGAATAAAAAATAAATGTAATCCACCTCAGAACTTGATTGTGCGTTTCCGCAGATGCCAAGTAAATGTGCTCACACGGCTCTAACGCATAGTTTCATTTCGGCCTTCACTCAATGGCTAAGCGATATTTCTGGCTGTGCACCTACCTTTCAACACTGAAAAGCCAGTAGAGAGCTCGCGAGGAGGGCTTACCGTCCCGGGTTTCGCACCGAGTGCCTTTCCGCGCGTTAGGAAAGACATAGCGACACAGACGAAAGCGCATTATTCGAGAACATGGCGGCTGCCGCTGCTCACACAAACGTGCTTACAAACGCCGCTTACAAACGTGGATAGGAAGTTTGTCGCTGCGCACATAATCCGCTCTGCACACACAGCACTGCTTAGAGTGGCTAAGGAGACCAAATGAATAAAAATAATCGTGTAGACTTACTGTAAGTGGACGATTAAGTTGAATTTCAATCAAAACGTGATCCACGAGAGAAAACGCCGCCGACGCCGACACACCGGCGCACACAGTTGTTTGCTGCCCGGATGATTTTCCGCCGCTTCCGGGCAAAATGGGTAAAAAGTGAAACAGAAACGAATTTCACGGTCATGTCTATATTGGTTGCACTCTTGCCAAGTGTAGCTTGCTCTAGCATCCAAGAACACAAAGGGCCATTGGTTTAAAGCATAAATTCTCCACTCGCGCTTTAAAAACCTTATTACTTTCGCGAAAACCAAAACCGAAACCTTACTACTCTGTCCATGCGCGCCGCATCTCCCATCGAATAGTATGTGGTGCCCTTTTCAAATAACTATAATGCTGAATAGCATAACGTCTTTTTGTCGTGTGCTCATGTTTGGAAAACCGGTATGGACAACAGCGTGTTATCGCTCCGATGCAGCAGGTGTACGGCGAAGAACGAAAATATACTGGGTTTCTGATTGTTGAGTTGCAGCACTTTTTCACGTGAATGCAAACTGCAAAGGTATAAATGGCATATCTTAAATCCGCAGAGAACCATGATCTTTGAGACTCTTCTAATCATGTTTCTGAGAGATGAGCACATCCTTGAATTCTCACCCCCGTTATTCCCCCATATTTTACAGGTTGTTTTAAGGAGAAATAAATGTACAGTAACTGATAAAATGCTTCTTAATTTATGCGCGTTGGACAGTAATGATAGAAGGATGCAATGGTATATTCTCGAGCGATTCCTTAAAGGGAGAGTGTGTTCGTTTGATGTAGTACAGTTTGCAGCACCCTTACTTCAGAAATGGGTGCCTTTCCTCGCTGTACCTGTCAGCATTAAAGATTATTGAATTATATTCTCAATATGCGTCGCGGTTTAAGAAAAATTAGCTCTTCAAAGCTTCTAAAAACAATACACAGGAATGTATTGCACTGCCGTTGGACAATATTTTTTTATCCCTGATATAGCAAAGGAAGCGGAGGACTCTGACAACAGTTGCGGTCACCCGATGCAGTTTGGTTCGTGGGGGTTTAACGTCCCAAGCCAACTCAGGGAATGCCGGATGCCGTAGTGAAGGGCTCCGGAAATTTCGACCGCCTGGGGTTCATTAACGTGCACTGACTTCGCACACTACACGGGCCTCAAGAATTTCGCCTCCATCGAAATTCGACCGCCGCGGCTGGCAACGAACCCGCGTCTTTCAGGGTGAGCAGCCGAGCGCCATAACCACTTAATTAACCTTCGCGGCGGCCCAATGCAGTTCTACTCAGCATGCAGTGCGAAAAGAAATGGATATTTTATGGACTTAGTCGAAAGGCAGTGTATACTATGTTAGATAACATTAGGATTGTTATAAACAATTGACAATAGGTCTATAGGCAATAGTCTATATGCAGTCTAAAGATTATCTATAGACGATAGGAAATTAAGGCGGTCAGAGATTTCGGTCTATAAATTGTCTATAGGTCATCTATAGACAAATGGCTACTAAGCCGGTTATAGACTAGTCTATAGATGGTTTATAGATTGTCAATAGACAAAAGAAAATTAAGGCGGTTATAGGCTTTAGTCTATAGATGGTCTATAGATTGTCTATGGACAAAAGGAAATAGGGCAGGATAGACTTTAGTCTTTAGAAAATCTATTGACCGCCTATAGACAAAGGAAAATTATGTTTACTATAGACTTTGGTCTATAGATGGTCTATAGACTTTCTATGCACAAAAGGAAATGAGGCAGTTATAGACTTCAGTCTATAGATTATCTATTGACCGTCTATAAACAAAGAAAACTTCTGTTACAGACTTGTCTACAGATATTCTATGGACCATCTATAGACAGAGCAAAATTAAGGCGGTTATAGACTTTAGTCTATAGATAGCCTATGGACCACCTATAGACGGAAGGAAATTAAGGCTGTTATAGACTTTAGTCTATAGGCAATCTTGACTGATTACAGACAAAGGAAAATTATGTCTGTTACGGACTTTAGTCTATAGATGATCTATAGACAGTATATGAACAAAAGAAAATAAGGCGGTTATAGACTTTAGTCTAAAGATAATCTATTGACCGTCTGTAGACCAAGGAAAATTATGTCTGTTATAGACGTTAGTCTATAGATAGTCTATGGACCATCTATAGACAAAAGAAAATTGATGCGGTTATAGACTTAAGTCTATAGGAAGTCTATGGACCATCTATAGACAAAAGGAAATTAAGGCGGTTATAGACTTTAGTCTATAGATGCTCTATAGACTGTCTATTGAAAAAAATCGAAGTCTAAAGGGCGTCTAGAGTCTATAAAAAGTCTGTAGACTGTCTATAGACCATTTTTATAAGAGCGGACCAGTCCGGGTGACATACCAGATGCTGTGAAACCTGGATGCGCAGCAACGACAGATCCTCCTGCAGCAGGGTGTGGGAACGCGGGGAGCTACCGGAGGATTGCCGAACCGCGGTCGTTTGTCCCATCCGAAAGGCAGGGCGCTCACCTACGGAGCTGAGCGGATACCGGCCAGTGGCATTAACATAGGCGGCAGGTAAGCTCATGGAGCATATGCGTTGCAGCGTCTGAACGAGCGCGCGGCGCAGGCTGATTTGTTTGACGAGCGGCAGCCGGGTTTCTGTGGGATGCGGTGCACGGCTGATTCTATATCGGACGTTGTTACAGCGCTGGAGCATGTCAGGGCGGCAGGCCAGGTTGCGCTGCTGCTACTACTGGACGTCTCGGGCGCTTTTGACAACGTTCACCGCGCACCAATTCTCGCGGTGCTTGAGGGGGCCGGTGTGAGCGGGCGCCTTTTGCGATACGTTCATGGCTTCCTGAGCGGGCGCACCATGCGCGTACGAGTAGGGGCTAAGCTCTCCAAGCCTCGCCCGGTGGACATGGGCGTGCCACAGGGCTCTGTCTTATCACCATTTCTGTTTAATGTGGCCATGACGGTGGTGCCGGCCTCCCTCCCCACGAACGGCCGACACCATGTGTACATGTCCATACATGCTGGCGACATAGCTCTCTGGTGCCGGGAACCACCGAGCGAGGCGCTCCGCGTGCGGGCCTGCCCTCAGGGAGCTCTGACCGCAATCGATGCCAGCTTGCGCGGCCTAGGTCTGTCGCTGAGCTCCGACAAACCGGTGGCCATGGCCTGCATTTCGCGCTCGCGCGCGCGCCTTGCGCCACTGTCACTGGACGGGACGCCGATTCCTTGGCGTAAATCGGTGCGGTACCTTGGCCTGGACATCGACTGGCGCCTTTCCTTCCGCCCCGCGGCGGCCAAGCCCTGTCTGCAGATGAAGAGGATCACCGCCGCCGTGCACAAGCTCACCGCTCGAGGCCAGGGCATCACCCAGAAAGCCGCACTGCGGCTATACAATGGCGCAGCTTTGGGGGCGGTGCTCTATGCGCTGCCGCTCGTCACGGTGCGCAAGCCGTGCTGGAAGAAACTCATGCTCCAGCACCGCAAGTCCCTACGCGTGTGCCTAGGCCTGCCCAAAAACTTGAAGTGCGCCGCAACGTTGGCCGAGGCAGGAGCGTAGCCACTAGAGCTCCAAGCAGCGCGCCGGGCACTGAATCACATCGACCGGTTTCACCGCGCACCGGACGGCTGCTCGCTGCGGCAGTGTATGCGCTCCAACCCGCGCTCACGAATGGGTGCGGCGCTGCTTCAGTATGAGGAATTGACTCAACCCCCCCCCCCCCCCCCCTACGGCTCCTGAGCGCCCTGGCCTGCTGCCTCGGAGGTACAGCGAGAGATCGTCGGCATCGCGAGAAAGCGGAGCACACCCATCTGTGCTGCGCAGCAGCTAGCCAGAGCCGTCATACACGAGGAGCTCCAGGATCATCGCCTCGTGTACACCGACGGCTCAGCGGCCCGCGACAGCTGCTCCCTTGCCGCGGTGGCTGCCATCCCCACCCTGCGACTACACAGCCAGCAACACGCAACCTTCCTGGACTCCTCCACCACGGCGAATTTGATGGGGATGCGGCTCGGGCTGGACCTGCTGCTCACCCTCGGCCCTCCGCCGCACAGGAGCGCACCGCTGTGCGACTCTCGCGCCGCCCTCAGCTGCCTGCAATCTAACGGCCGCAGTACCCCACTAATGCGGGAAATTAGCTCGCGCATCGAGCGCCTCGCGCAGAGAGGATGTGCCGTGCGTGCACAGTGGGTGTCCGGTCACTACGGCATCGCCGGCAACGAAGAAGCTGACGACCTCACGACCGCTGCACACCAACTACCTGCCAGCGATCTGCCCCTTGCGCTTGAGGACGTGCGTGCGGCCATCCACGACCATCTCCGAAAGCAGCACCCTGACCCACGCATCGCAGGAGGTTAGCGCATTGACAGTATCACCGGCTGTCGCGCACTTACAAGGTCGCAAAGTGTAATGATCCTCCGCGCGCATTGGCTGCGTGTGGCCCGGCGAACGACGGGAGCGCCACGGAATCGCGAAGAGTGATGTGTGTGACGGATGCGGTGCAGTGGAAACACTAGAACACCCGCTCCTTCACTCTGCCGCATTCGCCTATGCTCGTCGCGGTATGCTTGCGGTCTACATGGCGCTGGGCACACTATCAGACTCCCTGAAGACGTTATTGTGGCCGCAGGGGAGTGCGCGCACTTGTGAGCGAACCTTGGCGAGCCTCTGTGCATTCCTCGAACACACGGGCTTGACGTCCCGTCTGTCATCGTCAGGTAGTTACACGCAGTGACCGAACGCTCCGCGAGTTCTACCTTGAATGATTATTAACTGTACACCCCACTCCAGTTGTAGCCAACACAGTGCTGTGTGCGTTTTTAATTCCTCCAACATGAACTAATCACGCGCACCAACTGGACACATTTCTTATTGTGTAAATAGTTTGTATATATTACTTCTTCCCTTATCCTCTCTTCCTGTCCCCTTACCTCTTTCATTTCATTTCTCCCTTCTGCCTGCTATCCTTAATTTCCGCTGCCCCAGCTCAGGTGCTTCAGTATCGATGGCAGATGCCGGGGCTAACAAAAATGTTTTCCTTCTTTTTACCATTATTTTAATAAAAAAACACTACCACCACCACATCAAACGCGGACCTTTCGCGTTAGGCCGTGCCTTCGAGCAAAGAGCACGTTTTTGCCGCGATCAATGAATTGCTACTTCAGCGAGCAACTAGAAACAATTCAGCAACTCAATTATTTGTGCTGTGATGCTATGTTCGTTTCGGACGTGGCCTAGTTCAGCAGTATCTTACAAAAGACATTGAGATCACGACTTACTATAAGGTTTTTGTCTGTGTCGAGCCCGTAATTCGATGTGATTTTTTCCCATAATAAGATTGTTTAGCGTGTGGTAAAGCGGCGTGTAGAATAAACGCGCCCAATCACCGCGTTCAGGTAGGTACCTGTTCATAGGGCAATGCATTTGAGCTCTGAACATATATGTGCGCAAGTTTACCCTCCTGACTGGTTGCCTTTTCATGACGCGTGCGCTTTCCGGAAGTTTTATGTGCAGGCGGAGTAAGGGAGTGATGGCGTTAGGTCGTATTCTGAGATCGCTGAATTCGACCCAGTCAAGCTCGGTACGAGGAGGTCAGGGACTGATATTCCATACGACAGCAATAAAAAGAATCTTAAAAGATGGCCGAATAGCCCAAGGCATCACTAAACCAATCTTCTGTTGCGCCGCCAATGGCTGGAATCCCTCGCGGGGTTAGAGTACGGTAGTTATTTTCTTTACTGCGTTATCGGCATAGCCTCCTCTCTCAAAAATTGAAAAATAACAGTGGTGTATGTGTGTGTGTGTGTGTGTGTGTGTGTGTGTGTGTGTGTGTGTGTGTGTGTGTGTGTGTGTGTGTGTGTGTGTGTGTGTGTGTGTGTGTGTGTGTGTGTGTGTGTGTGTGTGTGTGTGTGTGTGTGTGTGTGTGTGTGTGTGTGTGTGTGTGTGTGTGTGTGTGTGTGTGTGTGTGTGTGTGTGTGTGTGTGTGTGTGTGTGTGTGTGTGTGTGTGTGTGTGTGTGTGTGTGTGTGTGTGTGTGTGTGTGTGTGTGTGTGTGTGTGTGTGTGTGTGTGTGTGTGTGTGTGTGTGTGTGTGCGCGTGTGCGCGCGTGCGTGCGTGCGTGCGTGCGTGCGTGCGCGCGCGTTCACAATCTGGTGGCCGCACATCCGGCCGCCTACTAACAAAAAAAATTGACAAGTGGTTGCGATCGTCGGTAACGATAATTTTGAGCGCAACTCTCTACATGCCGCCGGTGCGGTTGCCGTGTGTGTGTGTGCGTAACGCACGCTGCTAGCCACCCTCAGGGATCTTCCCGGCGCACGCACACCTTCAAGGTGGCGTTTAATTCGCTCTGCTGCTTGGTCAATCGGTTACGCCGACAACGCTGACTGCGACGCGGAACGCAAAAACGGGCGCATAAGAGCTGCGCTCCAAGATGCATCTTCACCCACCTTCACCTCGACAATCCCCCTCCACATGCAGCCAATGTAGTCGTGGTGCATTGGTGTAAAACCTCCATGTTTGCCGCGCCAACGCCAACAAGTATAATTCTCTCGTTTCAAATACGTACAACCCAAGGTGAGGGTTCTCGCACAGTTTCTGCCCTCACCATTCGATCACGTTCCTATGTGGCACGCTCAGAGGCAGGGACCTATAACGATATCGTGTCAAACTCAGGCTGAACTAAACCGTCCCGTAAATTTTGTAGCGATAGCTACACTACGCCAGCCACTTCGCGAGGTCAGCGTGGCTGCCCGCTGATCCGTGGCACCACTACTCCGCCAACTGTGCGCTTGCGCGGAGTGGCATCATAGCCCGCAGCTGGTGTGCACGCCGCCCGCCTTGTCAGTGGTGCGCATGCGCGGAGTGACGTCTGAGCACGCAGCTGGTATGCGCGCCGCGCGGCTACATTACGCTAGCATTTCGAGCCTTCAGCGTGGCGGCGCCCTGGCCACCGTGGCAGTTGCAGGCGGCGCGGCGCGCCGTAGTAGTAGTAGTAGAAAACATTTATTCCAAAAAGATAGGATAGAGAGGCGAAAATACAGATTTTGGGTGAAGTCCTTATTTCAGGACCCCAATGTTCACCGCAGTTGCTCTTGATGGGATATCAGCTTTCGCTGCGTCGCAGAGTCAGAGCTGAGCAGGGAAGACTCCCACTGTTCCTCGGAGTGATGTTTGTCTAGTTCGGGGGGCTTGGGACCGGAGCAGCCCCATGTTACATGATATGTTGTTGGAATTCCGCCACACCAGGAGCAGATGCTGTCATATCTGTCGGGGAAGATGATGTGGTACTTGTGTAGGTTAGGAAAGGTGTTCGTCTGTAGTTGTCGCCATTCCCTCGCCTCTGCCGCCGTTAGCTTACGGTGTGGTGGGGGATAGACTTGTCTTTATGTTCAGAGAAGGAGGAGGCGCTCGCATTACGTAGAGGGGAGAGGGGTGAGGTTGGGGAGGTTAGTCGCTCCGGCGAAACCGAGTGGCGGAGGAGTGGAGTGGGGGAGAGAGTGAATCCACGTCCAGGGACGGAGACGAAGGAACGCCCAATGAAACGCAGCGGCGAAAGACTGACTTTGCAATTCGACTAAGCGACTTCCACTCCACATGCTGTAGCTATCGCTTCACTCCAGGTTTAACCAGAGCTAAACCACAGCTATTTCATCATGCTGGATGGACTTTTTGATCTCCCTTTATTCTATTTGAATTCTTTCGCACATATCAGTAAGGTACACAATAGTGATTACAAAATTTTTTTTATATATGCGCACATACCAAGACTAACGAATACATTGACATTCACAAGTAGACATGACGCTAAGCATGCAAGGCAAGCCAATTAAAGAGGTACCATAAGCATATTTGAGTGACTAACAGGAATTGCTTGTGAGCGATTTAAGACGGGATAGCATACCTATTGACCAAAGAGTGAAACAGCAGTAATCTGAAGCAGAAAAAAAAGGAGACCGTAGCGCCAATTCGGCCTAAAAACCAGAACAAGACGATCGATGACCACTGCCGGAGAAGCTCTTTCTCTCCCAAGAAAAAGAATTCCTCCGTCAAGAAACTCATCAGCTAACTTCGAAGACGGCCAAGTACTGGCCACACAGCACGGCGTCGAAGCTCAACCGCGACCGCGGCGCATTGACTGGGGCCATAAACGAGAAAGACCAGCAACAGTTAACAGGCGAGCAAAACGGCCGCTGGGGAAGCGGCCGCGGGACACAAAGCTCCAAATGCCCTGCCCAAGGAATCCCGCATGAACCGCGCGCCAAAAGACACGCGCTACCACGCAGGTGAGTGCAGCATGGCGATTAGATTCCAGGAGTGGGGAATTAGTACAGGAACTGGAGCGTAACACATCCCACCGCTCTAGCCGATCACAAGTAGGCAGCACTACCCAACCAAGTTTCCAAAGTCGCGTAGATGGCCTGGGAGAGGTGACGATGCTAAGCACGCCCATTGAACGCTGCGCATCGGTGAGCGGCGAGCCGCCAGCACAACAGGCCACAACAGCTAGGCCATAATGTCCACCACACGGTCTGCAACGTTATTTACATCATGTGCAACTGCTCTTACATGCCTAAAAAAATCCACTGACTTAGCATAGAAAGCGGTAGGCTGCTCTGACTGAGATCCATGATTAACAGGGGCCGCGGGATCCAAAAAGCACCGTGTCAGGGCTCGCGCCAGAGACGCGTCCCCCAGCAGGATACAGAAAATTCTTTTCAAAGCTAACAGCGAGGATGTGGCGGAAGAAGCTAAAAAAGCGAAACCGCCTCTCTCCCGTGGTTGTCGAAACACAGCACGAGCCACAAGCTCGGTTCCGGAAGCCTGACCAAAAGGAAAGAAAAACTGTATTCTGCATCCGCCTTATGACACGAAGGGGGAGAGGGGGGGTAACAATGTGGCAAAGGTGCCAGAAAGCACCCAGTATGACCGACTGAACCAGGTAGCGCCTCTCAAGCAGAGGCAGGTTAAATGTCGGCGCCCTCCGCACACGCGCTGTAATGCCCTCTACGGCCCAAGACCACATACCATCGTGTTTATAAAAAAAATTTATTTACATATGTACACATGCCAAGGTTAATGTATACGTTGACATTCACAAGTAGGCATGACGCTAAGCATGGAAGGCGAGCCAATTATTTAGGTACCATAAGCATCTTTGATTAACTATCAGGCATTGCTCGTGGGCGAGGTAGAACAGGATAGTGTACTTATTGACAGAATGACAGAATAGCGAAACGGCAATAATCTGACACCGAAATAAAACACCACCGTTTGAATGCTTTCGCACATATCATTACGGTACACAATCATGATTAGAATTTTGCTTACATATGTGTACATTTCAAGGGTAACGGATGCATATCGGTAACGAAATCTGCTCTGCGTCATTTCTGCAACGGGGAATCATTCCGATGAAACACCAGGTGCTCAAGTTACTCTGGGTGAGTTTAAATTTCCAGCTAGTTTTCCCTCCATAAAAGTTTTCTCCCCCTCTTTCGCTGATTCCGTCCTGGCTACGTAATTTTTAACTTTAAAAAATTAAGGTCGACAATACGGACAAGGATATACCTTGTTGTGCGTTTTTATCGTGAAGACTAAAAAATTTCCCCGCCTCAACCACTAGTTCATTTGCCGTGAAACTGCACACAGAGCCTGCGTATTATGGTAACTTGTGTATCGTAGCAAGTTTGACAATGATATTTACTTAGTTGAGCCGTGCATGATGGGAAAACATAATCGTCTACGTAGAGATCGGCAACCAAAACCCGCAGACGACGCTTTTTCGCTGAAGGGTGGCAGTGTCGCCATCTATTTTCGGCAGTGGAAAGCGTGACGACAAGGCCGCCGAGACGAGCGTTGCAAATAATATTCTTTGAAAAGTAAAGCCTCGTTAAATCAGCTGTTCTGATATTTTTTCCCGCTCAGTTATCCTAAAATGTTGTAAGCGCTTCAGTTGAAGCAGACGAAACGGCCGGAACGGCATATTCGAAGGGCCCGCGCTCCTTGCAACGCTCTCCTCGACTCTCGTCGGGACGCTTTCCGCTGCTGAAACCAGATGGCGCCACTACCGCCCTTCAGTGAAAAAGCATTGTCTGCGGGTTTTGGTTGCCGAGCTCTACGTAGACGATTATATTTTCGCGTCATGCACGGCTCAACCAAGTAAGTACCGTTTTCAAACTTGCCACGATACAAAAGTTACCATAATACGCGAGCTCTGCGTGCAGTTTCACCGCAAATGAGCCAGTGGTTGAGGCGGGGAAATTTTTGAAAATCTTCACAATAAAAACGCACAATACTGTATAGGATAACCGACTGAGCAGAAATCAGCATGCTGCCAGTTCGCGGCAGGAGGAGGGTGTCGGGAAAAAACGGAGAGGCGGGGCTATTGTCTCTCCATGCGTGAACACCTGTCAAAAGAGCGGAAAAGAGTTGCGTTCTTTCTTCTTTATTCTTTCACTCCCTCCTTTATCCCTTCCCTTACGGCGCGGTTCAGGTGTCCGCCTAGATGTGAGACAGATACTGTGCCATTTCCTTTCCTCAAAAACCAATTTTCATTTTTTTTTCCCGTTCACGCACTCAGTATAATGACCTCCAAATTGCACACTTCCTTCCAATTTCTAATGCGTGTTTGTTCCAGGCTGCGGAATTGTTCAACTAAGAGAATAGTGCGGATGCACCGTGGCAGGCCTCCGCACCCCGGTGCCATCTGCGCATGCGGAGGTAGCTCTCCGCAGAATCGGATCGCGCTATGCTAAAGCTCTCCACTGATCCAGGAAGCGAGATTCTTCCCCTATACATACACGCACATCAGGGGGTGAAACTTTCTGTACGTCTCAGCAGCTACGAATTACAGAGGGTATAGCGCCGTTTTCTACTTCAGTTACGTTCATAGCGAATGGTGTACGAGTTATCTCCATGAGAACAGACGACCAAAACACGTGGTTGCGGAGAGCGTTCGCATGGCATCTGCTTCAGGCCTGGACTGGTCCAAAATCTGGCCCGCAAGGGGAGGTGGGCGGGTGTATCGTTGTCCGCCTGCTGCGCGAGGCCGCGCTTTTCTTTGGTTGTCGTACACCCTTTCTTTGCTGTTGTGACATGTTAAAATTGGCTGCTCTTCTGGTCAACAATGGCAACTGCAGCGCTGGGCTATTGTTTGGAGAGCAGAGAGCATATTTTTTGTGGTATTATTGACACATATATACTTCCCGTTACTTCAAGGCTAACAGAGATATTTATCTAAATGCAATATATGTCTACGTTATAAAGCATTCTGTACAATACAGATAATGTGAGTCTACGCACCAGAGGGGTTTATAGTTTATCTCAAATGGCGCAGCTGACATCTTCAGTACATCATTTCGTGCATCATTCACGCAATACATGTGCGATAATTCCTGCATAGTGTTCACGCAATCCAGAAGGATCAGTATGTGCAACAGTGAGTGCACGAAATTTAATGCATGCATTGTGTACCTTACAATTTGTACGTAATTGCAAGAAGAATGTTTAGTATTAACGTAAACGCGTCAAAGCAACCCGCTATTACGCTATGGCCTTCATTGTCCATGCTGATATATGCGACACCAATAAGGTTGCCTGCTGAGCGGAGATCTCCTGATATATTGATCGTTGTAGTGAAACTTACAATATATGGAGAAACGGCGTTCAAAAACTGTTTTCAGTTAAAAAACGCTTTTGCCCAGAATTTTTTTGGCATGCTCTTCCAAAGAGGTCAAACATCTTGTCCTGCAGTAAAACGGACGCTTGAGCTAGATATTGGTACGTCATTGCAGGGGGTACATCGGAAAACTGACCAAAGACGAAGACCACACGGACGAAGCGCTCGTCCGCTTCGCCCGTGTGGTCTTCGTCTTTCGTTCGTTTTGCTCTGTACCACCTGCAATGACGTCCTGATGTTCCGCTCTTAGAAGCCAAGCAAAATGAAACAAAAAAAAAGCTCGTTCATTGTCCACACAGTTATCAGATTTCGAGCCGTCTGGCATCAGAGCCTCCTCGATACGAATATATGTTGCCCTCTCCCAGCGACAGTGACGTGCTTGGCGTATGTCTCCTCGCACGCCAGTCGCGACGGCATCAAAAAGTCTGCATTGGCGCCTAGGCGTAACGGTAACCAAATCGGCTCTGCGCCATTGTTGTTGTCCCGGTTGAAGGAAGAATGAAAAGGAAGGTGCACGGGTACATGCTCACTGGCTCGAGCTGAGACACAGTCACTGTCATGAGCAGACACAGGAGAGTTGAAAGAGATGTAAGAGGAAAGATTGAATATAGACTCGCTTCGCAACCTTCGCGTGCTCCGGGGTGACGGTGACGGTGACGGTGACGGTTTCTTTTGCAAAAGACACCCCCTGAAAATATAAGCCCTTGCAAAAATTGGCGACCGCCCCTAGATCCAGAACTTAAGGTCAAGAAGCGTATTTATTCAGTAAGGGTTGCGCTGGAACACCAAGGATTCTGAACTTCAAGGGTAAACGTTCTGAAGTTCAAGCGCCGTGATGATTATGAAGTTACTACGACTATGGAATTAAAAAAAAATAACTCCGACAAAACATTTCTCCTCCCTTTTACCGACTTCCTCTCTTTTGAATACTTTTGAAATTCAAGAAACAACCGCATGTATCGACGGATATTCACAGGGGAATCGCCTACTCTGGAATTGGCAGGCTGCAAGTGTACCATAAACGAACGGTGGAGTTACTGTAGGGAACATAGCGTAGGTAATAAGGCTGTGAAACAGCACGCGGCCCTGCGGGTCGAATGTCTGCTGAAGTTCAGTCATCAGTCGTTCATTTTTAGAGTGCGCCGCTTGGTTGCGACCACGGGCAATTTTTCCATTTCTCTGAGAGATGGCGACACTGCGCAGCCTCGCGCGGCAGTTTTCTCGTCTGCTACAATTCTAACCCAAATAGATTTTAAACGCCGAATTTGTTCCGTGCCTGCTTCCCTGAAATCTTCCTAGGCGTCCCAGAAATTCTGGCACTATGCAAAGAAGTGAGAATGTGAAAACACTAAGAGGCTCATCGTTAAAGGTTGCAAATGAAGTCGCTCCTGCCATGGTGTCTGGAGCATGACGCTCTATGCTTAGTAGGTATACATACACCTGTTCAGCATTTTTGAAAGCAAGCTGTTTATCAAAGTACGTTAAAGGTCCACTAAATAGGAATCTGGACTCGTGTTTTTACTTTGGGAACTCGATCTACACGTTCCGAGCATTCTCAGAAACTTTGAATTATTGTCCTGTGCGGCCGATTTTACTAATTGAGGTAGGATTAAACGTCCCGGCTTCCACTTTTTTTTTTTAACTCAACGCTGAAGGTAGGAAGAGCCAACGACTGGGGTGCCTTTCAGTTAGTCCCGTTGCGGCTTGCCGGTCTGCCATCGGCGGAGTGATACGTAAATCAGAGTCCATCCACGCGTATTTTTATTCTCGCGGGCCTAATTTGCGGCTGTGTTGTCTGTGACTGAAACTATTTATTCACAGAAACCTAAGAAACAAAATAAAAGCGAAATCAAACAGCCGTGACTGTCGGAAACACGTGTTTTGTAGATTCATGCTCAGCCGATATTTTCTTCGAAAGCGTGCGTTAGTCAAACGGTGCCGCTATATATACGGATGTGCGAATATTCGAAATTTTCGTATAGAGAATCAAGTATTCTCCAATCGCATAGTGCACATTCGTATTATTCGAAACGCATCAAATATGTCCTCAAGCTATCGCATATTTGGTCCTAAGTTTAAATGAGGCACGCTGTACTCTTCTTCGACGACTGTTCTAAATCAGCCTGCGCCGGACTCCACGTTGCCGCGATCGCTCTGCGTAGGATTAAAGCCTGGACTCCATGTGCACGAAAGAGCGAGCGACGCGACAAGGCGGCACGGCCGCGGTGACGCTCGCTCCGTCGCTTGTGGGCAACCTCCATGCAAGCGAAGGCGGCAGGCGACGCGCACCCGCGACATGCGCAGCGGACTCCGTGCTTTGCGCACTCAAGCTTAGAACACGTCCGTAACCTGTTCTCTCTCTCTTAAAATTTTGTGAGTGTGCCTCATAGTCAGGGCAAAAGAAATATTTCCTCTACGGCAGCGGGGTAGCGGGAGTGGAGATAACCAACGGCGCGCTTGCGGAGGCGAAGTCACATCACGGATACGGGGGAGGTGTGCTTTCGTTCTGTGCCTGTTAGTAAAAACAGGCATCGGTCGTTCGGCATTAGTAAAAACACTCCCATAAACTGTCGCCGCAATCTGATTGTAAGTGGGCAAACTATAATATACCAGTGAGAATGCGCGCCGCGACTGTTTCTGCACGTATATACAGTTGGAGCGCAGAGGCACGGTGGATCGAGCGCCGGTACCCGCGGCTCGACACGCATGCAGTACGCCCGCTCGCGTAGCCCGCTCCAAATGCTGTTAGCCCTCCGCAACCAACCAGTAGATTGTTTTAATTATTTAAATCATGCGGGTCTGCCTAGCAGCTACAAAACCAAATATTTTCTCGACAGTGGCGGTGACCAAGGCGACGCGCTGGTCAAACCATGGACGAACCTGAAACGGCTTTGTGGGGCTCTGATTGGCCAGTCGCGTGGGGGACTTCCGGGCGACGAGCGAAGTTTTCTGTGGGTGCAGATCCGAGCGATACGGCAAGCGACACATGCATTTTGCTTCGCGCGATGGCGTCGCTCCTCGCTTGCCGCCGTTGCCTTCGCGTTCGCGTGAGTTTTCGCGTACATGGAGTCCAGGCTTAAGAATTCAGCGCCGCGACGCGGTCCAGTCATGCGGCGATGTTCATAATGTTCATACGTGGCCTCCAAGATGGGGTGCACGAAAATGCTTAGGTGATTCAGCAAATCCTGACGGGATACCTGATCCCGAAGTACATGGCTCCTAGCTCGCGCCCCTTTCGGCTACTGATAATGTGGTGCTACCGCCGCTTGTGCGTCGACTTTCAAACGTCCCTGTGTTTGCCCCGCTTTACGTTCACGATGAATCACCAACTAGCACGCAGCCACACCTTACTAAGCTAGTCTATTCGCCGTCGTCAGTAGCAAAACGTAATTTTCCTGTACGTTTGACATGACGGTCGGAGTCTTCGTTTTGCACATGCCACCTGGTGGATATCAGTGTTGCTTCTTGAGATAGCTACAGTCGTGACTCTGATAGGTGTTGCACCATACACAAGGGCCGCCAAAAGACCTTCGCTGTGTCGCATGAAGTTTCGTTTTGTGCGAATATTCGAACAAGTCGCAAATTTTCGCCAAAATATTGTATTCGTATTAGATTCCGTTCCAGCAATATCCGGTTTGTATTCCATTTGGTTTTAGTGGCGGATTCCTATAAGATTCGCTAGCAAAGCTACACGATTCGTGTTCGACTGGGTTTTCAAAAGGTACACTGTTCCCGCTCTTCCAGGAACTTAAAGAGACACTGAGGAGAACTCTATCAATTTTTTTTTATTAGCAAAATCTGATAGTTCGGCATTTCATGGCTTTGTTGCCGCTTTTCCGGGAGCGAAAGAAGCATTTATTTCGAAGAAATTTGGATTCGAAGTTGAAAAAGTTTTTCCCGCCGCTCCGATTCAAACTCGAGAACTCTTATGACGTCACGGAGAACTCTTATGGCGTCATAGCACGGAGTGACATGAAACGTGACGTAAACGCAGACTCCGTGATTTCTGGTGCTAGCGGTGCGGTCTAGCAGCTGCCGAGATGAAGGCTACTGCCGCCGCACGTTGAAAGGATCTATCGGGGGTCGCCACCGTCGCTTCGTTTACGTTTGCACCAGCGTCCTTCCAGCGTTAAGATGGATCCCATTCCTGAACCCGACGACGTAGTTCTCGCAAAAACTCTGGCCTGCATTTCAGCGACGTCAGCCCCACAGAGCGTGCGATGCTTTTGAGGGAGCACGATTAGGTTAGGCGCCGGCGGGTCGCTTCCCCCTTCCGTCGTGAGCAGCCGTTGAAGACTAAATATCATAACCCCAGTGCGGGGAGTCGCGAGGGGCCAGGACAAGGTCGGCGCGTTGCGCCCATCGGAGGCTGTCCGGGGCTTTGGGGCCAACGGATTGTGATTCTTGAACGGCGCGGATCCACGGTGCAGCAGACGGCGTCGAGGTCTAACATGGTTGTAAGAGCCAAGTTATTTTTTTGTCGCAAAAAACGGATGGGTGCTCAAGGGCGCTCGCGTTTAAAGTTGGCGGCTTGAAACTAAAGCCGACGCACGACGCTTCAACGGCTTCCGCTAGATCCAACGGGTCCACTGGATCGGGCTCTCTCGCCCACTTGCATGTACCTTCAGTTGTGTACTGTGAATGGATTAAATTAGCCGAGAGCTCGAAAAGAACAGCTCCGCTCAGCTGCCGAAGCTATTGAATTCCGTCACAACGCGCACCTCGCCGCGGAGCCGAATCAGTCTGGCCGGGCCGGCGACGGCTGGCGCACTCGGCACGAAATGGAGACATGCTCCAAGTCTCCCCGTCAGTGCGGCCAGAGTGCGCCGAAGCCGCCGAACGCGTCGGCGGTCAAGGGCAGTTGGAGTATAGACGGTCTCGCTTTGGGCGACGTGACGTCGCCGTGAAGCGCGCGCTCGCTCGTTACGCCGGAGCATAAACGCGCTTTAACAGCCTGCGCTTAACCGCTAGCCAACGTATTCGGTGGCGGCATCTATGGGAGCCACTGAAACCACCCGCCCACTCACTGAAAAAAAAAAAATCCTGTGTCGAGGCTCGGAATCGAACCAGGGATTTTAGCGTTTGAGACGGAGACGTTACCACTCCGCCACGACGGCTCATGCCCTCTACCGATGCAGAAATCTCCGCGCTTTCGGTACCTATATCCTGGCCTAACAGAGCTAAGCCATCAGCAATTTTTTTAACTGTCTTGTACCTTGTCTCCCGTCCCTAATAAACAATTTCTGTTAAGTAGTTTGAAGTTGACTGGCACAGCTGGGAATGTTTCGCCGGGCGAGCGTGAGAAGGCACAAGTGATCTTTATACTGCTAACTGCCTTGTACGATCACCGACCATCGTGCCATCATAGTTTTTCATCGACCCTGGCGATCATATGACCAGCCTTAACAAGCTCCTTCAAAAGTTAACTAGCACTTGAAGCGGCATTTGGAGTTCCTCTGCTGTTCGTCGCTTGTATATCGAGGTGCGTCAAAAACAAAACCACGGGGCACGCAAAGCTCATAGACACGAAGCGCCATAACCAATCGAAACTCTCCTGGCTGCCTGTGGCGCCGCCAAGCATCGGTTTTCTTTGCTTCTAACATTCAGATAGTCTTTTGTCTGCCTTCCTTGTGAGATAAAAGTGCACTATCGGTTTTAAACCAAACCTTACTTCAATATTGAACCGCGCAACCTTCCTTTGTCAGCCTCAGAGATTCGCGGCTCCATATAGGAAGAAAAGTTCCTTCAATGTGGCGCCTCTTGTCCTATGACGTCACCACGCTTGTACTTTCGAGATTGGCCTGTTGCGTCGATACCTCTATTTTGGCTCTTGCTATTTTTTTACCTTACAAGAGCTTTGTTTGTAGTAAGAGCGGCGTTTTTGTGATCAGGCGCTGGTATTCTATCGATACAAGCAAACTTCAATTTCTCCTCAGTGTCCCTTTAAGCAGACCGAAGTTTACGACTATGCTGACCGACTGTTGTTTTGTGGACGTGTTGTCTATAGGCGGATACAACTTAAGTCTGCAGCGAAGCTCCGCCCACATTCAGGACCAGCGCGCAGAATTCTTCTACGACGGGCAAGCAGTCCATTGGTAAAACTTTTTTGTTACCTAAATAAGAAGCTGACCCCAAAAGAAAAATGAGGAGCTCTAGAAATTTTATACCTGGCTTATTTATTATAATGCAACATTAAGAACCTGATTTCGTAGTAAAATGGACAGTTCGGCGAGTTGGTATGTGTTATTTTTGGGTAGAAATCAGTGCGAATGGACGAATGATAGCGCTCGTCTGTGTGTTTCTCTGTTATCTGTCTTTCGTCCGTTCGCGCGGTTTTCTACCCAAAATTAAGCTCAATTCGTCTACTGTTCCGATTGGCCAGCGGAGTAATGCACGACACCGAGGACCATGGTCCAGCTTTACCAACTGCTATTTTTAAAGTTGTGTCCTACTATATCTTTGCCACACTTTAAGTTCAGCTCCGCTTGGTAGGTGGCATGGCAGCGAATGGGATTATATTGTTGTCGATGATGGTGCATCGGTCCCTTTGAAACGAGCGAAAGAGCTGCCATCTCCGGATAGACAAAGAAACTGGGTGCGAAAGTAATGAAAAGAAATGTGAAGAAATGTTAGCGACCGGAAGCAGGGGGTGAGATCTGTTGGTCTAGTATCCGCCACTTATTCAGACTATGCTTCGTGGTTTATAATTGCCGTTGTATTCGGCACCCCGTCTCCGTTTAACAACACATGGCCGAGCAGAGTCCCAGTGCATGCGGCAACGTAGCGCCTACGTAGCGACGCCTGTATGCGTTCGCGTGACGCTGGATGATGTGTTCCTTGTTTTCGCCCTCGCTCACACGGCCCAGAAAGGGCGCACTCAACTGAAAGGACAGAGGGCGTGCAGTAGGAAGCGCGTTTGCATAGCACGTACCTTTTAACAGAACGAGAAGACACAACATCACACAGTGCGAACTTAGAACTGGTTTTAATGGAGGAAACGGCTGACACTTATACACAAGAAGTGAGCGTCATCAATGGCACACATAGAAACGAGGGAACATATTGATATGAGCAATCGTAAGCAGATCCACACAACTAAACACGCTCATCGCGATAGCCTAAGCAGGTCAACCTCTTTCTCAGACGACAACGACCCATTGCCGGCGCACCTTTCGGCGCCGGCGGATCTGATTTCAAAAGCTTCTGCGATCTCTCTTTCCATTTTGTTATTCGGGAATGCGAAATGATCGTGGTTCTTTCGAACAGAGGCTTGCATTTCTTGCAGTGATGGCAATGCGTCGTCTGCTTTCCTGATCGTGGTTCGAAATCAGGATCCTGCTGCTTCATGGTGATCTCGAAGATCTTATTACCGGCAGGGAGACGCCGTTTACCACCGAACTTACAGCAAACATTTTTTTTGCTACATTTACTCAAGCCATTCAGAGTTGCCTGCCACTCGCACACGAATGGCCTCAAAGAGTTCTTAAGAAGACAGTCGCCGACATACTTGCAATGCATGCATATACGTCGACACTGAACTCGAGACCTCCAATGTGATCCTGTCATGCGTCCCCTTTGCATAAACTCCTCGGTGGAGTAGACAACCCAAATGACGCGACAGGTTTTTAAAATAGGCTTTTTTGAGGCGAAAAGATGGCTATTGATAACGTTGTGGTAATACCAGTGCTGGCGGAAGTCAGGAAACAAGTCAACCACGCTAACTAGCTTGCAAGCTGGTCAGAGAAACTCTAACAGTTAGGTTTTTAACTGTTTTAGTTAATAGAGATTTCTAGCTGGCCTTTACTAAAAGCCTTACCTGTTTCTAGAATTTCGAAAATGCTATCACCTCCGGCGTTGTGAGTCAGCAAATTTTGCCAATTTCTTGCGCAATTATAAAATCGCGCGCCTGTGGTGCGCGCGTAGCGACACCCACCAGTACTATACCCGCCAGTGAACGTACCTGCGTTGCGCATTCGCCGCTCCTCTACTGAAACAGCGCACAGCGGTGACCACCGAAGCGCTGGCGGGACAGAGAAGGCCACGATTAACATGTCGCCATGGGGTGACGGGATCCTATGGGCGTTTCTGTGCGCGCCAAATGCGGGAAAAATGGCCAAAATTCGTCCAGCCACAGCGCCGAGGGTAATCGCGTCTTCGAGATTTTAAAAATAGCTATGGCTATTGCTAATGGCCAGCTACAAATCTCTGTCTGCGACTAGACGACTGTCAGTAATATTTAGTCGAAAAGTTAACTATTCAAATTTTGTTCACCAGCTATATAGTTTACATGATTCGCATGCCTCCTGACGTCCTCCAGCAGGGATGTTACTATGCCGCAAAAGCCTTGTTTTTACTCCGAAAACTCTTTTTTTCTTTCAGTTAGTGCCGGGCTTTGTTGAAATGCTCGGTATATTCTGCCACGCTCAACGCAATTCTGGCGAGCTTCGCTGAAGAACCAAACCTTCAACATCGCCGTTTTCCTTCAGTGCGCAGAAGCTGGATAACTTGCCCGGCAACGTGTTAAAGGCCAGCAGCGCTCTGAGGCTGGACGCTAATGTGCACATCGACGCACATGAAATATAAACTATAACCACCAAGTGGGCGCGGTGGACAGGTCGACGCCACCTAGTCTCTGGAAAGGTTCTAAGTCGGTATTTTGGCTATCTTCAGATCAGAAAGCCAGCCTTGATGTTTTGCGATGAAATCATATGTCCCTGAGGCTACAATGATCTTTGTCTACATAGGCTAAGAACCTTAAATTTTTTTCTTTTGCAACGCTAAAAAAAATAAGCGGCATGTTTTATTTTTTTCTGTATTTTTATTCTGGTATCTCCGAAAAAACATTTCCTGTGCTATGTGTGCAATTGGTTGAAGTGTATTATAGCCTCAGTATTCCAGACTTCTCGAGAGTTTGTCGCTAACCTTCGCTTTCGAATACTGAATTTTGCATTATGATTATTCTGACACATGTTACGCAGTTCACTACCTTTTGCATTTCTGCGGCTATTAAAACCAGGGAATTGTTTTCCTTTTGTCTACATATATTTCGTCTCAGGAACGCATTGAGTTCGCAGTGTTGTACTCATTGTATTATATTGCAGTTCTTTATATTTGCATATTTCATTGAATAAAACTGCGCCAATTTCAATTTTTTGTGCTCATTTTTGCGTACCTTGCCTTAGAATTTAGTCATCGAGTGCCCCGTTACAGTTTCTGACTCTTGGATTTCCGTTTGCATATTATTACTTATTCGCCTTGTAGCTACTCCACTCCTAATGCATCATCATCATCAGCCTAAGTCTACTGCAGGACCAAGGCTTCTCGCATATCCCTCCAGTTAACCCTGTCCTGTGCCAGCTGAAGCCGCCGTATCCCAATCTGATCTGCTCACCTGACTTTTTGTTTCCCCCTGCTACGTTGTCTTCACCCGGAAATCACTCCGTAAGCCGTTACGGACACCGGCTCTTTTGCCTTCGCATCACATGCCCTGCTCAAGCCCACAACTTCTTCTTGATTTCGACTGTCATTTACTGTTCCTTTGATCTCCATTCTGCTCAATTCGTGTCTCTTGACGTTATATCTGTCATTTTCCTTTGCATGGTTCGCTGCGTTGTCCTCAATTTAAGTTCAACCCTTTTCGTTAGCCTCCATGTTCCTGACTCATACTATAATTAGTGCCCGAAAGATGACGCTGTTATCTACTTTACTCTAGATACATGTTGGTAAACTGTTATCCATCATTTGAGAGCGCCCGCCAAATGCACTGCACCCCACTCTTATTCTCCTAGTTGTTTCTCCTAGTCACTCTCCTGGCCCGGATCTGCGGTCACTGCCTGCTCTATGTAGATACATTTCCTTACCACTTCCATCGTTTCGCTACCTATGGTAAACAGCTGCTCCCTTTCGAGACTGTTGAGCATTATTTTAGTTTTCTGCATAATAATTGTTAGACCCACCGTTCTGCTCTGCATGCCTAGATCTTCCATCACGCTTTGCAATTCGTTCCCTGAGTTACCTAGCAAGGCGATGGTGCCAGCGAAGCGTAGATTACTACGATATTCATGGTTAACTTCTATTCCCAATTCTTCCAAACCAATATCCCTGAATTACCTCCTGTAAACCTCCTTACCTCACACCCTTCTGATTTGTATTTTATCACTTTCCTTGTGAGGGAGTATATGGTTGCTGTGCAACTGCTTTAGATATTTTCCATACCGCTTACATACGCCTCTTCTGCACCCTGCATGAGTGCAGAGGTTTGGACACAGTCAAAAGATTTCTCTTAATCTATGAAGGCTACATATACAGGATGGTTATGTTGTGCGCTTTTTTCTGCCACCTGATTGATGATGCGTACGTGTCTATTGTCAGTAGACTTTCCTAAAGACAGCCTGGTTCTTTGGTTGACTGAGGTCTGAGGTTGATCTAATTTTATTCTCGATTATCTTAAATGAAAATCATGTAGAGCATCACCCTCGCATGCAGGACAGAGGTTGGAATCCCGGTGCGGCACAATTCTCTATGAGAAAAAAAGCGAATAATGATGGCATTGAAAAACTAGGCCTATAGGGTGCGGCCTGATTCCGGCGACCATATCCGATAACGCACCCTTTACAACTACAATACTAGTAATCGTATACACCAACTGAGCCTTCAATACGCTGAGCCGCCACCTCTTATATGTAAACACCAGCTCAACTGGACCGCCCGGAAGCCTCTGGGCACGCTCTCTGCTTTTGCATTGTACCTGGTATCTGGATACATGAAACAAATATGAGGGACTTAGACAGGCATGATGACCAAAGGCACAAAATAAAAGGAAATTCCGTCACGATTGTACATCAAAATCATTTATTGCTCGCATTTAGGCTATCAAGGCCTGCATGAAATTTCAGGACTTCCTGATGCGCCTTGCTGGAATCATGTAAAGCTCACCAGGGCAAGCGGTGACACCGAGGCTGCAACATGGCTAATGAAGCGTGATTGGAGCCGGGTGTGCTTGTGGTCATGTGTCTGTGCTTGGTTTCGTTGTCTAAATAAGATTTCTGCTCCCAGTGGAAAACCTATTTAATTTTCGTCTAATGCGCATCCTGTAGTGCCTGTATTTCAGCAATTTTAAACATTAAAACATTCAATACAACATATCGCTGCCAAACACTTGAAAGCATACCGCTACATCTGGCAAATTCCCTTTGTTTTAAGAGGGTTCACCAGTGCCAGTGTTCATAGGAAATAGATGGGAACTTTCAGAAGCTGTGGCAGCGTTTTTTTTTATTAGTGAGTAGAGGAAATGTTGCGAACAGATAATATTTTTGTAGTTTCATTTTTTTTACAAATCACAGGTAAATATTCCGAAAAAATCCACTTCTAGATATGCCGGTTTTTCATGTCATCTCATGAAGAAACTAAGCCAAATATCACAATTTAGTCCGACACATTTCCTCCCTTCTTCTTTTTTGATTGTTAAGTCGCAATTTTCATCGATATCGAGCTAAGTGCTTGCGTTTTACAGGCTTTGAAAGATGTATTTTCTGCGGAGATTTGAAATTCGCGCCAAATTTAACTAGCGTGACGTGGCTCCATCTGGCGACAGAATATTTTGTCGCTACTACACTCGACCATTAACCTCTTGGTTGCCTGTGTGCGTGCGCGCAGGTTTTTATTCAGAACTTGGACCGACATCAGCTCCTTTTTTCTTGCTTGAGCTGTATTCCCAAAAGATTTCTGCTTTTCTTTTTTGCTCAAGCTTGTGGTGCGGAAAATGGCACGCAAGGCCACACCCTAAAAACGCCCCCCCCCCCCCCCCCCCACTTTCCCTTCCCAGCGGCCACACAATAAGGTATTCTTAGCGCCAAAAACAGAGGAAGGGGGCTCCATATGCAACACAGTGTGGGAGAACAGCATTGTTCCTTGCCCAGCGCAGGGGCGGAGTAATCCAGGTGGCGATACAAGAATGCAGCTACAAATATTCCTCATAGAAGGCCCTCGAGCCAATAGCGGTGTTTACATGAACCCAACACGGCCTGGTTGTTGAGTTATCGGGCCGAAAACTGGTACTGGGTTCATGTAAACGCGCGCCGAGTCGGGAGTCGACGGGCCGGTCCATTCAACTTCGTCGCAAGGGGCGGATTGACTCAACTCGACCCTGGTCTGATGTGTTTGTAAACGCTGTCGAGTCGAAAAGTAGGGTTATGGAGAGGGGAGGGCATAAATGCGAACTTGCTTTTCACTTGCGCCGTCGCGCCTCCGATACAGCGATGGCGTGGCTCAATCTTGGAGGCTGCTGCTGCTTGCTCGACGCTTGGTGTCGCTACAGTTGAGCCGGCCTCGAATTGCTAAAATCTAGTTCATGTAAACACGCACCGGTTTAGTTAGATTGACCATGCTCAACCCGACCCCCGAATCGACCCGACGCTATCGGGTTCATGTAAACAGGGCAAATGGCGTTGACTGATTGTCACGACGTAGCAATTAACCTCCTTTCACTGAGGCACTTGCCAATCAACTGCGATTTCATGCTGTACTCGCAGGCAACTATCTATGGCAGTGCAACAGCCCACATCAAGGGGAGAAAGGACCGTCTCCTCCATTTTCCTGCTCAGCCTCTGCTGCCCTGCAACTGCGACGTCATGAGAACCGGTTGAAGCCAACGTTCTCCTCTGGCTCGAAGCTACTGAAACCAGAATGTGTCGGATCGGCATCGAAACATCGGTTCTCTAATGAATATTTCGTCATCGCTCTTTATTCTCTAATTCTCCTCTCCACCAGGCATATCTCTGCCAGAATGTTCGCGTTGTCAGTTCAGGTGCTGTCCACTGTACGCGGATAAGCGTGGGTGCACCTTGTCTGTAGAAAGCAGAAATAAGCTCGCGGATTTCCGAGACCCCTACTTCAGAATAGGCATCTCCGTGGTGTGAATAACGTAATTTTAAATGTTCATGGCCGGGCTGCAAAAACCGTCCTGTTTTGCTTCTGAATCGGTTTCGCATTGTGTCAAGCGTTCCCCAACAATCTTTCTTCTCCCAATTAGATACGCCTCGGTATGCGCAACACATAGTTGCACCTCCTGCACTACGCTTCCAAAAGTCGCATATTTCAATCAGGAAAACGCTCGGAAGGGGCGCTATATAAATACATATATAAAATATTTAGTACATAAAAGTATATAATATATAAAGTGTATAAAAACATAGCGAAGCAGGGCGCTTTAAGGATTCTGGCGACAGCCCGTCTGGGTTAGCTGCGTAGTCGGCCCAGGACACCTGCAATCGGGGTCCCTGCACGGCGTTAGGGATCTTGGTTCACACGGCCTGTCCCTGCTTGGGTTATTGGATTCGAGACGGGCGACTCTGCTGCCGTTTGTAAACAACAATACCGAGCAGGAGTGGCTCACCCCTTCAACTGTGCCGGCTCGCCGGCGCCTCGCCCATTCGGACTTCCCGGAAGCGTGTCCGGCTTGACAGCGGGATAACTCTCGTTCGGAAGCGAAGACAACGCTCTCTCTGAGGGGGCGATGGTCCAGCGGCACCCTCTCTCTCCTGCGAGACATGTGACGGGGGCGTGTCCCTATGTGAAGTGGTGTGTGTACGACAGCGCAAGTTAGGCCACGCCCAACCTGGCGAAGACCTCCTCGAACCTGGGGAATCCTAGGGACCGGACGACAAGTGCCGTGGGGAGGAATCCTCGATCATCCTCAGATCTTTTCAGGTATTCCGACCTTCCCCCATCACCCTCTAATGGGTTCCTAAATCTTGTAAATAATGTAAATAAACCCCTGCACAGTTTCCTTCATAACCAAGTCCGACAACGTCATTCGTAGAAGGGACCTGCGGCGCTGAAAGAGTCAGCTCCCTCAAGGACCCCTCACCTCTAACAACTGGTTGGCAGGAGCTGGAATGGACCGTGCGACATCGTGCTTTCTCATCCGGTAAGCGTTTCGGCATTTTGCTATAGGATTCGCCAGGCTTCATATTTTGAGAGAATAATCTAGAATCACTGGGAAGTGTATGTCAATTGAGAAAGAGTAATCTCACGACATTTTGCAGATAGCATTGCCAAAACGGAGAAAGCGTTGTCATGGACCTTACGAAATTGTCAAAGTCGGACTTGCTGTTGTGATGCGAGGAACTGTCAATAGAACTACAGGGCAAAGTTACAAAACCTGAAATATGCAAGACAAGTCAAAAACATGTAGAGGACGATCAGCTGGTAGGTACGTGGAATTTGGTACGGGAGGAAAAAGCACGTAAAGAGAAAGCCGATCAGGAGGAAAAAAGCAAAAGGGAAGCGGAATGTGATAAAGAGAAGGAACGGCAAAAGTGGGAAGCTGAATAAGAACAAAGAAATCTAAAGCGATTGCAGCTTGAAAACGAAAATCGGAAAAAAAAACGACTGTACGAGAGTCGAGTCTCCTGAAAGAGCAAGCGATGTTCAATCATATATAATGAACAGATTCATGCAGCCCTATGAAAGTGGAAGGGACATAAGATTGTACCTGGGAAACTTTGCGAGAACTTGCGAAAGGGAGAAATTTGCTCAAGTAAATGGCCGCAACGGCTTCTGACACTTGCCATGTGAAGTAGCTGAAGTCATAGCGAGACTTAGCACACAAGACGCAGCTGACTACGAAAAAGTCAAAGCCAGCCTGCTAAAAAGGTACTGGCTGTCCGCCGAAGCTTTCCGACAGCGCTTCAGGAGCACAATGAAAAACTATAGCGAGGGCTATCCGGATTTCGCGTATGGCCTAAAGACGAATCTGCTAGAGAGGCTAAAGGGGGCCGAGGTTTACGAAAGCCGAGACAAAATCATCGAGTGTTCTTGCCTTGAGCAATTTTACCGAAGCATTCCCCAAGTGGTGAAACTGTGGGTTCAAGACAGGGAAAAGGTCGACACAGTTGAAAGGGCCGCTGAGCTAGCAGAGGAGTACGCTTCGCGCAGAAATTTGAGCACTGAAGAGTGTGCGTCACACGCTCAAAACGCGATACGAGATAAAGGGCCTAGCAGAAAGACGCGAAGTGCTAGAAGTTCGGAGCAATCGGAGGCAACGAACATAGCGCCAAAAAAGCGTGAAGAACAGGCAAAGAGACAGGGAGCAGACAAAGCCGCGAAAAAAGAGTTTGAGGCTAGTAGGCCATTTCGTTGCTACAACTGCAATGTTGTCGGTCACTTTGCAGCCAAGTGTACAAAGCAACGTTTGGTGTTCTCGTGCGTCGAGGATAACGCCGAGAATCTAGAGCTGCTTAAGTCATACCTGCATGAGCTGCACGTTAACGGGAAACCGTGCAGAGTGCTTCGTGATAGCCCGCGACGATGGTCGTTGTCCATCCGTCTTACTTTTCCGCGGATGATTTTACGGCAGAAGTCTCGTGGATAAAACCGGCAGTAGAAGAGCACAGTGTATGCCTTCCCATACCTAGAGTGAGAATTTGTGGACCATTTGGAGAGCTAATCACTGAGGCCGCAGTTTCGAAGGCCGTGCCACTTCAATATCCTTACCTCTTCTCGACTCGATCAGACCAATTGCTACGCGAGAGAGGCGAGAAGCTCGGAAGCGGGGTGATACAAGCTTTGACAAGGTCGAAAACTCGCCAGCTCGCATCTCAACGTGTCAGATTCCCGAACTTCAGGTAGCCAGAGACGCACTAGCCACTATATCGTTGCAAACAAATGAAGAGGGAAGGGAACCAACAAGGAATGAAAGCCAGACAGCTGACCGAGCAGATGCGCGACCAGGGACTTTAACCACTAAGTCGGTAGAGGAGGCAGAAAACGCTGCAGGATCCGTTTTATCTCCAACATCGCGTAGTTCTGATCGCCTTCTGCAGGTGAACAGGGAGTCCCTAATAAAAGAACAGAAGCAGGATCCCACTTTGGAAAGACTGCACCTTACAGCTAAAGAGGACATCGCGAGACGCACCAAAACGATGCATGAGAAGGGAGGCTTACTATACCGACATTACCAGGACAGAAAAGGCAAAACATTTGATCAGCAGGTCATGCCCGAAAAGTACAGAGCGGACATTCTGAGCCTCTGCCACGGAAATGGCTGGGCAGGACATCTGGGAATCAATAAAACAAAGGAGCGGCTATTAATGGAATATTATTGGCCGGGTTGTTTCAAAGACAGAACGCTACGTAAAATCATGCGATGCGTGCCAGCGCGTGGGCAAGCCGGGAGAGACATGGAAGGCTCCACTGAAAATTGGTCCATTGATCTCGGAACCCTTCCGCCGGCTTGTGATAGACACAGTAAGCCCTTTGCCTAAAACGAAATCAGGCTATAAGTACTTGCTTACTATGCTATGTCCCGCCACAAAATTTCCCGAAGCAATTCCATTGAAGGACTGAGCTCCACAGAAATATTTGACGCCCTTTTGTCAGTGTTCGCGAGAATAGGATTTCCGGCCGAAATCCAAGCCGATCAGGCGACGGTCTTTACAAGCGCCTTGACGACCACATTCCAAGAAAGATTCGGAATAAAACTGTGACACAGCTCGGTGTATCATCCGCAGTCCTACAGTGTAGAGAAATGTCATTCGGTGCAGAAGCGGGTGCTACGCGCTCTTTGTTATGAGCATAAGGCAGACTGGGAGGATTGTCTGTCGCCACACTTTTCGCTTTACGAACAGTCCCTTACGAAGCTACGGGGTTTACGCCAGCAGAACTCGTGTACGGAAGAGCCCTCCGCTCTCCCCTCCGAATGCTGAGAGAAATGCGGGAAGGGACAGGAGAGAACCAGACAGTGGTTGAGTACGTGCTTCAGCTACTGGACCGCCTTAACAACACGAGGGAATTAGTAAACCGAAATATGAAAGCTGCCCATTAGGCCGCCAAGGTCTATTATGACAAAAACGCGCGCCTTCGAGGTTTCACCGCGGGCGATCGCGTGATAATCCTCCGACCATCGAGGAAAAAGCAAGCTGGAAGTTCACTGCGATGGTCCTGTGGAAGTGTTGCAAAAACTTTCGGAGGCGAATTACGCGCTAAGGGTTCCAGGCAGGGGAAAGCAAGTGAGAATCTATCATTGCAATCTGATGAAGCCGTTCGTGGAACGCAGCGGGATCGTCAATCTGACTGTAAATGAGCCAGAAGAGCTGGACAGCGAGAGTCAGGGTTGGAAGGGAGGTGCGGACGCTAGTGACAACGTGCAGAACATTCTGGCTCTCTCCGTGAATTCATATTTCCTTAGCGGGACTCAGGTCGACATGCTAAAGCAGTTGTTGTGCGAATTCGCTTACCTATTTAGCAGTCGCCCGGGAAAGACACACCTCCTGACGCACGAAATCTAGCTCACATCTAATGTGCCGGTACGGTCGAAACCCTACAGGGTATCACCGCGGCAAAAAAAAATGGACGCGGAAATTCAGCGCATGTTCGAGTTAGGTGTTGTAGCGCCAGCGGAAAGTGACTATACCTCACCGCTAATTCTTGTTGAGGCCCCAGGGAAAGATCCTCGTCCCAGCGTGGATTATAGAAAGCTGTATGCGATTACCAGGGATTAACTATACCCGATTCCCAACATAGAGGAAAGAATAGAAAGAGTGAGCGGCGCGAAATTCATTTCCACTCTCGTTCTCGTACGGGGATATTGGCAAGTACACCTCTCAGAAAGCGCGAGCAGGTATGCCGCTTTCATCTCCCCAGCGGGCACCTTTCGTCCCTTAATGCTTAGTTTTGGGTTGAAGAATGCCCGCTACAGCTTCTCGAAACTCATGGACATCGTACTGAAGGACATGCAGTGCTTTGCACTCTATTATTTAGACGATGTCGCTATATTTTCGGAAACCTGGCAAGAGCATCTAGAACACCTAAAGACCGTGTTTTCCAGTTTACGACAGGCTGGACTGACATTGAAGGCAGAAAAGTGTAGATTTGGTCGCGCTCAGGTGACGAACTTGGTCCACGTTGTAGGCCAGGGACTAGGAGCCCATCCGAGTTAAAGATTGCCCCGATCGCAGCATTTCCGCAACCACGGACGAAAACGGACATTCGCTCCTTTTTGGGATTAGTTGGGTACTACCAGCGATATATTCCTAGCTACTAACAGCGGGCTAGTCCCTTAACTGACGCCTTGCGAAAGGGAGCACCTACTAACCTAAGTTGGGATAACCAAAAAGAAAACGCCTTCAAAAGCCTGAAGGGAGCGCTCGTGTCCCGACCCTTGTTCAGGACCCCTGACTATGAGAAAGAGTTTATAGTCCAGTGTGATGCCAGTGATAGAGGACTGTGTGCTGTCTTAAGCCAAGTTGGCTACGACCGTGAAGAGCACCCAATTCTGTACATCAGCCGCAAACTGACCAGTAGAGAGGAAGCGTACAGCGCTTCCGAAAAAGAGTGCGCCTGTTTAGTTTCGGCAGCGCAGAAGTTGTGTTACCTGTACGGAGCGAAGTTTGTATTTGAGACTGACCATTGCCTTTTAACGTGGCTGCGACAGATGTCCCCAAAAATGGTCGCCTGTTCAGAGGGAGTCTGGCTCTCCAACAGTACAATTTGTCGCTGCGTTATAAGAAGGGGAAACTGCACGGAAATGCTGATGGCTTGAGCAGACTGATGTAAGCAGGAGAACTTAGAGGAATCTCCTCCTGTGTGAGTGTTTTTTTTTTAACTTTGTTCTGAGTAATCCGGCTGTGGCAATTTCAAAAGTCGATGTTTCGCACTCTGTCGGCACGAAATTAACCCAAATTTAAACACATTTTTTTAAGTGTCTTGTTGTCAATGGAAGAAGCCTGGTAGTTCTTTGGCGAATTCCGAGCGCTTGCGGGTGGGGCAGTGCTTTGCTGTTTGGAACGTCTCACCTGCACTTTCCTTTGTTGGTGATGCTTTGGGTCTGCCTTGGGGGGCGCTGATATTGCAATCAGGGGACCAACACGGACGCCATCTCATCTCTTCCTGCCCAGCGGTCATCAACGCTGGACATTCGAGATTTTTCGGGCCGCGGAGGAGCTGTAACGATTCTGGCGACAGCACGTCTGGGTTAGCTGCGTAGTCGGCCCGGGACACCTGCAGCCGGGGTCCCTGCACGGCGATAGGGATCTTGGTTCCCACGGCCCTGTCCCCGCTTGGGATATTGGATTCGAGGACGTACGACTCTGCCGCCGTTAGTAAACAACATTGCTACGGAGGCAGTTAGTGACCGCCAAATCGAGCTGGAGTGGCCCACCCTTGAACTGTGCCGGCTCGCCGGCGCCTCGCCCATTCGGACTTCCTGGAAGCCGTGTCCGGCTTGACAGCGTGAGAACTCTCGTTCGGAAGCGAAGACAACGCTCTCTCTGAGGGGGCGATGGTCCAGCGGCACCCCCTCTCTCCGGCGAGACATGTGACGGGGGCGTGTTCCTATGGGAAGTGGTGCGTGTACGACAGCGCAAGTTAGGCCACGCCCAACCTGGCGAAGACCTCCTCGAACCTGGAGAATCCTAGGGACCGGACCCTTTACAAACCGGACGACGAGTGCCGTGGGGAGGAATCCTCGATCATCCTCAGATCTTCTCAGATCCTCCGACCTTCCCCCATCACCCTCCAATTGGTTCCTAAATATTGTAAATAATGTAAATAAACCCCCTCTACAGTTTCCTTCATAACCAAGTCCGACAATGTCATTCGTAGAAAGGACCTGCGGCGCTGAAAGAGTCAGCTCACTCAAGGAACCCTCACCTCTAACAGCGCATAATGAGACTTTCCCGGAAACCATGGTAGGTATAGAATTTTCTCTTGCAAACCCGTGACGTCAGGACAATTCAGGTGTGCTGCCCACTTTTACGTACCGAAAGAGCACACGCGGTTGGCGTGGTCAGCGCCCATCTTTTATTCTATTAAATTGTAATTTTTATCTTGTTAAAATAAACCACTAATAGCAAATTTGTCCAGAAAAGTTGGAAGTCGCTTGTGCAATTGGGAAATTTGCGTTCAAAGTCGCCACGAACAGCAACAGGACGATCTAAGCGCTTTTGAAAACCACACATCTCACCCTTTTACCCAAGTTTGATTTGTTCCGTAGTGAAGTTATAAGCAGTGAAGGAGACATCAAACGAAGTATTTCAGCAGTAACTATGTTAATGAATTGACAATCGCCTATATAAAAACTGAAGAATTCGGTGACGCCAATTGCAACCACGTGCTCGGTGGTCATTGAAGAGGAAACTTCAAGATAAAGCGCTAAAAACAACTACAACAACCCAGAATAATGTAGAAATAGTTGCGCCTGGCTGCAGTCCTTCAGATAACGCTGATCGCACCTCGCATAACAAAGTAATATTCTGGCGCGCCAACCGTTTTGCACTCAACAGACAAGTAGTACAACAGTTTCGCGGTATTACTTCTCTCAAAGAAGCATTGGCCGATGCTTAAACGAAAAGGCCAACAACAGCAAAGACAATGCAAAATAAATACTAGCAGCGCAAACAATGAAAGCGCAAAAAGCTTTTCACTGAGGCTGCGTCGTCGAATTGGCGTCCACACTCGTACACGGTCACTCAGCTAGTATTGCGTGTGGCGACGGAGGAATACGCGAAATATGGAATTGCCGGCCGAAGTCCGGAAGCGGAGGTGTTCCCAAGGTGCGTCAAAAGATGACTCACGCTTATCTCGTCTGGCTAGGGGAAACCAACTCTGGTTCTAACTACAGGCTGTATGCCCCACCCTACCATTGTAAATGAATTTTCGCACAAAAGATGCAAGGGAGCTTAGGGGGACCCAAACCGGAAAACGTACTTTTCCTTGTGGCTGCTCAGTGGTGGTCTACTGGAAAAAGGTCCATTCTCTGACCACCGCCCCTTGAGAGGGGTTATTCTTTTGGGCTTCTATGTCCCAGCTTTGGCAGGATATGCACAGAATGTTCTCGGCCCCACATTTTGTTCGCGGAAGAACTAATACTTTCGTGTTACGGTCGAGGAGATGTCCCGGTAGAATTACACACCTGGAGGGGTAATGAAGTTCCATCCTTTTTGTGGTACTTATGTGCTGCCATCTATCGACAGAAAAAGTTCAAATCTGAGTTGCCTCGTAACTGGTGAGCCCTCTTAATAATATTTCCCTAGAAACCACCTCACACAAGGTCCTGTTGGAATATTTTTTTTTGCTAACTGACACTCCATTGCTTTTGTAAAGCAAATAAGTGCATTGTTCACTTTATCACTTCATGAATGCCATTTTATTACTCTTGCGCAAGTACCTGTCATGATCCTTTGTAGCCTGTATAGTACATATTGTTGCGTTGCAAGACACTGTGGGCCCGCAAGCTCCGGGAACTGCTTGTGTGGCGTGCGCTCCGGCCTACCCTCGGCGCCGCAGGGTGCCGGCCACCAAGGACGCTTCCTTCCTAGAAACCGCAACTTGGTCACGTGAACACGGCGTTCCAAAACGCGACCGTGGCTGCTCGAGGCGCTAGTCTCTACCTTCCCAGGGTCTGGGGACCTCTTTTCTATTTTGGGCCAAATTCTCTAAATAAAGACCCAATTCCTGGCCTTCACCGAGCCCGAAGCCCGTACCTCGCAGCAATATGTATTGTAGATTGTTAGTGTGATCCACTGTCTTGCTGCAAAGCTATGACCGAGTCAAGCTGTCAAAGAGGCAGCTTTACATTGGGCACCCTGCCACCATGGGCATTTTCGTGGTGAAATAAAATAAAACTTACTAAACTTAAATAAACATTATTCAAAAGCAGACAGGAAGCAGCACGTAATTTCTGACAGACACGGTTAAGGTAAGAATTCCAAGATAAGTCAGTGTCAAACAGCAAACCAAGATATTTCACACGGGAGGCATAAGCCGATGGTGCACATCAGCAGGGGCATATTCAGATGTATATAAAAGTATAGAACGGTCAAGCGTCAGTTTCTTTAATGGGTTACAGAAGCATATCAGCTGAGTTTCGGATATATTGATGTTTATAAGATTTTTTTGAAACCAGTCCATAACTTTTACTGAAGTACTTTGGAGATCACTAAGAGCACCAGAGAAGTGTTTTTGTACAGGAAATAACCGTGTCGTCAGCATATTGAGGTAAACGACCAGGTACGGAGTTAACTATCTAGGATCATTCAGAACAACAAGACGCGGCCCGTTTCTGCAGGCCCAGATGCCCGTAGCAAGAAAGCTGATGATGATGATGGTGATAGGTTTTTTTATGACACGAGGGCATCTACGGCCAAAGAGCGTCACGGCACAAGGTAATTTCCATTTCTCTGGGTGGGGTCCAAGCCCATTCCCCAAGCATTTCCCCTAATGAAGCCGAGCACCAGACCAGGGGAAAGCTTGTACCCATTGTATCACCCGTGGGTGCCCGGCGGCACTGGGAAACGAACCCCGCACCTCCTGCATGCGCGGCGGATGCTCAAACCACTAGGCCACCGCTGCGGTCGTAGCAAGAAAGCATGTATGAAACCCATACGAGAAGAACTGTTGGACCTACAGCTTCAAAATATTATGTGTGCGTCTATGGGAACAACCTGAGAAAGGTATCTGGATTAAAAGACAAAAATTTGGTCGTGTTGACGAGGATATATATATACGGCCTGTGACGTCAGGATGGCAGCCGGCCATCGACGTCAGTCACCGATCCCTTTGTCAAAGGCAAGGATGATCAAAAATAATCAACTTAAAAGTGAATCGTAGAAAATGTGCACCCCGTCTACCGTTTTGTAATGACCTGCTAACGCGCTGTGTTGATAAGTACGTGCGACCGGGGAGAAAAGTCTCCCAAGGACACGTCAGCCGGAACTGAAGCCCTATAGCTCGGTTATTAGCCGGTGGCCTCGGGCTCCACTAGCGCAGGCTCGCGTGCTGTTAAGTGGGCTGGTCAAATGAGCCAAGCGCGGAAAAATTCGGAAAAACTTGGACGCGTGTCCAGGAGACTTTGTCCCGTGAGCACATGCTGTTAGCTAGAAATAGCCTACTTTCACCGCTTTCCCCGAATTGCCACAAACTTCCCTTCGGCAGAGGGGTCTCTGCAGTGATGCAAATCGCCGGGAAAGTGTGCACCGAATCGCCAAGCGTTGGGACAGTCATCATGCGCAGCATCTGCCGCTCGCCTCGTCGGCAAGCGAGGAGTGTAAAGCGACTGAGCCATACTTGTGCAGTGCGTCTTGCTTCCGCCAAAGCGCTATCTGTTGTATCGAGTGAATTATAATGTTTCTCGTATTGTCTCCGGAATGTCTGAGGGTAATAGCCCATGCTGACGGCCGTCTATGCGCCGGTTCCTTGGTGCACCAGTGCGTAAAAGGTCTGCGAACGTCTGCAAAGACCGCCTGCGTATCGTTCGGAAACGATCGCCCTTCGCTCGGCGTATGCCGTTCGAAACGTTTAGGCGGTTAAAAGCCGACGCGAAGGCGCCGCCCGCGGAGCTGCAGCGTTCCGCTATTAGCGCCGCTCGATGCGAAGGCCGTTTCACTAAATCTTCCGCTCACTTCTGTCTTTTTTTTTCATTATTCTCACCACCTTCAGGGGATATAAAACCACAGATGTGCGCTTATTCCCTGCTCCGCCCTCAACAAAGGACGCCATCCGCGACCTCGGATGCAACTCGCTCTTTCAAAGAATAGGAGGCCATATGCCGGCTCAGTCGGCGAGGCGATTCATCTCGCCTTGTTCTGGTGCGGCTTATAAAGCGCCCTGCTGCCACAAAACGCGAGTGCATTCCTGAAAACATCGCCAGCGCTCCAGAAAGCGCGGTGACCTTTACGCTCCTTTCTTTTTTCGTTTCCTCCACCGAGCCGCACTGCGCAGGCCCTCGCGGGAAGTCGCTGAAGCGGCGTGCGTTGCGCTGCTCCAACTCTGTGCGTGTTTGCTGCTTTTCAGGGGAGTCGGCGGCATCCATTAACCTTGATCACAGTCTTTCCACCGCGGCTGGAGGCGCCACATATCTCTCTGGTCGTCGACACTCGGAGACGCCGCAGCTAAACGCCGCGACGAAAGCGTGCAACTGCGTGGTCACGTGCATGCGTAATTGTCACGCCTGCGTGAGCAGCGAGCAGCCGCCACTATCAACACACACACGCGCGCGCACGCACACAGGATAGCGGCAGCGCGTTGTTAACGTGATGACTCTTTAACAGTAACTATCAAGACACAGCAGTGGCAGAACTTCTCAGTTCTCCCAGACGTGACACGGATTCTTCAAGTTGATCGTGCAAGAACAACTATCCACGATCAGCAACGGGCTGAAGCCTGATACATAGAACGCCAGTCCGTTGCCCGTGATCCTCAGGCGACTACAGAGCAAGAGGCGTTAGCCGCGCAAGCGGCCGATGAGAGGCGACGGCTTCCATAGGTTTCCGCGGCGATGCCCTCCGCAGCGGGCACTCTCCAGGCGAGTGCTCGCCAGTGCGGCTCGCTACCCTGCTCCGCTTCCCTTGACCGCGGCGATTGCTTTTTCTGTCTTGTAATATTATTCGCCGCTCTTTCTTTGTACCGGCTGCCGGTCACTCTTCTTAATGCGGCGCGCTTTGTCTTTGGCCGTTTCTTTTTGATCACAGGCTCCTTGTGCCCACCTCGCTTCTAGCTCATCTTATTCATGAAAGGCGCTGAACTGCAGCGGCAGCTCGTCACGTGACAGTCTCCGGTAGCCGCAAGCGCTCGGCGGGGCCTCGGGAACGGGTCTGGCGGTTCCGTCGCTGCCGAAATGCGAGTCCCCTCCCTCTCCTTTTGGGCTGCCTGGGGGAAGCCCGTCACATACTATGGCTGCCGCCGCCACCTCTTTTTGTTTCTTGCTTACCGAAGACGAAACAAAAATGGCTGCGAGTGGCGCAGAAGCAAAGAAGGAAGGCCGGGCGGAAGTTTGGTCAGCAGGTAGCCAGGAGATATAGCGTGCGCTCACGCAGCCGGTGCATCCCGCTGCTCCTGTGGAGCATCGTTTGCCGGATCTCTGTCTTTTTGCTTATTGCCGAGTACGATACAAATCCTTCCCCGCCTGCGTGGCCTCTTTCCTGCCTCTCGTTTCTTGGGCAACGTCGCCGTGGTGCTGTCGCGTCGCACCGCGCGTGTGTGTGTGTGTGTGCTCGAGCGTGCGTGCGTGACGTCTCCAGGGCAAACAGCGACTCGTCCCCCTCTCCCTCCAGAGGCTCCGTAGCAGTCGCGGTGCTCATCGTTCCGCTCTGTCGCCGCATTTGCCATATCATCGTTGGCGGTCGCGCCACCCTTGCTGAGCCGCCCCCAGAAGTGCGCGCCCACCAGTGCGCTCCGATTTCGAGAGAGGCGCGCGCGCGCCCAGCTGCATCCTCCCTGCTCCTGCAAAGGAGAACGGCGCGGGACCTTGCCCAGCTCCGACGCCCAGCTCCCGACGGCGCTTCCGACCCCCGGCCGCCGCCCCGTGCCCTTGTTCCCGGCGATCGGCCGCGCCTCTCGTTTCCTGACGCCGGCTAGTCGTCGTCGCGGACGCCGCCTCCTTCTACGACGGACTGGGTGCACATAAATGGGATGCCTTCTGGAACTACATCGTGAGTATTGCTCGCTTCTTCTGCGTTTTGTAGTCCAGCTTGAAGTGTGCGATATGCTGAGCGAGTTCGTTCGCTGTCGAATGCGTGACGAAGGTGATCACCGGCATCTGAAAGGTCGGTCGAAGTCCCCACCTTCTGGTCGGCTTGCTTCTGCACTGTTTAGCCAGAAGGCAGACCGAAGGCCCACCTTCCAGAGATCGAGCATCGGAAGTACCAGGAAAAGCCGGGTGTCACGAGCTCGCGTACCTTCTCCTTCGAAAATAGACTCAACTGACCTGAAATACGACTCAGTCGGAAATGCGCGTGATTAACTGGAGTACATCGCGCCGGAGGATGAAGTCGTAGCATGTCCACAAGGCCCCGGGCATGCCGCGGCTCTTCCAGAGTGCATAGGCTGCCGACGAATAGCTTTGATAGATTCTTTTCGTAGGTAATGGCGCAGTACTGATCTCGGTGGACAGGGAACGCGATTGGCTTTGTACCTCCTCGTGGATGTGAGAGCCAATATTCGTGCTAACGCAACGATGCATGCTGTGGTTGCAACTAGTGCGCTAAAAACGCTTTTGGTTGGAAAAATCATCACTTCTGTAGCTCAACTACTGTTAATTGGTCGAAACATGTGCTTACTGAGAAAAGAAGGCTTTCGAAACGAACAGTGCTTGGCAAGATGGTAGAAATATCCGGCTATTTAAATATAATTCCCGCTCTGAACTATAGTTATCCTAATGCTACGGGAGAGACAGGTGTATATCTTTCCCGTATCTGCAATCTACAACATTGTCAGCGTCACGTTCAGTTGCCATACACAGGGCAACCAAATTAAGCTTTACAAATTAAAGAGAAAAAAATGCCTCCGAGAGGTACGTCAAATCCACTTCTGCACGTGAGTTATGCTGCCGGGGGTTCACAAAGAGGGTTAATAATTGTTACCGTCAGGCACATAGTTAACTAAAATTTATTTATTGACTTTTTAATGACCGCAGTAAGGTGGCATGCCTTCTTGAGGCGGACGTACTCCTGCACATTTCCTTTCGGTACAATTCTCCTATAGCACGCGTGTGTTCCGAGATATTGGTTTCCGAATTTTCAGCTCGATCCGCATAATTACCTGTGAAAGGCGGTGGCGATCGTCGCAAAACTCCTCCCGACGTGACGCGGTGTTGAGCCAACGGCGTAGAGCGACCGTTGAATCTGATAACTTTCTCGTTCACTCACGGCTATGGAATTTGTAGCAATGCCCATGCGGCAGCTGCGTCACACTAGGGAGGTGTTTCGCGTCCACTGACACTGCCTTGCATGCGTGATTACTCGAAATCAGTGAAAACTTTTGAGGGAATGGCTGGGAACACGGGTGCTCTAGAAGAATGCTTCCAAATGTACTAGTCTATAAATGCGACCGCCTCTGTGTTTCCACTACGAGCATTCGCGTTCGCCGCAGTGGCTACAACATTGATTAATATATTTTAGTTATTTAATATATTTTATTTATTCAGATGCCTGACGGAGAAAAAATATCATCTTACTATGTGTCCCCCTGCATGGCCGCATAACTTACGTGAAGAGGTGGAATTCACGCACCGCTCGGTGCCTAATGGTAAGAAATATGTAAAGCTTAATTTTGATACAAGAAATATCTGGAAAAGCCGGCGCCAGGGCTTGTTAGAGGTTGGGGCTGCAGACCTAAATGTTTACTGCGTCGTTGATTGTACGCGTTTACCAGCTTCCAAATAGATTCCAAGCGTGGAAGAACATTTTCATAAATAATTCCAATCTTCGAGCTGTTCACTACAGCTGCGTCGCTCAGGTCATACAACTGGTACAAATGGCGAGCTGCTTGTAGAAAGCAGCGCGCATGAAATTTATGCCCGAAAACGCGCTACAGCGCCGCAAGTTGACCACTTCCGTCTGGCGGCAGGTCTTTGAGCGACTCCGACGATGGATGCACCTCCTATTTGTCAGGTTTTGGTTAGTCGCTGTGCTTGGTTGGTCATAAGAGCAACGAACATTCGCGTCTGTTTCTTCACTGTTACTGCTCAATGAAAAGATGACGTCATGTTTACTGTGCGAAATAAGACCTTCGCATAGGCTTCTGAGGCAAAAGGCAGTGCACGTACCTTTAATGGGTGCATGTATGGCGCCTTGCAGCGTAGGGCAAGAGAAGCATAACTATTCCGACGTGAATTCGACGCTTACTGAACGCAACTTGTCTGACGTGTTGTAAGGTTATGGGCGAGGTTGCGCGTTTGTGCGTGTTTTCTCTTGCCTCACTTCGTGCCCTTACGATCCGCATCTGCCAGGGCAAATTGGTTAATGCTGGCGCCAAGTACTTCCATGCAGCTCACAACCTGGCGAAAGAGTCAGCGATGGTGTTGGACTTTTGGGGGAATATAAGCTGCATTTCACACCCCCGGGGTGCCCAAAATCACCCAGTATGGGTTGGCTTAAAGTAAGCGCAATTGTGTCTGACGCCTCCTGGTGAATCGATTCCTTAGTCGGTGTCGCTGTAAGCAAAATCCCTCGCCTGTAAAAAGCGCGACAAGAAGCTTTGTCTTTCCGCATGTCGCGCGAACCAAACGCAAAGTGGTTGGTGTCGAATCAATCTGCTTTTTTCCCTTAAATGGGAACTTTTTTTGCCGCCAAAGTGATTTCGAATGTAACCATTTTTTTTTGTTCCCTTGGGTGCCTTTCATCGCAGGGAAAGTACACTTACCGTATGATGTGCTCGGTAACGGAATCCGTTCAAAGCGATCGCTACTGAGAGAAAAAAAATCGCTTGAAAACCGACAGTCCATTTTTTTCCCCATTTTTCCAGATATTGAACAGGCTTCTATGTAAAAATATCGTGACAATTTAAGGCAGCTTTGTTGGTCAAGTAAAAGCGCTTTACTATACTGACACGATTGCTGCATTTTAGGTTTCCTGTCGACAAAGTCTCAGTGCTGAGAGATGTCTAATCAGCTCTCGATCGTATCCGAAAGGCTCACTCACGGAAGCCATGCGAAGGACGGGAGATGGTCACATGGCAGAGGTGCAGGCTGCATATGAACCTTTCCGATGAGCGTTGTCTGGCGTCGCCATATTGCTCTCTGGGCTGTTGTGCGCACCTGCGCTAGTGACGGTGGAAGCGGAACTAGTTTCCAACAGTCCAGAGAGGGGTATTTCGACATCTCCGTGTACACGATGGAAAGGTCTGCAGAATGTCAAAGCGAGTTGATTGTTTCTGCGTTTAAACGCCTTCCTCGGTGCATTAACGGCATACCGGGACTTCCCCTCGAAAGATAAAAGAATCGGCGTGCTCACTATTCTGGGCGCCTTCGAGCATAATATTGGGGCCACTCGTGCGTTCATGCGAATCACCTCTCCAGCGTACAGGCATTCAGGTGCATTATCCCAGGCATGTACGGTGCAAAACCAAGAGCTGCATACCTCCCTCCTCACAGCGCCGCTAACGAGGCCTGCTAAAAGGGAGCCGGCGTAGCTTGAAAGAAACGTGCCGGAAGTAACACTCCTACACTGACAAAGCAACGCGGCTCCTGGTCCGTCCAGTCCCCGTGGTAAGCAAAGGCCTCAACGGCGAGTGGCGAACTGCCGCGCGAAATGCGCAGGGATTGCCTGCGTCGTCAGCGCTACTCCATTCGCTACAATGAAATCTTCAGGTTCGCTGCATGCAATTTCATCATTAGATGTGAACCAGTTGATAGCGATCATCGTCATGAATTCGCTCATTCAACATCTAAAGGGTGTTGGGTGCGCCGACAAAAAACCAGAAGAAAGGCTTGACAGAGGTAGACGCACCCTACAATGACTTGACAGCGGTAACAGAGTATCATAGAACATGTAGCATTAATTAATAACAGTATCATTCACATACATGAATTTTCATATTGATAAAACGGCATGACAGCACACAGGCAAAAAAAAGCAGGTAATGGCGCGGTTCAGGTGTCACCGTGAGTGAGAGAGCGCGACAGTGAGACGCCCCACCAGCAATTAAATATTAATTTGAACCGGTGAATCGGTGGAACCTTAACACTAGAGAGGCAGGCACACATTCCAATGTTGTGGTAGCCTAGAGCGAAGTACAACGTTTTACACTGCCAAGTGCTGGATGCGTATATTGCACACACAAAGAAATAATTTGCTAGTCACGAGTGAGAGAGATGTAGAAGAAGCACTTTTCCTCGGCTTCTGAGGTTCTTCCTTTCTGCTTGTTCCCACGTTTCCATTGCCTCTCTCTCTCAAACATGCCCGCTCTCAATTCACGCAAGCGCCTGCACGTTCACCCCTTTCATTTGGTGCTGCGAATAAAGATTTTAAACGTATTGAGCGCTCTCGCCTGAGCCCCGTCCCCAATACCGCTTTTCGCATCGACGGTTGCCGGACCGAGAACCACCAGGAGTGGCCGTCCCTTCATTCCGAGCTTCGCGCCATATCAAGGCGGAAAACTGCGAGTGCGACGAAGAATGCCGCTTGCGCCAGCGGCCCGCCTGCGGCCGTTCGACGTCTCTTGCCGCCCGGGCCTCCTCACCCGATTACGACACGCCTCGTCCACGGCAAGGGGATAACTCGCAGTGCACCACTCGAGCTGCGCGCGCGGCCTTCCGCGTCTAAAGCAGGGCGTGACCTGTCACTCGGGCTTTTTTCCCCCCGCGCGGCACCTCAGAGAAGAGAAGCCACTTCGTGTTCTGCTTTCTTTCTAGCTTGCTCTGCTCTCGTGGTACTTCGTAGCGGTATTATTTTTTTCTTCTTCGGTGCAAAGGGGAGCTGCTGCCGCGCTTCTTGATCCGGCTGATGCGGCGGTTGCGGGGCGGGGCACCCGCGGAACGCGTCGCATTCGATTCGGACGGGAGGGCTCGTTGCGCCGAGCGCGCATCGTTTCGGGCGCGTTGCAAGAAACGGTGTCAGCTACACGGCCCCGTTAGTCCGCGCTTAAACCACGGGCTTTTATTAGCGCTGTCGGGTGCATAGAAATCGCGGTTACTTCGTGCCACTTGTCGTTTCTGTCTCGTCGTGAGCACAGACCGTTGGTCGGCCGCATTCCGGCACTCCAAGGCCAGCTACCTCACTAGCTTTGTTCGCCCGTCCGCCCCCGCCGTCTCCGCGTTTTTCTTTTTTCCGCGTAGACTATCTTTCGCGCTGTTATTTTCATGTGTAAAAGAAAAACACAAACGAGAACGCGAGCAAGAAGTGTCTTCTACCTGCGCGTGTAACGGGTCCCTGCCGCAAAGTGGCGCCATCGCATGTTCCGGGCTCAACGAAAGTTAATTGCCACCGAGAGCCGTGACACATCTACGTAACTGACTGACGTTTTGGAATTCACCTGCGGTGTTTGCGATAGTAACGCTGTCGCAAAATAACTTTACTTAAAAAATACAACGTAGAGCTTGCTAGTTGCCTTGTGTAGAGTGTCTTTAAAACTCCTAAACTGCACGGCGCCTCAGCGACTCTGGGGTTTCGTAGCTTGCCACGATATCGCATGCAGGATAGACACCTCTCCGCGGTGATCGCGTCTTGAGGGCGAATGCATCGATGCAGTGTTACGGGGCCACGTCAAAGATCTCCAGGCGGCCGCGGTCGCGCTCCACGACGACATCCCTCCCTATGCACAGAGTAGCTTTAGGGCACAACAATTCATTCATTCACTCATTCATTCATTCATTCATTCATTCATTCATTCATTCATTCATTCATTCAATCATTCATTCTTCGTCTTCAGTGTCACATCTACCTCTGCTCATAACTAGGACAGTATGGCTGGTTTCTGTACTCACCGAAGAAGTCTGCAACTTATGTACCCGACGCGATGGCTCTGTGGCCAAGGCGTTCGACTGCCGATGTCGCGGGATGCAAAATTTTCATGTGGTGTGCGACGTCAGTGCGCGCTAACGAACCACAGATGGTGGAAAAAAATTTTAAAATTTCCTTTAAGGCGTCCGGCTTGTATGGCCCGCGCGAAGCTTCAGGGTGTTAAATCACTTAGTTCGACGCGTCACGACACGCCACGACACGACGTAATATATGACATGCCACGACACGACACAACAAACCGCACCGTATCGTACCGCACCACACCATACCATATACCATACAATACCATAAGACCGATTGCAGCCTCAAGGCAAACGCTGGCTTAAATTTTTCTCTATCTTCGCATGTGTCCATCGAGATCTTGTTGTCAATGTCACAAATAATAATAATAATAATAATAATAATAATAATAATAATAATAATAATAATAATATTATTATTATTATTATTATTATTATTATTATTATTATTATTATTATTATTATTATTATTATTATTATTATTATTATTATTATTATTGGTTTTGGGGGAAAGGAAATGGCGCAGTATCTGTCTCACATATCGGCAGACACCTGAACCGCGCCGTAAGAAAAGGGATAAAGGAGGGAGTGAAAGAAGAAAGGAAGAAAGAGGTGCCGTAGTGGAGGGCTCCGGAATAATTTCGACCACCTGGTGATCTTCAACGGGCACTGACGTCGCACAGCACCAGGGCGACTTAGCGTTTCGCCGCCATCAATGTCATAAGCAACTTTCATTTTCTTGAGCTTGCGGCTAGTGCATTGTTCTCCAATACTGCCGGCTTCTTTCCGTATTTCGACCGGCCGCGGCGCCTCAGGGGTTAGGGCGCTTGTCTACAGAGCCGGAGTTCCCGGGTTCGGACCCGACAGATGCTGTGCCATTTGCTTTCCCCAAAAACCAATTTTCTGTTCGTATTTCAACAGAGCTGTCGTCACCCGAGGCAGGGATAGGGGTTCCCTTTAGACAAACCAGTGTAGAAAAACGGGTGACCTGTTAGACAAGTTTCTAGAACATCCCATTTTACTAATTCCCCGAAATATTCTAACGAACATAAAGTGACTAAGAAAGGAAATTAGAGTGGATTACGAGTCTATTTATACGGGGAAAGCTAACGGACGCCCACTGAATAAGGGAAAAAAATTGGGACGCTTAAGCTCTGCCGTAAGGGTATGACGCGGCAGAATATTCGGTTAATTCGCATATATTCTGTACTTTACATTATAGAGCCCCGGCAGTCCCCATACTCCTCCTGGCGCAGTAGTGCAGCGGTTAAGCGATGTGCCACTGCCCTATACGATGGCAGGCGCTCCCAGCGGTGGGCCTTGTGCGGCCCAGGTTGCTCTTGTCGAGCGACCAATCATTAATTTAACTGCCGCCTGCCACGGTGGACATTTTGCTCACTATCCGGTGGGCAGGCTGTCATGGCGCTGGACGGTCACGTGACCTAGGTGGCTCACCTTCCTCCGAGGTTGCTCTCTGGGCATCGGCTGTCAGAATCAGGCTCGTTATTTTTCGCTCACAACGACGAGAACACCGATACCGAATTTTCTGGACAACGGGGACCTTAACCCTAGCGTGTTAAACTATTTATAAATGTTTACGTGGCGAAGCAATTGGGGTGATGAGACACGCCGTTTTCACGTTTTCATGATGTTTTCACCGATACACGAGGGCTAACGTATTGTGCGATGAAACGGTGTCTGCAAAAAGTTCTTACGGCGCGATTCGTAAGGGAAGCAAAAATAAATTTTGTTTTGGGGAAAGTAAATGACACCTGTTTCACAGGTGGTCGAAATTATTCCGGGGCCCTCCACTACGGTGCCTCTTTCTTCCTTTCTTCTTTCAATCTCTCCTTTATCCCTTCCCTTAAGGCGCGGTTCAGGTGTACGCCGAGATGTGAGACACATACTGCGCCACTTTCTTTTCCTAAAAACCAATTTTCATTTTTACGGCACGATTCGGTTGCCCACCGAGATATGTGAGACAGCCTTAATTTCCTCTCCTTAAAACCACTTTTCATTTCTTGTGCTTCCCTTACGGGCGCGGTTCGAGTGTCCACCGAGATATGTGAGACAGGCGTCATTTCTCATGGTTTGACCTCTACCTACATCCAAGGGGAAACTTGCAGCCACACTGACCTGTAGCTGCATTCAAGGTCAAACTTGCGGCCCCGCTGACTGCTCGAAAAGCTGGCGTAGTGAAGCTTTTCGCTTCAAAATTTCTTGCTGGACAATATTCGTGAAGCGGCGAGCTTTAACATCCCAGGCATACCGCAACTTTTTATAGGCCATTTAGATCCCCTTTAATTGGAGTTGCTTTATCTGGATTTGTCTGGCTGTCCTGCACACCTCACCGAACGTCGGAATTGCTATAACGGAGGTCACTGGAAAACCAGGGTTACCGTTAAACATTTCGAACAAAATGTACAGCGATCCGAAGGATAAGGCATCGAATTCGTAAGGCCGGCGCGTTCACGAAACTACTATGAGCTGCACACCTGAGAGAGCTAAACACTACCTTGGATGTAGCGGCTATGCACAGTACCCGCAATGCAGCATGGATCGCCCACGGGTGCTAGACACAGCGCGACTAAGAACGGGCATCTAAAATACAGGTCAATCGTGACTCCCATATTATCGCCTCGTTACCTTCAAAGTCCACACCGAGGTAGGAAGGTTCGCTTTGTATACGTCTCTCCTTATCACAGCTGGCCTCAACATAATCACGATCATGGCGTACAGGGGTTTAGAGCGCACACGCGCAGCATGTTCAGTAGATAACGTCACTGGCGCGGGTCTCCCTCCGCACTCCGAGAGGAGGGATTGACGCGTCGCAGACCCTTCCTCTTCGAACGCGCGGAATTCCAGGATCGCCCCTTGGAATGTCGCCCAAACGTGAACGGCAGTCGCAACGACTTTTCCGGCTGATAGCGCTTCGCGCGACGTCGCCGCTGTTCGTTTCCCTGGAGGGCGATCGCTTCAAACACACATACACGTAGACACACACACACACACACCTGTACACTTCCTAAAATCCTCCGCTGTCTGTCGCTGGCCCTGACTGACCGCTCGCGGGCTTGCTACCCTAGACTCCTTTTTTTCTTTTTCCCCGCTTCTTAGCGCACGTCGGTGCGCCCTTTCGCAATATCTTAAATGGCATTGAACTTGGTCGTCTCTGTCCTCTCCGTCACTTCCGTCTCTGCGGATCTTCGCAATTTACGCAGCAAAAAAGAAAAGCGCGATCCCTGCAGCTGTGAGCTACAGTGTGCGCACGCGAAGAGCGTTCCGGTTTTTTTCGCGTTTGTCGCTGTGTGTCTCGCAGACTGCCGCGCTTCCGGGTTCCAAAGGCGGCTCACGTCCGATGCTTTCGGGCTTCTTGGCCGTCCTCTGTAGACGTGCGTGTCTGAGAGTCGCTCACTGCGCTCCTTCTTTGTAGGTTTCGTCTCGCGAAAACTATAGCGGCGCAGCGAATTGAGGTCGTTCGGGCTGGAGGTCACCGTGGCTGTCACATAAGAACGCAAGGGAGTCGAGAAAAGGTGACGAAACTTGGCTTTGCGCCGCGCGAATCACCAAAGCTCGAGACCTCCCACCCCCCACCCCCCCCCCCCCCCCACCCCCACCCCCCTCATTTCACCTGACAAATCATAAAGAAAAAGGAAGCAAGAAGTAATGCCGTACTACGTTTTCAATATGAGACGGAAATGTGATAAGAGCGGTTCGTGATAGAAACGTTCAAAAATTTACGTCGGTTATCGGACTAGGCTACTATTCCTCTGGCTCTCATCGTTAACTATAGGCTTTCTTAAGCCGGCGCATATCTCAGCGTTTGCCTAATGATGACACTCAAAGGAAGAGGAGATGGAGAAGTTCGCATATCGGCCCTGCTTGCTTCGCTATTGCTGTATTTATAACCTCCTCCAGGTTTGGGCTCAGAGACACTCTGTGATAGCGCCACCTGAATCTTTCGGACGTGAGAGGAGGCATTCTCTTCCCGCAGTGTATTGTATTATATCATATTGTGCTGTATTTATTTCAATTAAGAAAAATGGGCAAATAATTGAGTAAGCTAATGAATCTTGTAGTAAAAGAAGTACATTCATCTAATGAAAATTGTAGTAAAAAAAAGTGCATTCAAAACATTGCTTCGAGTTCACAGATGTGAACGCCCACTTTCCTGATGCTGCTACAGCCCGTTCAAGCACTTCCGGTGTGCTCTGAAATTCTGGGAATGTATATAGACGAAAGCACAAATTTGGCAGACAATGCCAAAGACACCATACAACAAAGAATATAATTGAAGGAAAGTCTGACACTTTAACGCAACATTTTAGGAGTTATTTGAAGTCAGCAAGTGTAAGGCTAGTAACATTTAGGCCTTGCGCGAGATACGGGTTCAATAATCTAGGAAGGGTATTAGCCAGCGTATGAAACGTATAATTTGTTCGCGAATGTGGAACACTAGATTTCGGGAGAACGAGCGACATACGATGGAACATTTCCATCTAGATTTCCCATCTCTAATTGAGTCGTGTTGTTGTACATGGAGTTCAAATAAAATTTTCGCAACAGCGCGCATTTGTATAAGAGGTGTGCCTTTGTTACGTCATATTATTTAAACAAGTGGTTTGAGTGCTGCTTATTCCATTTCCTCAGTTGCCTATTCGAACCGCGCACCGGAACAGTTAATACACCGCGCGAAGCAAACGGTGAAGCAACAAAGGGGTCGAAGGAGAGTCGTGTTGACACTGGTCTTCGCGGCGATCGGGTCCTCCCGAACCGACCGGCGCTTATTAGAGCGAGTCCACCGGCAGACAACGCGCTCACGCGCGGAACGAGAACTCAATATGCAAACAGGTTTCGTCCGCTTCAGTTGTCGGGTCGAGAACGCCCACTTTCCTGATGCTGCTACAGCCCGTCCAGCTGCAAGACGGGCACGGGCGCGCGGCGAAGAATCAGGGGCACAACCACAACAATGCGCTCGGGCGCTTTCATAAGCGGGGAAAAGACAAACAGCCGAAAGGAATCTGTTATAGGTTAGTTTAATTTTGTTTGTTTTTTCGCTGTGGGTGCCTCGCAGTGGTTCAATCAATGTGTCTGCCGCTGTCGCTAACCTGGTCGTCCGTTCAATCGAATCCTCGCGTTCGTTTCGAATACGACCGTCGCGGCTGCGACGACACTGCTCGCCGCGCTTCGAGAAGTTCACGCGTGCGTGGAGGGAGTACGCGCGGTCGTTATCCACGCTTCGCGAATGCCCCTTCTTCCATCGCGCGCGCCACTCCGCGACAGCGGCGGGCCCCCGCACTTGTTAGTTGGCGGCGCGCGCAGCTCTCGCTGTCGGCGCGTTCCGTCTTTGGCGACTCGGGGCCCGGTGTCATGAGCCTCCCGCCGCGCTCTGATTTGCGCAGCGCCCGTGCGAGTCGGCCGCGGTCGCCGACTATGACGGGGGACGTCTCGTACGTACAAGCGGGCAGGCGGTTACAGCAGCAATTCCCGGCCACGCCTCTTGGGCCTGCGCCCCTGGGCTGCTTGTTTGCCCTGTCGGGCATGGCGACGCGGTGAGCCGCACTGCGGCTGTCATGTGTGCTTCTCCCGCGTTTCGCGGCCACCTCGCAGAGCAGGAGAGTTGTGGCTTTGCGCTGTGGACGAGTGAGAATATCCCCTGGTTGTCGCCCGGTGCTGACTGCGATGGGCGGCGGCCTCTTGCACCACAGATGCGTTACTGTGCACACATTGTTGGAAACACACGTCTGTATACGATGCACATATTCTGTGGACGACTGTGCGCGTTTGCGCAGTGCAAGCGTATACCCGTACTGGCAGTAGAGATGGCAGCGTCCGCTCTTGACCTTGCCTCATGAAGGATCATGATAGTGCGCGGCTGCAACAAGCTGCGGCCGCAGGCTTTGCTGTAGCCGAGACGTGTAGAACTATTATATGCTGTCAGGAGCATTCCGACCTGTTCTCGGATGACAACATTCGCCATCTGTACAGCCTGTGACCGATGTTTCCGGCTTAGCTCTACATTAAGTTATAATCCTATGAATCTGCATGCTCGCTGTAAGTACGTCGCGCATGCCAAAATAGGCCCTTTGTCGCATTCTCGCGCGATCAGGCAGCCGTCGCGGACATTCCGAACACTTGCTCTACCAATGGCCTGCTTCGGCTTACAATGGCTTCCTTTCCTGAACACGCTGTTTGAGTTGGGTACTAGATTGTTTACGGATACTTTGATCCTGGGACCATGCGCACCCTTTCATGAATTCCCGATATTCTCATTTCTTCCGTTTCTTTCATGTGGGCACCGCGGCGGAAGATGTGTGCAAAATACCGGGCGTAGCACGGGCAGTCCATGCACTCAACCATCGTCCAGTCTTGCGTCCACGTGCTACCTGATTTATACAATTCTTTATGAATGTAGGCTACCAAATGTCCCCTTCGCCCTTCTGCAGTGAGGCGTAAAAGCAGACCCACGGGGTATATTAAAAGTAAGGAGCCGAAGGGCTTGGCTTCTAAGCCGTGTAATAGGGCTTTTGTAGCATGCGCGCAAGTCCTCACATTCCGAGTGGTGAGGAATAGGGTCCCTCCCACCCGGTAGTGCCCAACAAGCCGAAAAAGCAGCTCGAGCTCTGAACTGTCGACAGAGGCTCTACCTTCTAAGGGGCTCCTCTCTCTTCGTTGACGTCGCTGGTTGGTCAACTGATGCTGTTTTGGGAAAGCTTTGTTTCCACCCCTGATATCGTCATGCTTGCGCGACAAAGCATGACTTTGCAGCATTCACGTCTTTTCCTTGCGCCTTTGGTTCTTACTCCATCCCTCTCTTTCCTCTTTCTTTTTTACGCCCCCTCTTTCCTTTCTCCAGTTGCAGGGTGGCCATCTGGAGCGGCCTTGTGTTTAACCGTCCTGCCTTTCCACTGCCTCTGTCTCTCTATCATACCAGTTGGACATGTGTACTTGACGCGAACACGATAGGAATGGAGGGGGAGAGGATGCTGTTGCGCAGAAAGAATATAGATCCCCGTTTTTGTTTACCGCCAGTGTTCGACACCATTCTGTCGTCCCATAGAAAAATTACAATAAGTCTCAGGCGCTTGTTGAACGGTTTTCAATCAAAGAAACACGGCTGCAAATACAAGGCAACCAAAAGCTACTTGCAGAAGTGAAACAGGCATCGAAATTACGGCTTAATATTTCGATGAAATGGTAAAAGCAGAAGCAGAAACGTCGACTGTGACAAATACATGCGCATTGCACGCTCGCAGCAATCATAGCTTCAGCAGTGGCGAAAAGAAATGAAGGTGTCGAAACAGATTGTGATGACCCCCATAATGCGCAGGTCCACACGGGACGGAGAGGCAAAGAGACACCGTATGGCTCAGTTTAAACAAACAGGTATATTCAATAATTACACATGATTAAGATTATACATCAGAGGCTGGGGCGTCCGAGCTTACGTGCCGACGACTTCATGGGGGCGATGGAGTGGCTCCGGAGTTGGGCTCGAGCGGTTGCTGGCCGAAGCTGCACGCCGTCGGGCTTCGGCGCTGAAGGCCCTCTTGGCGAACGATGTCGTCCTGAGCGTGCCTCTTCCGTACTGCTTCTCGATATTTATATCCTCTTCTCCACACTCCCTAGGGTGAGGACGCCCACGCCGGAGGGGAAGGAGGGGGGGCTAGGGCTTTCACTTGGGCGCACAAACATACCACCGCATCGTGGTCTCGCCCCCCTCACGTGTTGAGTCCGCGGGAAAGAAGGTTGTCTTCGAGGTAGCGCATAGCGTCGGCTGTGGTAAGGCGCGCTCTGGCTTTCTGAACGTTCCCGCGGGTCACCGGCCTCCATTCTCCATCCATCAACTGACACTCGCTCCTCAAGGTAAGGCGCGCTCTGGCCCGCTGACAGTTCCCTTGTCTTGGAATGTGCTCGGAAGGGCCGCCCCTGGAACCGCCACGCCAATTGGGGAGGATAAGCCCGTTTCCCCGCGGCGGCGGCTCCGGTTGGGCTTAAACCCCTTCGTTCTGGTTGTCACACTCAACGAGCATGGCTGGGTAATTGATGATGCCTGTCATCTGGGTCTCCGTCTACGCCGCGCAGTCGAACGTGGAACCTCGTAGCACACACAAGGAATGTACCTCGTAGCACACACAAGGAATGTACCTCGTAGCACACAAGGAATGTCACACTCGCTCACCCTCCAGAAGAATGTTCTCCGAACATTTGAGTCCCTGCAGCTCCCCTTGTCTTTCTGAATCGCCTCGCACAGTGCGTCCGACAAAACACTTTTCGCTGCACTCAACACCACTGCACAACACCATATGCCTCCGCTGTCATAACTGGCGTCTCCAGGGGCAGCACTGATCTTCTTTTACAGATAAACATGAAACTCAGCACCCAAGCCTCTCCTTTCTAGTCCAAACTGGACGAAATAAATTTACCACAGTTACAAAGGAGCTCCCACTTCTAGCACGATCACGGCACAGACAAAAATATAGATAACGAAAGGAAGTAGGGCAGGTTCTGCATGCGCTCCGCATGCTCTCCTGTGAAGGTGTTACTTAATGACAGAAAGGTTTAACTACTAACTCCGATAACTTAACGCATACGCATATAGCAATGTTATGAGCTGCGGCATTACACAATTCTGACCAGTTCACAACTCCGCTCTGTTTACACCATTAGTCCGACTTAGCTTTCCGATTTCGCAGCGGATATCGGCCTTCATGAGTCATACTAAGTAAGTCTGTGACCCTTTGTCTGCTTTGGGACTCGCGAGGGCTCGTGGCAGGAGCCTCTCCTGGCGTTATCTGCGCGGCAACCTCGCGCGCTTCTTCTTCTAGCAATGCATGAAGTAAATCCGGTGGCATTCTGGCCGTCACCTCTGGCGCCTGCCGAACAAATGCAGGAGAGGGCGTTTCTTGCGAACTATCTGCGCGCTCCGCTTCACTTCTGTCCCCATCAAAATCCGCGCTTTCCCTTTCCTCATTTCGTGAATACTGAACCGGTGCCGACTTGAGGCGATTTGCGTGTATCCTTATCAAGCGCCGGTTCACGTCTCGGACTCTGAAGTTTACCGGAGAAAGCTTCTCGACAACCTCGCATGGTCCTCTCCACTTCGTCTGGAACTTACGAGCTAGCCCAATCTGCCTTTGGCAGTTTTCAATGTACACGCTGTCCCCCACATTAAACGGCGCGTCTCTAGCACTGCGATCGTGCACCTCCTTCCTGCGCTTCGCCGCTTTCTTTAAGGCCTCCTTTGCGATGTCCCTCGCCACTTGCAAGCGCGATTCTAGCTCCACCTTATAGTCGTCCAGTGAAGCGTATGGGACACGACGGGGGCCCTCTGGCACTTCACTAGGCTGGTCCGGGTCTCGGCCGTAGAGAAGAAAGAATGGCGATTCGCCCGTGCTCTCGTGTGCTGCGGAATTGTAGGCAAACATTGCATACGGGAGCCACAAGTCCTAGTCCCGCTGGTCGCGCGAAACAAAATGCGACAGGAACCCGGCCACGGTTTGGTTCAGTCGCTCCACCGCGCCGTTGCAAGCCGGATGGTACGGTGTTGTCTGCTTCTTAGCGATCTTAAGCAGCTCGCAAACTCTCCTCATTAGCTGCGACACGAAGTTCGTTCCCCGATCTGTCAAGAGTTGCCTCGGGGGTCCATGTCGGAGCACGATCTGTTCGACAAATGCTCTTGCAACCGTGTCTGCCTTCTGATCTGGGAGTGCTACCGCTTCCGCGTATTTTGAAAGGTGATCGACAAATACTAAAATGTACTTGTTTCCGGAAGTGGTCGTGGGCAATGGGCCCATTATGTCCATACCTGTCCGCTCGAAGGGAGCCGAAACCTCAGAGAACGGCTGAATTGGAGCTGGTCTTCGTCCCTTGGGTGTTTTTCTTTCGAGACAGGAATGACACTTCGCACAGTAGTCTCTAACATCCTGTCGCATGCCACTCCAAAAGTACAAACGCTCCACACGCCTGCGTGTCTTCGCTACGCCAAAATGACCGGCGCATGGCGCATCGTGAAACGCGCGAAGAACCCTTTCTGTCCACGACCGAGGTATGACGACTCTCTCCCAAGCGGTTTTCTCTGGTCTCCCTTTCCTGGTTGGCCTCGTGCGCCGACACAGGGTGCCGTCTTTGTCAATGAAATAACCTAGCTGTTCGGGGTGAGACGGTGCGCCCTCTAAGCTTTCGATTATTCGCTTCAGGTCAGGATCTTTGCACTGCTCTGTGCGTAATTCGGCGGGGTCGACTACGGGGACAAACTCATCTATAGCTGCCACGGCAGCTGTGCGGCTGAGTGCATCAGCATTCAGATGTGTCTTTCCTGACTTGTGCTCAACTTCAAAGCAGTATTCCTGCAGGTGTAGATTCCATCTAGCGAGTCGCGAGCTAGGGTCCCTGACACTCATCACCCATTTCAGAGGATGGCAGTCCGTGACTAGCTTGAATTTGCGGCCGTAAAGGTAGCATCTGAAGTGCTTTACTGCCCAGACAACGGCGAGGCACTCCCTTTCTGTAGCTCCGTACTTTTGCTCTGTGGGGCTCAGCTGTCGGCTAGCAAAAGCAACGGGATGTTCTTTGCCCTCGATAACCTGAGATAGCACGGCACCAACTGCGAACTTTGACGCATCTGTGGCCATAACGAAGGGCAAATTAAAATCCGGGTGGCGCAACAGCGGTGCACTCATTAGCTTCCATTTCAGGGCCCCAAAAGCATTCTCCGCGTTTTCGTCCCAGCGAAAGGCGACATTTTTGGCTGTTAAGGCGGTGAGCGGCTTAGCGAGCTTGGCGAACTCCTCTATGTGCCTTCGGTAGTAACCGATCAGGCCGAGAAACTGCCGGACCTGGCGGACGCTAGTCGGGGATGGAAAATCCGAGACACACCTTAGTTTCTCAGGGTCCGGTCGCACACCGTCAGCTGAAACAACGTGCCCGAGGTATTTCACCTCGTTTTTGAGGAATTGGCACTTAGAGGGCTTCAGCTTGAGACCTGCTCCTCTTAGTCGCACCAAAACCTGCTCAATATCGCGCAAATGGTTCTCAAAACTGTCACTGTATATGATAATGTCATCCATATACACGAAGCACAGCCTCCCCAGAAGACCTGCCAGGATAACATCAGCGGTTCTCTGCCAGACAGCAGGGCTGTTGGCCAGACCCATCGGCATTCTTTTCCATTCATAGTGCCCTGAGGGCGTGTTGAATGCCGTTTTCTCGGCATCTGCCGGATCCATTGCTATCTGCCAGAATCCCGCCGCCATGTCCACTACCGTGAAGTACCTGGCAGAGCCCAGCTGAGAAAGCGTCTCCTGTATATTGGGGATGGGGTATGGATCGATGCGAGTTACGGCATTTAGTTTGCGGTAGTCCACTACCAATCGATACGAGCCATCTGGCTTTTCCACCAATAGTGCTGGTGCTCCCCAGGGTGACTTTCAGTGTTCGACAATGCCGCGATCAATCAGGTCCTGCACCTGCCGCTCCATCTCCCCACGTTGGGAGTAAGGAATCCTGTACGCACGCTGGTAAACGGGCGATGAAGTGCCGGTTTCTATCCTGTGCTTTATAACGCCACAGCAGCCCAAATCCAGGTTGGACGCGGCGAATACCTCCGAGTAGTCGTTCAGCAAACCAGCCAGAGCCTCCCTCTCCCTGGAATTTACGTGAGAAAGATCGAATGACACCTTTGGAGCAGCCGGAGGACTAGCATGCTCTACAGTTGCGAGTACCGTATCGGTGGGCTCACGTTTCTCTATCGCAGAGGTGAAGAAAGCCAATGTTTTGTTCTTGGGAAGGCTCAGTGGCTGCTGGCTACAGTTAACCACCCGTAGGGGCACTCTGTGGGCGTCATTAACTGTCACGAGGCACGCGGCTGCCTTCAGGCCATTGCTGAGAGAGTCGACCGGCTCAAGCACTCCCACGGCGCCGCTCTCTACATCTGAAGGCACAAACGCGTACAAAATGTGCTCCGACCAAGGAAGGACGACCGCCTCATCGACCAGCCTGACGGCAACCCGCGAATATACCTTCTCCAAGGATCCCACTGTTTGACGGGTGTCAATATCGGTAATGCGAATCTCAGCCCCTCTCCTGTTCAAAAACGGAACTTTTGATCCGCCCGCATTAACCTCTTCCTCAGAGAATGAGACTACTACCTTCCCTTTTCTCAAAAAATCCTGCCCTAATATACCTGACACTCCGTTTGGCAGAGACACCGTGTCCGGGCATACGTAGCAGGGGTGCTCCAATGAAATTCCGCCGAGAGAGAAGTGTAACCGGTAGAGTCCACTTATGCCAAGAGGATCCCCCGTTATGCCTACAAATTTGGTTGCCATACCACCAGACGCTTCCAACACCTCGCGGTCCCCCTTCCTTCGAAGCGTGTTAAAACTGCTCTCCTTAAGCAATGTCACCTTTGACCCCGTATCTATCAACAATTCCATGCAACAACCATTTAACTTGCAACGCACAACAGGGCATGCCTCGTCGGCCACACAAACTACCACCACCTCATCATCCACTGCTCCCTCCCCACGCTCCTCAGGCTGGGGAGGACTAACTAGTTTTTTGTCTCGGTATCTGGAGCCCCGCTGTAGGCTTGCTTAGGGCGTGTCTCGCCTGCTTCTCTTTGTGGCTCCCCACGGCGCACGTTTTGGCAGAACCTGGCGATGTGTCCGCGACCCTGGCAAGCGAAGCATACGATTTCTTCAAAATCTCGCATACCGCGCCTGTAGCTTTGTGGCGGTCTCCGGTTTCCAGCGAATGGGCACTGTTGAGCGCGCGCTTCAACCTGGCGTTCCACCTGCTGAGATAGCAGCTTTTCTAAGCGATCTAACCGCTCTGTCAAGAGAGCAACCTCAGGGTTGAGCACCGCTCTCTCTATGAAGCGTACTCTCGCTGCGGCTGTCGTTAACGCCTCATTTCGTTCCTCATCCAATGCGGCCGCCACGGCTTGGTCGAAATTGCTCGGCTTGCGCGAGAGCACGAACCGGCGCACGGGGTCTTGCAGACCAGCCACGAACAAAGCGGTCATTTCCTCTTTAAGAATATCCTCCGCGTATTTCTTCCTTAGCTGGTCTCCTTCCTCCTCCCTGCTTAACGTATCGCGCGCTAAGCGCTGAAGCCGCGACGCAAACGTTCGCACGTCCTCCCCTACCATCTGTCCGGCGTCACGGAACCTCTGTACCCGCACGTGACGTGGTTCAGTGTCGAAATGCTCAAACGCGAGCTTCTTAAATTCCGCAAATGATTTTGTGGATTTTACTTTTTCGTCTCGCCATGCAAAATCATGAGCAGCTCCTGCCATCTTACACCTCGCCATTCCCAGCATTTGAGCATCGGACCATCCCCCCATTTTCCCAATCTCTTCTAGCATGGAAAAGAAATCGCAGATTGGAACCCCTGTCTTATCTCCTGTAAACGTCGGAATGACGCTTCCTAATGCCAGCATGCTTGCTCCGAGCGACGGCTGTGGAGTGGGAGCTCCCTCAGATAAAGACATTTTTTTTTCAAGCCCTCCGGTGCCTCAAGCCTCTCAAATGGGGGTAAAAGTCCCACAATCAGTCCCGTGATTCCCTTTTGATTACAATTTTGAAGTCATGAATGTCGCAGCATTCAGAGGACATTTGCTTTTGAGACCCCAATTCTGACACCAGTGTGATGACCCCCATAATGCGCAGGTCCACACGGGACGGAGAGGCAAAGAGACACCGTATGGCTCAGTTTAAACAAACAGGTATATTCAATAATTACACATGATTAAGATTATACATCAGAGGCTGGGGCGTCCGAGCTTACGTGCCGACGACTTCATGGGGGCGATGGAGTGGCTCCGGAGTTGGGCTCGAGCGGTTGCTGGCCGAAGCTGCACGCCGTCGGGCTTCGGCGCTGAAGGCCCTCTTGGCGAACGATGTCGTCCTGAGCGTGCCTCTTCCGTACTGCTTCTCGATATTTATATCCTCTTCTCCACACTCCCTAGGGTGAGGACGCCCACGCCGGAGGGGAAGGAGGGGGGGCTAGGGCTTTCACTTGGGCGCACAAACATACCACCGCATCGTGGTCTCGCCCCCCTCACGTGTTGAGTCCGCGGGAAAGAAGGTTGTCTTCGAGGTAGCGCATAGCGTCGGCTGTGGTAAGGCGCGCTCTGGCTTGCTGACAGTTCCCGCGGGTCACCGGCCTCCATTCTCCATCCATCAACTGACACTCGCTCCTCAAGGTAAGGCGCGCTCTGGCCCGCTGACAGTTCCCTTGTCTTGGAATGTGCTCGGAAGGGCCGCCCCTGGAACCGCCACGCCAATTGGGGAGGATAAGCCCGTTTCCCCGCGGCGGCGGCTCCGGTTGGGCTTAAACCCCTTCGTTCTGGTTGTCACTCTCAACGAGCATGGCTGGGTAATTGATGATGCCTGTCATCTGGGTCTCCGTCTACGCCGCGCCGTCGAACGTGGAACCTCGTAGCACACACAAGGAATGTACCTCGTAGCACACACAAGGAATGTACCTCGTAGCACACACAAGGAATGTACCTCGTAGCACACAAGGAATGTCACAAGATCATTCGGGGTTGTCTGCTCCGAGTTTACGGGTGTGCTTTCCAGCAAGCGGCGGGTCATGCCAGGCATTTGAGAAAAAATTCAAAGGGGCACTTTGTTGACCTAAAGTTCGGTGAGGCGAAAGCCTTTAGCGCGGTGTTGCTGTTTCGCGGTAATACACTCGCGGTAATACAGGACGGGCTACGTCCATCGCTATGGACGAGGGTGGCGCTGGTGAACACTCTCATGGTTCGCTTACACCCAATAAACATAAATACCCACGAGAGCATCAGATTGGACAGTCGTCGCCGTAGCTCAGTTGGTAGATCACCGGACGCAATATTCGGAGGTCGTGGGTTCGGATCCCACCGGCGGCATGGTTGTTTTTTCTGCTTCTTTATAAGCAATTTTCTTTAAGCTATATATTAATGTAAGTATTATTATCCCACTAATCAGTACTAGACATAAAAAAAATTACAAATTCCCCTACGCAACCTCGTTTCAGTGACTGTTGGCTCCCTTCATTAGTTTGTCAAAAGAGCCCCACATTTCCTTTACCTTGCCTGCTAATATATATATATATATATATATATATATATATAGAGAGAGAGAGAGAGAGAGAGAGAGGAGGTAAAGTAAATGAGGGGCCCGTTTGACAAACTTATGAAGGGAGCCAACAGTCACCGAAGCAAAGGTGCATAGGGGAACGTTATTATTATTATTTTTTAATGCGTTGTGCTTATCAGTGGGATAATATTACTTCGTTAAATAATTAATAATCGAAGTAATATTATACCACTGATAAGCACAACACATTAAAAAAAATAATAATAATGGCATTCCCCTAGGCACCTTGGTTTCGGTGACTGTTGGCTCCCTTCATATATATATATATATATATATATATATATATATATATATATATATATATATATATATATATATATATATATATATATATTAGTTACGACGCTTCTCGAGTCGTGCGGCGCGTTCTACTGGCGTCTCTTGAGCCCGTTCTCTTCCTCGCTTCGTTCTGTCGTTGTTGCCTCTCTTTCGCGCTCTTCATAACGACTACAATACACTGACTGACTGACTGATGTTTCTGAGAGGAAGAAGGAAAAGGAAAGAGCATGGGCCTGCCTACTTGCTCAAGCCGAGTCACGCACGCTGCCGCGTGCTGAAGGTAGGAGCGGTAAAGGATAGGAGAGCAAAGAGTGAAAGAAAAGACGCGACGCGCTAATAGACCCCGGGCCGATCCCGGAGGCAGTGCAATACCGGGCCGACCCGTGCCAGAGTGCTTTAAGGCAAGCATTCCGCCATATTCCATATACACTGAGGCGAAGCGCATGCAGATATATATATATATATATATATATATATATATATATATATATATATATATATATATATATATATATGTATATAGGCGACACCTCCTCTCCCTCTACCCCAGCGGAGCACATCTGGTGGAGCGAGCGGCTACGGCAGCAGCGTCGACGGCGCCGCCATCTTTTGGAGCGTGGCTGCGGTGTTGCTAGGCAACGGCGGCTCAATGTCGGCCACGGCATACGGCATACTACATACACCATACGGCATACGGCGCGACGAGCCGAAATGGCTCGATGGCCGGCGTAGTAAACCTTTCGCTTTAAAACCCTTCCCTTACGGCACGGTTAAGCTCTCCACCGAGATGTGACATACACTGCGCCATTTTTGGCTCCAGACCAACATCGCCGAAGCCGACCACACCGGCTTTTCTGCAGGACACGGGGCCCTTAACGCTATCGCGTTAAAAAACGCGTCAAAACCTTCGAGCAGTGAATATACAATCCCTCAGCATCCACTGCGCATTGCTCCGTGCTGCAATCAATACTCAAGCCGCTGCTTCGTCACCTCAACCGCTGCGACTGCGACAATCTGCGTCCTAAATCTGAGCGCGGTTGGCAGCGATGATATGCAGGCCAAAACTCCCCAACACTATTTTTTTACCTCTCGTACTACTCGTACCATGTAGGTGGCCAGACTTCGCAGCACCCGCTGACATTGAGTTTGCTTGAGAATAAGGGAGGGTAACCCCGCCTTTCGGTTATTTCCGAAATTCTCCTACTATGACTGGCAGGCTGGCAGCATGCTGTTTTCTGCTCAGTCGGTTCTTCTATCCAGACTTGTCGGTATTGAATGCCTTTTTTGAATATGAGTCTTATGTGGGATGGCGAAAAATAGCTGAAGGCTTGTGAAGAAAGGTTGGGGAACAAAATCCAGACGGTAATCTGAACTCCTTAGCCGAAATGCTCTGAGCATCTTTGGAGGCTCAGCGCAATGACCCCTGCAGCTAGAAAATCGCGCGGTCGGTTTCGTCTGCGGTTTGTGTTTTCCGTTTCAGCACCTTTCGTTGCTTGCGGTTTGCGATGTCAATAAGAAGAAATGTTTATGAAATCAAACATTGCTGCGTTGTTTGACGACGTGGCACGTTTTGCTTCGTCTCTACACATTCGGCGGTGATCAAGTAACAGTTTTGAAAAAAAAGGTTGATGGTTTAGCTCTGGTTAACCCTGGTCGACAGCAAAAAACTGCCTTCCCATGGCTACGTTTGCACGCACAGTAGTAGGAGTTTTTTTGGTTTGTTAAACATCTTGCTTTCTTCGAAACGACATTAAAGGCGCTCACACAAGACAGTAAATAATTGGTTTCGGGGAAACGAAATGGCGCAGCATTTGTCTCATATCTCGGCTGACACCTGAACCGCGCCGTAAGGGAAGGGATCAAGGAAAGATTGAAAGAAGGAAAGGAAGAAGGAGGCGCCGTAGTGGAAGGCTCCGGAATAATTTCAACCACCTGTGAGACAGGCGTCATTTCCCTTCCTAAAACTAAGCCTATTTCACTTACCTTCCCTTACGGCGCGATTCGGTCCACCGAGATATGAGAGAAAGGCTTAATTTCCTTTCCTTAAAACCGCTTTTCATTTCATTTTGTCCCCGCCGCTGTGTCTCAGGGGTAGGGCGCTCGGCTACTGATCCGGAGTTCCCGGATTCTAACCCGACCGCGGCGGCTACGTTTGGATGGAAGCGAAACGCTAAGGCGCCTGTGTGCTGTGCGATGTCAGTGCGCGTTAAGATCCCCAGGTGGTCGAAATTATTCCGGAGCCCTCCACTACGGCACCTCTTTCTTCCTTTCCTCTTTCATTTCCTGGTTTATCCCTTCCTTTACGGTGCATTTCAGATGTCTGCCGATATTTGAGACAGATACTGCGCCATTTCCTTTCCCCAAAAACCAATTTTCATTTTCATTTTTTCCTTCCCTTACGGGCGTGGTTCGGGTGCCCACCGAGATATATGACACAGGCGTCATTTCTCATGGTTTGACCTCTACCTACATTCAAGGTGAAACCTGCGGCCTAGCTGACGGCTCGAAAAGCAAGCGTACTGAAGCTTTTCGCTTCAAAATTTGAGATCACTGCGGTAACCCACATTGGAGTAATGCGATTGCATTGACGCCTCCTCGGCACTCGTCGCCTCTATTTGCTCCTTTGTGCCTCCGTTGCCCTATTTGCCTGAGAATTTGTGCAATTCGTGTGATTCCCACTACGCATCGTTCTAAACTTTCAAATTTGGTGCCACGCGTTGGTTTCGCCCACACTTCCGGCGACGTGGTACTATACTTCCGGCGTTTCAAATTTGGCGCCCCCTTTGCCCTGGCCACAGCCACTTTTTTCACATTATTGGCTCTAATTAATTAACTATTTGTCTGATCGTCACGAAATTTTTTGCGCTGCATCCTGACATCGTCCGCCTTCGATTATAATCACTTCTTAGACGTCATATATTTCTAGTTCCCCACAATGGATGCGGACACGTTTTTATTACACGAAAGCGCCGACATAGCCTAGTAACGCTTTCGCATTAATAATGCTATTATTGAATGCACTGCCAGGCATTCTTTCAAAAAGTCGAACTTGGAAGATCGCCTCTCAGTTATGCACCCCGCAGTAGCCGGAGTTATACGATGAGGTCCCGGAGGCAGGCAAAGAGGAAAGCAGCAACCAATCGAATGGTAAGCTTGTCGTAAGGAGGAAGTGGAGGAGGGAAGACAGGGAGGTTAACCGGAAGAATAAGCTGTTTGCTACCCTGCACGGGGGGAAATGGGTGAGGGGAGAAAAAGGTGAAGGAGTAAAGAGAGCAGCAGGAAACTGAAGTCACTGTGTGATGTCATATCGTTCGGTAAAGTCACAGCCTATCATGCAGGCCATAAAACCTCAAGAATAGGATCAGTGCCTTGGAGACCTTCACCGCCGACGATCGCCGCGACCAGCGGCCGAAAATCTTCGTTTCCGTCAGTGGGCGCTGACCTAGACGCTCCAGTGCGCGGCAGAGAGACTGCCTTTCGGCGCTGTAGGTAGGGCATTCACAAAGAATGTGGGCTATATTCTCCGCTCCAAGTATTTCGGCGCTCGGCAGCCACTTACCTCATCTACCACTTACACCGTCCACACCAACCCGGAACTCGACGCGCCAATCACTTATGAAGAGATCTTCGCAGCTGCATGCGCTTGTAGCCGCTCTAGTGTCCCAGGTGCCGAAAAAATCACTAACGCAATGCTACGCAACCTCTCCAATTATTTCCTTCAAGCACTTACCCAGTACATCAATGATGAACTGTGGACCCAAGGCAAAATACCCCCTCAATGGAAACACGCAGAAGTGATACTCATCCCTAAGCCCAAGAAGTCACCCTCCCTCTCTGCTCTCAGGCCCATATCGCTCACCTCCTGCTTGGGCAAGCTATACGAGCGAGTCAGCCAGACACGCCTGCAAAACTCTATTGAAGATCATTATCTCTTTCCTCCTTTTATGCTCGGCTTTCGACCAGGTCTTTGAACGCAAGACGCCTTTCTTCCTATCAAACACGAAGACCTCACGGGGATACCTCCTGGCAGACAGCACCTTCTAACAGTTGACATTATGGGCGCCTTCGACCACATTTCCCATTCTGCAATCCTAAAAGGTCTAAATCAGATACGTTGTGGATCTCGCATCTTCCAATATATCTCCACCTTCCTCACTGCCCGCACAGCCACCATAAATATCGGATCTACTAGATCGTCTCCCTTCCAAACGCCTGACAAGGTCACTCCACAAGGTGCTGTCCTATCGCCACTACTATTCAATATAGCCATGGCCCCTCTCGCCCACAAACTCTCTACACTCTCTGACATCGGACATACCATCTATGCGGATGGCATCACCATCTGGTCAACCCGAGGATCCCTCGCCGCCAAAGAGCTAGCCTTACAAACAGCCATCGGTGTGGTCGAGCATTTTGCTCAGACCAGCACTATGCGGTGTGCACCGGACAAATCAGAATTTATCTGTTTTCATGGTCCCCGCTATGGTTCATCCGACCCAATCATGCTCAAAATTCACAATCACCCTATAGAAGAAAAATCACTCATCCGATAGCTTGGCCTCTGGGTCGAGCATGAAGGCAAGCTAACCCACACCACTGACACTCTACGCACGTCTGTGCTCAATATCACACGTATGGTACGACGCATCGCTGGACACCGCAAGGGCATGCGCGAGGATGACACCGTCCGCCTCGTCATGGCCGTGGCCATGAGTCGAATCCAGTATGGTCTCCCATACCACAATATTGATCGCACCACCGAGAGTAGGATCGATATCCTTATCCGTACCCTCTTTAAAGCAGCTCTGGGCCTTCCCATGTGTACATCCACCACTATACTGTCTGCACTTGGGATTCAGAACACGTTTGCGGAAATACAGGACGCTCTTCTGAACTCCCAACAGACTCGTCTCCTCACCATCTCGGCAGGTAGGGCCATCCTTTCAAGGATAGGTGACCTGCAAGCCACCAGGACCATGGCCCTGGCCGGAGTTCTTCCAAATGCTGTCCGCTCACGCCTTTACATGGGCCCATCCCTCGCCATATGAACCACGAGTCACAGGCCCCGCGCCGTCAGCCCCGTCTTCGCAGCCTCCGCAGGCATTACGGCCAAGACACCTCGGCTATGTTTGGGGATGTGGCTTCCTATGCACAGCCCCACAGATATGCTTGCGCTGCTGTCAATCACAACAACACCCCTTTTCTTGGAGCGTCCTTCACGGCACAGTACCCGAGGCCGCAGAAGCCACTGCAATAGCCATCACCATCAAAATGATAGACACGCAACACCGCGGCACTCACATTTTTACAGACTCCCCAGCCGCCTGCAGAGCCTATACGAGTGGACGTGTCCCGCGCACGGCTCTCCGCGTACTGGGCGGCCATCTCCAGTATGATCACGCCATCACTGGAGTCCCAGGACACGCAGGTCTCGATGGCAATATTAGGGCAGATGCCCAGGCTCGATATTACACCAACCAAGCGGGGCACACTGACTTTACTCTCTACCCCCTCTCAACCCATTTTTAAACCCGCCTAGAGACCCTCCACCTAAATAGGCGTCTCTACTCCCCGCCACATAAGAAACTTTCCCCGGAGGATTCCTACAACCTTAGACGCATCCAAACACTTACTTTCCCCAATCTTCACCACCTATACCGCATTCACCCAACATTATACGCAGATACGTGTCCTTGGTGTGGCGAAGTTCCCACATTCACGCAAGTTACATGGACATGCTCAGATAAACCGAACCACTTAAATCCGCACAGCGTGGCGCTGGAGCAGAGGGAGGTAACGCTGACCTGCCGCACCGTGGAATACCAGTGAGCGCTAATCGCCATCGCCAAAGCGTCGGCGGAAGCCACTGGAGTCTTGGACTGAGGACCCCAGCCACAATCCGCTCCGGTCTTCTTTTTTGGAATTAAATGTTTATTCTCTCGATCTCATCACACGCGCTGATAGCACATGCATCAGCCATACCGATTAGGAAAGAGTAGTGCTAGGTTAATGTTATATCAAGCCACAGGCGACACAGCAAAGTTGCTTCACGTCGTTGTAGGCCGGATGGAACCCGGAGCTTCAGATCTGGGTCCAAGGTTTTTAAGCTAAAAGCTTCAGTAAGGTAGTTAACGCAGTCGTCGCGTATGCCGGAGAAGGACCTTGAAAGACCTTCAGCCCAACCAAGTTTATCCCTTCCTTACGGAGCGGTTCGGGTGTCCACTTATATATGTGAGACAGTTATTGCGCCATTTCCATTCCTCAAAACCAATTTTCGAAACCAATCTTCAATTTTCTTCGAAAGCAAAGGAAAGACGCATAACTGGCTCCCTGGGACAGTGGTCACCTCAGTCGCACTTTAAGCTACGCGGCGGTAATGACAGATGTGCGTTGCATGCGTTGGCATTCACAACGATGTAGCAGAAACGCGGCACTGAAGCTATAGGCCGTCGCCGTTCATTGTTTTCATGGCCGTTGGCGTTGACAACGTTTCAGACTCCAATAATTTTGAGGAAAGGAAGGCGCATAACTGGCTGCCTGGGACAGTGGACTCCTCAATCGCGCTTTGCGGTCCGTGGCGGTGGTGAGAGAGAGAATGTGAGCTGCATACATTAGCGCTGACAACGTCGTGGCAGACACACAGAACTGCACAAGTAAGCCGCGGCGTTCATGGGTAGGTGGATAGAAACAGTTTTATTACACTAAAAAAATCTTCCAGGGTGGTGCCCTCCTTGTCCAGAATTCCACGGGCTTGAGCTTGACAAAGTTTGATCCACCAGGTATTTCTGGCCGGTAGGCCGAGCGGTCCGTAAAGCAACGTCCCAGGAAGAATGAGTTCGATTGGGGATGTGGGATACCGCCTGTGGGGAAGGACATTCCCACAAGTAGTGAAAATGTGGATTTGGGCACGCCACAGGTGTTACAATTAGGAGGGAAGCTGGGGTGAAAGCATGAGAGACGGTAAGTTGAAATAAAGCAGCCTGCCTGTAATTGTCGCTATGTGACGCTGACCCTTGGGCCAGCGCTGGTCATTAGGTGACAAGCCTATCGTGAGCATCCATTAACTGCCACCTAGCTGCCAGGGTGGCAGGGCGGGGGCACTGCCTATTCAGTGTGCGAAACGCACTAAACTTTACAGGCACGAAGCCGCGTCTAGTTGCCCGATACACCACAGCTTTCGCTCTCTAACCAGGTTTAGCAGTAGTTAAACCGCACCTATTTCTTTTTTAATGCGAATTCCAGAATTGGCCTGAATTCCTCGCGGCAAGCGTGATGTCCCGTGCCAGTGATATGAGCCTATACCCGCTGCGTCGGCTCTCGAGATGGGGATACACACACAATCGCCCCCATGACGAGCAGTTCGTGCGGCACCTCGTCCGCACCTCGTCCACGCGGTGGTTGAATGCGATGCCGCTGTGTCCTGGCAGCCATTGGTAAACGATATCGTGCCCTTTATTGATAGCGGTGTGGGGGAGCTCTTCGTTTCCCACGACCAGTTGTTCATGGGACCCATGACGAAGAGCAGATTGTAAGGCTTGGAGGGCTGCCTTTGAATCAGTGAAAACAGACAATTGCTGGGGTGTTTCATCACTGATATGCTCAATGGCGACACGAAGTTATTCACCACTCGATGAAGTCAGGTGTGATGTTTTCACTTTCTTAACTATGGTCCTTAAGGCCGATTCACACGACGGTCCGTTCGCCCGCGGCCCGCGCATCACGTGTTCATGCGCCACTAAAAACTGGCCTGCGATCCCATGACGTGAACCGGATGCGACGGAGCAAAAGAGCAGACGACGCGGTGGGTGTACCACTGTTGCCAGATTACTTTAAAGTGTTTGGCAGCGCTAGTCAAACTGGTTTTTCCTCCCGATCCATGCCTGCGATTGAATGATGCAGGTGCGGCCCTTTGTCCAATTCCTCAATGGCCTGGGCCGTCTTCTAGCCCAGTCGATCGCTTTGTCATGGCAGCGAACGCAGCGCAGATGGTCAAAACAGCGCGCCAGTTCAACGTCGCTACAGTGCACTAGAATATTCTAGTTCACTGTAAAGTCGCTCAGCGAAATGCGGCAGCCGAAATATTCTCATGAGCGGTGGTTGCCAGAGCTAGCGCGCGCATCTTCGCGGGCCGCCGCTAATTCCCGCGAGGGGTGAGGCACTTGAACTTCCTTGGTTGTCCAATCCGCGGGCCGACAGCACGCTTCTCTATTTGGTAACGCACGAACACGTGATACGCGGGCCGCGGGCGAACGGTCCGTCTTGTGAATCGGCCTTTACGCGGATGACCACGGAGCCCGAGGGAACTGGAAGGGATCACTGAGCCATCGGTGTATGCGTGCAGTCGGTGTCCGTGTTTCTCATGCGAATATTCTAGAGAGGTCTGTTTTAATGCTGTCGACGATAAATCAGCCTTCTTTTTCATGCCCGGTATAGAAAGAAGCACCCGAGGTTGGTGCAGACTCCATAATGGAGAAAGCTTTCAGGTTTCCGACAATACCATCAGAGTTCGCCTGCTGCGCCGCACCATGAGAAGGCGTTCGAGTAGCGCAAGTCCACATACTCTCGGATGCAGCAAACAATGACCAGTGACGACAGACTGTTTGTCAGAGCTCTCCCGGCACTGCAATGTAATAATTTTCGATAGAGTACTTACCAGTAACGAAAAGCGTGCCCTGTTTGAGATTCACAAGCGTGCCTGGCATTGGCTCAGCACGGGATCCCATGCCTCACACTGGGAGACTTCCTCTGCACTTACTCAATGGCTCCATTTATCTTCGCCGGTTCTACAACATTTATGAAGGTGCTACTAGTGTGTGTATTAGTCGTGGTTCGTGTTCCTATACTTATAGCCCAAGTTTTCAGCGCACGAGGCAGTTTTTTACCTATTAGAAATAATTTTTTCTAACGTAACATCAAAAATGTCAAGAACTTCCTTGCTTACCTCAAAGCACTTCAGTTAGTAAACCTCAGCTTACCAGACCTTCACCGAGCCAGATCTCAAAAATCTTCTTAGAGCAAAATAATTTATATAGGTGGGCCCTTTCCTTCCCGATTTGTGTTCCGTCTGACGCGGTGCGTTTAACTGATAGAAGGAATTATAAAAAATGTGACGTGCTCGTTTTCATGTCTTCTGTGAAATACTGTTGTTTTGCTGTGCATGAAACGTAAGAAAATATGATAGAAATCCCATGCATGGCTTCCTAGTGTTTCTTCTTTGCTCAGTCCTACAGGGAGGACCGTAAATGGCTGTTTCTTCAAACAGCTGTTCTGTGTGCTACATACTTTGTTAGTGGGGGCTTCGGGTCCCTTCCAATCTCAAATGTCCTTAGAAGCGCACTTTACCGTCCTGGCGCGCACGGCTGTTTGTGAACTTTGTCTCTATTAAACGTTGGACAGTTCGCCCCCTTGGATACGCAAACGCCATTATCGGGTCCGCTACATTCTAGCACGGCAGCACGGCGATTCACTAATTGCTTAACCAAGATAAGTTTTCTTTTGTAGAGATAGCTACACTACGCCACTTCTTCGTCCCTTCAGCGTGGCACCACTTGAGATCCGTGGCGGTGCCGTTGGTCATGTGGTTGGTCACGTGGGTTGGTCACGTGGTGCGGAGCAGCTGCTGCTGCCGGCGGCACGGCGCGCAACAGCTGGAACAGCTGTGCGCATGCGCCGTGTCAAGTGGGACGAAGATGAAGAAGGAACGCCCAGCGAAACGGAGCGGCGAAAGACAGACTTTGCAATTAGACTGAGCTATTTCCTCTCGGCCAGATGTAGTTATTGCGTAAATCCTGCTTTAACCAGAGCTAGACCGCAGCAATTTTTAAGTAATTACATTTCATTCTATTACTTTATGTTATCTACAGGATTCATGTGCACCTAAGGTATATAGAGCCAGTATTAAAAGAAAATATCACCCTTTCCTCCCCAAAAGGGGAGCACTTTAAACACGCGAGAAGGAAAACTTCCGCCCGACAGACGTCGCCAGGTGAGACTGGCACATCATCATCATCACAGAGCTAGAATTTTTCAGTGCCTCCCTACTCTTATCCAGCCCGCTTCCCCTAAGGACAAGGTTCAAATTAGTTGTGGTTATTGGTGCAAGTTTTGAGACTATCTTTGCCGAAGATAATGATGAATACAGGTCATGCAAGAGAACAAATCAGTTGCGGTTTTTAGTTTTTTCCAAGAGCACGCCCAGGCAGACATTGAGTGATGGCCTCGTACGCCTTCGATGGTGCCCCATTGACCTTGCTGTCGCGTGCAACGCGGCCGTTGGCATGGCTGTTTGAACACACTCCAAGACTGCCGTTCAGCGCGCTTGAGTTTGTCTCTCAAACCGGGGCTTGGGCGGCACTGGCATCATGCTTGCCGCCACGCGCACAAATCCTATAGACATAGCCTGTAGACAAATCATATAGGCTATTTCTTAGACAGTTCAAATCCTATAGACAGTTGATAGACGATCTATAGATATACAATTTTACCATACACTTTTATCATAGACTTTAGTAGACTATATGCAGTCTGTCGACTATGGATAGACAAAATGAAACTTCTATAGAAATGAATTAGAGTCTAAGAAGTCTATAGAACTCTATACACCATTTTTATAAGGGATCAGCGACACACACTGACGTTTTTAAACCCATTCCTGCATATACACCAAATAATGCCTTGCATCCGTCACCTGGAAAAATGTTCGTGGCAAAGTAAAGTCTAAAGTAAGAAAGCAAAGCAAAACATGGTGACACAACGTCCACTATATCTTTTGGAAGGCGCTAAGGATGTGCTGCGCTTAGATTAGAATAGAAATGCGGGATGAAAGTTTTCTGCCACGAAGCTTCAGTGTCCGTCGTTGTAACATACAACGACGAACACTAAAAATGCTGTAAAAAAGGCGCCGCTAGCGGCATATGCACCTATTAGTGGTAAGGGTGGCTGAATTCAAGCTACCAAATTGGCTTGTTCAGACCCGGTGCGGATATACATGGACTAGCATGCGTGTCTCTACTGTGTCCTGTCTCTCCCGCGCTTGAAGGACTCGGAAATATGCCAAGCTGTCTCCCGGCTACGCTGCCGAACAATTAAGATTTGGGACGGAAAGGAGGATGTAGTGTATTATGCTGGGGCTTACCTGAGCATGGATCCACTGTCCTCTTCACCGCTGTTTTGTTTCCCGCTCAGGCCGTCGAGCGAATTGATTGAGATATCGGCCGCACATAAAAAAAAATGTAGCTACATTGATGAAAGCCTTTTGACACTTTACACAACACGCACGCATAAATACTCCGCCCGTCTCTCTTTGCCCTATCAACAACAGCAGAGCTGAAGTTCCTGCTCCCTTAAATCAGGAAACGGCCAAAGCAACCCATTTGTATGGTCTCTTCGATACCATCGCGTTTCAAGAATTCAGGCGACGGAGCTGTAGGCGTATTGATGCTATCGAGATTGGTTGCGGAAGCGATGAAACTGACAAAATACAAAAAAGAGAAAACTTTGTACTTCTTAACCTCAGACTTGAAGCCAGCTGCCTTTTCAGTACTCTCTGAATTTGACCATTGCAGTCCCATCTTTCCTGGAAGCAAAAAAAAAAAAATAACCGCAGAAGCACTACGCGTGTTTCGCAAGCGGTGGTTTCGACGGCGCGGAAGTAATGAGAAAGGACACTGGCGACATGTCGCTCATGTTGCGAAACCTTGCGGCTTCTTGAGGTGCATCTAATGCTCTAGCTTCACCATTTTTGTGCGCACTACACGATAGCGATCAGAAAAGATGATGAAAAACACAGGGCTTTTTCTGATACATAACTTTAGACATGTCCGGCCACCGCGCCAGGCTGTTTGTTGACAAGGTGCCCACGAAAGAATGGCGTAGGAAGAAATTCTTCGCTGGAGGGCTTCCTTGGTGTCCAGTTTTCAGGTGAAGAGCGTGAATTGACAAGGAAGCTGCCGTTTGTGTGGTGCCTACAGCATTTCAGGGTGCAGGTTAAGTGGAGGAGGCATGGTGGCCAGAGGGGAGGTGGGAGATTAGGTGTGGAAGCCCTCGGTTCATGATATTGTTTTCTTTAGATAGGTCTCCGTTTTGTCAATAAATATTGAGGCTACAGCTACTGCTGCTCCTACTAAAACTAATACTGCTGCTGCTGCTGCTGCTGCTCTACTACTGCTACTACTACTACTACTGCTACTGCTACTACTACTGCTACTGCTACTACTACTGATACTACTACTACTACTACTACTACTACTACTACTACCACTACTACTGCTACTACTACTACTACTTCTACTACTACTATAACACCTAATACCGCAACGTTAGCTATAGCCCTAATCTAGCATCTTGCTAAAGAGATATATAAAAGCGTTCTGCGAGATTTAATATTTTAATGATGGCTTACCTATGATGGTATTATGCTGCTGAGTGATTTTGAGGGTCTGATTCTTGACCGCGGCGACCGTGTGTCGATGGAAAGCAAAAGCTTAAACGCCGGTGTTCTAAATTTCGGCGAGTATTAGACCTCAAACTTGTAAAATTCAGTTCAGGACTCTCCACTGCCAACAGCTTCTCTTAGTGTGGGGGCAGTTCCATGAGGCCGTGATTAATTACCATTCGGCGAAAAAATGCTCCGTCCTCAAGACAGTTTTCATGCGGTGACATGATACACCTTTTCGGTGCCCTTACCTGTCCATCAGTACTTCAGTTATGTAAGGACATTTTCGAAATTGATTGGCATTGTTTAGCTTTTTACAATTCACATTTTTTTTCTCGATAGAGACTAAAGCACTCGTGAAGATGGAACACGGGGAGGTTAGTTTGGTTGTTACTGACGAAAAAAAAAGTTTGTGAAGCGCAACCCCTGGCAGCACGAGCGCTTCAATACTTCAACACTGCGCTTTTTAACTGACGCTGTCGCTGTCAGCTCGAGCTCATTGGCATATAATCTTTTAATCGCATAGAATTTTGAGCGTTCCTTGCGTAACCTTAGAAGAAGAAAAAAGAGCGAGGAGAAAAAGGAGAAAAAGAACTGCCTCGAATGTGGAGTTTTCAAGAAAACACCTGCCGTGGTAATTGCTTTTCGCCCCTCTCTTACCTTTAGTTCCTTGATTAATGGTGATAGCACTTGTACCCTCTGGTGATCAGCTAAACGCTGCTTGTATGTTCTGCGAGAGCAAAAATTGGCCGTAATTCAGGAAAAAAAATGGCTGGAGTTCAACGTGGCTTGGACCTAGTTATACGAGCGAAAGCACTGCTAAGCATGGTCTCCACTGTTTAAAACTGTCAAGGCTCAAGGTCAAGGTCAGGCACCCATTGGTCATAGGGATATGATGAAGTGTTCATACTACTATAGCTCGGACCATACCACCACGCATTTAAGTTCGGTTCGACCTTGTGAGGCATTGAAGGTCATTGTCTCATCCACATCGAAATCGGCAGTTGTACCCGGACGAGAAGAGGTATCGCTCAAATAAATTTTCGTACTTATCTACAGTTTACGCGCTGCGCATGTAAGCATACATCTTAGGGCAGTGGGCGGGGCATATGAGGCAATGAGCGCTTGTAAGTGCTTAGTGTATTGCTGAGAAAAAAAAAGAAAGAAAACTGGCCAGCTAATTCCGTTCTACCGTATCGGCCTTCTGTATAACTACGCATTTGACGAGTGCTATCCTCTCCTACTAGAGATTCAACACGACATGACTTCAGGAGGACAGCACGCTACCATCTGTACACTCGCTGCCCTCGTGTTCATTGCCGGGATGTTCTCGGAGGTCAAGGCTGGCTGCGAGCTTTTTTTTGTAGCCAAAGGCAGCGGTCGTTCTGCGCTTGCGCTCTTCTTTTAGAGCTGCGGTAGCAAATTCAGCAACGGGGTTTTTCCTCCCGAGCTCGAAGGCGCCGCTTCGGCTGCAAAAAAAAAAAAAACGTTATGTGGGCGCCTTAGCTGCAGCAGCTTCGGCTAATATTTGGTATTTTTTTGGGGGGGGGGGGGGAGGAAATGGCGCAGTATCTGTCTCATATATCGTTGGACACCTGAACCGCGCCGTAAGGGAAGGGATAAAGGAGGGATTGGAAGAAGAAAGGAAGAGAGAGGTGCCGTAGTGGAGGGCTCCGGAATAATTTCGACCACCTGGGGATCTTTAACGTGCGCTGACATCGCACAGCACACGTGCGCCTTAGCGCTTTTCCTCCATAAAAACGCAGCTTCGGCTAAGGTTGGACGGAGGCCGCTGCTACCTTGCACCATTGTAAATGCACGTCGCCCCCATTTTTATGGTCCCCCTTCCACCCTCTTTGTCAAAGTAGTGCCGCCATAGGTGGGCGGGTGCAAGGGTGTCGAACCGGCATGCTTTAACTGAGCAGATGGATGCTGCGCTATGACATGACCGCTGTGGCTCGGTGACAAAGCCTGCCTTATTAAAGAACTGCACTGAAGTTTAGTCGAGTTCAGCTGACGTAATAAAGTGGGAAATTCGGTATAGCCGCGAATTCGATGTAACCGAAGAGCAAGAGTCAGTGACAACTATTCACATGTCAAGCGAGTGCTCTCTCACGAGCTTGGAAAGTCGTTTTTTGTTTATATAGAACCGGATATGGCGCAGCGCAGGGATATCGCGTGTGTTGCTGAAGCGGTTCCTACCAAAGGCACCGTTTCGGCAATGGAAAACAAGCTGGCGTTTTTGGCCTACATTTTACGAGCCTGAGGAGGTGGCGGCTGGCGCACGTACTCTTTTACGCGGAAAAGCCCGCAGATCGAGGCCTGAAAGGCGCGAGGCATGCCTGGTGCTTAGCGAAACCGTCTTTCTTCTTGCGGACAGCGTCTTCGTTCCGCGCTGCTTGCCTTTGTAACGTCTTGGCAGGTTGTGCGGCGAAGTCGCATGACCGTTTCGGCTTGTCCAATAGATAGTGAATGAACATCTGTTTTGTCTCTAGAAAGGAGAAAAAGGGAAGAAGAGTTTAATGACGGTGTCTATTAACTTAGTCTCTAATCACCGCCGTTACAGGCCTGCCCATTAACCGTGACAGCACGCACGTACTGTTGCTGCAACCTCGACAGCATTAACCACTGCAACTCCATACCCGCTGGCTTCAGAGTTAAAGACGACTTTGCCAGATAATGCACTAAGCTCCGTCTAACATAAACTGTGAAAATTTCCGGGAAATTAGCTGCGCAAGCTCTGACAGGCGGCACCTGCAGACATCAGCAAAAGCAGCCTTTTATTTTCTTTTCACGTCGCCTGAACGTGGAAGCACCGCTGGCTTGTTACCGACTTTGTGCTGATGGATGGGTGTTTACGTGGTTCGGAAGCGGCGTTCGAAAGATGTTTTCGCGGAGATTGTGCAATAGGACGTCGGTATTGAGAATTGGAATTACGCTACGCCCCCGAGGCAAATGTACTTTGTTCAGGTTGGCGGTCATTTGTCACACTGACATGGAGGTAATTGGCGAAGACACGTCTGAAGGCCTCGAGCTACAGGTGACAGCGCTGACATGAATTTGAGCTCTCTCATTTGCACTCTCCCGTCGTCTCTCCGTTCTGTGAAAGAAAACACGCACGGAGGGAGAGGGTAGCGCGACGGAGGAGGAAGAGGAGGAGGCACAACGGGGTCGGACATGCAGTATGACCGCGCAGTGTGGCAGCTGTGACGAAGGAACGCAATTTTCGCTCACTAATGGACAGAATGAGAAAGAAGGACGGAATGGAAGCAAGCCGGGAGGGAATCAAACAAAAAAGGCGCTAAGTGCTGAACGCACGTGGCAGCGTCTGCACCGCCGCGTGAACAGCCAGCACGGCTCGCTGAAGCCGATGCCGTGTAATCAACCGAGAGCAGATTGAAGTGGCGCCGAAATAGATGCCCCTCATTAGTCGCTTGATACATTTTTTTTAGTTTTCGTCACTGCTTTTTCTTTTCAACAGACTAGGAGGCCCGATTAATTCACCTGTTTTCCTCAGTAGTGTAAGTAATTAATCAAATTCGAAGAGCGGGTGAGCCTGTTTTTGAAGTGTCTAATGTTCATATAGCCGATGTAATGGACTCTCCTGGTTCACGTCTCATGCAGAATCCCCTGAAGGTCGGTTGCAGAGAGCGACAGACAGCCAGAACGGGTGAACTGGTATGAAGTGCGGGGAGTCGAACAGCGTCGTGTAGTGGAGCGGACAGAAAAGAATAGTGTTTAGCGAGAATGATCAAGAGTTGCTGGTTATCTATTTCTTGTGTGTGGTGATACGCGGAGCTGTGTGTCAGAATACTTATATGCAAAGGGAAGTCGCCCCCTCTTGCTCTCGCGCGTCCAGATCGTGCCCATTTCTACTTTGTTCACCTGCCTTGAGTCATAGCGCACGAGGCCGAAACGCAAGGATTACTTTGGCGGTTGTGCAGCTAAGGCTAATATTTTACAGAACTGTTCATTCTTGGTAAATGCTTTGTCTTCTTTCCAAAGAGAAATCAACCCGCTGTGACGAACAACTGCCTGATAAGGAAAGAAGTGTGGCTATCTCTTTGGAGCGTGACTGATGTTCCCGAGGATGAGAGATGTTCCTTGATGGCATGATAATAAAAATAATAATAATAATAATTTGTTGTTTTGGGGAAAGGAAATGGCGCAGTATCTGTCTCATATATCGTTGGACACCTGAACCGCGCCGTAAGGGAAGAGATAAAGGAGGAAGTGAAACAAGAAAGTAAGAAACAGGTGCCGTAGTGGAGGTCTCCGGAATAATTTCGACCTCCTGGGAATCTTTAACGTGCGCTGACATCGCACAGCACACGGGCGCCTCATAACGTGTTCTAGGAAACTTATAAGAGAAAAAGAAAGAAGAACTTTCCTTATTCTTTCTTTTTTGTGTGTGTGGATACGAACGGACGACACTCAAACCTCGCTGTTTGTCTCTTTTCCATGTTGCCCTGCGCTATTGAATCACAGCAAAGATTTGCGTTATGAGCAACAACAGCAATAATGCGAATTATATGAAGCTGGAGTAACACGGAAAGCACTTGCCCTTATACTTAACAGGGTAAAAGTGTAGTAATTGAGAAGTGTCCGGAACCTTTTGAACCCTGTTAAAACTCTTTTTGCTAAGTTTACTGAATGCTTTTATCACGAAAGTAATTTTACCGCGTCCAATCCTCCAAGGAAGTTTGCATTACGTCGTTGGCACATTCTTTACTGGCTCTTTCTTCTGCAGATGTCATGCTTATTCGAAGAACGATACGGCAAAAAGTGCTTATGTCGCCCGAAACCGGTATCGGCGCATCCTCGGTCAAGTCGCTGCTTAACAAACCACGCATTCACGAACCACGCAGATTCTGAAACATCCTGGTCCTTGCGTACATATGAGCGCTGCCATATATAGAAATGCCATTGAAGGGAACCCGGAATATGTAGGGAGTGAACAGGGAATCACGAAGACTAAGCAGCTGCTTGATAGGCAGTGCCAGTATACGTACAGCATATCCTAATTCAAACCGCGCACAATACTTCCGGGAAAAGCGCGGTAGCTAAGCGTACGCAACTGCTATATTTAACATGGGTTATCACCTTATTTGTAAATGGCCCACCGGTAAGCTGTAGGTTTATAAATAACCCATGAAGTAAACTCTAGGGGCCCTAGGGGAGGGGTGACGGCAGGGGGAAGTTCATGGACGCCCTGGGATCCATCGTGCTCGACAGTGCTTCGTCCGCGCCAGATGGGCTTCCTTCAAACTCTCAACCAGGATGCTTCGCGAAACAATACGATTCTGCTCATGGAATGTTACACCTTCTCCCTTGCTCCATCCTTCCTCCAGTCTTTTGACTTTCCGCAGGAAACTGGCAGACACTGAACCGTTTCTGCGAAGCAACCCGATGGACATGCGCGTCCCCGCTGCACTGTCGCTTCGTCCGAGGCTTCCCCACGGACTGTGCCTTTGCTATAGCGCCCCAGTATCAGGCAGTACTCGCAATGGGGGAACAGCAAAGAAAATACCGGAACAGTTACTCACTGGCATCCTTTCCCTTATGACTCCCTTATTGGCATTGCTCCGTTATAATAATTTTACTCCACCTTGGGGGATTCCCCAAAACAATGGACCAACACTGTCCCCACTTCGAGTTATATTGATCAGTTCGCTCTCGTCCTACCATATATGCTAGCCACCCCGGTTAGCTCAGTTGTATTGAGCGACTGCTTCGGTGAAGCGGTGATTCCAAGTTCGAACCGCGGACCCGATGTTTTCTTTAACAGCGAAGTTTCTGTGGAAGGTGTATAGCTTTACCTTGTACACCCGTATATATGCGCTTGGGTGGATGCCAGCTAATAATTGTGCCCTGTTACATCCAACAACAAAGAGAATAGGGTCGTTTTGCAGAGTGCCGTACAACGACTTCCTGGAAAAACTAGCGTAAGCTTCGTTAACGAAACGCTGCAGGAATACACATGCCAAAAACGACGCGGCAGAACAGCGCCTTCTTGTCATTTGTACAGTAATATATGTTGTGGGGCTAGTTGGTTCATACTCAGACTTCTTTTATGCGCACAGAAAGACGAAAACAGAATAAAAAACAGAACAAAAACCAGCAAAGGTAAAAAGCCGAGCCATTGCGTTATGCGAAAACCTTGGTCTACAGAAGTTAGCCAGTAGTATTCAGAACACCAAATGTAATAGCTTGCAGGTTTTTTTTCACTGCAAAAAACCACAAAGAAAGTGTTCCGTTTAGGTGCATTGTCAGCGAAAGGGGTGCCTGGCAGAACCTACTAAGCCGGTTCCTGCTAAAGGAACTTAACAGACTTGTAATAGACGACCCGTTTGCCATTAAGAATAGTCTTGAGGTTGTTGAGTTTTTGCATGAAACAAACTCTGCAGGACACATGTTTTCTGTAGATGTTGTTGACCTGTTTTATTCTATTCCACAGAGCGAAATGTTGGCTGCTGTCAGGTTGTGCATAGAAATGAACGGAGCGGTGTCTTTTCAAAACAGCGCTGGTATGTCGGTTGACAACTTCCTTGTACTCCTGCAGTTTTACCTCACTTCCACCACTGTTTATTTTAAAGGGTATAATTATGCACAAAGCAATGGGATCTGTATCGGATCGTGCGTGGCCCCGGTGCGTTGCAACATTTTTCTCGCAGGTGTGGACAGATCATTGGCCGAGGCGCTTGAAAACGGTAGCACGCTAAAGATTTTTAGATATGTAGACGACTTTTTGATTGTGTCGAAGAAACAATCACCTTTGACCTATCCACAAGTCGTGGAGGACATTCTTACTATCATGAATTAAAAGACTAGCGCATATAACAGAGACACAGACAAAGAAGTAGACAGGACGAGCGCTAAACATCAACTGAGTTGTTTACTGAACATAAAGGAACATATAAGCAATTCGGTGGTGCATGCGCACACTGGGTTAACAATACATAGACAATCTAATCAAGGTGTGGCAAACTGTTCTTTAGGTACATTTTTTTCTTTTTTGGTCAAGGTAAGTGAACTAGTGCTTACACAGTTATCACCTTCTCTGTCAATGTGATAGGCCTCACAAATCTCGCGACCTAACTTTGTGCCTCCCCTACCAAGCACACACGTGGCACCAAACGCCGGCACGCACCCGCACCGCTTACAATGATTGGCCAAATGACCGCCCCCCGCCAATGAATCTACCAGCGTGCTGTGCTCTCGTAGCCGCTCGTTCAGGCACCGTCCAGACTGCCCCACGTAGCATCTACCGCATCTACGTGGGGCAGTCTGGACGGTGCCTGAACGAGCGGCTACGAGAGCACAGCACGCTGGTAGATTCATTGGCGGGGGGCGGTCATTTGGCCAATCATTGTAAGCGGTGCGGGTGCGTGCCGGCGTTTGGTGCCACGTGTGTGCTTGGTAGGGGAGGCACAAAGTTAGGTCGCGAGATTTGTGAGGCCTATCACATTGACAGAGAAGGTGATAACTGTGTAAGCACTAGTTCACTTACCTTGACCAAAAAAGAAAAAATGTACCTAAAGAACAGTTTGCCACACCTTGATTAGAATGTCTATGTATTGTTAACCCAGTGTGCGCATGCACCACCGAATTGCTTATATGTTCCTTTATGTTCAGTAAACAACTCAGTTGATGTTTAGCGCTCGTCCTGTCTACTTCTTTGTCTGTGTCTCTGTTATATGCGCTAGTCTTTTAATTCATGATGAAACACCAACTAGCCCAGCTTTCCGCCTTGATTACATTCGTACTAATTTTAGACGACTATCCAAAGGATTGAATTTTACTTGTGAACTCGCCAATGACAGCTGTTTGCAATTTTTAGACTTTAAAATAACCCTTAAGGACGCAGGCTTTTGCTGGAAGTACCAACCGCGTGCACAGAAGAAATTGTTGCCTTTTGATTCCAAGCAATCGAAAACTGTTAAACGTGCTATCGCTTTGATGTGCCTTGAGTCATCTCTAAGAAAGTCCTGTTGTCACATGGCGCAGCAAAGCTTTCACGATCAGGTCGCGAAGCTAAAACAGACAGGCTTTCCCCAGATAGTAGTGAGTTCAGTTGCTGAAGCTCTTCTCAAGAAGATTAAGCAAGAAAGGAGTAGGAACCAGACAATGGTTGCAGTTGCAAAAAAGAAAGTGAAACCTGTGGTCATCCCATATCAGCATAAAGTGGCTCATAACCTCAAGCGCGTGGCTAACAAGTTTAAGGTACCCGTGGTTTTCTCGGCCCCAAGGAAACTTTCTTCACTGTGTCGTCTAGTTTCGCAAGATGGTAGCCGCAACTCAGATTGCAAAATCAAACATGTTAATAAGTTTGTGAAGTGTGAAAAAGGGGTAGTGTACAGAATTCCGCTGAAGTGTGGGAAGGTGTACATTGGGCAGTCGGGCCGATGTGTTAATGAGCGGCTAAGGGAACACAGTTTGTCTTTGAAGAACGGTACCGGTTCGCACCTGCCGGCGCACATCAGTGAGTGTGGAAAAGATAACGACATAAAACAGAAAGCAAAAAAACTGTGTGATGCAACGCTCCAAGGCACCAGCATCGTGTGCAGGAGTACTGACACGCTTGCGCGAGAATTGGCTGAAGCCTACCATATAAGAAAAAGCGGTAGTTCATGTGTCAGTGCACCATCTGTGACAATATATGATAAAGATTTTGCTTTTTTAGATAAATTACATATGAGGTGAGTCACCGGTGCCTTCTGTGTGCTTTTCCCGGGTTCTGGCCGGCACGTGGCTCTGATAACTATCCATTCTTTTTGGTATAAATGTCATGTACTTTTTCTGGAATAAAACAGTTGAAAGTTGCGCTCCGTCCTGTCTACCTTGTCTTTTTGTGTCGTCTTTCTGTGCGCATAAAAGGAGTCTGGGTTGTCATTTGTGGTATGTGGATTCCAACCGTCTTTAGAAATTCGTCGTATTTGAAGCGCAAAAGAATACGGGCGGAGAACGCAGGACACACGAAGACAAGTTAGGATCAGCATGAGAACTAAATGATGTCTTTCACATTGCTAAGTCTGGCAGTTTCTCCATCAGTTGCCCATCTCTGTACCGCCTTACAGTCGTGAAATTGAACTGCCTTTTTTAATGACACGTGAGAAGATTACTCTGCGCTGTTTTACGCCTCTGTTGACATATAGTTTCTGCTCGGCATTTCTGCGTGTTTTGCAGTTGTGAGGACCTGTTTGTTTCCTTACCCAGTACATTTTGTTGCAGACGGCAGAGTGAAGGTTAGTTGTCAGTACAGGGCGTCATTTCTTCTTTTGTCCTCCGTCTGCTTTCTTGTGCACTGCAGATTGGAGGATACGTAGCATTTCGCCTAGCCTCTTCGCCTTAGGGCAAATTGTTCAGGAAATTAGTGCACTTATATAATTACAAACCGGCGTGAGTCAATCAGGTTTCTACGCCTAACTTCAGAAAACAATTCGCACCATTTCAAGTGAACGATCCACAGAAAGTTTTCAAACGTCTTCGAAATAATGCAGGGAATGATTTATGCGGCGCTGCATCATCTTGCAACTCACCTTCACAAGAGGACAAAAAATTCTGTCCTAATTTTCTTAACAAGTCCACGGGAAGCTCACGACAAACATTATAAATAGAAGCAAGCTTAGCTGCGTCTCGCCGCAAGTTGATTTCCGCCCCGCGGAAGTGGATCGTGTTAAAAGCTCTGTTCTTTCTCTCTCTCTCTTTCGCTCTGCTGAACATTTGTCATCGGTGGCCATGGCGAGCAATATCGCGCTCGTTATCGATAATGACGGTGGCAGTGACGACCGCTGCAAACGGCGCCCCGAGCTGTGCTCAACGCATGCGCAGGCGTCTAGTGGAAGTCTGTGCCAGGCCCTAATGGCACACGATATATGGCTCGGCAGCAGACGCGCAGCACGAGAGGAATTCGAGTCTCCGCGCCCGAACCGAGGCCGGGTTCGCTCGTCACGCACACATCGCGCTGAGGCGGTAATCGCTCGGACGCGGAGCAGAGCGCACGCAGCGGGAGTGCAGGCGGTCTCGGCACCGCGCGCCTAATTGACGGCTGCTCATTCACTTTGCAGCCCGCTATAGCCTCGGGGGCAGTGGCATCGCCCGCTACGCTTTGGTGCGGGGAAGCCCGCTAGTCCCTCATTTTTCGTTCATCCGCCACTCTTCACTAGGTCACAGCAGCCCGGTGGTGCTGTCCCGCATCACTGGAGGAGGAGGGGGAGGGGGACGGGGGACGTCCTCTCTCCTCCGGCAGCTGCAGCGGGAGTAGCAGCGACTAATGTGCGGCAGGCTTTGCAAGAGCCGGCAGCACAAAGGAAGGAATCTCCCGTTCTACGGAGCGCCCTCGCTTAGCGCCGGTCAAGAGCGGAGAGGCAACAGGTGTTGCTCACCGCGCTTCTTTCCACGCCGCCATTGCCACACAAAAAGGTCACGTGGTCCCTACACGTTCGACGACTCGCGCGCTCGCCTGGACGCATGCCGCAAGCAGCATCCAGGTGGTCGCGAGGAAGAGGAGGAAAGGCCGCCGCTCTTCTGCGTCTTCTGTTTCTTCTTCTTCGTCCGCCCTCTCTAGTGCGCGCGCGCCTTGGTGCGTTTCTATTTTTCCTCTTCTTCCCTCTCTCTCTCCTTCTCCCCCTCTCCGCAACATGGCTGGCGGCCGAGAGACCGACTTCCGTTAGCGGGCCGCCACCGCCGAAAACTAGGTCCCCCCGATTTGTGCCTCGATACGCGTGCCAACCGTCGCCGTTCTTGGCGCAATTGAGCAGATATCGGACCGCTCTCGAGCGTCGTGGCCGGCTGAGCTTTGTACCATCGCTGCGGCCGGGCTGTCCATCGTGCACGCGCGTACGCACCGCGAGCCGCCCACTATTTCGGCAGCGCCGCTGAACCGCGCTGTCCGGCCGTCCAGTCGCCGCGTCGACGCTCCATCGGCCGCACACGTGCCGCCGTCGTCCTCCAGCGACTGACTGCCTCCCGCGCGCGCACGCCTGGGAGTCCAGATAGCTCGCTCTCGTTGGCCGGGACATGTCTGCCTGACTGATCGCGTTTGAACACCAGGGCTCAGATCCTGGGAAACACGAGCCAGTGCCTTAGCTTCTTCCGTCGCTGTACTACGCGTGCGGCACTGACCATGTGGCTGTAGCTAGTCCTCGTCGTTGTGGTAGTGTGTGTGCGACTGCTGGCTGACCGGGATTCGCGGACTGGGGCTTTGGCGGCGGCGTTGGACGACATCGAGCTATGATGTCTATGACCAGCTGCAGCGGGTTCGCCGACCTCAAGTCGGGCACCATCGTGATCTGCCACTACGCAATGGTGAGATGGCTTGCGATGCATGTTGCGCATCACGGAGAACTCAATGTTTCTTGTGAGGTGAAGAAAGTGATTGATGATTATATGATAAAATGAAGTGCTAAAGTCTTCTTGCGGGTAGCAAATGCCTCGCATGTTGCAGCGTGCGATACAAGTGCTACAGCGAACCAATGTGTTCCTCCCTTTGCGCAGAAAATGAAAGCTCAAATGCCATGTCAATCAGGTGTCACAAGGGGCACCACACTGAGTCGCGCAAATTCGAGGCGTATGTTTCTTGTGCAGTTACTGGTATCCGTGTAAGGAACTAGTTGGTTATTGTAACATTCAGCGAAGTGTCGTAACGAAACCACTAAGATTAGTGTTAATTCTTGTGGATGCCTTCTGTACTTCCGCACTAGGATCTTAAGTTCTTTGATGAATGAAGAACGAATGCGCTTCAGCAAGGCGATTTACTACCACTAAGCTCTTGAGGTTGAAGATCATTTTGCTGAGAATCACATTCGCGATTAATGACACGACGTCAATTCGTAACAGAAGCGCAGGCCCCAGTTTCCAGGGGCCTCTGTTCGTGCTCACGGATGAGAGGAAAATGAGCCCTTCTTGGTGACATTCCTGTGCTTTCACATAAATGCTTTGCAAACACGTGCATATATGCGTGGGTGCTAAACGAATCGGTCATACGACATCGGTGACTGCCATGTATCTTGAACGACTGGCGCCAACGGTGCTGAAACATT